>NC_134515.1:13431226-14631226 GCF_027942865.1 Odontesthes bonariensis | reverse complement strand
GGTTTAGGCCCAAAATACATCTGTGATATGTTCAGAGAATATAAAGCCAGCAGAGCTCTTAGATCCAAGGACTCAGGTCAGCTGGTCCAGTCCAGAGTCCAGACTAAACATGGAGAAGCAGCATTTAGCTGTTATGCTGCAAACAAGTGGAACAAACTGCCAGTGGACAGTAAACTTTCACCAAATGTAGACATTTTTAAATTCAGGTTAAAAACATTTCTGTTCTCATGTGTCTATGCATGAAATCTGCACGCTATCTTTGAACTTATCTTGATGGTTGCTTGTTTTTAAATTCATTTAAATTATTTTATTTGTTTCTCTTTATATTCTTTTATGTATTTTTGCTTGTATGTATGTATGCTTCTTACACTCCCTGCTGCAATGCTTTTATTTTATGTAAAGCACTTTGAATTGTTTTGTACATGAAATGTGCTATACAAATCAATTTGATTTGATTTGATGGAACAGGATGGGGAAACATTTTTTGTTAAAACACGTGTATACTGAATAATTTCAAGAAAGAAAGCAACGTGTTCAAATGATTCAAAAGACACTAATCCTTCATCATGAAATATTAGCTTTTAAAGCATCATTTGTGTTTACAAAATCCATTTAAATGTTCCCCTTAACTTGTCTTTCTCCTTTCTCTACCAGAAGATGTTAAAATGCAGATTTTCAAATAAACATTCTTGTTTATCCTTGTTAATTTTTTTTCTTTTATTACTAGTATGTTTGCCTGTAACTTTCCTGGATTGTGGTTGTCTTACATAACAACCAAAGTTAGAACACGAGATGAAAATCCACACCATATCCTGTTTCCCCAAAAACACATTTTTTAAAGCCATCCATCCATCCATCATCTTCCTCTTCTCCGGGGATCGGGTCGCGGGGGCAGCAGCTTAAGCAGAGAAACCCAGACGTCCCTGGGTTTTTTTTAAAGCATTTTTTATAAATAATTTACCTTTCTGTGCAATTTTCAGCTTGGAAATCTGCAGCAGAAGGGGAGATTACTCAGTGAAAAGGTACTAAATTCCATCTTCTGTCATAACAGCTCTATTTTTTTCTAGGTAAATGGATTTAGTAAAATTTACCTTTTAGTCTAAAAGCTGCACTTCCAATCTAAAAGTTACAAATAGTCACAAGTTATTTTTCTCTACATCTGTCTGTTTTCTTGGGTACAACATATTAACCCTCCACCAACTCACCACACCTGGTGTGAGTCATAAACACTACATAACCACAGAGGCTCAAAAATGGCCAGACAGTACATTTAGTAGCTTCACTGGGATCAGCAAATCGAAGCTTGCAGAAGGCAAACACCAATCATGATTGCCTTGATCAGCACAGCGGTTTGACAGTGGCTGGAAAGTGTCAATCAGGAGGTAGCGAGGCCTGTCTTTAAGCCATTAAAAACACGTCAGGGAATTATGAATGAGCTGAGCCTTTGAGCACATCTTTAAAATAATCATGAGTTGGCTGACGTATCCGTGTTGTGTGTGCATGTGGTGTGTTATTATATCAAAGTGTGGCTTAGCTTTCACTGACATGCTCATCTCATCTGTAATTAGCTCACAGCTGTGCTTAATGTAACTCATACTGGCAGATTTCATGACAAACAACCAGAACCAACCACTTAGATACAGGACAAACAGGTGAAGACACCCTTGTACTGATAAGAGAAAACATTAAAACAGGTAACACTGAATCCTAAATGTGTTCAGACACATACAAATACTACTGCACCAATTAGGACTCTTTCATGTTTGGATATATTTATACAAAGTGCATCACTGCAAACATTTTTGCTGAAAAATATTCTAAAAACCATTAATAAGATGGAGCTTGTAAATAGGCAGGAAGGTAGGAAGGTGATCAGACTGTGTCTTGTAGAGTCTTGTAGAGTAAAAATCAACATTTTGCACACCCATCAGTTAAACACTTTGAACTGCTGCCATGTGGCTGTGTCAGCTCAGTCAACTCCAACTGACTGACTTCTTGTATCTTTAAAAATGTTTCAGTGTCCTCTAAGTATACATGGCACCTCAGCCAAAGCAACACGATGGAGTGAGCTTTCCAGGTAAAAGGCAGGTGGTGATTTGTAGTTTAGCAAGCAAAGATGTTGGCCTGACTGTTGTGTGTTTTCCATTGAATCATCGGGACAGGACAAGATGTCTTTCTGCAGAAAGAAAAAGATGCTCTGTGTAACCTGGTCGGCACAGGAACAAATACCCAAACATTGAGGTCACTCTGAAAACAGGAATAGTCGGGTTAATGGACCCTGGCTTTGACGACATGGCAAATATGCAGGAAAGAGGGCGGGAAGATTTACACACACACACACACATACACACATAAACAGATTCATGCCAAATCAAACCTACAGGAGAGCTGGGCGGGCATTTTAAAATCAGCTCCTAACAGCCAGTGAGTGCCAAACAAAATCGACTTTATGTACAAATGAGGCACACCCTCTCTGCAATGCACGTAGGTGTGACAACACATAGAAAAGACATTCATGGAGGAGTTTCCTCATCTGGATATGCAGGCTAAGACTCTGACAACAAACAAAATAAAACTAGGAAAGTATTTAGGTCCAGATTAAATTGCAAATTTCAAAAAGAAGTGATTTCCATCCGTCACCTTCCGGAGGCTAAAACATGCCTTCTGTCAGATATCGCATGACTCACATCTTACATGTCAGTAACAGGAAGGAGGCAGAAACAGTACAGTGGCTGGTTTGTGAAACCTGCCTTAATGCTCAGTAACCCGAGACTTTCACCTTGAGTCAAAACGCTCAGGCAGGGCAGCAGTCAGTGTAAGCTATGGGAAAAATGCTGCATGTATAGTACCCAGTCAGAGTAATGGGTGTTACAGTATAAAGGGGCCTCTTGTCAGGGCATAATAAATAAATGACTCTATGGTGCTATTTTAAAAGGGAGACAGGGGTGCAACTGTCATGTCCTCTGTATGTTACAAGGCAAAACTACATGTGTGAATCATTTCAGGTATGTTAACCAGAGCCAGGTGTGTATCATAAGATGTGTAGGGCTGATAGGAATGACCTTCAGAGTTTTACAGTTAAACAAACATATTCAAAACACAAATATATTAAAAATGAATAGCAAGTCCCACATTTTAGAATCTGGAACCATCTAAGGTTCAGTATTTTAGTTGATGTTAAAGTCCTTAAGTTCTGGTCTGTCACCTCAAATCACAGATGTAACAGGAAATTATATGAGTTCACTTCCTAGAGGCTGAAACTAATAACTATCAGGAACCTTATGTAATAACATGTAAACTTTTAGCAGGAAATACCAAGTTATGAAAATGACTGGGAAATAAGACAGAGAACAATGAAGATGCTACATAACAACTGCAGATTTAAGTGTAAATATGACCCAGGGTTGGCAGTTATTGTAAATAACCACTGGAAATTACAGAGATAAAATCATGTGTTCAGTCTCACCAAGAACGGGATGAATGTTAACACATCTCACAGAAAACAGAACAGATTGCCACTTTACCATCTTCCTTTCTGCTTGCTGTCTTTCCCATTCATCACAAGAGCTGCATTTTCTGAAATAATCCAAACGGAGTGACAATGATCCACAGAGCTGCTCCTGCTCAGTAGCTGCTGAACCAAAATGAAATCCATTCTGCTCAGCCACTCATGCACAGCTGAGTCACAGAGGGCTGATGAGCATTCATCAAGTCTTCAGCCAGTCCAAAAGAGACTGTGTCCCTCTATCTCTCCGGGTTACTGAGCACTCTTCCTTTTTTTCTGTTTTTCTGTCTCTCGGTGTTTGTTGTTTGCCTGTCAGAGCACCTCAAGTGCCGAGTGCTATGTTTGTCTGAGAGTGGGAATGTGACCAAACACGAGGAGAGCTGAGAGAGAGAGGGAGACAGAAAGAAACCGATCCTCACACTCAATCAAAGTATATGCAGTAGAGGTGGTGATTTGTTTCAAAGTAACTAGTTTGAGTACTCAAATTACTTTTTGTTTCAATGAGTAACACAACATGTGAGTATTGCAATTAATCAGTTATTTTTGTCTCTTTTTTATCTAAAAAATCTACTGTTTAAAAGGCGAATGTGAACCCCTGTTTCTGTTGTTGTTACAAAGAGCAGTCTGAGATGTATACCTCCAGCAAAGCTGAATAATAAACGGAAGTCAGACATGGATTTAGCCATGCTACGCCATGCAAATCTAATCACTTCTTTCTGAGTCGTCCTGCTAACAATAAGAAAAACAACCATACATAAATCAGAAAAACCTCCTTCGGAGAGGAAACAACAACCAAAAAGAGAAATTCCCAACCAATTAACATTGTCTCTGTTTCTCACAGCAGGTGGAACTGGTATAAGGTATCCAGTGAGCAAGATGGCAAATACATCAGCTTTTGTTTACTGCATTATCTTGAATTTGTAGCTGGAGAGAACCAGAAAAACACCCACAACAAAGTCCAAATCTCTGGGAGATAATAAGTGTCTCTCATCTGTTAAGAGTTCTCCTTTAAGTCTGAATAAGCCAAGTTCAGGTAACTTAGCTTACGTCTAAGTTAAGTACAGCTGCACAACACATTTGGTAAGGCTTTTGGAGGAAGAGAATGATGTTGTTGCCACAGCGCTGAAAAATTAAGCTAAAGTTTCACTTGGTTAACTAACAATTTTGTTGTGGGTTTAGTGGAGGGGAAGCTCCATTTAGAGCATGATCTATAGCAATTCTACTTGCCCTCTGAACAATATAACCAAAATGTACAAGAAACTGTGATGACATCATCAGATTTGGAGTCAGACAAGTACTCTTACAAAGTCCTTTTTCTGTAGATAACACTGCAACATGAAACTATTTAGTTCTTCATGGCAGGAATCTTTTAATGTAACAAGTTATTTTTAAAAGTAACATTACCCAGCACAAAGTACACACACACACACACACACATGCTTGTATAGAAACAGTCTAATACAGAGCCACCATACCTTCATTAATATGATAATTAATTCAAAATTCCAACAGTTAACTTGTTCCTTGATACAACCAATCCACCGTTAACTGAAACACTATAATATAAATTCAGTGTGTGTGTGTGTGTGTCTTTGTAAAACTCGAGTTGTAGACACAGTAAATCTGATCAAACTGCATCCGCTGAAGCACCGAAATGCAGCTACCAATCACTTTGATCTTACCATAAGAATAGGGCTGAGCTTAAACACGTGGTGCTTTTCATCAAGATGAGGCCACAGCTCTAAGAATATAAATCCATTTATTGTCCACTGACAAAATCATTTTCCTTTGTCTCCATAAAAACAGAAAGAAATGAGTGTGAAAAACGTCCTGGCACAATTTTTTTAACCTTGTTGGGAAACTGTAAATTGTGGACCAATGTACACATTTTATGTTCCGTCATGAGACTAAGTTGCTTTTATCCCCAATTATTTTAGTATAATTGACAATAACATGATGGATGGATGGACAATAGCATAAAGATATCCATTAATTCATTTTATATGCACGCTTAGTCCAATTCAGGGTTGTGAGAGGGCTGGAGCTTATCCCAGCTGCCATATTGGGACACCTTCACAAAAAAAAAACACGTTTTAAAATGTCCACACTACAACTAAACTCCCAATAGCTCCAAATGATTCAATGAATACAATGTATGTACGTTGAAGACAGTGACAGATTCTGTAGGTAAACCGACCGAGTTTCTAACATCTTTTTCTTTTAAGAATTCACAATGGTTTAATAAATATGGAGGCTTGACATAAATAGACAGTAATATATCTTATAACATGACAAAGACTTGAAATTCACCTAAAATAAGAAGGAATGAAAAAGTCTTAAACTTCAGTGTCAGGAGGGAACCAACCAGCTTCCCAGAGGGCTAACCACACAAACAAAGCTACAACTGCAGACTGTAATATTGTACACTTGATAACTCAGCAAAAGCAGCACAGATGGATCTTTTCCACAGGGTATAGGATGATTATAGCTGGTATGGGGAGCTGAAACTACAGATGAAATGGAGAAGATCAGAGGTGAAGATGTGAGAGAAGAAGAAAAAAAAATGTTGAAAAAGAGAGGGGTTACTACTGGGTGAAATGTCACAAACAGCTGTTGTGAAACAGCAGCAATTTGTTTCTATGTTTGACCTGGTCACATCAAAGAGTGACAGAGAAAGATGGACAGTGAGAACTCACTCTGACCCAGACTATGGCAGACAGAATCCATGCGGCATTTTCCTCTAAAGAGTTTTTTGCACTCGGCTCATCTCTATCTGTTTGCATGAAGGGAAATATCAATTTCAGTCTCTTTTATCTAGGACATACTACATAACATTTTGCTGTGGTCAATTATTTTGAAAGCAGGGCAGCCGATGGAAAAAAATATGTTGCCGATATCATAGATCGGGAGCTTACATGTACAGTCAGGGACAGCATGTCACTGTTGGTTGTTGTGATTAGTTATTTGACATTTGTAAAGTTGCTTGTACTCAGTTAAATGTCTGCTGTGATTCATTATGTCCATGGCCTTGCTGACTTTTGTACGATAAATTATTTAATGTGTAAATGTCACAGGGAGTGAGAAATAGAAGCATGATAAAATGTCCTTCAGTGTAGCTGCAGAACAGTACCACTGTGTGGTTTTCTTTTATGTTTCTTTAATGGCAATGCATTGTTTACCAGCAACGCGGGCCATCATGATGCATCCCATCCATCTATCCATTTTCTATACCCCCTTTATCCACTTCAGGGTCACTGGAGGGGCTGGAGCCTGTGTAAGAAGCAGGGCACCCCCTGGATAGGTCACCAGCCCATCACAGGGCATCTGAGTGCATCCCATCCTTTTCTTTTGAACCGTTTTTAGCCTTCATGAATCCACTTGCTCTAGCACTTTGATGAAAGCAAGAGTTCAACCTCTTTTCAAGGTAATTAAAGTACAGATAGTTTATTCATAGTTACATTTACAGCCAACTAATTTTGTTCATACTTTTAATTTGCACAGACACAGCTAGATGGAAAACACTATTATTATACATATATACATATATATAAAAATAGATTGACTGATGCTCTTTCTGTTATGTCACCTTCCTGCCCCAGCTTCCTCTACAGTTCTGGTTCAAGAATTAACACCACCTACTAATCAATCAATTCAATTACTGTTATTAATCACAGGAAATTATTGAATGGAAGCATGTCTATATTTGTCTTTCACTTTACTGATATTCTTGGACAATTTGGTTTAAGTTCCCATGACACAGCTACTAGCTTTAACAGATTTACAAATTAACTGAGAAAACTGAAGCAGAGGGGGCCGACCCAGTCTGCTCTCATTAGTCAGCTCCAGTGATCTGATCAGGCCCCTCCCACCTTTCTGTATCAGCTCTGCTGAAATTTGAAATTGTATAAAAGCATTTATTTGGACACAAAAATTAATTGCAACAGTGCAGGACACATTAAGAGTTTTTAAATAGTTTCCCAGTAACAGTAAAATACTTTTGAGAATGCCTGCAAAACTACTTTTTTTGTCATAGTAAGCCAAGAAAATGGTGTATAGGAGATATCAAATTTGATTTCATAGAGACTTGAAAATTTGCATATGAACGGAATGACTGCAACAGTAAATATTGCAATGCCTGAATAATTGGCAAGTGACCTTCGAGGAGAAGGATTAACAGGAGACTAGATGGGTGGCTAGGGTTTGTTTTTAGCTTTAGCATGGACCACACTTCTGACAAGCACTTACAGTATCCCTTGACCAAGCTTCCTGTAAAAGGCAATAAAGAGACAGTTCGGGTTCCAGCAGTTAAATCAAGACCAGTGTCATAACCCGCAGGTCATCATGCAGATTGACTGCTGGATAAATCCTATAGTGTAGCAGCGTTCACCTGATAGTGTCATACACTTATACAGAAATATGTATATACACCTGGATCTGACACAATGGCTGCAACTAGCAATAACTATAATTAATTAAATGTTTCCCATTACTTTTGTGATCACTAAAATATATCTATCTCAAGTTTCCAGAGGTCAAGGTCTTGAAAATGCAAATTTTGTCAGACCACAAGTCAAGCACCCAAATACATTAAATCTAAAACCATAAGAGCAGGGAAACTCAACAAACCCTTTAACCCATCAACATGCTGGGAATATTCAGCTTCTAGCATTTCAGCTTCAAATGTGTTGCATTTAGTTTTTCTACCTGCAAATTTGACAGTTTACATCAGCATAAATTCGTCTTGAAACTAGAGTTTCATGCCATCACATACGTTGAAAATGTTCAAATCGGCCCGTACAGTAAAATAAGTAAATGGCTCACATGTTGGACCTCTTACATAAAGGAAGCAAATATCAGCTGTGTCTTACCCTGAGAGAGAACAACTTGCTCGTCATAACGAATCTGGGAGTCGCGTGCTCTCTGCCTCGACTTCAGATGAGAACAAGCCCGGGGAAAAAGGATGTGTGCTGAAGTTATTTTTTTAATTTTCTTTTTGTTTGCATATACTGGAGAAACGATTGTTGTTTCTGTGTGCAATCCCTTGCTCTTTCTCCCTCTAAGTGGTCATCCTTCAGGCTATGTTAATGCAGTGAATCCGCTGGGTAACGAAGCAAATATGAAAAAGTCACAAAGGGACACAGATAGACAGAGAGAGGGAGGATGGGAGTAAAAAGCAATGAGGGGGGCAAGGGGGGGCAGACAAAAATGTGCATGTGTGACAGCATGTCTGTGGTATTAGGCTTGAGCAGAGCAAGTGCGTCCTCGCCAGAGGACAGAAGCTGTTGATTCAATTGGTCACAGTCAAGGCCTTGTTGCCCTTGTCCTTATCTCTCTCTCTCACACTCTCTCTCTCAAAATCCTTTTGTTACTCAGCCCATCGTGCATACATATTACAAACAGGACATTTTACTTAATCCTAAATCTCTACCCCCACCCCCCCCTCTTCATGTGCTTCTTTGTCAGGTCGTCACTGTGAATTATAATCTGCACAAAACCAGCTAGCCTGGGTAAAAATAAATATTCACAGGATATAGTGGATATAGTGGCATCTAGAGGTAATGTTGCAGATTGCAACCAACTGAATATTTCTTCCAATTCTTCAGCCTGTGACCACTATACATGCAAAAAATGCAAAATGTCTCTAAGAGGAGGAAGATTGGTTTGTCCAATCCAGGCAATTGTGGTAACATGGTGGTACAACATTGCAGACTCTCCAAAAGGTCCTCGCCATCTTTAGGTATAACAAGCTTAATCTAGGAAAACAAAACATAGGACCTCTCTTGATCTCAGCCCTTGCACATATGCTTTGTCATGAGGGGATGCTTAATTTTGAATTATATATATTCTGACACTTTTCTAGCATGTAAAGCCACACTTTTCCGTGACTGCTTGTAGACCCAACAAAGAAACAAGCTTTGCCTCTTCAGGGCTGCCAGTACAAGCTGTGCAACCCAAGTCGCACAATGGAGTTGTAAATGAGAGAAATAATACCTTATTTTCCTATTGATTTAACACTTATTCTCTTCAGCACATAAAGCACAGCTCCACTTAATCCCTTTTCTGTTAATGGCTTTACTGAGCAGACTGACAACCTTGATTACTTATTTCAATCATACATGTGAGACTGACAGACAGACGGTTGAGTGACTGGCAGATGGAAAGAAAGGGAGAACAAATTTGGAGTTATCCGTCTTAAACAATATTTGGATTACAAAATCATTCTGCAACTTTAATGAAAATTTGAGTCAGTTTTCCTCCATTAACTGTAAAATTAAGCTTTCTCGAGATTTCAAGTTCAAAATAAACCTTAAAGAATGGGAGCATGAAATCTCTGCACTATCAGGTGGTTTGAGTGCAATATCAGAGTAAATTACACCACAGCTATGTGATGCTAATTTGACCAATTCCTAGCTATGATCATAGCGAATGAGAATTGGATTACCCTGCAGTCTTTGTCTTTATTGCCTTGATTCTTTTAGGAACATGCATCAAACTTTGACATTTAAAAAAACATGTAGAAACGAGAGAGGCAATGAAAGAAAAACTAACAGACTTCTTCAAAAGGCATGTCAGACATATGTCAAAGCCTTCTGTAACACTTTTCAAGAGGGGTCTTCATGATTGTGACAGAGTCGTTACTGATATTGTAGTGAGCTCTGTTATTCTTTCTCCGCATTATCACTCTCTCCTTTAATGGCAACAACATAAAGATAAAGATACCCATATATTGTTAATAGTTTTTTCATTCTGCCTGCTGTATAAAAATTGACTGTAGACCTGAGGGACACGTCGCCTTCTTTTATTTACTGTTTATCAAATTATGTCATTCAGACTTTGCAGTTTATGCCCTCGGACATGGTGCACCTAGCCTGGGCGAAAGCCGACTGTTGACTCCGTCAAACAGTCTGGAAAACCCCAAGAGGAATCCGTTTCCATGGAGGGTGGGACCTTACTCAGCAACTTAAATTCATTGGAGTTCCCTTAACCAATCAGTAATGTTTAGAAATGACGTTGGTTATGCGCCGAGGTTCATGCTTACTCTCGCGAGGCTCTAGCTCACGAATCACGCTTCCCACATCCGCTTTCATTATACCGGTACCATTTGATAAATCAAACTTTTCCCAAAGCCAGTTGGAAGGAGAGCTACGACATCCTTGCCACTAACAAAATTGACGAGGCATTCCTCTTGCTCTTGTTTTAATTGTGTAATGATCTCCAGGGTTGAGACAACTTCATGGATTGCTTCTAGCGTTCTTCCGTCGCCATGTTTATTTCCGCTGCGGTTGAACTACAATTATATGGACTACAATGGACTCCGCGCGTGAGTTCTGCGTCACCACTCACAACTGTTTGCTGATTGGCAAAACACTGAGCGAACCGAGGTAGGGGGATTTGGCCAGACTATGTGCGGAGCCAAAATCTTTGGGCGGAAGTACGTAGGATGGCGTCGCCAGGCTGTGGTGCACCTACTGCAAGCCTGAAATCACAGAGTCCTTAGTTATAACAAATCCAAATTTAAGCCCTTCTTCTGGACCTCTAAGATACGAGCAAGTCATTTGTTGTAGTCAGCCAAATGCCAGTTTGCAGGTATAACATTACTGACCTCTGTTCATGCTTGATTAACCCATTTTTTCTATACACTCCTTCTGCTTGCAGTGTGCCTCTGAAAAAGCTCACTTTATAGGGCCAAGAAGCCCAATCATTTCATCTACTCCTCCATCCCAAAAACAATTTGCACCCTAGCACTTGGTGTGAACATGCAAAGTGTTAACATGTGGTTCCTTTGACACAACATTAAAAAAAAAAACTGGATCAATCTAACTGCTGGACATTTCTTTGTGCTAAGCTTGCAAAATGTTGCCTGGTTCAAGGCTTGTCTGACATCTCCTCACAAATGCAACCTACCAGAAAAAGAATTTGCAGGTCATCTGCACTCTACCCTGTCACCTCTCCATTTATCCTCACTGCAAATGTCTGTGGAATATTAACAGCTGCACAACATGGAAAAATAAACCAATAAAACAAGGCTGGTGTTCGGAATGTCAGCACTGGCAATACTGTATTTGGAAGCATTGTCATCAGTACTGTGTCAGTGCATTTTTTTTTTAAAAGGTGTGTGTGTTCATGAGTCTGTGCACTTTGCTACAACAGCCTTAATGGAGTGTTTAGAAGCTGCTAATCCCAGACAGTGATGGAAACAAATGCACCTCTAGCTTTGGCCTTCTATTTTTACCTCCAGTATCCTCAGCACTTCGAGCATGCGTCGTCCCAAGCCCTGGCTTAGGCACCTAGCACCTCATTACCATTCTGTGGTGCAGTTAGCAAAGCAAGATACATTTCCTCCAATGAGCAAGTGGGGGTCACAAGTTCATATAACTGACAGCTTTATGACTGCACTTTTTGCTTCTGTGTTTCTTCAGCTTTCTTAAAAATATGTGGGATGCAGGCACTCTGTCGGTATAAGATGATATAGATATCAGCCACCTACAGAATGAAGTATCAATATAAATGTTTAAATGGGTAATGGTCTTTTCAGGGAGTAAACCTATAAACAAGCCATTCATCTATTTTTTAAGGTTTTTCAATTAAATGACTAATAATCTCTATATTTCATGGCCCTATATTAATCGGCATTCACAGGCTTACTCATTTCTCATTGATGCGAGTACAGTCTGATGTTTTATCCTGTGACGTGTCTAGATATTTATCAAGTCTTTCTTTATGCAGACCAACCCGTATTTGGTTAAACTATCGATACAAACAAAAAACATTCTTAAAATAGACTTATGTGACTAAATGTCCTGTTATTGCCACTTTTTTAATTTGTCATTTTTAGTTGGTATTTGGTAAAGTTTCAGCAGAACTACTTGGTAAAGTTAATGACGACATCATGGTTTGAGATAAGATGTAAATTTCAACATGAACCACATGGTAGCGTCACACTTTTCTCTTCTGCAACGAGTTGCTTCTTCCATGTTCATGTGTGACCAGGGTGGCGTATTCCACTAGAGTGGGACTGAGGTCCATTGGACTCCAGCGCATGTTGGAAAAATGAATGAAAATGTTTTGACCAAGTGTCTGTTTGTGACAAGTTGGGAGTGAGAATGGATTGGGTGTGGCAGCCTATCAGAAAAGATGTGAATTCACTGGCGAAAAGAAAAAAGGAGAAAAGAAAAGAAAAGGAAGCAAAGAAAGGAAAATTAAAGAAAAAATGTGCTCCCAACTGAATAGTTTTCATTCCTGTGTGTTTGTGTATGCCTTCATCTGTAATTTGTGGTTGGTGGAGAAGGAAGACACTGGCAAGAAATCCTGTTGCTGTTTAGTCCTAACATCAGAACTGATTCTTGAATCCAAGGTGAGATAGCCTTCAGACTCAGTATGTCTAATATAAACCATTTGAGCTATGAACTAAAAGAACACTTTTACATCATTTGTATTTATGTGTGTTTCTTTTTGGACAAAGTGTGCCAGTACTTTAGCAATGAATTACCTTGCTGTGGTTGGCCTCCACCCATGTTCTGGTTGGTGTTTCTAGCTCTAAACAATAAAAGTAGCCCAGTTCCACATTGGTAAAGTAAATATGAGCTCGTGTAAACTGTCCCACATTGAAAAAGGTGTGGACAGGCTTGGAAAATGTCTTCATTAAGGTCACAACACTCATGTGACACACAAAACTTTTCACTATTCTGATGAATGCTACATAGCCCAGCAAAACTGCTGTGCTACAGAAAATCTCAGTCGGGGACATACTCAGTGATCTACTCTGTGTGATTCAACGCATAGTTCACTGCGACAGCTATGAGCTGAGAGACAAATTGACCCAGTGGGGGAGCGATGGGTTGGTGTCTATTTTGGCCCTCCAACTGTCTGTGTGACCCCTCACAGCCTTCTCTGGAGCTGACCCCGCCGGTCACCAGTCAATGCCATCAATCACAATGAACTGTTTGGGATACTCACAATGAGCTGGGAGGCTGCCAGGATGTTTTTTTAATTTATTGATATAATGAATGTGTTTATGTGTTTGTGTGTGTGTGTGCGTGTGCATTTGAGACTGAAACATGATACCGACAGTAGGTACATCTACAAACAAAACAGCCATTGAGGCAGAACAAGAAGTTGAGATCCATCTAAAGTGACAAAAAAAAAAAAAGGGAGACTGATCATAAATAGTGCGAACACTGACATGTAACATTTGTGTTAAATGGGTTTATATTCAAAATGATTTTCTGAAGCTACTTCCCATTATCAGGAAATCATTCTCTCAGTTCAGAGCCTAGACAAGTTCTGCCCTGCTGGCAAAGTCTTATGGACCTTTATATTTGACTCATTCAGTGATTGTTCCCAAGACTGAATAAAATGCTGACTGCGATATGATTCACATGCAACCCTGACCCTGAGTGTCACGACAAATCAGACCTGAAGTTCTTGATCAAATCACCAACAAACTACAGCAGAGTTTCAGGCACACTTTTGTTTTTAAAATTCTATGACAACATGAATTGGTTATCTTTCCTTTTCTGACCGGGCCAGTTTTTTTCCTAGTTCCCAACCTTTACTCTTAGTTTTATTAAAACTAAGCTGGGAATTGGCAAACAAATGTAAGAGAACTATCATTCTTTTCTTCTCACACTGAAAGAGAAAACAAATAAAAGTGTATCCAAACCACTAAACAAGTTAAACAACATACTATAGTTTTATCAACTTTTGTGGGACTCATAGCTTGCATTACAAAGATCGATGAGCTGCCACCTTGAAACCACCAGTTCTGCATTGCTGTCTTTGCCTTTATAGATCCAGTGGAAACAATATTTTGAGGGTTGAACTGTTAGGTCACAATTGCAATCTGACGGAACAAAATGAAAAAAATCTTTGATCCCTATTATTTAATTATGGATTTCTGGAGTGAAAACTAACTCAAGAGGGTCTTTTGGAGCCATGTATTGCCAGGTATTGCACCATAGTATAATTATTAGGGATGTCCCGATCCGATCAAATCGGGGGTCGATCACGTAGTTTCTGACTCGATCGGTATCGGACATTTCATCCCGATCAGCGATAAGATATGTAGCCTATCTATATATGTATATTTATTCTCATTATTTTTTTTAATCAGAACTATAATATTTCAAAACAAATGGAAAAAAATAACAGCTTAGTATTTACTGTTATGTGGTGGTAGAGTCAGACCGTCTCTACCCTTACTTTATAAAACTGTGGCACTTTTATTTGCTTATTTGTTTACATGCCTGTCAGGTATTTCAAGTTGAGCTTCTGCTCGTTTTTATATTAGACATTGTTGCACTAAACTACAATGTGAAGAATTTGATTATTACTTGATTACTTTTTGTTGTTCAAGCTTCCACACAGAAGTGTCTGTTTATAAGTCTTAAATGATAAAATAAGTGAATAAAATAAAAAATCAGGGACATCCTGGATCTGTTTCTTCGCCATTCTTCATTTTTTTAATGTACTGTAGAAGTACATTAAAATGGGGATCGGGACTCGGTATTGGCAGATACTCAAAATCAAATGACTTGGACTGGGGGGCAAAAAAACCTGATTGGGACATCCCTAATAATTATGCCTATATTTTAAATGACACTATGAGCACTATTGCCAGTTCATCTTAAAACATACAGTGCCAGTGAAAAGCATGGACATGTTGTGAACTGTTACATGGGCAAACTTTTCACTGCTACTGTATACCTTACATATGAGACAGAGTACAGAGACCGGATCTTACTCTGTTAGTCACAGTGTGTAATAATTACTGACATCTAGTGTTCAAGATGGAGGTCTTAACCAAGTCAAATGCCATCCACCCACTATATAAGAAGAAACTGCATTGATATATTTAGGCTAAATGACCTCTTGAGAAGAAAACAAGCAACTGCAACATCACTTCAAAAACTTTCTTCTAAAGCAATTTCCATTGTGGAAAACCCATGCCAATGTTTATTCCTGCTGTCTGCCTTTGCCTTTCCCAAATTTGCTTCATCACTTTTCATCACTTTGCTTCAGTTCTGATACTCCATTTTTATAATATGAGTTCTCTCCTACTTTTTTCCACTGATTTTCCAACTTTCTTCTCCTTCGTCGCCCTCTTTTATGGCAATAGTTATCCTAAACTGTGCAAGATGACAGCACAGTTGTGGCTGTTCTCGTGTGTCGACGAGTCTACCACACAAATAGATATAAATGGTTCATTCAAAGCTAATAAAAAAACATATTAATTAACCAAGCAAAGAATTTAGATACTCATGGAGTCTCTAAACTTTTCTCTACAATGGGTATTTTCAGTACATTTTCTCATAGTCTCTAGCTCACACTCAAGAGGAACTCTTTTCAAACCCAATTTTCTGGCTGTTTTGATTATTACTTTTTGAATGATCTACATCTCAAAACAAGGAAAAAAAAATACAACCTTAATATGTCATCTATATCACAAATTGAAGCACATGACAGTCTGTTTTCCTGCATCTTCTGCACCTAAAGCTTTTGTGCTCTACTTGAAAGTATTTTGAAAAATAAATACTGAAATGTCTTGAAGGTACACACACAAGGCTAAAACAAAGGAGACAGGTGACGCTGACCCAACACAAACAGACTGACACACTTGAGGCAGAAGCTAGGTGGTTAAGTGCCAGCTGAGGGAGAACAAGCCCGAGAACTATCTACAGACCACGGAGTACACCTGCACTAAAAGGCAGACAAACAAGCCTCCCTGGCAGCTGGTTAAACAACACATACACACGCAAAAAGCCTCCAGCCTCTTATTTATATCCTCGCCCACACAGCAAAGAAGAAGACCCAGAGCAGAGAAGAAGCAGCCACACAGACAGACAGTAACAGCTGGTTACAGGAGTGAAGCCGCAGCGTTCAGGTCACACAGAAGCAAGGTTAAAAATCCGGCTTGGAATTACACTGAAAGAGCCGCTTAGAAATGTTTTTCAAAATTTGGCCCAAAATATAAGCTAAGTTCTTAAAACTGACTCTCAAAAAAAATTGTAATGTACAGGATTTACAATTTCAAGATATTCTCTTTAAAAGGAAAAAAAATAGATTCTGGAAGGCCAAAACAAACAATCAGTTCAATTAAGCTGACATGTAACAGAAAGGGATGATGATGTTGTATATATGATACCTGATGTACAAGAAAATGAACCAAAACCAAATTATAAATACTGTTGCAACTGTATATTAGGATTATTAACATTGTAGCTACTGTAGTGTTGGCTTAGTAGTCATCATGTCATGAAAACCCCCCAGGACACAAAACAAACAAACAACATAACAATATGGTCTATTTTACAATATAATCTACAACAAAGAAATGCATGTAGAAGTCAGTGTCTTTTTTTTCTACAAAATTCTTTTTTCATAGCAAATCTCTGCTAGGAGTGTTGAACAGTGAGTATCAAATCTTCAATCAGGCTAATTCTGATCCACAACTGACACTTAACCACACTAAGCTGCATGTGTGAGTGTGTCTGCATGTCTTCACATCATTCATCTTAAGTTTATGTAACTGATCTGACTGACCAGGGCAAATAGGTGGGAAGATTATAGCTTCCTCCCTGGCTTCTGATTACAAAAAGAATACATGTATTCCTTAGGCAATCATCTTCATAATAATCTTATAGAAGATAAACAAATCCCAAACATTATATTACTATTAACAAGATATGCTTATGCACACAGACAGTGAAATGTAAAGTTTAACACTGGTAGTGCTGTGTTTTATATACCATGTTAACACCTGTTTATGTATTTTGTGATAAAATTGGATCTATAAATCACAATCATCATCAAATCCCAAAGTCCAATTGCTCTATATAATGAACCTTATGCTTGACAAAAAAAAAACATTTATTTAGAATCAGATGGGAATCATCTGATTCAGCATTTTGCAACACATGTAGTAACCTTGTAACTATTAAATGTGTGGTTTTAAGCACTGTGTCCAAATAAACACTGTAGCGCCCATTCATTTCTACATTTTCTTTGATATGCGCACTTTAATGAACAGCGGCGGGCCTCTCCAAGAGCCTGGAGGCTGCAGACACGATAGCACACATTACAGCCACGAAACAAATCAACCTGTGACATGCATGTTTAGTCTAACCAATAAACTAATCTATTAATGTTTGGCAAATAGTGTTTGCTCAGCTTGAGACCATCGTTCGACAAGTCCATCACTACAGTGCCAATTTATATTTCACTGCCGCTGCAGTTTGATCTACTCTCTGTTACTGGACATTCTAAGATGGAGTAAAGCATAAAAAAATAAGTTATGCCAATTCATAGAGAAAGTAGTCACAAACCTGATGTTGCTCTCTACCTTGCGGTTTCCTCCTCTGGTTCAGATCGCGCGTGTTGGAGTTTAAGCAACGACGCGCCGCCGCAGCGCCGTCAGATATCAGAGGCCATAAAACTCCGTCTGTCTGAGTCTGTGTGTCCACCTGGAGGAGTGGAGGGTCTCCCGTCGACTGCGGTTGTTCAGGTCAGCACAGCAGCGTAGCCTACTGCTGCTACAACTGGTGTCTGATCGGTCCAACAGAGTAGCGGGGGCGCGCAACGGAGATGCGCAATGAATGTAAATCAATGACTTTTTGAGAGCTGAGTGGGAGAAAGCAAACTCCGGAAGAACATTTTTCTGGGTCCGGGATACCGTGCATGATCACGCCAGTTTGTAAGCCAGTTTAGATCTTATAGGGGATATAAATAGGTCAAATGCTCAATCACTCAAAATTGGCATTGATCCTCACATGAAATTATTATAAGTTGGAAAAATATTGATCGCGTACTACTGATCGAATTCCTGTCCTTGGTTGTTGTGTGATGTTGTTACTCTAAAGGTAGCTGTTATATTCATAGGCTACCACAAACAAGTGCAAGTACAAAGATAGTTAACGATGTTTATTAAAAATCTGTGAAAAGTCCATCTAGAAAGGATTTGATCACTTTAATCTGGTAAAATAAAGCCGGTTAAGACTGTCCAATGTACAATAGAGCTAAACCTAATTCATAATAAAATGTGGTATTGTTAATTCTGTCTGATCTTAAAGTTACCTCTGGCTTGAAATGACTTTAACAAATGATAAAATATGCAGTTGAATTAAATATTTTCATGAGGAAAATATAACTTTTCTTAGTTTTCTGTCTTTAGATTAATTTGTGTGAAAACACCTTTCTTTGCCATCACGCTGATCAGATAGTTTATTCTAATTTGATTTTTGCAGATGTTTGGACCAGTCCTCCTCTGCATGATCTATATTTTTGAGGTTGGAAGCCTCCCTAGCTGCCAAAGCTCTTGAATGGATTGAGGTCTGAACTCTGGCTTAGCCTCTCCAAAACATTTATATTGTTCTTATCTAACAAACTCTATACCTCCCAATAACTATGAAAAAAAACTACAGTCTTTCATAGATTAAAAATTAAATGGGCTTTTACTCCCAGCATGATCATCTCATATGAATTGAAGGTTTGCTATACAGTTAGTACATCATGCATATGGGTATATACAGACACACACCCACAGTGGTCTGAAGATGCTTCACACGCCACTGCTGTTTACATCAATGCTTCCTTTCTCGTGGGAAAGATACAGAGTAGCTTATTATAAGAGGACGAAAAGGAAGTCCCTTTACAGAGTGGGCTTCAATGACTTCAGCAGAATTTCACGAATGCTGGTGATAGCCACGGTCATGTAGAGTACAAAGCACTTCTAAACAACAACACAAGGAATAATGAAGTTAATGTTTGAGTCTGAAAGGTGTAGAGTAACAGTAAAATATTCATACATATTAACATGACTTTACTTTCAACATTCAAACGTGTATTCTTCTTTGATAAAATGTGCTGATTTAGATGTAAAATCTTCTCTATTTACTATTTAAATCTTGCTGTTCTCTGCTGCCTTTCTGCTGCTAACAACATTTTCATATAATCCTTTTTCACAGAAGTCTCTTTTATATCCAATTTGAATATCAAGTTCCTCTTTAGGTCAGAGGTTGTAATAGCAGCAGACAGGATGTAATCTACTCACCAGCAGTCTCTGATAGAAATTCAATCAGTTTTCTCTCTTGGTAGTTAAAAAAATGAAGCTGTGAGCTGGGACATGTGCATGCATTTCATGTTTTTATATAGTTGATGGCAGCTGATTTTTCTTGAAGAAGATGTGCTGAAAGATGAGTTAAACTCCATTCACTAGATGAAACCATCTTCATCTGATAGTGAGGGCATCATTGTTAAACACCACAGTTCTTTTCTTTATATTACTTTCTTCTCTGCTATATTCAAACTATTTTCTGACTCCAAATGATTCGATGCAGCAAACTACTTTTTACAGGTTTATTGAAGTTTTTACTACAACACAGAGGTTCACATACAGTACAGCATAATGATGAGTCTATATATACAGATATTCTGCAGGGTGATTATTCACATAATCATGTTGACGCTACAGTGTAAGCATAGAGAGATAAATAAAAGAAGCATTTCTCTGAACAAGGTTAGCGTGCATCTTATGGTGTCATGACACGCCCTTTTACTTACAAGATTAACAATATATAGCACATGTATTTCAGATATGTTGAAATCAGACAATGAAACAGCAGGTGACAACATAGTGCATACTCCCCCCTAATGCAGATTTCTTAAAAATAAAATAGGATGTCAAATAGAGGGTCTGTTTGAACCTGTACAGTAGGGTCTGACCAGGTGCTGCTGAGAGGTTACTTCAGCTTAGAAGTCACATGTTAGAATGAAGGTGTTACCGTTTATATATGTACAATTTTCTGTAATATCACATTTGTCACCCCGTTCCTTTGCTTAGCCTTAAAAAGGAGACATAGACCTGATTGTTCATTAGCAATCACATGGTTTAGGAGGAAGACAATGGTGGTGACACGTGGTTGCAATGATTGTGAATGTCAAGCCCTGAGATGTTGTTAATGCCATTAAGAGCATCAGGCCCAATGGCGCTGTAATAAATGAGGATGATAGGGGTCACATGAATGGAGAGGGTCTCACATGTTACAAGCTGGGATCCTGTTGGGCTAACACAAAGAACAAGTCCAGTTAATTAATTTAACAAATCAAACTTCATATACTGTATTTAACTATTTCCAAATCTGAAAATCAAGATTTAATTGTGTAAACTCTAACAGATTTTTCTTTAAACTTTGAGGAGCTAGATCAGATCCACATCAGTTATGATTAATGGTAAACAAAAAATATAAATCAAACACAGAATCAACTCTTTCTCACACTTAAGTGTGCAGGCAAAACTTGAGTGGCTGTGCTGCTGCATGCTTTTGGTCTAGTTTGTCCTAAGATTCAGTGATTCAGTGCAAACATATCTATTTATAAACTGCCCTCCTCTGACATGCAGCTTTCTTCTATCCTGATTGGCTGGTCAGGATTTTTCACAGAAGAATAGCGGTACGACTTGACAACCAGTTACAAGCTTCTGTCACAGTGTCCCAGACTGGTGGCTGCAGAGCTGGGGACACACCTGAATCACCGGACATAAGATGGATCTGAACAAAAGCACTGAGCCACTAAATGGCATCCATACAGCCTAAAAAAGATACTCTGCTTCGATATACAAATCCAGATTTATAGGGCAAGCATACAAATATGTAACTTTAAATTTGGTGACAAAGGATTAAAGTGTAAGGACTTCTGTTAATGTGGTTCATGGAGACATTTTTGCAAGCCCCCTTTTTTGCCAAGCTCTGATCCCGTAATAACGAAAATATGCATGAATGAAACTGCAGGAGATGACAACTACAGCTCTGATTAGAGCATTCAAATCTACAAACATGTCCTCGTATTGTCAAGTTGCAACTGTAGAAACTCTCAGATCAGCTCTTACTTGACAGGATGATATCTGTGTATACTGTAAGAAGCGTATACAATAAGCTGCTCTAGAGGTAGTAATTACAAATGTATGCAAAGGACAGCATGTTAATTTGATTGTGAGATATCAATTCACGTTAAGGCTTGGTAAGAAGACTCAAAATGATGTGTAGGCAATGCAGGGAATGTACACTGGCAACATAAAGCTGCAACATCACAGCGTCAAAGCAACTACAAAAGGTTTCATCAACACAACTGCAAGCCTGAGCTGGGTTTTCCTCACTTCTGTTACAACTCCTTATTTCAACAGGAGATCGAGATGTTGCTTTGTTTTTTTTTCTGCATGAAAGTCAACAACTAAGATTTGCATTCAAAATGACTTTAAATAGAAAAATGTACAGCACTGGGACCAGTATCATGATAAAGGGAAACCAGCTCTCTCCATTTCTGGCATCTGTTGAAGTCAATCAGACTTCTCTCGCAGCATACCAGCTCCAGACCGGAATCATGACACATGCAAAGGTTTGAAAGCCTACCCGCTAAGCGACATGCATGAAGAGTGTGGGGCTTCTCTTACAAGCTGGTGTTACACACTATACACTCTTATTTACGACAGAGATAAAGGTCATAACTGCTTACAGTCTGTCGCCCACATGATGCCCTTAAAAAAATATGTGTAGGGGACGGAGGAAGCTGTGCATTCACACAAACAGTTGCTGGTCAAAAACCTCTACTGGAGTATACAGCACTATTATTTACAACATGTGTGTACCAGGCGATCAGGAAGGGGGTCAGCTCCGTTTCAGTTCAACCACCTCGGGATGTAATCAGTGGTATCTGCTGACCCGCTGATCAGCTGAGGGATCAATATGGTAATTTAGTTTGGGTTGAGTTATTTAAATGAACTAAAATTGAACTCACTTTTCGTTCTGACTGAACTTGAAAGGACTGACGCCCAAATCTGAGCGCAAGACTGGTCACCATAGGAGCAGAATGGGTTTCATCTAACTAGAAGACTAGAGACAAATCTTCATCGTCATCTTCACTGGTGATGCAGTGGAAGGACAGGGGGGAAGGCTGCATGCAAATAGAAGGGGAGGGTCCTTTGAGGGGTACAGTATTTGGTCGTCTTCTGCAAAGAAACAGTAGAGGAAGTTGTCACTGACAAAATCTGTTAATAATTTGATGAAATCATTATGACTAAAATTTCTAATGTTTTGTTAATACAGGACCCTGTTGTTACTGTTGTTTTTTTTTTTGTAACATGTTTTATAAATATGATGTGAATTTTACAAATAATATCACAAGTTTATTAACTAATTTTCAAGCTTTAAGGGAGACACTGGTTTCCTCTTCTGGTGTTAATAGTTTTTTAAGCTCTCTGAGTTCCTTCTTTTGCTTGACATAAGAACCGCTGTCAATGAACCTGATTCATTTACACTTCAGATTGGTTTAGGTACAAGCAATACACTCAATGTATTGAAAAATTAGAAGAACGGGGATATGTGTGTGCATGATTCAGTGTAGTTTGTTCATTACCATCACATTAACTTGCAGCAGTTTCCTGCTGAACGATGTAGTGCCTGTTTGAATCGTCCACCTCACTGCCACAGTGAACATCACTCCTGTTAACACACACAGACGCACACAATCAACTAGATAATATTTCTTCTCATTTCTCTATTCTGCTGGACATTTAATGAAATAATGGTTTCTGGAGGTGCAGCTACAAATCTGATAATATCATGAACAGAATGTTTTTTTTTCTATTTAATCTCATTTTAAAAGGTTCCAATACAAACTCACTCTCTCTTACTTGTCTCTTACAGACACTAAAATTACTGAGAATGTTTCTGTTTGCTTTTTAATATCAACTGTACCAGACGTTCTCACCTGTTATCGTTTATATCTCTGATTTCGCTGATGTTGTTGCCTGTTGGAGATAAAACAGCAGTTTAATGAGCTCTCATACTTTCAAACAAAATTACAAGCGAGATTATTCTAATAGATACTATACAGACACATTTAGATGTTTGTGCTCTTGTACTTACCGTTGTCAATGTTGAGTGGGAAGGACTCCAGTGTGTCTCCATTATATCTTCCTGCTCTGTAGCCCAGTGCTGTGGAAACTCTGTAAAACACCACAGAGGTAAAACACACAGTTAGACACAGAGTAACATGTGACATTACGAGTAAAGATGACTGGTAAGATCTCCTCATCAGGTCTAGTTTTAGGATCTAATCAAATTCACGTATCGTTCTTCTCATTTACACATACATATTGTACATTATATTTGAATAGACTGAACTGTCTGGGAATAAATATTACATACAGCTGATATGCCCAATGTTATTGTTTAATTTTGAAATATAATCCCTAAATACAACAAGATTTTCTATTTAAGAAGGCTTTCATGATTTAAACTCACGAGTTAGTCTGAACAGAATTGGGGTTGCAGCTGACGGTGGAGCTACTCTGTTGTGTGGCATTAGTCTGAAAGAGGGCGTTGCTGTAGGTGTTGCCTTGTTCAGTGGCACGGATGTAAGTGTAGAATGGGCTTGTAGGTGAGCAAACAGGCAGCTGCTTTGGTCTCACTGGTTTTGCTGTCAGGGTGACAAAGTTATGTAAGGTTAGGGTACATTTTGAATAAAACTGGTTCATTGTTCTTGCAAATCAAATAGATCCATTTCAGATACTACTCTACAAGAATTCCTGTTCTCCAAAAACAACAATGTAAAGTATCAGCGAATGGATTCAGTATGTACCGATTTGTGCTGCATGGGGGCGCCGCAAAGCATTCTTAGACCTCATGGCATCCTTGATGCGATCGACCTCCTGCTGGTAGCGGCGGCGGTCTATCATGGCACCTTCTTTGGCATCCCTCAGTGCAGTCTCCAGGGCCTTAACTCTCTCAGCAGTAGACCGAAGACGTTTCTCCAGCTTTGGAAGCTCACAACGCAGATCTGCATTGTCACGAACCAGCTGGATGGAAGACAGAAAAAGAAGACGAGAAGAAAAATATGTAGCCACATTTGAAAATAAAGAAAAACCTAATAAAACCTAATAAATTGATCACTTCCAACATTGTGCTCCTCTTTACCAGCCACAGAGAAAAAGATATGCACTATTTTATCCAGAAGTTCACAGCTTATTTTGGATTAAATTGTGTGTGTTTTAAAAAAAAAAAAAGACTGTTGGGCTGAAAACATCATTAGATAAACATCAATAGATTTTAGTTTTTAGATATTAAGCAAACCATGCGCACATCTCCAGTAGTTATTGTTGGTCACACTTCTATGTGTTACTCACCTGTTTGTGAACCTTTGTAAGTTGGTCCAAGTTATTCTCAAGAAAGGAAATCTTCTGCTTCTGGGTGCTAGACCCCCCGCTATCATCAGGTTCCATTTCGGAACTCTGCAGAGAAGTGTTTTGAATGGTGGTGTTACCTTCTTACAAGAGCTTCTGTTTAATCATTGTGTCTAGTTTACTAAAAATGTGACTTTTCATGCGTAAATCCTAAAAAACAAGAGGATTATGGAGACTGAGAATGATGTTGCTTATGGCATATTCAAGTCCCATATTCCTAATGAATGAGGACTCCTTACTCTTTTAACCCGCGACGTGAGGTCTTGAACGAACAGCTTGCGCAGGTTGTGGAGGGTCTGGAGTTCGCGGGCCTGAAAGACAGACATTTGGACTGGAGGTTACGGAGGCGACTTTTGATTATGGGAAGCATGAGGAGGAGGAGGGCCATGGTGTCTGTTCTACTCACGACAGTCTCCTCCAGACCCTTCAAGTCCTGTTTGGTCTGCTCATGACGCTCATGCAGGAATCTGACAGAAACAAGTACAAATAAGAAATACATTTTTGTACACAGAGCACTTAGATATCTATGTGTGGTTTTTAGTGCCCTCTGCTGGAGAAAGCAAAATAAAGTCAGTCAACTATCCTCAAGTATTTTATGTGCTCTAGTAAAGTTATCATGAAATGAACACCAAAGCAATCATTTTCTGATTTACAAAATTTCCATCTTACACTCATTTGCAATCCATATCAAAAATATTGTTTGAGTCACTGTCTCGTGGTCTATTTTAAGGAAAATAGTCCTCAACACTTACGAGAGCTCCTCCAGGCGCTCACTCTTGGTGCTGTCCTGACTCTTCAGGCGCGCAAAGTCGGCACGCACCTGAGCCAGCTCCAGCTCAAGCTTGGAGTTACGACTGAAGGGGAGAAGCATCAACACACATGTTCCGGGGAAAGGGAAGAAATGACATTAAAACAAAAAAACTGCTCATTTTAAGTACAGAGCTAACTTTTGGTAAATACAATGAAAGTAATAGCTTATCAACAATTAGAAAATGATCACATGAAAGAAAAATTCGGGTGATCACGGACTCAGTGAGTTCATCGATGATCCTCTGCTTCTCATTGATCTCATCCCGCAGGTGGGCCAGCTGCTTGTGATGGAGGCCGCGGTGAGACTCCCCCTGCTGACGAATAGCTTTCTGAGAGTTTTAAAAAAAAGACAAATGTTTAGAAAAATCTCCTTTATATGCTCTAGAAAATTAAGTAATAAAGAGAGTACAAAACCACATAATTTGAGAACATTCTGATGTAACAACAGAGACTCAGGAGCCCTCTTTGGAGCAGAAACAATATGGAAAATCCACATGGCAAACACAAAAGCACAAGGCATGAAACAACAGAAATGAGTTAGATCTGAATAACAAGCTCTTTGCATGTGCCCCAATGTGAACGGATACAAAAGCCAGATATTTCCCCGGTGTACGACATAAAAAATCCTCTTACCTTCACATTTCCATCCTCAGTCTCCCCCTTCTCTCCATCCTTCTCTTCAAGCAGAGAATTATCTGGTCAAAGTGACAGAAAGACAGTATTTAGAGTAACGACCTGCACAGCAGCTTAAAGAAATGCTTTTCTCACAGATCGTTATATTGCAGACTGTTTTTTTTTTGTGTGTGTGTATACGTGTGGTGTGTGTGTTACCCTGGTCTTGAAGCTTAGCCAGCTCTTCGCTCAGGGAGTCATGACTCTCCTCCAGCTGCCTCTTCTTCTGCTCCACGCTCTGCATGTACTCCGTCAGAGAGCGGATCTTAGCCTCGTGCTGTACAAACACAAACACCCACAAAACATCAGAGAACTAAAAACCCAACCATGACCACTCAAAATTGAAAGATTTCATCATTCCATCTGTTCATATTTGCTCAGCTCTGTTACTTTTTTTCCATCTATTCCTTCATCTTGTTTGTTTATTCTTTAATTCATTTTCATTTACGTATCAACCAATAACTACACCCCTGCATCATTTTACCGTGTCTAATTCTTCTCCTCTCTCTCCCCACATCTCTTACCTGAGAAATGAGGAGCTGGCAGGAGGAGAGCTCCCTCCCGGTCTCCTCCATCTTGCGGTGGCACTCCAGCTGCATGTTCTCCAGCTGGCGGCAGCGCTTCACCATGCTCTTCACCTCCGATTTGATCTTGCTGATGTAGAGGCGAGCCACAGTGAACTCCTCCTCGATGGCACCGCTAATCTCCACCGGCTGCAGTTTGAAGAAAAATAAAGCACATTTTCAACTCAACAGAACACAGGAGAACCAATCAGAACACACACAGTCTGTTATGTTTAATTGTCCTGTATGTCCTCTAAATGAAGTGTCTTTCAGTCCTGGAATCCTGCTCACCAGCTTTATCTCCCCATTGCCCACGATGGTGCTGAACTCGCTGAGGTCCCTCATGAGCCCATTGAGGACGTCAGCGATGCGCTTCCTCTGCTGACCGCTCAACTCCTGCATACGAGAAAGCTCTGCCTCCAGCTCCATTAGACTCGCCTGTAAAACAGAGAGAAAGGACGTGGAAAGCAGTTGAGCTGAAGAAAAGCTTTGTCTGAGCACTAATACAGATTTACTCAGATCTGTCTTCTAATGCAGATCTCTAGATCTGCATTAGAAGACATTAAATTAACTACAATTTTGCTGAAAGCGAGCATGATTTTGAAGAATGTCGAGATTAAAGTTTTGTATCAGGGTTATATTTATGGAAATTATCAAGTGAGTCAGACTGAGTTTTTAAAAATCATTTTGCTTTAGTGCCATCAATTGGCGGCATCAAATTCTGCAGTATTAAAAAATATTTGCAATTACTGCAAAAAGGTACGCATAAAGAACGGAAGTTTCAAACTTTATAGACAAAATTTTAACCTGACACACAATTAAACAAATATGACAACAAACATTTTCTCTATATTAAATGATAATTTTTTTTGTTTGTTTGTTTTTGGTCTAGTATCTACTTTTCATTGCATTCTTGCAGCTTTTTTCTTTCATGGAAAATGTGCTGCTACAACAGGTGCTTGTCTCTGTGGTGCCACAAGCAAGCAAGAGCATCCTTCTGTTCCACCTCCTGTCTCTGATTTCAGTTCCCATTTTGTTGTCTCAGACTACGGATCACACTACTCTAAAAAATTACCATTTTCTGGGCCAGTTGGTCAGCCAGCAGCTGGTTCTGCACACCCTTCTCCTCCACCTCCTGGCTCTTCTGGTCATAGTTGATGGCCAGTTCCTCCAGAGCCTGAAGGACCTCCTTCACCTCAGCCTTGGCACAGTCGCTCTCTACCTGCAGTCTGCCGAGCTCAGCCTGGACCTTGTCCCCATCACCCCTGGAGGAGGCCAGGAGCTGAGGGGAAGAAAAGAGAGGGAAACCGGCAGAAAAAATAAAACAGTTGTGGAGAATCACATTATTTCTAAAATGACGAGCTTTTTACAAGCTAAAATTCAGAATTAGAATTGTCTTAGACACAATGTGTGTGCATGCAGTGTGTATCTGTATGTGTGAATGAGTTTGTGTTTTCTCACCTCGTCCTGATCCAGCATCTGCTGCTTCAGTTTCTCCACCAGCTGGCACTGCAGATTGATCTCATCATCCTGCATAAACAAGATGGTATCATAAATTTCAAACCTTATTAGAGAGAATTACCTTTGGGTTACCAAAACGTACTAAACTATTTCAAGCAATAGAGAAGGAAACTGGAGAATGAAGCATTGATAACTAGAAGTTTTGCTTGTGTGTTTCAACCTTGTCATCCAGCTGCTTGTACAGCTTGCGGATCTCCTCCTCGTACTTCTGCCGCTCCTCCTCGGAAATGCGGACCACGATGGACGAGGTGTCATTGTCCAAAATGGGACGCTCCTCCACAGACTCGATACGGGTCACCACGTCAGACGTGGTCCGCTCTGTCTCAGGCACTTTCTCTCCTGAGGGGGATGAGTGAGCAGAAAAAAAGGACAGAGGAACAAATGGATGAGAATATTGCAGTTTTACTTCCAAGGTTTGAACAGAAGAGTTGGAGTCAAAAACAAGGATTCTAATAGAAATCAGAAAAATGTTAAATGTCACCATTTCTCCAGCGGTTGAGCTCTGTCTCCAGCCTCAGAATGGTTTCCTTCATGGTCTTGTTCTTCTCCTTCTCCTTTTCGTACTTCTTCTTCCACTGCTCTGCCGTCAGCTCCAGGTTGATGGAGGCAGTGTTTCTGATGGTCTTGGCACTGTTACAGCAAAAACAGATAGTTACTGGGGAAAATGTGAGTTCATTTTAAGGCAAGGCAAGGCAAGGCATATCTATTTATATAGCGCATTTCATACCACAGGCAAATCAATGTGCTTTACATTTTAAGTTATTATGATGAGGGCTCATAATGTTTTGAGG
The DNA here is from genome assembly GCF_027942865.1 of Odontesthes bonariensis. Classification (NCBI taxonomy): domain Eukaryota; kingdom Metazoa; phylum Chordata; class Actinopteri; order Atheriniformes; family Atherinopsidae; genus Odontesthes; species Odontesthes bonariensis. The sequence continues at coordinate 14,602,132 of NC_134515.1, read as the reverse complement.
ATGTCTGATTCAGAGTTGTACTGAATGACATTAAAGTATGAGAAATTACAACCAAAAAGAGTTTAGAGATTAAAAAAAAAGTTAATGCCCCATTATTTCATATACCAAGAAATAATTTGGTCTTCTGACCCCTCAAAGCCTTCAGGGCCCTTTTTCAAGTTCATTGCAAATGTTTAAATGTTCTTTTGCTATCAAACATGAATGTGACTTTACATTCCTGTGACATTATTGAAATGCAGGCCATAACTATGCCCTGTTTTCACGAGGTTAAATTATAATCATACAACTGAAATTTTGTAAGTGTGTAATAATCAGCAAAGATAAAACTATTCTGTTTGTTTTCTTGCTTCATGTTGAAGTAAATATCTCAATCCGTAGTTTCAAAGAAATATCTACCGTTGTCCAAACATCAGAGTTGATTTGGTCTCGGCCTCATTGTAGATGGAGGGAGAGCAGCAGATGAACATGGTGGTGCGACAGTTCCCACCAAGGGAGTCCTGCAGGATGCGGGTCATTTTGCTGTCACGGTATGGAACGTGAGATTTCTGCAGGAGACAGAAGGTGGGTTGATGATAATGATGATGATGATAAAAGCAGCAATGGAAAGAGGATGAAAGAGGATGACACAACACAAAAAAAGAAGGTGATTAAAGATAGTGGAAGAAGGGTAAAAATCAAGACAATTCAAGCAAACAAAACTAAAAGAAATGCTGGACTTTTGGAATTCTTTAGATTTATCAATAGATTAAAGCCAGCATAATGTTCTGTTTTCCAAAATGATTGCAGCTTGGACTCCTAACAAAGCCTGGAACTGTAGTCAAACATGGCAGATTGATTATACTGCAGCCAGATAATTTGACAATTAGTTGATTGTTCTGTCATGCCATGGTCTAAACTGTTGAGGTGGCTGAAATGAATGAAGGGTGCAGGTTCTGCTCAAGTTAACAGACAGAGAACTCAGAACACAGTGGGGGACAACTCTAACTGGAGAAATGGATATAAAAATAGTTTAAAAAAAAATAAAAAAATCTAATTCATGTAAAAATCTAATTTCTACAATAAAATAAGCTTCAGAAGAATTAAATTAAATGGGACCTTTTTTGTTTTTTGGCCACTTACCGTTCCTTCAGCCAAGGCAGAGATGACATTTCCAAGAGCAGAAAGAGACTTGTTGATGTTTTTAGCCTCGTCTAGGACAGACCCTGCAGCTCCGGTCTTACTGACCTGGAGTCAAGAAGGAACAAACATGACAGATAATGTGCATGATTGAAAAATGTATAAACACTGACTAAAGTGCTGAAGCATATGTATAAACTATGTGGTTATACCAACTGTAAAAAAAAAAAAAAATCACTAATTATTCACGTGTGATTGCATTAAGCAACTGAGCTGTTGTTGGTATATAAACAGTGTCTGACTCAGCGTGTGTCCTACCTTCTCACTACCAGCCAGATCCACCAGGTAGAGTTTTCCACACAGCTTCTGCTCTGTCTCCACATGTTCCTGTTTGATGTTGATCAGGAAAATGCTGTGGCTGCGAGAGCTGTGCTCATTCATGTCTGCAGAGACAGGGGCAACAAACACTCAGGGAGGTAATACTGATATAAATGATATGAATGAATAAATTATAATTTCTTAATCTTTAAACTAAGAATATGTTTAACCCTTGTAATTGAAAATATCCTCATATGGAGTCAGTATCATCTCCACAACTGCAAGGCCTATCATCCCTTGATTTAGGTGACTTTTGTATTCTTGAATAATTAAAACAAAAAAAAACATTCCTCTGAAAACAGGCAGGTACAAGCACTGTACTGAAAATTAGTAAAAAAGCAGCCAATGTCCAAAGAAAGACTTTAAAAGACATTCAGAAAGCCTGCTGAGCTATTTATCAAGATCACTTCCAAAGATTACAAGAAAGTCTGGCCTAGAGGAGACTTACGCAGTGCTATTTAGGGGGTGAATTTGAAATGTTCCACATTTTTTGTCATCCAACCAAGCTGATGCTGCATAAGGATGATGTAACCATTTCACAGCATGCAGGTAATGGGCATCAGTCTGCTAAATCACTCTCCTAATGGGACCTCCTCTCAGACAGAAAGTTCAGGTTTCTCTGCAGATGATATCTGAGGGCATCAGCTCAGTGTCTGCAGAGTGGCACTCCATTAGACTGCTATCAGCACAGCGCTGCAGCACAGTGAGTCAGCAGGCATCGACTGAAAACAGACAATGCTGTGCTGCTCAGGAACGCAGCTTTCAGCAAATCTGTTTCACTGCTGCTTATATACCTTCCGTTTTCTTAGATGAATCATTATAAATTTTAGTTGTTATCAAGCTCTCACATATAAAGAGTATACTTTATTTATGGATTATTGAGCAGACCAGCCTCCATTATTTCTGAACCCTCTTCTGTTAATGAGATACAATCTATCTAACTTCTCTTGTAGAGAAATTTGCCCTGGCTTCCAAAGGGTAAAATCACTATTTATGGTGATTTTGCATGCACAGAGGGACTATGCATGTTCATTCAGAGCACAAGCTGGGTCAGACAGCATTTTATTGGCCTTTCTGGTATGAGACTAGTCATTGCTTAGCTGATTTAAAACACCTTTGTTCTTTTACAGTGTACTGCATCAGACAGTCTGAGCTCTAAGTTTTTACAACACGTCTCATAGCCTATAAAACTTTGTAGCTCAGCTAGTGTAACACTGAGTTATTGTTGATGTCTGCATAAAATGTATTTCTTAAGGAGGTATAGTTTAGAATTACATCTACTGAGCAAAAACACATTTCATTATCAGTAAGAATTCTGTCCATTTTTATTTACCTTATGTATACTGTTTGGAAGACTTTGCTATGGACAAAACACATACTGTCGACATTATATTAATGGATTCCTTGAAGATTTGACTTGTTTATGCTTAGCATCTCATCAAAATATTATATGCTTCTAAAGAGCTAAATAAAACAGCAAAGAAGACTGTCTTATTTCCAATCATTTTCACTCATGCATCAGGAACTCTCACTAAGTTGATGTAAGAGCAATTAAATACAAAAATGCATCTTGAAGTTTAAATTTCGGATTGACATGATATGTTGAATAAAAAAAATAGGCTTCAGAATAAGAGTCTGTATATGTTTCCGTCTGTCTTGGTCTGTTTGTTGTTGAGTTGACTTAGAAGACTTCTTTCATTTCTACTTCATCATTGTATTCAACAAACATATTGTGGATCTTTCAGTTAAGGGTGAGGGTTACACCTTAACAGAGTCAGTCCCCTTTCTCATTTGAGATTCATGTGCCAAAAGCTTCTAAGATAGAGCACAGATGATTCCCTGTTTCCAACAATTAAAGAAAACCAAAATCAATCACTTTACAGAGGAAAAATTCTAAATCAGGATTAAAATTGTTTGAAAACAGAAAGTTCTGATGTGAAGACAAGCAAACGCACAAAAATGCGATCAAATAGAAGACACTAATGCTGAAGAAAGGAGGTCTGTGCAACAGTGACACAAAGTCCCAAAGCTCATCTGATCTTGCTCCTTTTATATCAGTCTTCTTTTGATTTAAACACAGTGAGTCAGTGCAAGGCTCAGAGAAACGCACACACATATATAAATACACTGTATTGATTGTTAATGGGATATTTCTTGGGTGAGTTTATTTTTTTAAAATCTCTCTTCTTATATAAAATCTACCTTAACATTTGCCTCTGAGACCTCAGTGAAACCAAAGTTGGGCTGGCACAAATGTTCTAAGACAAATGTTTACTGCATTAGCTTTATTGAATCAAGCTTCTGTAAAAAGTTTACAGGGATAGAAATGTTGCACTCTCATGCAAAAGGATCACTTTGACCTGTAAAGCTGCCGGACTGGAGCCATAAGTCCCATAAACTAACTGACGCCCAAGGGAAGTCAGCAGGACTCGAACCAAAACAAAGTTCAGAATTAACCAACATGGGAGCTTTTTATTGTTTTTATTATTTTGAGGTCTTCTAACAGTAATGTAGCAGTTTACTAAAATATGCACTGTGCCATCAAGCATCAAGCAGGATATCTTTTATGTCTGTTAAAAGGAATGATTCCACTGAAATGATGGATTTAGCCCAAAATGTTGTACTGCCTCACTATTTCCTCCCACTCCATCGTATCCCTGTCAATTTCATTACAAACAACGTCATCAGTTAAAAATCTTTCCTCCTTTTTGAGTCTGAATGGAGCTTTAAAATGATGGTGATTACATAACAATAATAAGCTACATGAGCACTGTTGTCATTTCATGCATTAGTAACAAGTCGCAGGTGTTAATGTTGGAAGAAATGAGAAACTGCAGCTTGTGCTCTGATGTGAAAGAGGAGCCGCCAGAGGACTTAAACTCCTCATTTTTAAGAAGATAGAAGATGTACTGGGTGTATTTTTTGGGGGAAAAATCTAATAAATATAGACACTGGTGTCATGACTTGGAACATTCATGTATTATGTGTGTATGTTTGTCCTGTGATGCTAAATCTACACTCAAAAATAAAAACTCACTGGTCACAGCAACATGGCGGTTATTTTTGCCCTCATCGATCACATCCATGACTTCATCAGGGCTGGAGACAAAGCGCTCAGTGCATCCCTTAGGAGATAAGAGGAGACGAAACAAAAATGCAAGAGAGAGATTATGGTTAGATTTGTATCAAATAAGAGAAAATACAGTTTAAAGCACTTGTTTCACAAACCTTGACATATGGCACCCTGTTCTTATCCTCGTGAACAGACAAGTTGGTTTTTGTCACTAAAAAAAAGAGAGAAACATTAGAATACTGTTAGTTATTCATTAATGTTAAAATATGTCTAAAAGAACAAAATCTGAAAAGCACGGTATCTACACCAGTGCTGTCGTAGTTTATATAATATAGTAGGAAATGAAAAAGCACTTCTGATAAATGTCTGTTGGTTTAGGACTAACCATCCAGGAGATCACGGATTTTGTCCATGTAGATTTCAAAGTAAGAAACCTGTTGGAGGAGAGCAATCAATGAATGGATGAAAAAACAAATAAATAAATATTAAAAAACATGGAAGAATATATTATAGTTGAATATATCATTTTATTTAAAGTAGCATCATGTCTCTGCTCTGAAACAGAGTCATCAGTCTGAAGATAGATTAATCAAATGAAAACAGAGCTAAATAAGCTTTATCCCCACTGTGCCCAACACAGTGTCACGTTTGACCCATGATACAAAGCAATACATCCACCCATGTAACTCCTCACATATCATACCTTTATGTGGAATTCAAGGTTTTCATCCATGGCAAAGATGTGATTGAAGATATCCTCAGCGATGCGAGGAATGATACCCATCTGGTGAGGGTCGTGCAGCTTACCCTGAAACAGGATTTTACAGACAGAAATCATAACCTCGTTAAGAAGCCAGTAGCTAGCCAGAGTTGAGGGATAATGCAACCCTTAATGCAATAATGCCTTTAAAATCACATAAAATGTCCACTGATTTAAAACAATGAAGAAGAAAAAAGAAGCAACATTATCCTTGTATGGCACCAATGAACATAGGCCAAATTCTCATTTAAAACCAATTAAAAGCAAAAAGCTGCTGTTAGAAAGGGGACTTCGTTAATTTGATTAGAACCAGCGTCCAACAGTTTGAGAGACAAAAGAATTCTCCTTATTATGATAAGTTTTGGATGAAATAAAGTTAAATTGTTGTGAAGACTGTACCTCCATGGTGTGAGTCTTCCCGGAGGCGGTTTGTCCATATGCAAAGATAGTGCCATTGTACCCATACAGCACATCTGTCGGTAAATAAGAACAACAAATCATTTCTAGCAAAAGTACACATACGTTCCAATAAGTCAGTTTATGTAATCATCTGTTTGACCGTACCCTTGACAATTTGCTTGGCACAGGTGTTGTAAACTTGCTCCTGGGTGGTGTTAGTTGGAAACACACGATCAAACATGTAGGACCTCCCCTGTGAAGATCATGAACAACAACCTTTTAAAACCTTTTCTCAAATTACAAAACAGTTTTTTCTTATGATAACTCAAAATACACTGAACAACCATAAGATAATGACCATGAAGCCAATATTGATTAAATTCTCCTTATGCTGCCAAGAGGGCTCTGACCAATCAGGACGTGGACAAAGATCATCTGCGGGTGTCTTAAAATGTCTGATAGCAGGACATTATTTTGTGAATTTAAAGGCCAGGTGAACACTTCAGGCTATTTGTTGTGTTTCTTTGAGCTGCTCTTGAGCAGTTTTTGTGAGGTTCACCGCTGCTACTGTCGGCGAGTGCTTTTGTCATACTGGGAGCAGATGGGACTGGTCTGCAAAAATCTTTATTTTGTTGTAAAGTTTCAATGTGAATACGAAGATGCAAGTTTTCCCTGTGGAACAGTGCACTCTAACAAGATGAGCAGCGTTACTTTACCAGTGGTTTTTAATGTTATGGCTGATCTGAAATATTGGATTTAATTCTTGACATAAAAGAAATTAGGGCTATAACAATCTGCCAAATAATACATTACATTAATAAATATAAAACAGCCCCTCTGGGAATATATAAAGGAAAAAAATGGTCAGGTCATTTGTACACTTTGGGAAATGATGTTAGATCTGTGACGTGGTCAGTGACTTACTGAAACCTCTGATGCTTGAAAATGACTGACTCATCCCCACATCCTAAACAAGATGTATGCTAATTTGAAATGAGTCATCTTTAGCTGCCTCTGGTATAGATGTTTAGTACGGTGTCTAACAGAAAGGACTGACGTTGTTGAGTCCAGGGTCCACGCTTAGAAGATGTGAGTTATGCAGACTGCAAAAGCCTAGGAGACAAATTTGTGAAATCTGATAAACAACACTCACTACGCAGTAACTGTCTCAGTAAATATTACTACTTGTTTACGGCGTCGCAGAGTTACCATCACCATTATTGGCTCCGATAACTTAATTATCTGACCCTCCTGTCTTGAGCCATGTGCTTGTGGAGGGATTGTTTTGTCTCCTTTGTGTAAATACCCGAGTTTATTCTTAGCTGCACTGAACAGCACTGCTCAGCTTGTGTTTGGATATTTTATGTTTAGAATTAACCACTCTGACTGACAAACTGTGTAGGCATTGTTGTTCTATTTTACATGTGGTTCGAGCTTATTTTATTTCCAGAGAGAGGGTGGGGGGGTTGCTTGTTGTTTGGGGGCTTGGAGACCCTGACACTCATTTGGTTGCTCCTGGTCCTTAGTTGTGTTAATTTTGTGAACTGGTCATTTGTAAATTAATTACGCTGAACCCTGGATTGTTCACCGGTTTCAACTGGGGTTTGTGGTTTACTAGCATCTTTGATGTTACACCTCGTGCTACCCAAGACTCCTAGTTAAGGGTCATAACAAGCCCTAATAACTCCCATAACAGCTGGTTGTGTTATTGACACGTGATGTGAACAACTATGTGCCAATGACCACACAAGAGTTTAAATGCCTGAAATTGTGCACCAGTTATTTTGAACTGAAAAGGCCTCTTTCATCAGAGGTAAAATGTCAACAAGGATCAAAGGATAAAGTCAAGTTGCATTTTACTTAAGTGCTTACGATGGAAGTTTATGGATCAAATGAATGAATAAATAGCTAAACTTAATGTAATTTCAGTGGTACCTCAATTATCCCTGGTGCTGGAGGGTAGGAAATTCCGCAGTGTTAGCATTTTTTCTGCAGGTTTTTTTTTTCCATAACAAGGATTTTATCTTCTTGAGAGTAAGTATACAGCAACAAAAAAGATTCTATTAGCAGAGAGTGAGACAGGCAGTTCTGCTGTGTTTCTTACCCACAGCCAGTAAGTGCCATATCTCATTCAGGACCTGGAAACTTTAGATACCTGGCAAAGGTTATTAAAGTGCTCTTTTTCCATTACTAGCTTTATATCTAACGTGGGAACGGTCGTATGAAACCTTGGCCTTTCATTAATGGCTATCTATCCTGCAAGGTGCAATAAAACGACTTGTATGGAGGGCCTCCAGGTGTAGCTTGTCACCCCTAACGAACTTCCATTTTTATGGCATCTGTAACTCAGTGGTTTGCAGATGCTGTTCTTTCATCATCCTATCTCAAAAGTGGAAAAACATATCTAGAAACTTCTGTAAATATTCTGAGACTGTACGCTTTCTCAAAAAGAATTAAACTAAAATGTCACCATAGCTGAGGAATAAGACAAAAACATAACAGGTAACAACATTTGTTAGGCAGGCTTTACACAACAAAAGTCCCCCAAGCAGTACCTCTAAAACTTGCTAGAAACAGTGTTTTAATCCTGCAAATAAAAACACAACCCCCCCCCAAAAAAAAACAAACAAACAAACAAACTGTGGTCTTAAATGTGTTGTGTATTAGACTATTACTTGAACAGACACAATGACTTCTAAAGCTTAAGAGGATCATTTTGAAATGTTTAGCAAGATCCAGACAAGCTATTTTCAAAGCTATCAGACTCGCTGACTTTGATCGCTTAACTCGGATCGCTTATCAACCTTACACAAGAATGCAAATACTTGTCTGAAAATCCTGAGCTATTCCAATAAAAGGTAAAAGTTACTAAGTTAATGTTCATCTAAGCAACGTTCTCGCTTAAAGAGACAGAATCTAAAACAGAGTTTACTGCAGTGTACAGTAGGAGATAAATCATGTTGTCTTTTTTTACTTCAAGGATATACCCTAGCAAACCCCCCAAATAAACCAAGACACTACGGATGAGCAAATAATTATAATTATTTCAAATTCTCCTAAAGAAAAGAAACAAAGACAGTCACTGTATGGTACACTGATGAGTGACTCAGCCCACATACTGTAGGCATCACTACACTAACCCCTGAATGTCACAGTCCAATCTGATACAGAGGACACAATGCAACAGAGTAAATTTAGCTGCCAGAACACAAGCGGTATTAAATGTCATTAGCAAATTGACTCATCTACAGACCGCCCCTATGTCAGAGTGATTTACCAAAGAGAGACATTCAGTCCCAGAATGAGGGAGGACAGAGGGAGGGACATAAAATGTGCTAAAAGACACAAAAAAAGGTGATGAATGAGGACAAAAGAGATCAGGATGACATGACAGCAAAGAAAGCAGGAACAAAAGACAGAGAGAGAAGCGTCATGACAAGACAAGAAATGGTGTAAAATTTAAACACAGATAGAAGACTGGTGGAGCCAGAGCTAAGGGAAAGCAGGTCAGGCAACACCACGGAGCTCACAGAATGAATATTGATTGTCTCTTTAGGCAATTAGAGGATCGGTTTCTGAGTGTACTGTGCAGCACCACTCAGGGAGGGGAAAAGAAGGTCAGGACGAGATATTTGCATTAATGCTGAGGGTAATTTCAGCATGATTCCTCCTTCTGCATGTCGCATTTAATAGCAGTTTGTTTTCTTGTTTCTTTAAATCATGTTCAATTTTGAGATACCAGGCAAATGAAACTGATCTATTGGCCTATGGAATTTCATTTGACCTCATTTGCGCTGACAGGATGTGGTCAAAGGGATAGGATTCATTCCAAAAGGAAATAGCCAAGTCTGATTTTCTCTAAAATGTCTTTAATCTTTTTTTTTTCTGACATAACGTTGAAGTGGAATGTTTTTTGACTGTCTTCAAGATTTCTTTCAATATTTTTCTATTGTTTGTGTTTCTAAATATAATTTTATTTAATTATTTATTAAATTTATTTTATTGTGCTAACCTTTCCAGAACATTCTTTGAACAGTTTGATTTGTTTTACAATATTCCCACTGAATGGATTTTATGACACTAGCACTGTTGTGTTTTCCAGTGTTGGATGTAAAAATCCTGTTTTTCTGTGTTTGATTCAATAGAAAATGAACTGAAAACATGCCACAGCTGTTGACATAACAAACTTACTGAATAAGACACTGAATCGGGATATCTGTGCATATGATTAAATCCATCCTAAAAATAAAAAAAAGCATGGACTTAAATTTTAAAGTAAACAAAACTCCATCCCTCCAAAATCAGGTGGGGTTCCACCCTGTTTCACAGTCTCCATCTGTCTCCAAACCTCAACCTCTGCAGCACCAGTATGTGTGTCTGCTGAGTAATGAACCCAATATAGGGAAGACCTGAATAAAAAGCAATAATGCTTTCTTTGTGGCCACGTTAATGTTAATCTGAGCGAGGCTAATTAGTGACAACAACCAGAATGAATAAGACTTTATACTTGAATTTACATTAATGCATAAATGCACAGCTGCAAGTTCTTTAAGATGTTTGTGTGCCATGAATAATTGCTCATAGGGCCACACTAAAGGCCTATCTATTTTAAAGATAAAGCCATCAACATGCAGTTTGGAATGTATTATCCAGACATCTTTGTTTTTGTAGAGAAAGTTTCTAAAAATCTTTTTAGTGATTTTTTTCCTCCTAAATATTGGCCTGTCTAATCCTCATATATAAGATACCCAGTGCAGATCTCAGTCAGCTGATGCAGGAGGCCACTGTGCGCATTTACACAACACAACCATCATACAGTTTATTTGTGATTTCATGTCCATAAATAGGACAGGACCAAGATGAAATCTTTTACATTTGCATCATATTGTCCTGCCAATATGCAACCTAGTGAGATACACTCAGCTGATGATTTATTGATGAAGGGCCTGCGTGGCACAACAAAGAGGCTCCCTTTACTTACCCCGACGACGACAGTGTCATCTCCTTGGAATTTGGGGAGAAACTGGTCTCCTCGTACAATCTCCGACTGGTTCAGAGGACGAAAGCGACACAGTACTTTAATGTTGCACTCCGCTGGGATATCGGCCATTGCGCAGATTGAGGGAGGATGATGTTGCTTTCTGTTGAGAGGAAAGATGCTGCTGAGGCTGTAGACGATCAAACGCTGGCCGGGGCCTGATCCGACTGTCAAAGTAAGCGACGAGAGATGCGCGGAGACTTCGTCTTTTTCGTCAGTAGGACTCTGAGGACAATGGAGAGATTGGACGGTTTTATCCTGGCAGGCCGAAACTAGGTGCAATTAATTTGTGCGCAGCTGGCTGGTGTTTCTGTGTCGCAGTGAGGCGGATAGGGTAAATTAGATGTCAATTCGCAAAACGAACTCCTACATAATTAACGATGTTGGCTCTGATGTTGACGCTCTCCTCTGTTGGTCTCTCCGCTGTTTGTCTCTCCTGTTTTCGTTTTTCTCTTTCAGGGGCGTCGGCGGATGTGCGTGTAGCCGGTTGAAGGTGAGATGCTGCTGGAAGGGCAGTGAGGTAAAGCTGCTGCTTAATAGGCCTGCTTTGCTCACAACAGCGCCCTCTATTGGCTGTTTACGGAAGGGCGTGGTCTGCATCCATTTCTTTAAAGTGGTACCCACAGCCTCAGCATCATCATCAGGCCAAAAGTGTCACGTCACAATGGAACGGAATGAATGAAATATTCGTGTTTCCTTGGGATCACCACAGCACAATCAGACCCTCTTCTAAAGCCTGGCTGAATTTCTTGGAGGATATGTGAGCGCATTATGGGAAGGGAGTGATTGTGAGATTATTGATTAGAAGAGTGTCAGCCTTACCTTGAAAGTGCATTACATTGTTTGAAGAGACAAGATGATGCAGCAGTGTCAACACTAATAACATGAAACTCCACCCAATAAAAATGTCTACCCCTCTGGAAACACTCAATAAAGCACTTAAAATAAATTTTACCTTGTCATAGTAGAAAAGGCGCACACACACACATATATATATATATATATATATATATATATAAATTGAATCTAATTCAAATCCAAATGAGTTTACAGACTATTTTTATTAGGCAAACAGGCTCACCAGGAGTCTTGATGAAGGAAAAAAGGACTATAAAGCTTTTTTTTTTTTTTAAAGAAAATGTATTTGTCATCTTTAACAAAAACTAAAAATGGAGAATACAGGTGTTATATACACCTACGAAAATACAAAAGCTATCTATATACATCCTGAATGTACCAAAATACATCCTAAAGCTATCAATAATCTCAACTTGTGCCAGTAAACAAAACACAAACAGGGTGTGACTAAGACGATTTCAAAGCCACAAAAAACACAAAATTCTAATATATATATGTTAAAAAAGCAAATATTTCAATGTGATTAAAGTGTGTCATACGTTTGTCCATATCCTCACATGTAGTACAGAAATCAACACAAGGTGCATTTAGTGTAAATAGTTTAATATTAAATAAAAAATGACTCCCATATAAAAAAGAAAGCTACAGTCCACAATTTAATCGTCTTTTTGAACATAAGTATTGAAAGCAAAGGGGTAGAATGAGAAAAATAATTACAATTCCAAGAAAAATTCACAATTGCTTCTCTCTTCTCTCTCCGACAATATAAAATCAAACACATTAACTGTACATATATACACATTTCCAAGTGTAGAAATTGCATAATCCGCTTTCTTTTTCAGTTTTCATTATTCGATTTTATTTTAAATACAGCTAGAGATGCCAGTACTCCTGGGGCAGGGCAGGGCAGGGCAGGGCAGGGCAGGGCAGGGCAGGGCAGGGCAGGGCAGGGCAGGGCAGTGAGTGGAGAAGAGCTCAAACAGTGATATGGGGAGACAGAGGGAGGGTATCACTCCAAATCCACAGTAACACACAGACTCGACAGATCCACGCAAGACATCCTCACTCTCTGTGTACAAGTATCCCTGTCATCCATTCCACCAATCAACAGGACAGACAGCACTCCCTGTAAACTTCAGGTTCCTGCAAATGTTCAAATTCAAACTCAAATACTTTTTCTAAATTTCATCTTATGGCTGGGGAGTGAGAAGGTGGGTGTGGGTCTTATTTTAAATAGTCTCCATCACACACAGCTACACATGATTCTTCACAGAGACAAAAAACACAGAATGTGAAATGTATGTTGGTTGCAAAAATGTGACAAAGGGTGCCCAACATTTCACGAGGCCTTCCAGATTTGTTGCCGATCTTGCAAATATCACAAACCCCAACGAATTCAGTCACTTATGACGGATGTTACTGATCTGTTGGAAACCCTGGAGCATCCGACATGAAACAAAGGGTTGTACAAAAAGACTTCAAGTTTGTTTTTCTGAGTACGAGTAAAAACATCTCACGGTGTGATGATGAATCACATCCAATGAAAAACTTTCTTTGTTTTTTTTACCCTGTGTGATCAGTCGTTGATGTAAACTGCCAAAGAAACCTGACTGTATGAACCAGATAACTTCCTCAGCTTGTCCAATTTCCAGGTTATTTCACACTTCAAAAGAAAAAAAATAAAATCTTATCCTCATACTTTCTTTCATCACTTTCTGAAAACCTTACAAATGTCTCTTTAAAATACAACCACTGTCTCCAAAGTACAACGGAGAAGACACTGGGTTCTCCTGAAACAAAAAAATACATCCCAAACACAGTCATACAGTAGGGGCTCAGCAACAGCACTGTTGTCCAACACACACCCAAACACACGAAAAAGGACACACATGTTCAGACACACTTTCAAAAGAGAGCATCGTTCAAGTACACGGGCTTTATCCTGACTCACAGTAACACAATGATGAGAGGAAAACAGTACTCATTTGTTATTCTTACGTTTTTCATTGATATAATTCTAACACAAACCTAATTGAATGATCTTTGATCACAATGTTCTGACAACATTATTCTGTGACCTCAGAGAAAAGCTAGTGAAAAAGTATCCACAAAAATGTCTTCATTTTTTTTTTTTCACTTATTTTTTAAAAAATAAATTCATCCAACTATCTTTCTCCTATGTGTTTTTTTTTTCTTTTTTTCCCCTTAGTGGTTGCCATAGCAATGGTTGACATGACAACAGCATCATATTAGTGCAGTTGATTTTCTTCTAACGGTCTAAACAGTAGTGATGAGAGTGGAGAGATGGAGGGGTATAGGGAGGCATCTGGCCACCTTTAATTGACTGAACAGCTCCTCCACCAGTCACTGCCTCTGAGAACGGGTGCCTCGCCGCCGCCTACCGCGCACTGACCTCTCGGGCTTCAGAAGTGCTGTCTGTAACGAGAAAGAGAGAACCGACAATCACAAAGAGCTCATCTCCTTCCACCCCGACTTCCTCAGAGAAGTCAGAGGAGCACAGTCATTCCCAGATCCCTGCACAGAGCAAAAAAAACCAAATCTTTGTTCCTGTTCTAATCTCCAAATATGGAGTAGTCAAAAAATACTGACTACTGTGCGCCTGCCCACTGGTACTTAGTGTAATGGAAACTATGGCAACTACATCCTCGCCTTTCCCTCTGCATTTGTCAACATCAAGCAGTGCAGCACTTTCTTAAAACTTCTTATTACAGCCTTTGTCTAATAACTTTGAGTAAATAAATAAAACCCCCATTCTCAGTCATTTTACATAAAAGTACAATTGAAATCTAAAAGCAGACCTATCATGCTACAACTGTTTTGCAGTTTCATACAAAAAAAAGTCTAATTTGATTGTTTATTCTCCATATGCAATCTATCTGAAGTCCGTCTAAAATGATTCATTCATATTTCTGGGTGCACTGAATCTTTTTGAACTTACAAAACCTTTGCAGCGAATAAGTGACGCACGAGCTCTGCATGTGCACAGTGAAATGAGGAAATAGAATGAAGGACAAAAACCCAAAAGTAAAGTTCTATGAAAATATTTTAGCTACAGAAAAGATGATAATCAAAGCAGGTCCCTGTATTTGTTGCTACAACATGAGGCAACATGACTAATGTGTCACCACAAAGTTCTATATGGTAACTTTAGAGCCATCTGACTGTCGCACCAAAGTAAAAAAAATACAACTACTGTGACTTTTAAGAGGATTGACTTCAGCCTGGACTGATAGATAAGCGTCACACAGATGCAGTGCTGTCACGGTGAGTCAACCCGTCTTTTTATGAGGTTGAACAATTATTCTTCAATGACTGGGATGATTATTCTATCATTACAATGCTATACATGCTTCAGTTCAATAAATACCAGAAAAGCCCTTTTGTCCCTTAATTGAGGTGACAAATGCCCTTGTGTCCACATCGGATTTCTCAGTTTGCGATCATACCATCTTTTATGAAGAGATAAAGAAAAGTCAGATCCAATTGCCGAGGAATTTTGAGCAAAACCATAAATGTGACGGCTAAAGAAAGTCATATGATCAGCTGCTGGCATGGCTAAAAACACTGCAAGCCATTCTTTGAAGTAATCCTGGAGGCTTGGAAAGAAACTCACTGAAAAAAGTTCAATACCACAGATGAGAGGCTATTAGAACAAAAGATCTGAGTGTAACAGAAGGGGGAACTGGATCTTACTGTAGCCTTGGTTTCCTCTAGTGCTGTAGCATCCATATCTCTGAAGTCTTCTAACACATTCTGTAGCCTAATAAAGTAAGAAACATATTAATACTCAATACTGTTTAACCAAAAATACTCATAGGTCAAGTGCTGGGAAACATCAGTACAAATAAAATGTATTTGGGCAATAGATTTTTTTTTACTGGGAATTATTTATCCAAGCAAGACAGGGGTCCAGGTAAGCAAGTCTGAGAAATGAACAGTTGAGAGGGCAACTCACGTTTGTTTTCTTTTCCTTCCTCTTCTGGCTCCTCCTGCTGCTCCAGCTTGATCCTAGGGAAGTAGAACCAGAAGTTACATTACAAGCACATTAACTGATCTTACAGAGCACCATTCTTTACCGTTTAGAGGTCTATACCAAAGTCAACTCTGGTGTTTCTGCAGGATGTGATGCCAACCTACTTTATCACAGAAAAAGCTGCCTCCTAAAACTAGCAGACCCAGATACTCACCATTAACTGTCCGGTGTGCAGCAATGTCTCAGTTGTCTCCTCACTGGGCCTCGCACTGCAACCATCCCTAGGACTGAGGTACCCTGCATGTGGAAGAAGCCTCTGCCGATCCACCCCCGACTCCACAAAGGGACAAACAGCTGCAGCAGGACCAATAAAGTCTGTCTTAGCCTCCTCCAAGTATATGGGTGGCAAAGGAGGCTCTAGGTGGGTATGTCCCTCTACAACCAGTTTCCTTTGTAAAGGTGACGTAAGCCCATCCTCTGTGGGTTTGGGCGTTCCCTGGGCAGGGGAATGAGCTGCTGCTTCCAAGCTGAGCCGCGATAAGTCTGGGTTACGGAGGGAACAAGCTCGACGTGGGCTGAGGGAGACTGGGGCACTTGCCTGGGGCAGAGTTGGGACAGTCGTGGATGGGGTATGGTGCTCCACAGGGAAAGAAACCGGCGGTAAGGCACAGAAGGGTGAAGTAGGGTCAGAGGGCCCCAGCTGGGCCCCATCTTCTTGTTCTTTAGCACTCACTTGAAGGAAAGAGGTATAAATGGTGTCCATGAAAGAAGTGTAAGGATCAATGACAGACCTGCCCTCAGATCCTCTATTAGTGGGAGGGGTGGGTTCGTGTGAAGGAGATGGAAGTAGAGGTGGAACAGGACTTGGGACAACTTCTGGAGCAGCTTCACTAACTGGTATGTCTTCCTGTGGGGAAGGGCTTTGGGCTTCCTGCAAAGAGTCTGGCTTCTCTTCATCTGAAGGTGGTGCAAGGTTTAGCTAGAAGGAATAAAGAGAAAAACACATTTGTTCAAGAACAAATTTTGCAAACATTTTCTGAGAGGGAGAGCAACAACACTTTTAAGCTCTAAAAGCTAGCACTTTAAAAATGCACTGATGCAATCTGACCTAATCTTTTGATGAGAAAAAGCATCGCCATTTATGTAATTTATTGTATAATTACATGATTGATCTGCATTTTAAGTCAGTTAAAGTCATGAAAATTTAAGTACAGCGTTGTTTGCCAACCACAATGCAAATAAGAGAGAACCAACTCTATTTGAATCAACATGTTATTAGACATCACTGGATCGCCTCAATTAAATTTAATATTAATCCCAAACGGGGATAATATTCAACTGATCAGCCGAAAACATCACGTCTCAGCCAAGCACATATCTGAAAAAAAACTGCATTATTCCTGATGATGTGACAGACAGCAAAATTCACCATTATCTGAAAAACAACAATCAACAATGAACAATATTCAGATAACTGCTACTCTGGGTCAATCTAAATACTGATTATGAATATTCTAATAACCTGTCAGTGTGTATTTGAGGCTGAAAAAACACAAAGAAACTATAGAAACAACCACTGGCTAATTAGATAACCCTTATACTGAAGTATATGCCAGTAACCTACCTGTAGATTGTTGAGTAAGTTGATGGCTCCATCAGGGCCTTGCAGGAGAGACATGCCCAAAGCAGAAGCCTGGACCGGGGACAGGAGAATAGAACCTGCTCCAATTCCTACCATGTTATGGAGGCCTGTGATGCCAGGAAGGTCTCCTACAAAGACATAGGTCACAAATGCACTCATACTCCAAACAAACATTTAATTTCTTCCTAATAAAAAATCATCTTATCTTCAGAAAAAATGCATTTCACAAGATGTGTACAAACTCACCTAATATAGAAGGATTAAGCAAAGTGGGTAGTAACTGTTGGAGTATTGTGTTGTCCTTGCCCTGGAGAGACACAGGGATGAGGGTGTCAACACCAGCATCAGTAGGTACCTGCAGAATAAAGTAGAGTACAGGACATGAGGAGTTTTTAGAGTTTCAGGCAAACAAATACAGATAGTGAAAAAAAAGAGAATACATCCAGGTGGGGCGGAGAAAGAAAAAGGTCATAAACGAAAAAAGAAAATCAAATTTGAGGTTGATTTCTTTTTTTGTATTATACCAACTGTAAGCACTCCATCTTGAGAAAACAACTTATCATTTCTGATTTCTGTTTTCTAAAATACTTGCTCTACATATTGTTGAGTAAAGGTGGCACATAGGCTGGTTGTATAAGTAAGCACTTTGTACTTAAGATACAAATTAGTTTAGAAACTTGGTGTGTATATAAACTATAAACAATTTAAAAATAACCTTCCAAATATAACACAAGGTTGAACTTTTTTTCTTTCAAACCTCATGTCCTGTATCAGTCGAAACATAAACAGTCTGAAGAGGGTTTCATTAAAAATATTCTGAAATAAATAGTGTTAATAGTAAAGGGAAACAGCTGACAGGTTTTTGAGGAAATGGAGCAACTTAAGGCAGGGAGAACAATAGTTAAGGAAATGACATCACAGCTTTTTCTAGGGAAATTAGGAAGAGCTCAAGGGAAAGACGTACAGGAGATAGGAAGCCTACCTGAGGTTGGGTATGTTGGGTTTGCTGTGCAGGAGCTAACTGGGGGTTGGGAGGATGGTGGAGCTCAGCAGAGCTCAGGGCAGCAGTGAGCAAAGCAGGGCTGAGGGGCAGGAAGGCTGCAGGGGAAGGAGGAAGAGTGGCAGGAAGGAGCAGAGACTGCAGGGCTTGGATAGGGCCCTCAGCTCCTGCTGTAATGGGAAGAAGGCCCTGGGTGATCTCCAAGAGCCCTGGGCCTGTGAGGGTGGATGGGTCCAGGAGGCCAGGGGTCTTGTCCAAAGTCAGGCCCTCCACAGTGGTGGGCATCTGTTGTGACTGCGGGATAGGAATTTCCACACTGACCTGGCTCAACTGTCCCAGCGAAGACAGAGGTAACAGTGAGGCCTGCTGTTGCCCAATTAGCACAGAAGCCATAAGCAGAGCTTGAAGACTAGGTTTTTCTGTTAATTCGGGTTCCTGTCCTGCAGAGGATGGGAGGGGGTTAAACAGACCCAAGAGGTTCAGCGGTAGCTCCCCCTGGGCACAACTCAACAAGGGCAACAAAGGAAACAGAGGATTGCTGTTAATGTGTTGATGCTTCTGATGTTGATCTTGGTTTTGTTGCTGTGGGTCTTGCATCAGTAACTGCTGCTGCTCTGATTGGTGCTGCTCTACAAGATTCTGTGGTGGTTGTGGTGTAACCGACGCAGGAGGTATCTGTGCATGTTGTCCTCCCAACCACAGCCCCCCTAGGGGCAATGAAGCCAAGACTGTGGGGTCCAAGAGAGATGGTAGACCTCCTGTGGATGACAGCAGCTGAAGCAGCTGCTCCTGGTTCATGAAGGGAAAGGCCTCTGCCAGAGGTAAGGGAGCAGTTGAGTCGACCACAGCTGAGGGGGAAGGAGGACTGTGATTATCTTCATGACGTGAGGAGAGAGTGATTGTGGGACTAATGGCTGCTGGAGGTTTGGTCAGTGTGGAGGCCTTTGGCTCTAAATATCCAGGCTCCTCTGGTCCTACAGAAAGAAATCAATTATTCGCTTCTGTTCAGATTGGCTTATCAACAACAAATATCTTAGAGATGCATTAAATTGGATGTGCTGTGCTCTGTTTTAATAGTTTATGACTGTGATGTTGACTGGAACAGCACTGAGTGATAACCAGTGAATTAACGTGCCCTAACATTGATTCAGAGCAACACCTACGAAGCATGCAATGATGACAAATACATCTAAGCCTTTTGCCCTGAACCACCCCAAGATAAAGGCCTACTGTAATCTATAAACCTTTATAATAAAAGCAAAGCTCACACTTGAGAGGTTTCATGCCAAGCACTAAAATCAAGTTAAATCCATAAAAAGGTTTAGATTACAGTGATAAAAAATACACTTCTGAACTTCTTGAACATCTTTACCTGCAGAATGATTTTCTTG
Organism: Odontesthes bonariensis; assembly: GCF_027942865.1. NCBI lineage: Eukaryota > Metazoa > Chordata > Actinopteri > Atheriniformes > Atherinopsidae > Odontesthes > Odontesthes bonariensis. Next base: position 14,582,483 of record NC_134515.1, on the reverse strand, counting down.
GGAAGACATCTCCACATCAGTGGTATGGTTGGAGGAGTTTCCCTCCCCAGGAGTCACAGTGGAGGATACTGCGAGAAGGGCCAGGACATGGTTGCTAAGATCAAGAGGCTTTGGAGAGGAGGGTATCCCTACAGCAACACCGCCTTGAGAATGACTGAAGTCCACAGATGTAGATGTGCTATTACTACCACTCTCCACTGCCACACTTCCCTGTGGTGGGGCCACCTGTACAGACGCGTCCATCGTGGGAATGTGATTATCAGTTGGTTGATGCTTGTCTATGGGATATGGAGGAGTCTGCTGAGATGAACTGCTTCTGTGGTGGAGAGCTAAATTTGACTTAGATGACATTGTCGAAGTAGAATCTCTCTGTAGAAAACTTGACTTAGTAGAGTGAGGGGGAGATTGAGACTCTAATGATGTGAAATGAGAGGAGGCGGGAGGGGACGAAAGTGGCTGTTGCACCAAGGGTAGATGATTAGTGTTATCCGTTCGACATGGGGACTGAGTTTGCGGGTGCCTGTCATTAGAACTAGAGGCCAGAGAAGATGGTGACTGTTTATTAGTGTCTCCACTTCCTTCAACAAATACAGTTCTGGACTGAGCTAAGGCAGAGTTGGATGCTGAGGCAGTGGCCTGTGCATTCTGCACACTGAGCAGGTGTAACAGAGCAGACAGAGGCTGGGTTGGAGGATCCAAGACAAGAGGTGTGGGTGTCAGGCCTGTAGTGAAATCCAGGGCCTCATTTGGCCGAGGAGGCCTGGAAAGGTGTGCTGTTGGTCTGAGCAAGTGCCCGGGGAGGTTCTGATGATGGTTTTCCAACATTACAGTACTCTGGTTCTGCACAGCTGAGGTAGAGGAGCTCTGCGAAGAGGAAGGGAATGAAGAGGAGGAAAGGTTGATAACTGCAGCAGAAACAGCTTCTTCTGGTGGGGTCTTCCGTGACCCATTAGACAGCTGCTGTGTGTCTCTTAGCATGCTGAGGACTGTGGGAGATCGCCGCTGTCTCTTCCTGTGTGACGCACTGCGTTCTGCTGTGGGGGGCAGATGGGGTGAGGAGGAAGCCAGGGACTGGGCCAGAGTGTGGGATGGAGGAAAGAGAACAGTTGAAGCTGCTGGAAGGGAGGGATGGGGAAGCCTGACAGAAGCAATTGAGGAGGAAGAGTGGCTGTTGTGTAAAGTGCTGTTTGTTACCTTTTGTTGCTGCTGTGCCTCTTTCAAGATATCCAGAGAAGGGGGCAAGCCTCCAGGGTTGCTGGCAACATTTGAGCTCTGGCCCTGGGTTATCTGGTGAGCCAGCTGAGCCTTAGCAGCTGCAGAAAGCAGGCTACTAGCAGGAAAAGAAGCTGGGTGTGGCAGCTTGCCCTGATGACTATAGTGGTGGTTTAGCAATGGCCCCAGAGATAAATTAGAGGGTCCTGCAGAGTTCAACCCAAAACCCGTTGGTCCTGCACTGGCAGTTGGAGTCATGGTGCTCTTTGAGGGCTTTGAAGAGACAGCATGAGCGTTACTACTGCTTTGGTTGGTCAGTAAGGAGGGATTAGTAGGGTTTAGGAGGTGGTTATTATTAGTGCTGCTGTTGCCTGAGTTCTTAAACTGCTCAACGATCTCTTCCAACTTGTACTTGGGAAAGTGGGGGCTGGGGCTCGGGGAGCCACCAGGGACTGGGGAGTGAGGAGAGGAAGAGGTGGACTTCCTCCTCTGAGGCAAGCTACTTCCCATCAGTCCTCCCCCTTCTGTTACTGTTGAGCCTCCTCCATGCTCACACAGAGAAGAGGGAGAAGCTGACGGGTTGCGGGACCACTGGTGAGGAGACGCACACATGTTGTGGACTGAGGGAGAGAGGGAGAGAGATGGAGAAAGAGGCAGGGCTCCCACAACAGCATGAGGATGATGAGTATGAGTCTGTGCTCCTCTTATTCCTCCACCAAGATTCATAGGGGAAGAGGGAGGAGGTGACGATAGGGGTCCTAGCTGAGGAGAACTAGGAGTCTCTGGGGTTTTGGGTGTTCTTTGACCTTGACTGATGTTGTGTGGGGTAGGGGTACGGGGTGACCTCTGGGCAGTGCTGTGAGCTAGAAAAGAGGAGCTGGAGGAAGAGGTGCAGGATGCTGGGAGAGGAGGATGATGAAGTCTTCTTAAAGCATCTAAGGGATGGTGAGAGTTTGTGCCTGAGTGGGGAACAGGGGAGGAACCATTGTAAGGATAGATAAACTGGTGGGAGGATTTGGGGCTGACACATGGGTTTGGGTGGAAATTGTTGTGGAGTCGAGCTGGAACTGGATGGAATTTTGGATAATAAATTCCACGGTCCTCTTCTTTACGCTCCGCGAGTTCCCCTTTTGGATCTCGACTGTCCCCTCGACTCACATCTGAAAGCAGGAACACACATATAAACTTTGTTACTTAATTTCATTTAGAAAAGGAATTATGTGGCTTACAATGCAATTACTGTGAATTAAAAATCTGCCAAAAGTCAGCGATCCTCTGAATCTTCTGTACATCTGATGTTGCTGACTATCTTTCAGATAGGCTTCAGTAATTGTGGTTGGGGAGAGCCCTGTCTGATGTGGTAGTGAGTAACACAGTATCATCACAGGGGACTGTTCCTTTTCACTGTCTAAACCTCGTATTTCCCAATAAAACTCTGAATAATGTCATCAGCAGAAGCTCTCTGCTGGCTCTGCAGTTGTGGAAATATCAGAGATGGACAAGAATAGGAGTTTAGGGAACTGGTACACAGCTTTGTTGAGAAGTCCTGCTGGAATCATCGGCTTCTAAAGGTCACCAAGACCAAGGAGATGATGATCGCTTTCAGGAGGACTTGATCTCTGACAAAGCTCATCAACATCATGAGTGATGAAATTGTAGAGCAGTACAAGTACTTGGCTATACACCTGAACGACAGACTGGACAAGAGACCAAACAAATCTGTGTACAATAAGGTAATGAGCTGATTCTTCTTTGTGGGGAGGCTCAGATCCTTCAATGTGTGCAGTAAGATACTGGACCTCTTCAACCAGTCTGTGGTTGTGAGTATCATATACAGTGCTGTAGTCTGCTGGAGGAGAAACATCAGCACAAGAGATACCAAAAGACTAAAAAAAACTCAGTCATAAAGCTGGAAAAACAATTGGACAGGACCTAAAGACGTTGAAGTCAGTGAGAGACAGGAAGTTGCTGAGCAAACTACTGTCCATCATTGAGAACCCATCCCACCCCCTTCATGACACCCTACAGAGACAGCAGAACTCATTTCACATCTGCTGTCAGAAAGAATGCTTTAGAAAATCATTCCTACCACTCACCATAACACTGTACAACAGCTCCCCTCTGTTTAACAGACGAACACATACTGTTAATATAAATATGTAAATTCCTACTGCAATCTCTGCACTACCTTTTGTACATATTCTTCTCTTCTGCCTGTACCGTCAGTATTGTCTGTTTTTAACTTTACTGTTTTTCTTTCTACAATTCTTTCAATACACAGCCATCTATATCTAATTACTATCTTAAGGACAGCTGTAAAAAAACAAACAAACAAAAACACTCTTTCTTTCCCTACGAGATCTATCTTTGTGTTGCACTTATTCTTCTCAACTTTTGTACTATAATTTCACTTTTTTTTTTTGTTGGTTGCTACTGTAACTAAGCAATTCCTTGTTCCATTTTTCTTTATGCCATGGAAGTTCCTATGAAGCTGGCCCAAACCACCAAATATAAGCTCAAGAATTAATCACAAACTTATAAACTTCAGCAAAACAACACAGCAGAGAAGGAGAGACAACAGCTCTCTCTAACTGGTACAGGATGGCATGCATCTTTGTTTTTTCCCCATTTTTACAAACCAACTAAATGCAGAACAGCTGCAGCCAAAATGCTAATCTTCTTTCCTCTGGCCAAATTAAGAAAAAAAGGATCTCTTAAAGGGGAAGTCCCTCTCTTCTTAAAATGAACAGCACTCACTTTAACTGGGTTTAAAGCTGCCTCTACAGGGAAAAAGTTTATTTCAGTACAAGGCAGTGCATGACCCTACTACTAAAATATCATTTTTGGGACGGAACAGTTTAGCATACAGTGCAGTGGTTTCGCTTACATATGGCATACAACTGTTCTGCTCATGCAGATGCCTCAATCCACTCCCATGTGGTCCTCACTAGCACACGCTTCTTGAAATTTTTTCAAAATGAAAAACTGTCCAGTTATTCCAACCACGAAACATACACATGCTGCTTTTTTTAAAATTTATTTTTAATTTACTTAATGGAGGAAAACACAAAACCAAATAGTTTCCAAATGTTATGGATTTTTCAACAATTTCTCCTAATTTTGCCTCTCTGTTTGTGTATATACAGAAGGAATCCCAACAGTAGCACAAAGAGACGAAGCAAGAGTGGAGTGTAGAGAGATGGTAGTGGGCCCGTTTTAGAGATATACACATTGAGCAAAAGTAGTGCATTTACAAATGATTATTAATACAATTAGGTGGCTTGACCAAATGATACCAACTAATTTCTTTTACTTTCACAAATAAAATGTCATCTTTGATATGTACCCTGTGAAGATGGAGACGCTGACTCTGTATTCTCTCTATCTGAACACATCACACTGAACTCCAACAAAATCGGGAACATTTCAAATAAGATCATGTTAAGCATCTTGTCAGTAAATCTTAAACGGATTTGGTAAACTACGTCAATTTATATTTAGGACTCCAGTCAAATTAAATGAAGAACTGCATCGACTGCAAAGAAAACGGGTCCCCTTTAGACAACAAAAAACAGCGGTGACAATATCGCACTGTTCTTTAGACTTTAGCACTTTTTTTTTTTTTTACTATTGACAAACTATTTCTATATTCATGATCAACTACACATTAAAGTTTATGATAAGCTCATGGAACAGCTGCACAGGACCGGAAATTTGGCTTTAGACAGCCAAGATTTTTCTCCTTAACGGCTGGCTACGTCATAACCTGGTGGGAAGCCTTTAAAACATTATATAAAAAGGAATAATTTAATACTTTTGAAGAACAATTTTTTTTCTAGCCAGCAACAATAAACAAATTACATTGGACACTTCAGAACTGCAGAGTATGGTTCAGAAGCATTTCAAAGACAATTACCCACTACTTGGTATGGACAAGAGGCTTAAATTGAAAAAAAAAGCTCAATACTTTGAAGGAAGAGCTGCCATTCACTGAATTTATGGCCCACATTTAAATGTAAAGAAAAGGGTTGAAGATAAGCAGAGCACGTGTACAGACGGACCAATGTGCCAACCAGTTAAAAGAACATGTAACACAACACATTCATATTTGTTCCATCTTAACTGGATTAGTAATCAATTCTATTTTAAAGGAGGGGAAAGAGATTAACGCATAGATTTATTTGTGATGTTTAAAAGAAATAAAAAAGTTTTAATTTAAAACAAAACAGCAGTTTAATAGACTGTATCTTTGATTTGTGTTTTCATCACTAAAGCATTTATCAATGGTTTAATAAGGTTCCATAAAGTGGTCCTTCTAAATTTTGTGCTGAGGCTGCAAAAACTTTTAGCTATGAGCACCAGGGTTACTTGTATAAAAAGTCTGTCTGGGGCTCTAACAATGCTCGTTTATGATTTGTTGGATAATGTCTGAAGACTAATAGACATGAGAAAATCTACTCCTTCATCTGTGCGTTTTCAAAGTTTACCTGGATGATGAAAGTTGGCAAACGGGAGCTGTGAGGCCTGCATGCTCCGACACAGAGCAGCCATCGCCACCACTTTCCTACGGTGATTGCACAGTTTGGTCATGTCCTGCTCTGCTTTACCTAATGGCTGACTGTGCTGTTCCACCCTCACACCCACGCTGAAGTTGAAAACCTGCATGGGACGAGATGAAACAGGATTAGACAGAATTCAGAGAAAACAACCCATAATATTCAGTCACAGCTGGCACCTGCGCAGGTACATTGCACTCTTCTACACGCACTCACTGAGGAAGAGCAAGTCATTAAAACTAGACAAAAACTCTGGTTAAGTGAGTCTGAAGAGAATAAACAGTTCCTTGTCATTTCCCCTAATGTCAAGAGGCGTCTCATTTGCGGTCGGCCAATAAAAAAGTCGGAGTGCTTTAATATTAGCACTCAGAATGAGACACAGAGTTTCGCAGAGCTCATGAAGTTTGTGAACTCAGATGGTCAAAGACAACAGGACAGGACACTGTTCAGGATCAAAATGCTTTCCGATGGTGTGGGGAGAAATATGCAATATTTGACAATGGTTTTAATCTTCTGGCTGATTGGTTTATATATTTTTGTGCGTTCCCAACACTAATTCCATACACACACACTTATACAATGGTATTACCTTGTGGATTATGAGTGGGCATTCCAGACCACATTTGCAGGAACCATCAGTCAACAGATAGGTCTTGACCTCATCCAGAGTGGACAGGGCAGTGCCACTGGGACTGCAGGGAAAGGGCAGGGATAGATTTTAATCATAGAGCCGAACGGGGGAACCTGCAGGCCTTTACAAGGCTGGACACACGCACACACAATCTGAAAGATGTTTTTTACTTGGTGCAACAAAGTAAGAACACAATTAAGAAGTCCAAAATGCAAATTTAAAAATTAACATCTCAACTATAACTAATAAAAAGAATCTTGTAAAGCAGCATCAAAACTTTAAGCTTACATAAGTTACTAATGGAAAGAACATCAATAGAATTTCATTCAGCTTTTTTGTAGACACTTACTGCTGGACTTAAAATTATACTTAAAATGTTTTTAGTGGGTAGTAAGCAGCCATCAAAGTGCTTTTAGTTTGAGGTAATCAAATTATAGAGCTACGCTAAGAGTTACTCAGGGAGTAGTCGCCAGAGGAGCAAATTTTTCGTCATCTAGGACGACTCAAGCCCAAAAAATTTCGGAGGTTCAAACAAACACAACTACATTGTGGACTTTTACACCACATCACTTTTGCATCAGACAGATATTTATTTTGTCACATTTTCTTAGCTGCAGAATGTCCGTGTTGCAACACGGTTAGCGTTGCTACGCGGGCTGTGACACACGTACACGGAGCCCGTGTAACTGTGATGAAAAAGCAACGCATTGTAAACAGCCACAATATAACTTTTGCTCAAAACGCTATGACATTTTTTAGGTTGAGTTGTTTTAGATTATGTTTTAGTTTCTCCTCTCATGACGCTGTTCTGAGTAGCCTCTAGCTTGGCTCCCCTATAAACATTTTTCCCCCTCTTTCTCCAAACTGCAGCCTACTGAAGGTAAGACCGATTAATTATCAGATTAATTCCTGCATATACAGAAATATTCCACCATCCAAAAAGTTTTGAAAAAGCTATCTTAAGTCAGACATATTAGTTTCTGTTACTACCAATTTTTCCAAGTGACCATGCATTCCTTGTTCAAGTAAACCAACATACCTGAGATAGATCACCTGCCCTCCTTCCACTCTCCTCTGCCAGCCGATGGGGACATGTATTGCAGCTCCATGGACCCCATCCTTGTCCCCACTGACAGTCTCACTGCCTCCCATCATTTTGTTGCTGTGGCCTGCCAGCACCTTGGAAAAGCAGCAAAGTGAAAACACATTATCTTTAAAATGAAAAGTGATAGGAGATTGTGGGGTGAGACCAGGGGCATGACATCCAGAAAAGATCCGCATTTCCAAACGGGGACAATAATAGAAGGAATTTCAAACACAGATGACATTTGCCCCGATGCATATTGTCTTTTAACTCATAAAATGAAATATCTAATTAAATTAAAATATCATATAGAATAGGTTTTATAAAGTTCCCAGCATTTACCTTTCTTAAGCGCATGTAACATCTCTAACAAATCTGGGTTAGGTGTTATCTGCAGTGTTTAAAACCCACAATGTGTTCATCTCTAGGTGGGTGTGGCCACAGCAAAAGTAAAGATTTTGCTTTAAGACGGGAAATATAAAAAACTAAAACGAAATAAAATGAAGGGACAGATGAATAAAATACTAAATACCTTGTCATCTTTGGGAAGCCAGGATCTGTTTTGGCTAAGGTATCCACTGTCCAATGTACATGCTGGTGGGTTAGAAGCACACAGATTGCCAGTAAAACCTGACTTGTCCAAAGACCTGGAATTTCTCCCGGTATGAGGCAGATCCTTGACTTTCCGGGTGATTCCTACAGACTTGTATGTTTAGACCACATCAGAATAGGAGTTTAGATGATGATGATGATGATGACAGAGAGCCTGCAAAAAAAGGTGGAGGTGGATTATGTAATCTGACATGGGGAAGCACGTTAAATGACTCATGCAATAAATCTCTCCTGCAACTGATCTCATCCAACCATGCTTGATAAAAATGATCACACCAGATACACTGTTCTCTCTGAAAAAGTCAAACTTCAGAACAAACTGTGGCTACTTGGAAGTAAGAGGGTGTGTTTGGGTAGGCCCGTAGTTTACTGAATGTTTAGCTGCAATGTGAGCAGTTGCCTTGCCGGCGACAAACTCAGAAGATAACAACCAAACAGCATGGACAAGAGCCTTGAATTAAATAATAGACTGCGCCACATATGCAGGGTGCTGGCGTTATATAATATTCAACTGACTACACGGCAGCTAACGTTTAGGCTAAAAGCTAAGCTAGCAGGCTAAACCCACTTTGCACTGTGTTGTCGTGACAGCTGTCAGGCGCACAAAACACTGCGATGCAAAACTCTTGTGTGTTAGCAACGGTTACAAGAACCGACCCGTGCACAGTATTGCTTCGCAAAAAAACAAACAGACAGAAATAATTTGACCAACATGTCACACTTACTTGCAGATATCCGTTAGATAACGTGAATATTTGCTGAACAACCTCTCAATGCGTCAAGCTCTGTGTTGGCCAAGTTTTGAAGTCTTCGCTTCTCTGGCTCGCGGGAGAATCAAGAGTTAGCTGGCTAGCAAGAGGACTAGCCAGGGAATGTTTTGAAAACGACTGATACTTTGATAAATGGCTGTATCATAAATTATGACGTAATCTAAATCACGCAGTGGCACGATGAATCAGCTCTCACCATTTATGCAACGTCTGCCAGACCGAATTAAAAACAAAGGGCAATAACGCTTCATTTTTACTGCGCCTTGGTTCTAGGGGCTAACGCTACCAGCTAGGCTAACGACAGAGCTAACTGACTGAAATTTACTTGATTCTGGAGAGTCCCAGCAAGACTGAGGGATGTCCCGCTCCAGGTCCACAGCTATCCAGCCGTTGCTTTGGTCTCTGTTCTTCTAAACCACGTAGCATTCAAGTCTACTCCGACAACCATTACGACCCATGTAATCCCCAATTCACAGATGCCCACTGTTTTTTTGTTTTTTTTCTTTCTTTTTTTTCTTACAAATTCCGAGCAAAAAATAATGGAGTTTTCTTTTGGGCATGCGCACTCAGTGCTTCAGGAATATTGTACCCAACATGCAACGGGACCTTTGTAGTGTTCCAGACAGACATGAGTGCAGTGTGGAGCTCCTTGATAGAGGACGTGATAATGACTGAATAATAACAGGCCCGGACAATAAATCCTCAATGGACGTTGGGCAGTGCGCGTTTTACATTTATTATCTATATATATAGACATATATCTATATATATAGATATAAATATATATAGATATATGTATGAAATATGTATGCATAGTAAATATGTACCTGTATAAAATAAAATGAAATAACAATACATATATATATATACAAAAAGGGTAATAACGCCTTCTTTTTGCAACGCTTCATTGTTAATGCATCTTTTTTATGTCCCGAAGACCTTGTCTATGTGTACCTTGTTATTTATAATATCACTCTTTGATCTTTAAAACCCATTGTAATTAAAAATACATTAGAGACATTTGTAAACACTAAAACCTCTGTGCCTCTGGCTTGTTTTGAAGTTCACTGACTTTTGTTATGCACATTCATGAAAACTTGAAACTACCTTAGAGCACCTGAGATAACAACTGAGATACAACTTTGATTTCCATCCCTGCAGGCACCGATTTGCTTTACAGTTGCTTGACATTTTTGTGGGCTTTTGATAGCATCTTTGTGGCATCTTCAACATGACAAGAACATTTCGTGTGAGTGGTTGAACATTTGCAGGGCTCACACGGAGTTTTGTTTTTGTGAAAGTGGTGTTACATCTCACAACTATAGGAGGAGCCAAAGAGCAAATGAAATTTGCCAATTTCTCTAGCTTTACTTTAACTTTTAGCAAATTCAGCTGCTTTCTTTAAGGACATTTTAGCTGTTAAAGTACAGCTATGTGGGTTTAGTCATTTGGCCCAAATCTCCTCTCATTTTCTCCAGTCATTTTGATCACATTATTAGTTATGGTAGTTTCAGTGCTCATATAGATGAGACCAACAACTCTAATAAAAGACATTTTGGTTTTGAATTTTTGAGTCTTTTGACTTAACATTTCACTGGGCCCACCCATATAGATGGTTATGAAACTTGCATTATCTTAACAAAAGGTCTAACCATTACAGTTCTAGATGTTGCTATTTTTAATAATTACTATGTATTTACCTCGCTCCAAACAAATTCCAGTGGATCAATTTACAAACGTTACACTGGTGTAGAAACAGCTGTATCTTAAAGAACGCATTACAGATAATGCCATCAAGAGATGCCATGGTGGACAACCTCTCAGATGGCATGTGTTAAGTCATTGGTGAAGGAAATCAAGACAAAATAAACTATACACATGCACAATAGAGCAAATAGTGAAGTCAGAGTGCCCAACATTTCTTAGTGGATTAACAATATTAAGAGTAATTTCACTACATCCCTTTAATTTACAATATGGCATACAGTACAATACCTTAAACATCCTCTTATTAGTGCAAAATGCACTTAATAATTTGGTCTCACGGTACTTATCTGTCTTTTTCTCTGCCTACAACTTGATCAGGCCTCTCAGGTCTTCTAGCTGAACCCAGAATTAGATCCAAGTCTGAGGATGTTATTTAGTAACTGTGGTGCAGATATCTGGAACAAGCTGCCTGCTGAGGCTCATCACAACTGTTTCCACATTCAAAACCAATCTCAAAACTTTCTCCTCCACTCTGGCCTACAATGCATTTCTGTGCCTGCAATACATTTGTATTGTTACATGTACCATTTGCCACATGCCATGTTTTTGTGTATATGAGTTTATGTTGCCTGTGAACAAGTGAGACAAGAGGAAAGAGGTGTGTGACGAAGACAGAGGGAGAGAAGGTGTCTGATTTCCCCTCGTCACTGGTGCTCAGTGCGAGTTCCTCAGCTGTCGCAAACTGTCAGCTCAACATAGCAGTGCTCAGCCTGCCATGCACTCAATTACACACAGAAATCACAGATACGTGAATTCAATGAATTTTACAACCCTAGGACAGTTTCGGTAACACCACAATCAGTGTGGAAGTCACCTGAGGAAAACGTAGAGGGACCATAAACAGGGGGCCGGACTGCATCCTGAGGTCCTGACGCGAGGAGGCATTTTGGTTAGCTGCTTTGTTAAACACAGCAACACTGATCATACGACGTTCAAGTCATTGCCAGCAGGTAATAAACTCATTCACAGATTTTTGCCAACACACTGGATTTGTGAATTTCCGCTGTGATATCTGTACAAATTTGGATAAAAGGTAAGTTGTTGTGCAATTTTGAATAAAAATCTGTGTACATGTCAAAAGTTTTCAAAGTCAGACAGTTTATTTGCATTAACTTCAGTGAGAAAGTTCTATTAGTTCAAAAGGCACCACACTATGAATGTTTGGCCTTGTTAGAGAAACACTTTTTTTTTCTTTTCCGTGACAGGAATTAGGAATTTCCCAGAAATTTTTGTCGTTTTTTCTGACTGACAGCACCTCCCAAATTTAGCTGTGATGGGATAGAATTTCAGGACCCAAGAATAGTGTGGGTTGAATTTGGCAAATGCACTAAAACATTGTGTATGTATGAGTCTGTAATGCCTACCTACATGAAACTTCATACGTACGCTGATTATAATTGTGTATATCTCTGTGCTTAGATTTGTTTCTGTAGACTACTCTGTTTGTAGTAAAAAAATTGTTTCTGTGATTCACATTTAGATAGCAAGTGCCATACAGCTATATGAAAATGAGTACTCAACAAATATATATATATATATAATACGTGGCCGAAGTAATACATGTAATTCATTTTTAGAGTTTGCCAAATGTAGACAGACTTATCTAATGCCATCCAGGAAGTTTAGGACTATGTATGTGACTTATAAAATATTCAGAATCTACAAACTACTGTTGATTTGAGTCTAGTTATTCAAAATGAAAGAGAGAGAAGAAAGAAACCACATTTTAAACGAAAGATAAGTTTCCTATTATATTTGACATGGTGCATTGTCAAAGAAAAGAAAAATAATCCTACTTTTTTTTGTGCTTTAACTACATTAATTTGGTTTCCCATGGTCTTTTGGGACAGCAGACAAAAATAAAGCCTAACTCTGATTTCTCTCCAGGCTGGGCAGTATTGATCCGACTGCACCATGGATCAGTGAGTACAATTCTTGAGATCAATACAATCACCTCTGTGCATTTTTTCTGATGCTTGCTACATCCTTCTGCTCCTCTCCAAAGCCATAATCATCAGTTATCCATGTCCTTCTATACATAATAAGATTAAAGCAGCAAAAGTGTTCGTGTAAGAAAATACACTATTGGACTCTATCATAGAGTGGAATGATGTTGGCGCAAAACATGTCAGTAACATCAGGCGATTCAATGAGGATATCGGTTGTCCATTAATAGAAAGGTTGGTGATTGGATCCCTGATTTTTCAATAAAACATGTTGAAGTATTCTTGAGCACGGTACCAAACCCCACAGTTGCCCCTGAGTATCCTTGCGGTGTGTGAATATGTACAGGACAAAAAAAAGGCGCTTTATGTGTAAGAGAATTCACATTTTCCATTTATGCCCTCCCCTACTTGAAGCAGTTCTCATGTTAAGATTCCCAGTTTAACATTATCCCATGCTGACAAAACTTAACACATTGTTTAGATGCAGTTTTTCTCACCACAGTAATCATATGTTGTTCCACCAATTGATATTCCTCATGTTTTAAAAAAAAACATTTTTCTTTTTAAATCTGTGTGCGTTAGGGAGGATGACAAAAACTCTGTGGATATCCATGACAATCCACCGGCCCCTGAAAATGTTGTGAGGGAAGACGGAGATACTGTGAGTGACGGCATCATGTCTACCACCCACTATTAGTAATGCCATTCCCAAGCTGTTTAAAATAGCCACCGACTGGGACGGGACCGCAGTGCAGCAACAATTATAAAAATATGGGAGTGCGCTTAAGAGTCTCTGTCTTTTCTGGCTGATCTGTGAGAGGTGATCATTGAGTTTTTAGTTTTAAATGCTCTCCTTTAGATACTAAAAAGTAGCCTTTCTCTGATTACCAAGAATCACAGGAAATATTGGTGATTAAGGATTATTTTTATCATTTCAACAGCACTTGCCCACATTAGTAACTCTTTCCTTGCCGGGACTGTTTACATATAAGCACTGACTAACCCACATATGTCCTTTCTGTATCTAGGTCTACTTCATATATGAGGAGGAGGTTGAGGTGGAGGAGAAGGAACCGGAACCTCCTCCTCCTGTTGTTCGGATCAATGACAAACCCCACAAGTTTAAGGACCACTACTGCAAGAAACCCAAGTTCTGTGATGTCTGTGCCCGAATGATAGTTTGTATGTCATGAAAAAGAAATGAAAACACAGTGAATCATATTACATTATATATTCTTCTATTTGTGATTTCTTCTATGTAACACTTTGTTAGACCCACATGGTCCCCGATTATTCTCACTGGTGTTCTTTTGCCCATCTCTCAGTGAACAACAAATTTTGTCTGAGGTGTAAGAACTGCAAGACCAACATCCACCATTCATGTCAGTCCTATGTGGAGTTCCAACGGTGCTTTGGCAAAATTGTGAGTTTTCTGTTCTGCTCTTGGACTGAAATTCAACTATTCAATCCAATTCACAGTATATTTGATATACCATAAAGTAACACAGCCACTAAAATTTTTTCAGAGTCCAATTCATTTTCCCTGCTGGTGGATATCGGCTTGAAATTCTAAAACATGGTGCTGTCTGTTTTTTTCTGTAGCCGCCTGGCTTCCGAAGGGCCTACAGTTCTCCCCTGTACAGCAGTGACCAACCAGATCCAAGTGAGTCCACCAAATGAAGAATAACATTATACCCTATTTTCATATCTTGATTTCTTAACCATTTATTCAGCCTGCTACCACGGGGAAAACAGAAACAGCTAGTTGGAAAATGAATTTAACTGGAAACAACAACAACTTTGGCCGACAGATATGATCTTGACATCCAGGAAAAACTCTAAATCTCCATATTGTGTTACTTTTAGAGGCTTTTCAGAGGGTCTGGAAATTCAAAAGTTAAACTGAGAGTGTTGTTTAATAAATTGCTCATAACTCTGTCTTTTACCAGACAACCCCAACCGGAACGACCCAGTCTTTGACACCCTGAGAGTAGGCGTCATCATGGCCAACAAGGAGCGCAAAAAGAATGAAAATGACAAGAAAAATGTGAGGTTTTTTTCATTAATTAAAATCCAAACCCATTTCAGAAATAGAACTTCTGCTGACATTAAATTACAAAAAAATTCCTCAAGTATGAATTTAAAAGAAATGTTGACAAGCAGATACAGTGGTTGAAACCGTGTTTTCAGTAACACAAAAACAATTAAAAGCTACAAATTTGCTGGAAGTGCATATTTTAACAATGTTATGTCCTCTAGATGATGATGATGATGGAAGAGGAGGAAGAGGAAAATCAACAGCCAAAAGAGAATGAGGAGGGAGGTGAAGGTAAGAAAAAAACTAACTGTGTTTATCTAGTTTCCATGGTGAATAATAAATAATGATAATGAATAATCATAGTGCAGTTACATACCTGAAATAGTCAACATGAGATGATTTTTTCTCTATTTCTAAGTTACAAAAGACTAAATTGTTGACTGATGCACATGCAGGAAAGCCTGAGGATAAAAAAGAAAAAGGAGGGGACAAAGCAGATGACAAGGTGAGAACAAACAGGACCGTTTAAACAACCAAGTGGATGCAAGTATTGCCTTGTTCACTCGTAGCACCACGTGTGCACATATTTCTACATCATTCGTCACATACAGCTGCATGTGTGCTTTTTCATACTCAGAGTAAGGGGACATTCACTGGATCCCACTACTACCTGGCACTCTACCGCTTCAAGGCCATTGAGAAAGATGACCTCGACTTTCAGTAAGTCTGAGAGATGCAAACAATTCTTTACAAGAATCGCATGGAAGATGTAGCATTTATTCACAGATTTATTCATTTACATCTATTTCAATTTTGATCAAGTGAATAGTACAATTGAAAAAGAGAAAAAAAAACAACCTGCATGTGTGTTTGTGTATTAGCCCTGGTGATCGGATCACAGTACTGGATGACTCCAATGAAGAGTGGTGGAGGGTGAGTCTCACTTCCAGACGGTTGAAGTTAAAAATATACTGTTTCCATCGGCATTACTGCTGAGGTGTAACTCAAATTTAGCTTTCCTGTTAAATAGGGGAAAATGGGGGACAAGACAGGATACTTCCCCACCAACTACATCATAAAAGTTCGTGCATCAGAAAGAGTTTTCAAGGTGACCCGCTCATTTGTTGGGAACAGAGAAATGGGACAAATAACACTTAAGAAAGATCAGGTAACTTTTCTAATTTATGATGTGTGTATATCTGAATGACGTGTTAGGGTTAAAATATGGCTTAAAATGTATTTCTAAACAAGAAATGTGAAAAATGCTGATATTCTCTGTGTCAGACCATAAAATGCTGCATTAGTCTGAGGCCTCCACACTGATGCCGCTCTGCCGTCTCTCTTCATTTCAGATCGTGGTGAAGAAAGGAGATGAGAAAGGGGGCTACTTGAAGGTCAGCACTGGACGCAAGCTGGGCTACTTCCCTGCCAATCTGCTGCAGGAGATCACTGTGACATGAGGGCCACGATATGGAGTGAAAAGGCCTACAGCACACTTTAAATATCAGCAACAACTGGACACGTCACTGTTTGAGAAATCCATCAGCCTGGAGCGGGCTTCTTCTTTTTTTTTTACATTTGTCACCTAAAGAAAATCTAGGATTGCTGATCTTTTATCTTTTGTCTTCCACAGTAAAAAAAAAAAAAGTTTGCTGAGATGCTTTTCTTTGCTTGTGTTACACAGATGATTTGAAAGACTATTTCATTATTGTCTACATAACTAGCGTGGTTAGGGAGCTTTATAGTAAGCAGCATAGAAATGTTTCAAATATTAAAGAGAAAGTGCAACTAAAGCAACCCGAGAACCTTTTTATGGGTTAAAAAGGGGACTAACATCTTACATTGAGCAATAATAAGCGAAGTATAGTTAAACAAAACCTTAAAATCTTAAAAAAAAAGATTTATACAGGGGCTCTCTCTCAATATCAAAGAATGATGAGGAGTCAGTTAACGTTTCTGGGAGCGTGGTTAAGACAAAGGAGCCAATTATACCAAATGATAAGGTAATTTCACCAAATATGATTAGTAGAAGCCAACTGAAGCTCATTGACATGTTTTTGTACCCAAAGGAGCCACTGTAGGAGACATCTGCTTATGGGCTCTGCTAACTGGGAAATGTTGCTGGGGTGGGAAAAGTATGATGAGGAGCCATTGCACATAGGTTTACAGATTATTTGATAAAATTTTTTTTTTAAAAAGATAACTGTATTTAACTTCCGATACATTTTCAGCGATCTCAGGGTTATTTGGGCTATCGTTAAAGAGCTGCACATTTACATAATAGTGCGCTTGGTTAGATGCATCTGGGCTCCTGTACGGTTTCTTCATATCCTGCAGACCGTATCAGTATCAGTCAGCCCGCATTATTATAAAATATACAGTTTTCCCAGACTGCACTCAAACCAGCAAATTAAAGTCACTGCTAAAATCTTAAAATCCTACAACGTCTGCATCCAAAATTTACTCGCAAAAAAAAATTACCCGTGACGTTGATCACAGCAATGCAAGCAACCGCTTCCCCACTGGATGCGGACATTTTGTTTTCTCTTCTCTTCTTCTTAGTGTTTTATTGGTTGATGGCGATCCGCTGACAAGTGCAGTAGCACCACCTACTGGACTGGAGTGTGAAACAGACAAGTAAACAGTAAAAGTACATTTCCACGCCTGGTTCCAGACCTCACAGTTAATTCACCGGACAGATTAAGTTGAATCTGGAAACGGATATAATTGGGGCCAACAGGCATTGAATTTTTCGAGGTAGTATTTGATGTAGCTAAATAACTTAACCTTTTGTTCTCAGTCATTGACTTGTAATGATTTAAATATTTTATTTTATTTTATATGTTGACAATAATAGCAGAATGTATAATGACACATTCATTGTTAATGGTGCAGTATTATATTTCAAAAAGAGAGAAATCTCACATAAGTAAGCTGCACTTAACCATGTTTGACAACTGGTTATGCTTTTCTAAGTCATATTTTCCAAAACTTCAATAAACACTTGATTTGGATTTATATGCTGTCATTTTAATTACATTCTTTAGAATGAAAATTTAATGAATCTTATCATTAAGAGCTTATGTGTTTACTTATTTCATAGAATCCTGGAACAATATGAGGAAAATAAATAGATAATGGTTAAGGTGTAATATTAACTGATTGGCAAATTATTAACTGGCACATGTTTTGCTTTGAAGGTTTCACAATGTAACTTCCCTTGTTTGACACTTTTAACTAGTTCAGTGTTGCCATGGTGACAAAAGAGATATTGCCTAAAATTGATATCTGAATTAATAGACACAAACAAGTTAGGGAAATGGTCTTGCTACCTAGACAAATATGCCTCTGTCCTATGGACTTTTATGGTACTTATGGACATAACGGGGGGAAATTGCACTACCTCAAAAAAATGTCAGGAGCCGCCACTGACTGCGCATTATCTGCTTGAAGTCTGTGTTTAACCGCACTGCTCAGAGTTAAACTGGTTCATAAATCTGTTTCTTACGCATTTAATAAAAAATCAGGAACATGAATAACTTTTTAGACGCTTTGGAAGTAAGTTAGCGCGTATTTGTGCGCCTGAAGCAGCACAACTTGGACTGATTATGGTGATAACTGCGTTTTACTTTGTTGGTTTTCTTCGCGCTCCAGTGGCCACACTGCAGTGGATTTCGTAGCCGTTTCGTTTAAAACTGTAATTGCTCTATGATGGCAGATGTGCGTTAGAGTCAAATCCCTTCATATAAACATTTCTTACCCTTTCAAAGTTCTATAACCTTCCCATTTATGAGTTAGTCTATGCGTGACAGGTGATCCGAATTTATTAAAATCTCTGATTGTGTTGCCATGGTAATTATCGAACCATCTCAATATTTATCTTTGGACAATGAGAGAAAGCCCCGCATAAGCAGGGCATCAAAAAATTGAGTGAAACTCTTGTTGTTCCTCTCCACGGAAATCTTTAGTAAAAGGCGAAAGATTTATACGATCTGAAGGGAAACAAGAGTGCTGAAACTCCATGGAAAATTCAGGCTGAAGCCATTCCCTGACATAGCCTTATGACTAACGGTGCAACGTTACTACACGATTGTTAACTGTGCCAATAAAACATGAATAACGACTACTTACAATGAAGATCAGCAAAATATCAGCAAAAGTAAAACTAAATAATTATGAGGAAAAGACTGAAATATTAACTTCAATTTGAGTTTCCTTTTGCACGCTATGCATTGTGGGAGTCTGAATAACCCGTCCATGAATCCGTCCCTGTTAGCTTACTTTTTACTGCGAGAAATAACCAAGACGTTTCTTCTTTTAGTTAAAGAAAACTCTTTGTAGCAGTTGTGAGATTTTTCTCTCAATTTGTCGGAATATAGCTAACTTTCTTCCAAATCTAGTATGTACATGTACGCATGCGCAGAGCTAGAGGAGCGTCGATGGACTTTGGTTCAAAAGACTGCTGCCTTTTTAAGTTTTGTATTTGTATAATCAAAGAATAAAAGACGTGACAAAGTCCAAAAGACGGAGTTTATCCTTCTAAAATGTATTTCAAACCACTCCCTTTTTTATATAGCCGCTTAATCTCAAGAGAGTCTGGCTGCAGACCTGCACTAATCCCCGGGGGGGGGGGGGGGGGGGGGAGGGGTTTATCCTAGATTCATTACAAGATATGGTTCGAGGTGAATACATTAGGTACGTAATGTGCAGTAAGAAAAAAGACATTCTCTTTACAAAAGTATTTCTTTGTGTCTAAGAAATCTGTGAACATTTAACGGAGCTCAAAGCCGCAAATTTAAATTGGAAAAAAAGAAAGTGTGAATTGGTTTCGTGCAAAGTCCTCCATCCATTAAACATGCGTTTAATAAGTGAATTTACTATCTGCGCCCTCTATTGGTTTAAATCACACACTACTACCATTTCAGAACCTGCCTTTTCTTTCTGCTTTTTTTATGTGATTATAGGCTCCTATCTGTAAATCATGTATTTTGTTTCTTACATTGATCGTTCAAATGCAGTTTATTTTCAAGTTAGAGAGGAAAGAGTAGTTTCAGATATATCCAGGCACCAACAAAGAACACACACACTTTGGTTTGCGCAATAACAAACGGATTCTTTGTCACTCTATAAATTGTCAACATCATTAATTAATTAAAGACAGGTTCATTTTACCAATATTGGTAAGGCAGGTCTAATTCTAACGATAAAAAACTATTACATTATATATGAATATGCCGTTGTTAATCCTGATGTAGGTGTATGTATAACTAAAATTATCTGCACTTACACTCCTTCATATTTTCTATCAGCATTCAGGCACTAAAAGTGTTGATGCAAAAATATCAATTTTAAATTTATTTTGTAAAATCCTCAGAAGATCTTAAGAGGATTTTTAGATTTATTTTGTGAAATCTTTTTGAGGATTTTGGGGGGACATTTCTTACAGCTTGTTTTTATGGAGTATTTTAGAAACTTATCTGGGAAATAATCCTCTAAAAAAAGCTCTAATTGTGGAACCGCTAGAGGCCTATTTAAAGAATCTTTACCAAAGGATCTGTTGATGCAAAGTAACTATTAGTTCATTTCTCTCAAGTTCCAAACTGTGAGCCTGTTTTGACAAATTAAACATATCGATGAAGGTTGTAACTGATATGTACACTTGCTCCAATGACACTCCCGTTTAGCAGAGCAGCTTGCTTTTCGTTTGGCAGAAAAATATTAAACTGCACATAAAAATCTGAATTATGACTTGATTCACAATCAATTTTGACTTTTTCAGCCCAAATACATATCCACATCTTGAAATGTCCTCAAGAAAGTGTTACAATTTGTAAAAGAAAAAGAAAATCTTTCTTTAGGAACTAGATTCAACCTATCTTCATTTCATTAACAGATGGAGTTAATTCCCTTAATTCAATTCTAATTTGAATAATCTTAGATTGATTTTCGCCGTGGGGTTTTCACATTCTGTCCTTGTATGTTTAAAGCTGGTTGAAGGTGTTCAACATTATCACACAATCTCATTATGGTTCTTGATTTAAGACAACTCCTTTCCTCACTTAGTACTAGTGGGGATTTGTTTGCTTGAGATTCCACTGAAAGATGCGGTGAAGCTCCCCAGTTGTCAGTATTTTTTTTTCTTCCTGTAGAGAACCCCTGTCATTTTGTCAGCCTCCCTGTGGCTAAAGTATGTGGGGCTGTCAAACTGTGCCTGCCTGAGAGCGCCTTTCCCTAGGTTGATGAGTCATAATAAGGGCCGACCAGGTGGTGAAAATGAGCACAGAGGCAAGGGAAGGGTATATGTGTGTCTGTGAGTGAATATATAGAGCTCCGCTGTTTCTATCATCAATTAGTCTACGACAAATTTGAATTGTCCTCCCCTGGGTTTTTACTTGCTGAGCACAATTTTGCAGAGAACACGCTTTTTAAGAAATGTTTGCTCGTGCGAAGTTGAGTTGTGTGTGCTGAGAAGGAGAGTTAGAAAGAAAAAAATGGCAAGAGGAAGAGACGCAGTGGGAGGGAGGGAGGGAGGAGGCGAGCTGAGCAGAGTATTCACTTCAAATCTTGTGGATTATTGGCGCTCGCTGCAGATGAGTAAGAGTAGGCTTTAACTCAGTAAATCACTGGGGCAGACAAAATGACTCTGTGGATGGAGAAACGCTGCTGGAAAATGAGGGCTCTGTGCTTGAACTTTGCCATCACCTGTCTGTGGCTTCTTCCCTCAGCGGTGAGTCTGCTCTACTCTGAGGCTCCGCTCATTATTCACACAAAGAGTTGCTGGAGTGGCACTGGGGCTTGTTACTTACCTTATATGTATTTCTGACTATCAAAACAAAAAGGTTATGAATTAATTCTTATTATATAATTGATCTGCTCTGCCACTGTTCATCACGCTGCTGCACTGTAGGATTGAGCTGCTTTCTTCTTTCCGCTGTTCTTTTCATCGTGAGTGTTCTGTGTTTGAGTATCTGAACAAATGTGCGCACCTGTAATTCTACCAAACTTATGGTACTTTTAAAAGACAATAAATAACGTGGTCACATTGCTTGGTGAGGAATTCATTCTTATTCAAAGAGGTGAGAACTCGAGTTGGTTTGACTGTATAAATGATTGAAGCTCCATTAAAATCATCAAATTATGCATGAAAATGGATTTTAAGATATTTTTGTAAAAAATGTAAGAAATTAAATAAGAGTGTCTCAGGATTTGATCAAAGTTCCCTTCTTTGAATTTCCACGCGCACAGTTTTAATTTGCTGCCGGTCTTGTGGGCTGTAATTCTCTTCCATTTAATTTGTTCTTCTGTCTCTACCTTAACTTTTTAACCTAATGTGCACTCAGCTGACTGTAACACATTACTTTAACACTGAATATGTCAAGAGAAAATGATCATTTGTGCTTTATTACTTCAACTAAATAACTGCACAGGCTTCGTCTGTCTGCCCAAGTTTTATCTCCATAGGGTTTGAACCTTGTTGCTTCATTTCTTGTTAAGTCTTAAAAACTGTCACATTAAGGATACTCTTAGCCTGTGGCAAGAATGTTTTTCACAGCCTTAAAATAAAGCAAATACTCCTCTCAAGTTTCTCATTTTTTTTAACCTCTGCAGGTGCCTTGTCGTGTGTTGTGCTTGCATCAACTCCTCCGCTGTTGCTCAGTTGTAGTCACTGTGCTGGCATCTTGACACTGAGCCAGTGGCACGGCTGTCACACTGTGAGCTCCAATTAGGCTAGGTGAGAACAGCACATACCTGGAGGTTTTCAGGCCTGTAACAATAGGCACAGCTGGAGCTCACATGGTTGCAGGAGAGGGCCGAGATTGGCACAGAGGGATGGGGTGGTTTTGGAGTGCTGAGGATCCCACTTGTCAGTGAGAAATAATGATACCCCGGGAACTGTTTATTCTGAAATCCAAGTGAGAATAATTTTAAACCTCCTTCTGCCTTTGACACATTACGATAAAAACAAGAATCAAGCTCCTCACAACAAGTGTGCAGAACTCATTGCACAACAGGCATAAATAACCTTGACTGATCTCTCACATTGCATGCACAGTCTGCCCTTAAAATGGGCTTTTCATGGCAGAAGATGAGGCACCTTTCCAATTAGTTTTTCATCCGTGATGTTCAAACATGTCGCAGCTCTGCATGTCTAATTTGCAGTGAATCTGACGAATATTCCACACAATATCATCCTGGCTACAGACTCGTTCTATTTGTTTTTCTGTATCTTAATACACGACCTGGCTTAAAATGAACTACTTCATCAATGTAAACATGCAGTACCAGTACCTATCTTCAGTGAAATTCTATTAACTGAGAGAGACAGTTGGGAGGAGATTTTCCTCTGTGTAACTGATGTCCTCTTCTAGATGGTGGCAATAAACCACACCGTTATCGTAAAAACAACTGCAATTTACAAAGCATGTAACATTACCACAAGTGCTGCAAAATTACACCTAATCCGAAAGCTGTTCAATGATGCTGTTTAATCTTGAGAAAGGGCTAATAAATGTACATGGGTGTGTGTGTGTGTGTGTGTGTGTGTGTGTGTGTGTGTGTGTGTGTGTGTGTGTGTGTGAAATACCTTTATAAAGTGTATTCACAAGAAAAAAAGACCCAAACAGAGTTATTGGAATAAGGACAAAGGAGATAGGGGTGAAGAAAAATAGTTACCTCCTTCTTTATTTATTTCGAATATGCAGTCTAAACGCTTATAGGAATGGAAACTGGGTTTATTTAAGAGGGGGATGAAGAAGAGAAGGTAAAGATGGATTTTTTTGAGACGTCTGAGGCATATTTTGCAGAGACGCTCAATGTGGAAAATACGCTGGAAGCAGTTTCAGCACTGTGGACCTTTTCATACACAGTGTGCTCAAAATGTCTGTTATCTAACTGATTCTTCAGAGACCTGCCATATCTCTTTCGATTCCAATATTGATTAATAAGCCTGTCCTTTATCAAGGTTGCGATGAAAGGTATGAGTGACAGTTTTAACAAGGGAATGGGAGATGGCGTTTGTGAATAGATGGCCAAATTAAAATGTCTTAAATGACTGCACCTCTTTGCCTAAAGGAGATTATCTATTGATCAAATTCAATTTTGGGTGTTCCTCAGTGCATGAATCCAGGAAAAATAATTATTTCAATCGATTAGCTGCGAATGTGTTATATGGCCACAGTTAAACTGTCCTTCATTTGTGATCATTTGTGGTCAAGGCTGTTTTCTCTCATCTCTGTGTGACACTGAGCAGACTTTTTTACACAATGTCAGTGACCCACTGTTTTACAATCCCAATGACAAGTTCTTAAAAGTCAGTATGTACAGACAGTGTACAGTAGTAGCTGGTAGACATCCAGAAAATGAGCACTGAATTACAATGAAGTGAACAGATTTTATCATTCACCTCCTCGTGCCATTTCATACTGTTGTCACGGCACATATGTATGGGCTGGGAGGTACTTGCTGTGCCTTCTGGTGGGTTAAGAAGGGTGTCCTTACTCCATCCTACTGTGAAATCTCATCCTGGAGTGTCACCTAGGCAACCGATTAAAAAAAAAAAAAAAAACTTGCTGTAATGTATCAATAGTGTTGTGAAAAATTTAATCTATTTCCAAATCCAAATCTTTTTTTAACCCTAGCAAGGTATTTTTAGTGCCCACATCTAACCAGTGTTTGGGGTGTGTAAACACCGACTGAAACCAAATCAAAAGAGTGAATGATTCATCACAAGGAAGTGGATTTAGTGGCTTGCTCAAATAAATACTTCTTATTGATGTTTGCTCCATTGACACATTTGGGTTAAAACAGTCTGCCAATGGGCAGAGTGGGAACCCACAAGCTCATATGTGTGAAATTCATGTGCACCGAAAACATCTGTAGAATGGTGTGATATTAAGACTGCTCCAATATAAATATATATGAATGAAATTTAAAAATCCACTCGTTCTGTCAAAAAACATACTCTACATGCTTTGTATGACTGTCAGCACTGAATGAAAAGCAGCAGAATGTTTTATTAAGTATCATTATTTTTTTGTTTAGGTGGGTTATTTCTTTACTGTTTTACTTTATTTTTTGGGATTTCGTGTTTTCAGTTTTTTGGTTTTCCGAAATGTTGATTTTCTTTGTTTGGTTCTTTATTTTCAAAAAATGCATTTTCTGCTTTTTGGTTGTTTTCTGAGATGTCATAATGGTAATTGAAATGTGTGTGCAAAACTGGATTTTTTTCCTGTTCTATCATTGTTAAATGCAGTGCTTGTTTTTTTGGCTATTGTTGTGTTTTGTGGTGTTTAAACCACTATAATAGGATCTACAGTATCCACATGCCTTTTCTTCATTTAAATGAGGAAGTCTTTGTTTTCCAAAGAGTGTTTAAGATTTTTCTTCTGCTCTGTTCAGGTCCAAGAGACATCCGGACCTCTGGACCTTAAAAGTGAACAGTGGAGAGAGGATGAATTAGGAGGGGATGATGCTGAGGGGGCAGCACTGAAGGTTAAACTTGTCTCCAAAGACTTACAGGTTATTTCCACCAAACACAAAACACCTGCTTTCGGCTCACTTAGCCCCTACGGCTGGCCTCAGAACGTCTCACAGGCCCCTGACCAGTATTTGTACCGCCCTCCTCTAAAATCCAAACCTCCTGCTAAAACATCCCCAAAGGCCAAGAAGATCCTGGGATGGGGTAATTTTTACTTCAATGTGAAAACAGTGAAGTTCAGCCTCCTGGTGACTGGGAAAATTGTAGATCACATCAATGGAACATTCAGTGTCTACTTCCGCCATAACTCCTCCCGTCTGGGGAACATATCAGTCAGCATTGTCCCGCCCTCCAAAGCTGTAGGATGGGAGATCCTGGATCCTACACCTCGGAGCAGTCACATCAAAAACTCCGTCCTGTTTCCAGATCTGACATCGCAGCTCCCGAGCCCCTCTCAGTCCACCAGCTCCACTCCCTCTGAACAGCAGAAACATCAGCGGGACATGATGATGGTGACCGAACTCAACTGCCGCATAGAGTACCAGAGAACCAACCGGTCCAAGAAGACCAAACCCTGCATGTATGACCCGGGACAGACCTGCTACTCCGAAAACACCCAGTCCCAAGCAGCTTGGATCTGTGCCAAACCGTTTAAGGTTATATGCATCTTCATCGCCTTCACTGGCACGGACTACAGGCTGGTGCAGAAAGTTTGCCCGGATCACAGCTTTCAAACAGAGCAGAACCAGCAGCACCTCGGATGAAAGATTCAGAGATGCTAAAACTGAGACACTCACCGTTCATACATCTTTCATAAATGCTTCAAAACCATGCATTCAGTTCTCATTATAGGTTCCAGATTGATTGTGTTGTTCAGATTTTTTTAACTTCGAAACACATTTTCATCCTGTCTGTGACGCTCTCATTAGCTACAACAGTGTTCTGTTCTGTGTGGTACTTTTGAAAATTTACTTAGCAAAATCTTATACGGTATACAACTGGTGTCTTTACTTATTAATGAGTCCTTAGCTCACCAATAAAACAAGATATTGTACATATGTAGGACCGAAACCATCTTGAGATTTTTTATGAACATGGACTGACTTTAGGTGCTTTTTCTTTAACCATAAAATGAACTCCTTCCCTGTTTATACAGAAGCAGCTCCTATCACACAGATATTTCATCTTTAAAGAACTGATACAGTGTGAGATGAAAAAGATTATTTACTGTAGTGGTCATTTTATCAGTGCCACTAAGTACGCATGTCCCTGGCTCTGTTCCAGTCATACATGCACCCTTTGTACCTTAGAAGTGTTCAGTTTTCCCAAGACCTCGGCTGTCACAAACATGTTTTCTCTGTCATTACGGCAGTCAGTGCGGGTAAGTACATTTTTCTTATAATTCATAACACACAGAATCACATGTATGTTGATTTGAGAGATTTTTTTTGTCCCTGCCTGTAAGAGCAGTTGTTACTTAATCACTTATTACTGCAAACTAGGTCAGCTTGACACCTCAGCTTACCCTAACTGTCTGCTTTAAAGATGTATGATTTTCTGCTGTAATTTCAAAATATTTGCACAAAAGAGAAAAGTGTGTTCAATTTATTATTTTTTTTTATTGTATTATAATTTGACTGTGTAGGGAGCACTTTGTGCAACTCTTCCACAAAGCATACTCACGTCTTAGAAAGAAAAAAGATTAAAGCTGAAAGAAGACTTACTTCAGCATATTTGTATGCTTCAACAGTAATCTGTCTATTAGGCCAAACTGGTGCGTGGTTACATAACAATCATGCAACGACAAGCTGGCTTCAACAAACAAGACCCTGGTCAGCCCACATACCCTTTCAAGTCCAAGGTTTTCCAAAACTGCTCCACTGAATAGCATGTTTGGTTTTTCACTGCCTTTCATTTAATGTCTTGTTTAGAACATCAAAAGACATATTATTCTAATTCCCTGGTTTCTAAACCCCTGCTGAAAGTATTATAATCTTAAGTGATGAAAGTGTTTTTCATGCAAGCTTACAATTCATGATGGCTTCAAAGGACCCCAAAGGAGCAATCTTGGACAACAACAACAACAAAAAAAGAATCCCCCAAGAACCTTTTCACTCTGCCCAGACAATTTAAGTCTTCTTTTTAAAAAAAAAAAAAAAACTTGGAACTTATCACAATAAGCATGAAATATAGCACATCACTCTCCAGGGTCTGCCCACATTTACTCACATGTTGTGTTAGAGAACATCATTTTAATTATGACTCATGAGGTGTATATTTCAATTAAAATTCTTCTGTGTTCATCTTCTGCCCCATGCTGCAGCGCCTCTTCCTCAGGGCTTCGGGATGCTTGGGGAGAGAGGGGCAGATCACCACAGAGTCATGCAGGCGAAGCCTCAGCAGCAGAGGCGGGTGGACGGGACAGGAAAGCCTGGCCCAGGATGACCCAGAGATGTGGAGTCTCCTGCAGCAGGAGAAAGACAGGCAGTGTCGGGGACTGGAGCTCATTGCGTCAGAGGTAAGACCCACATACAAAAATGAAGAAGATAGAAACCTGATCAATCCACCATAAAGTGACCAAAGAGGAAAAAAAGCACTTGTACATAAATTTACAGTTTCCTCTATTTATAAGTTTAAAGCTAAAAACATTTAAACGCAGGTTTTATGTAAACTCTGATGACTGCCAGTCTGTTGTAGAGACTCAAAAGTTACTGTTTAAATATTTGCTTTTTCTTTGCATCACATATTGAGTTTGTGTGTGAAAGCAGTGCAGAGGAGCAGGTGTGCTTCTACAGGTCAGCTCAATGCTGAACAGCATTTATATCATTTGTTTAAGGTAGTTAGCTCCTCAGGTAGGCGCCCTCTTTTCTTTCAGCTTGCTTGCTACATTCTGAACATGGATGATGTTTTGGCAGCTAAAAAACAAACAGCAGCCTTATCACTTCACAAATATACTGTCCAATATACATTTAAATCAAATTTGATTATCGGTTGTGGAAGACATTTGCTCAGGATTTCCATGTCTATAGAACTAATGGCTTTTAATATAGCAGTATGTTTTGTTCCAAGGATTTAGGATGGGAATAAGTAGACTAGAAGACGCTCTTAACTATCCTCTGAGCTCTGAGCTTACCCTCAGAGGGTCCTCCTTCAGCAGTGAAAAAACAAGTCACCAGAATTGTTGTCCCTAGAATTTAACTGTTTTCTTTAGAGTCCTGAAGTTTCTTTTGAGCTCCCTCCTAACAACTCACTGATTCCATCGAAGTAGAAGCGGTGGGAAAAGAAGCAGCAGCTTTTATTCTTTTATTCTTGGGCAATTATGAATCCATAGCTCTAACAGTCACAATGACATCTAAAAGATTCCCTTCAGGAGCGCCGTCAAATGGTCCCATCAGCGTCCTAACAGAAGTTTTCCATTGATCATATTTTGAGTTGAGATGGAGGAGGAGGGGCAGCAGTGTATATATGTGTGTTTTTGTGTGTCTACTTAGTGGTTAGAAATTTCTAAGTTTCATGTGACGCAGGAGACTTGTTTTGAACCTCACTAGAATGATTGAGGGATCCCTGAACAGTGACAGGTTTAGTACAATAAGAAGACAGAGGGGGTGGCTGAAGAGGATAGAGGAAAAGACAGAGAGGAAAAAAAATAGCTGAAGTGAGAGTGGGAGCAGAGAAGAGACTGAGACAGCAAAGAAAATTAATTTGCATCCATTTCCTTCTCTTTAACTCTCCACTCTCCCTCTGCTCCCACACAAAAGATTGTATTATTCTTTATAACATTTAAACAACATATTTAACAAATTCAAGTTTATTATTCTTTTCAAATTCAATGTGAACTGAGGAATACCAGATAACCCGTGTTTATACTGTGATTACACTCTCTTGGCCTTGCTGAAATAGAAATAAATTAAACAAATTAAAGGTTGCACAGGAATCATGACAGTGTCCTAAATATAAAAGAACAATTTAAAAAGAAAAATGTAACGTACAGATCTTGACACTGTGCATATTTGTCCCATCAGAACTTCTGCAGCCGTGCAGCCCTGGAGGCACAGGGTTCCTGCCTGAACAATAAATACTCTGAAGGATACCCCGGACAAAGGTAAAAAAAACAAACAGATAATACACTTTCACAAAATGTATTTTTAGATCACTAAAAAGGTTTTTATATCTGTGAAATTTTGTAATATTCCATTTTTTAAGAAA
Source organism: Odontesthes bonariensis (assembly GCF_027942865.1). Classification (NCBI taxonomy): domain Eukaryota; kingdom Metazoa; phylum Chordata; class Actinopteri; order Atheriniformes; family Atherinopsidae; genus Odontesthes; species Odontesthes bonariensis. Next base: position 14,553,184 of record NC_134515.1, on the reverse strand, counting down.
TCTTGCTAATTTTACTTTCAGTGCACTGTATTTGATGCAGTTTAATAAAATACTATTTACACCTGCTCACATGGCACATGTGCATGCAATACAATGCAACACAGTGTACCACGATATAAATGTGTATGAAATACTGCAACACAAGTCTAAACAGTAAAACATTACATGATTATATTATGATAGCATACAATGTGATGCAATATAACATGAAAGGATCTGGCATGATACAATACGACATAATATTATTCAGCACATTACGGTATGTATGATATAACACAACATGATGCTGTTTAATATATGGTAGAATATAGGCACATACGGTGGGACAGGTTAAGGTACAGTACAATATGAGTTGACTTATAATGGTATCATGGTTAGGGTTAAGACATTATTACAGTGTGGTCATCACCTTTGTGGACACAATTTACAAAATACCACAATACAATAAAATACAATACGTGATTATTTACAAAACTGAATCATGCAATATAATTTAAAAGATAATGATTCAGTTCAATACAACAAAGTAAAACTTCAGAATACAAATACCTCAGTATGATCTAATGTAATGCACAAGACTAATGTTATAGTCTATAAATGATACATAAATAGCTTTCTCTTTCACTTGTACTCTTTCTTCATTCTGTCTTCTTTTTTTGGTCTCTCTCAGGTACTATGGAGGTGCTGAGATTGTTGACCAGATTGAGCTGTTGTGTCAGAGGCGAGCGCTCGCCATCTTTGGTCTGGACCCAAATCTGTGGGGCGTCAACGTCCAGCCATACTCCGGCTCTCCCGCCAACTTTGCAGCCTACACATCTGTGTTGCAGCCTCACGACCGCATCATGGGTCTGGACCTGCCTGATGGTGGACAGTGAGTGGATCTCTTTTAGCCAGAGATGCACAAAAGTAGAACCTCTGGGTTGTTTATTTCTTTGATTGGCTAACAGGTGAAGATCCAACTTTTTTGGATCGTCACAGTACCAGCGATCTAATTTTTTCCCAAAATGTTGAAAAAATAAACAAATATTAATTCATAGTCATATTACATTTTAGTTCAATGTATATTGAAGCCGCTATTTGATTTTTCCTGCATGAAAAATCCCCCTTGTGACATTGCAATGATATAAAGATAACATTGTGTATTCTTTATATTAAGTATCTAACAATCGATAGCCAAACAGCACTGACAATAAGTAACAAAACATTATTTTTCTTCATAAAAATATTCAGCCAATAACCTAATAGTCTTAATATGAGCAGATGAATTCATGTAAAATCATGCAATTTAAGGGTGAGGAAGGTTTTTGAAACAAAAAGACGTCACATAAGTGTCACATAAAAATCTTTTTGAAAATTTGTTTACAAGGATCACATAAGGGATACATAAGGATTCAGACTGGTGAGATTAAATATGAATGTACTTTTTCTATTCTGCTATATTTCAGCCTTACACACGGCTACATGACAGACAACAAGAGAATCTCAGCCACCTCCATTTACTTTGAATCCATGCCTTACAAGCTGGATGTGAGTAGTCTGTAGCAAACAAAAGGAATACTACTACACATGTTTTTGGGTTTTTTTGACAGGTGTTCTGTGTTATCTCAGCCTCAAACAGGTCTGATCGATTATGACCAGTTGGAGAAGACGGCCCGGCTTTTCAGACCCAGGCTCATCATTGCAGGAACCAGTGCCTACGCTCGTCTGATCGACTACTCTCGCATGAAGAAGGTTTCTCTCATATTGTATTCTAATATATATGTCGTTGTGAAATCATTGTAGTAGTTTGTAACTCTCAGACAAGTTTTACTAAGTCTTTAAAGCAATAATAGAAAAACATAATTAAAAAACATAATAGAAAAAGCTAAAATTGTCCGTATAGCCAAAACTTAGTCGTGTGTCTGACATGATGGGCAACATGACCCACGAGGAGTAAAATGTGTAAGCCATGAGCATTTAGACTTTTATAATTTGAAACATGTATTTTCTAAACCTAACCACATACTTTTAACTCCTCACCTTAACAATATGAGAACAATAATAAAAAAAAGCAAGGAATCCCAAGTGAAATTCTTTGCACTTATAAAAGCACCGTGCAAAACATGCAAGACAAGTCACAAATCTGTTGCCTGAAGGTCAGTAGATTTGTAGACTAGACCTGATGATCTACATAGTGAGTGTAATCATGCTTATGTATCGAAAGCTAAGCTGTACTTAAACTGTACAATTTTTGATTCTCTGTTGTGAAACTGCATTGTTTTGCACTGTGGGCAAACTAAGCTGTTGCACGTTCTGCCATGAGATTGAGTTGAAAACACTGAAAAATGAGCATGTATGTTTTTCAGCTGTGTGAGGAGCTGAATGCTTACCTGCTGGCTGACATGGCTCATATCAGTGGCCTGGTGGCAGCTGGAGCTGTTCCCACTCCTTTTCAACACGCTGACCTTGTCACTTCCACTACCCATAAGTCCCTGCGTGGAGCAAGGTGCGGGCCCAGAAGCTGATATGGAAATGATTTACATCTATAACAGAATAATGGTGATAGCAACATGAAAACATGTTGTTCAGTGCTGTCACACTTCGAAGACGGGCATCTAGTTTTTTCTCTCCCCTCTGCAGGGCTGGTTTGATCTTCTACCGGAAAGGTGTGCGGTCTGTGGACGTGAAAGGTCGGGAGTTGCTCTATGACCTCCAGGACCGGGTGAACTTTGCTGTATTTCCATCACTTCAGGGAGGACCACACAACCATGCTATTGCTGGGGTGGCTGTTGCCCTAAAACAGGTCCAGATATTTATTTTACTCACCAATATTCAACATAATCCAGAAAAATCTAATAAGAGAGAGTTCTCCTCAGGGAAAACAGACTGAAAAACCATTTTAATTCCAATAGCTCATGTATAAAACATACAGGTCCTACAGTGAATGTCATTTGAAATATCCTCATATGATATTACATCATTTTCTCTCTACAGGCTTCAACTCCCATGTTCAAACAGTACATTGCTCAAGTGCTGCTGAATGCAAAAGCCATGGCTAATGCTCTGCTGAAGAAAGGCTACACCCTGGTGTCAGGTACGCATTTCGTACTAATTACATTATATATAAAAAAACACCTGTATTATTTTTCCAGCTAAGAAATTGGATTCAGCTTTCCTGTTATTATTGCATTTCTACCTCTCAGGTACCTGATGCAATTGCTTTTTCATTCACTCTCACCTAATTTGCATTCTGTTTTTATGACTTTGGAAAAGTTCACTTAACCGCCACTTGACAGCTGAATGGAAAAAAAGGCAATATCAGTGGAATTTTAAAGAAGCAGTGGCAATTTTTGTCAGTGTCAGCATGAAGGTTTGGGTGGAGAGTGAAGGGAACTCACAGAGTTATTCACCTCATCAGACAAAGCTGAGTGTTTAAAATGAACTGCATTTAAGTTTACCATTAACCAAACATCCTCCTCCTTTTCTCAGGTGGAACAGACAACCACCTGGTCTTAGTTGACCTTCGACCACGTGGGATAGATGGCGCTCGAGCTGAGAGGGTCCTGGAGCTGGTGTCCATCACTGCCAACAAGAACACCTGTCCTGGAGACAAGAGCGCCCTCACTCCAGGAGGACTCAGGCTTGGTATGCAAGTTCATAAATGTAAAGACTTTACGAAGAGTGTTTGAAAATGTAGTGTTCTTGGAACAGGTACAGGCAAAGCGTTGTTCAGATGGAAAATATCATTCAGTTAATGTTTTGGACTCTGTGATACCAGACTATTTTTCTTCTTGCTCTGGTGTCTTTGTTTGACTGTTAAAGGCTCATTTACACTCACTTTCCGTACGTAAGTAGGTACGGCCGTTTCAATCGTTGCCAAGCGCCACTGCCCACACACTCCCATGTGCGTTGGCATGGTTTACGTTGGCATGGTTGCTAGGCAATATATCCACCAGAGGGCAGTGCAGAGTTCAGAGTTTACTTCTTAGTTTCGATGTCCAATCTCCTCCCAACTGTTTATGAGTTTTCTGTCCCTATGTCCAGGTGAGGTAACATCATAGATGCGTTTGCAGTTCCGTTAAACATTCGCCCAGCCTCTCGTCAAAAAGTTCCGCCATTTCTGTTTTTGTCTTCTTCTTGTTTGTTCCTTTCACTGGTCTCACATGAGCTATACTGGGCAACACGACTCCCACAAATTCCAGTGAGACTGCTCCATTTGGGTACACATCCGGAAGATCTCTGAAAACGTACCAAAATACGCACAGAATTAACACCGAGGACGGACGGAAGGCTCCGTCTGTATGCGTCTGTGTATTTAATGTTGAGCATAAATGAGACATTAGTTGGTCACTGTATTTGTCTGTGTTGGTCTCCCATCAGTCAGTTTCACAAATGCACCAGTACTAACATCTTAGTCAACTTTATCAGCAGTGATCTAACTAGTAGTGCCATTTTTTAGTTTTTGTTTTACTTTTATCTGACATCCCCCTTTACAGGAACTCCTGCTCTGACCTCTCGACAGCTGAAAGAAGCAGACTTTGAAAAGGTTGTGGACTTCATTGATGAAGGGATTCAAATCGCTCTAGATGTGAAGAGGAAGACTGGTGAGATAGGTTCTCATTTCTGTGGGAACTTAGTATTGATCCAGCTGTCCATAGGTTCATGACATGTTGAATTAAAGGATAACTGCGGTATTTTCAACATTAAGCCTCTTTTCTGAGTCGTCTGCAATGTTTTAGAACCCCCCTCACCGCTTTTTTGATGTTTACTGCTGTCTCCGGTATTTGCCTAATTTTGATTCATCTCAACCTGCTTCAGAAAGGCAAGTCATGTGCATGTCCAAAAAGGTCTGTAAAAGCACCATAAACGTCCGTTTTCAAAATAATCAACTCACCGGAGTGGTTACTGGTGTGCACTGGTAATCCATATAAAATTTCGTTGCGAAAAGTTGCCTCTGTCGTGTTTTATTTGACATTTTGTAAATCCCATTGAGTTCTATTGAAGACTGGATGTTCGTTGATATTACTCCGCCATCAAGTGGTGTGGAGTATAGCAAGTCAGATTCAACTGCTGAGCGGAAGTTTATCAACGGCTGTGAGGTGGCTAAGAAAATAGATCGAGCATGAACGAGCTGCCAAATAAAACACGACAGAGGCAACTTTTCGCAACGAAATTTGATATGGATTACCAGTGCACACCAGTAACCACTCCGGTGAGTTGATGATTTTGAAAACGGACGTTTATGGTGCTTTTACGGACCTTTTTGGACATGCACATGACTTGCCATTCTGAAGCAGGTTGAGAAGAATCAAAATTAGGCAAATACCGGAGACAGCAGAAAACATCAAAAAAGCGGTGAGGGGGCTGACAGTTTATTTATTTATTTATTTTTGTTGTTGTTTGTTTGTTTGTTTGTTTATGTTGTATATATTTTTTCTGTGTTTTATATGTGGTTTATACCTGAAAAACTTTATAAATAAAGTGTTTAAAAAAAAAAAAAAAGCGGTGAGGGGGGTTCTAAAACATTGCAGACCACTCAGAAAAGAGGCTTAATGTTGAAAATACCGCAGTTATCCTTTAAGCTTTCTGCTGCTTCGTGAGCAAGGTGAACACTGGATGAAGTGCTTTGAAAAAGATAGTATGACATTCATCATTTAGCTTTTCTTTCTGCCCCCAACAGGAAATCTGGCCAACTTCAAGTCTTTCTTGCTGAAAGACCCAGACACAGTCTCACGCACTGCAGAGCTCCGCCAGCAAGTGGAGCTATTTGCAAGGCCCTTCCCCATGCCAGGATTCACTGACCACTAAACGTAAAAAGACAGGAGGCTTTTTATCTGTCACATCAATGCAATACTCTGTGCAATTGTATTGTAAATAACTAAGATTTTTTCATAATGTTTACATTAATCATTGCTACATTTACATATCAGCTAATGATTTCATATCTACCAAATAGTCATTGTCATTTGATGTAAATGCATCAAAACCTGATCAATAAAATTTTCATAACCCAAATTCCAAGGTTACTGCTCACAAGAAACCTTATAAAATTGTAATATAGTCCCATACATTAGCAATTTTGTAAAAACAAACAATAACAGTTTTTTTTTTAAATGTCTAAACGGTATATGTACTTAAATAAATGTTTTAAAATAGACCATCTTGTGGTTATTAAAGTCTTTAATGTGGTTTTAATCATCCATAACTCCTCTGAGGCAGCCACAAATGGTGGCTGCTGTAAAAAGAAAGAGATACTAAAGGAAAACGTATATCAGTTAAAGTAAAAATATCTTCACAGGAGAAGTTTTAACTGTTGAAAAATACTTTACATTAATAAACTGTATTTTCTTTATTTGTACAAATATTTTATGGGGTGTGTTTAAAATAATTTTCTTACATATTAACGTACTGCTTCTACACCCTAATTGTAAATATCTTAATGCTGCTTAGGAATGATACCACAGTAACGAGATTATTTGAATTCTTTTAGAAGTATCTACATCTTTCATTGTATGAGAAACCTTATGTTTAAGAATGTTTTGTTTAGCATTGATCAACTTATTGTAGATTATGAGACTGATAATGGAGATAAGTACTAATGCTGCACTGTATTTTAACAGCAGACGTACTCTCAATAGTATGTTGGGTTTTTTTATTTCTTAGAGAGGGCAGCTGTTTGTTACTCAAAGAGAAGGACTTTTAAGCTCTCAGTGATGTCAGGTTTTGTCCCACGCCCTGAAGAACTCACAGCAGCTATGATAGGAATTAAATACAGGGTCAGTTTAATTTCTTAAATCTCAAACACAACATTTTGTGCGTCACATGTTAATGCCAGCTGTGGTTTTTAAAACTATCATGAATGTTTATATGTGCCATGAATACTTGCTGCTTTGTCAATGGCATAAGGCAGATGAGTTATGTTTTCAATTGGATGAGGGAGGAGCCCCTGCAGATTTGATAAACACTGATCTGTTTGAAGCTGCTGGAATTTCCTCCAGCCATTTCCTCTCAGTGTCAACTTCAGGGAATAGTCTTGAAAAAGAAAATAAAAGCTGATCCCTAGACAGAGACAATAATTTTGACAGGAAGACAGCTGGACCCAGAGCTTTGTGCTATTGACAAATTCTAATGTACCTGTGTTATATAGTGTCACTGCAGCTCAAACCACTTCTTTGTGTTATTTGACTTCTTACAGTCAGAATAATCCCTTGGCTCTGGAGATCCTGGCTAGCTCCACCGAGTTTATGGATAGTTCTTATGGCTACTTCCCGTAGTGTGCTAGCTGTCATATTTTCCTCAAAGTGTAAATTAACTTTAAGCGTGACCCTGCAAGAAATAAAAATTGGGTCCTGAAAATAGTCTACGTAGAGAAAACAGGCTGTCTGACCTTGTCCCTCTGAGAATGCAGGGGGTGGCTTTGGAGATTCAAAGCAGAAATCTGCAGCCTTGGCATTAATGGCTTCATGACACACCACGTAACACAGAAAAACGCTTTTCGGTCATGTTAACAAGGTTAAAAACTTGAATTTAGCAGAGGCTGTCAGAAACAAGAGGGAGGCTGAACATCAGAAGATCATCAATAGCATTTATATTTCAGTGATGCTGTCTCTTTATGTCAGTCCAAATGATACAACTCTACAATAAACAGACTGTTTGTGATTCACATGAAAAGAGGAGTCATATCAAAATCCTTCAGTGTCTTCAGTAAAGTTCAGAACATGGATTTCTGTTTATTTAAACACTTCCTCTCCCACTGTTCCTCAGACTGCTCCAGCCAGATCGTTAAATCCCCAGACACATGAAAGGATCTGTCCTCCTCTTTCTTTCAGTTTGGGATGAAATTATAAACTTGGCTTTTTTTTTAATTTATTTTGATGTATTTATTTATGATTCAGATAAAAGTTTCCCTTTAAGACACAAAGCACTTTACAAAGCAGCAATAAATGAACTTGGAACATGAAGCGCTGCTGAATATTCATTTCACTGAAGAACTGAGTGGACCATTGTTTATGGACATCTTTCTTTTTCGCTCTGCTTTTCACTTTGTTCCTACGTCAGTTTTTCAGCTGATGCTCACTGCTACTTTTCCTGAGGAATATGTCTTCTCCTTAGAGACCAGCTAGCTGATATATAGGCCATTCGTGATATCAGAAAAAAAGCTGTCAGAGACACAAGCAGCATCACAAGACAAATAATGACTGATCCGCTTCATCTCTGTGCAACTTTCTCATGACCTTACAACTCCACTGCGTGTCATATTTAAGGCTTTTTAAAATCCTTCAGGGAATTCATTTGACCCCTCATGTTCCATCATAAGATCTCTCATTGTCACAGCAATCCGTATGATGCTTAACAGGAGGACACATTTTAAAATTTATTTTCTATGGCTTCCTTTTTTACTTCTTTTACAACCCAAAAATGGGTTGTACGGCTGTGTGAAATGAAACTAGAAATAGAATGCAATAACAAATCTCATGAGCAATATTTTATTCACAATAGAAGATTTAAAAAAACATTCAGTGTAAAAAAAAGTGAGAAATGTTACAATTTCTGTGGAAAGAAATGAGTGTTTATGACTAAAATCTGCTCACATATATTGATTTGTTGTGTGGTTATCATTTCAATCTGCGAGCTTACAAAATAAACAGTGATTGGAGATTGATGTGGATTCAGATATTTAAAGCTGTAATGTTGCATTGTGCACTGCTCTGCACTCAGTTTAAAAAATATATATTTGTTGATGTTGTTTTTTCCAATTGGTTTACATCTATGTTACTTGTCTTTTGTGCTTTGTTATTAAATTATTTGGTTATGTTTCTGTGTGTTTAAATGCATGAATGATAGTAGAGACTAGTAAGACTTTTGGATAAAAAGCGAATAAAAAAGAAGAAACATCTCATAACATAAGCACTTAGTGAGTGATGTTTCCAGAATATTAGTGTAAGGTAATTTAATGTCATGTAAAATGATGGAAAGATTACTTTTGTGAGGTGTGTGCTCAGGTTATACATACAGCATTCTGCTGATACATGTCAACACCATGCAGAGGTGGACTGTTCAGCATCCTGCTGCTGGTGCTGATCAAATACACTGGGCTGCTGTCACATGTCACACGCAACACACTCTCTGGTACACACGCATGGTGAATGTGACTGCACTGAATAAGCAGCTGCCAGTCAGGCTGCAAAGTGACAGCTGCACTGCTAACAGAATTATCTGCTCCATCAGTTACTGAGTGTGTGGAAAAAGATCTGTATCTGACTATGTTCCATGCTGGTGTTTGTGGCATGTACCCAAAAAGAAAAAGGAAGAAGAATACAAGAAAAAAACAGCTCTCCAAACATGAATCTGCCATTTCATTTATTGAGAGATTCCAGGCTGGTTAATAATAAGATTCCAGGCTCTGCATTTTTCACAACTGACACAGTAACTGTTGAAGTTAGTGGCAGCTAAACTTGCAGTCTGCATCAGTTATGAAATACATGCAGTCTTAACACAATAACTGTACCTTCAATGTGATGTAGCACAGATAAATGTATCATTGTATGAAACAGATGTATACTTAAAGCTCTTTAGTTGCAGTAAATACTTGGGAAAACCTTTAGCTGTTGAGTTCTGAGTAACAACATGTCTTGGTGATTTTGCTCCTTAAATATACATCTGATATTTTATCACACTTATAATTAACTAGATATGGACACATGCTTACAAATTATTTAGATTTATGAGTGTCTTTTCTCTTTAATTCTTATCTTTCTTGCTGTTTCATGCTGCTCCCCTGATTTCTGTGCAGCATGACAAATAGAAGTCGACAAACAATAGTATAACTGTTTTGAAATGTCTAAACCAGAGCAGCATTGTTGATATAATGATTATCTATAACGCAAATTATTTGTGATGTATATGGAATTTTCTAAAACAGGCGAAACCTCGGAACTGATGCTCTGACAAAGTATCATTGTGGTTTATGACATAAGATGAGCATTTACACATATATGTCGCTTCTCCCTTGAGTAAGTGTGTAGAAAAGCTAAATTTTCAGTATGCATATGCGATAGTGTCAGTCACATTAACCAGGTCACCAGCAGCTTAGCAAAATCACACAGGCTCAGAGTCACTAAAAGGTTCTGTACACATCCTGATTTGGGGTCCATTTAACCTTCATTTTGCATTGTTGAGGTCAAGGGGGAAAAGAGAGTGAATCTCAACCCAGATCAGGATCTTCTGGGATTTTTTATTTCACTCTGGGTTGTGGGATTCAGTAGTCGGGTCCTTCCTTTTTCAGGTTTTTGTAGTCTGTGGTGATGGCCACAAACTGTTTGAGACGTAGAAAAATATCAAATTTAATAGAGGCTTGATGATGCAAAGAAATAATCCAAACTACTACTACCACATATGTGTGTTGCATTACCTTGTACTGGTACGTGGGGTCCAGTTTATTCCATGGTTCAGGGTTCTGAGTCTTGTTCCAGCTAAACACACAAGCAAAAACATACAACATTGTGGCATGTTAGTCTCCCTGAAATCTTATGTTAATCAATCAAACTTCCTGTTTAAAGCTGTATTTCTTCCCAGTTTTTTCAAAGAGACTCTTAAATTTAGATTGGATGTTAAAATCAAAGCGAGCAAAAACAAAAGTTGAGTGTCAGAGTCAAACTCAGCACATAGTCGTGCTAATGCACAGTTTGGACAGCAGCAGAGGCAGTGGAAGTCCAGGCAAGAGACGGTTCAAGTGGGAGATAAGAGCAGTCATGAAACAAATGCATCTGCTTTCTCAAAAAACAAATAGAGTTCACCCCAATCATCCTACAGTTTAATGACTGTTAGAAGAATGTGGACAAAAATTGTAAAAACAGAAACAAACAGATCTATAAATGAAGGGAAACCCACCCACTGTCAAGTTAATTGTTAATCGGCCGTTTCTATGTGCAAGGTGGCACATTTATTAAACTGATGAGAAAATATGTTTCTAGATTCTTAACTCATTCACTTGAAGCAGCTCGAGACGCAGGTTTTACCATCAATGATACGGATCACATATTTACTGCATATTATCAAAGACGACAGTGAGAGTTCAAGGTTCTTACGTCACATGGGGTCCTCTGGCCAACCGGATAAGATATAAAGATGCTCCACCCATTCCCATACAGATAAAGAAGAATTGGGGGATGAGCTGAGGAGAGACAGAGATGACCAAAAGATAAAGATTGTTTATTGTTTGTAACACACACAACTGTGCAAAAGTCTTGAGCAGAAAATCAAGACCTTATTTAGCTCTTTGTGTGTACAGTTCAAAGCTGCTGTAAAAGAGGAGATCTGGGCAGCAGACCAACAGCAGCTCTGAGGATTAATTAGTGGCCCGCTTCCTCCATCACCTTCCATCAACCCGTTGAACCTTGCTGAAGTCATATTTTACATATTTTCTCTGAGTGTCTGAAAGACACCTTTCTCTTTGCTACATCAATTGTTTTTTTGTTTTTTTTAATCTAATTTTATTTTGTATATCTTAGACAATGACGTGTCTGCAACATTTATTTATACTGCAGCAATATAACATCCCATTGGGGATTAAAAAACTATCATTGAATTGAATTCAACTTTTGTGTTTAATTCTTTTTCAACTCTTGTGACTCTTGTGTTTTGGGATCACTTGATTATTTTAATGTTGGAAATCTCTACTGCCAAGCTTCTTGAGACAAGAAATCTTCTTTTTATTCTGTGTTCGGATGTACAAACGTGCATTAATAACACCATTACTAAAAGTGATCTTCCCTTTGCCTCAAACCAAAAAGAAAGTGCTGCTAAGTCTCATATATCTGTGGAGGATATTCAGTAAATCAGATCAAAGTATTTCTTAATAAACTGGAGTCATTTTTTGGGTCTTGGAGACACCCCAATTCTCTTTGAAAGTCTTTCTCAGTCACAAACTGACTTGTAGTCACATGCATTGAACCTCTTTTGAGGTCATTAGCAACTTAAGGCTACGGAGGTCATTTGTGTTGTTGACCCACACATCTATCCTATGAGTTGATATGAGTCAAGGTGTGAACGATAAAGCTGACAGGGCAGGGTTGTGAGGACTGCACTGTATGCTGCTGATAGCTGCTGTAGGCCGCAGTCCTCGTTTAGTGGTGGTTTTTCCAGATAAGATAGATGACTTCCGTCATTTTTTCCTTTAAATCATCTATATTCTCTATCAAGAACGTAAACTGGACACACTGGGTAACAATGTAAAGTGGAAGTGGAAAGAATCAGGAGTCCTCCTCTATCAAAAGGATAAGGGGCATTACTTTAAAGACAGGAATGTACACATGCTGGTTGATTAACACAGCACCACCTATCTTCCACATACACGAGAAAGACCATCTTAATACAATCTAAATATCTGTGGATATTGTGAGCAATTTTTCTTTTTTTGAACACTCTCTCTGTAAACACAGACTTCACGTACTTTCGCTCCAACTGCCTGAGCATTCACTGAAACACCGGTTTTCACAGATAATCCTTGTGTTGAGTTAGGAACACCTACCTGTCTGGTTTTGAATAAAAGTCAGATAAATTATTAATTGATCCTCATGCTGTGCCTCCTAATCACTGTTTCAACTTATGTTCAGTAGCCTGCTGGTGCTTTTGTGCCATCTCCCATTTTTATGAACTCACATGTGGCATTTAAGTGAGCCAGTTTTATCTAGTACTTCTTTGAGTTTCAGACACCTAGAGAGGGATTGTGGGCAGAGTATCAGTCTGTATGACTGGGATTTTAAAGACTGTCTGTCTCCCACCATCTCTCTGGCCTTCAGTCTATCTGACCAATTATCCATTCACCTGTCTGACTTTCTGTCTTTACTCAAACTTTCGGACTCTGACCGTCCGTCTGTGTCTGTCTGCTGTAACTTGATGAAGGAACTTTGACAAGTCTCACAGGGATTGGCTCCCTGCAGCTTCTCTCGCTCTTTCTTACTGTCTGTCTGTCAGAATGATAGACCATAGTAAGGCGCTCTGGTACAGTCTGGTTAGGATTTCCTCCCTGCAGCTTCTCCCTCTCACTCTAGGGAGGCCAGTGACAAGAAGTTAAAACTCCATCACTCCTCTTTGTGACAGCAGAGCTGGTTAAAAATGCAGAAATAATCCCCTTCCCTGTGGGGAAAATTCATATCGTTGAACATATTCTACTCCAACACCTCATTTCCTAGCTGATTAGATTTTGTCAGTTAAGAGTGTGAGGGTTGTTAGGAGGCATTGAAGTGTTATTAAAGTCTTAAGCTGCTCTCAGTTTGGCTTGATTTCAAAATGAGCCACTGGAGCAACTTAACTGACTGAAGCAGAGCTGAGATAAGATTAGATGAGACCAAATTAGACTTCTGATCATGTCTTCTGCTGTGACCCATCAATTAACAAGCATCCTACAAGTACTGCTGGGAATCATTAAGATTGTTTGCGTTAAGGGACAACAACTTAATGCACAGCTAAATGTATCATTGTTTTATATATATATATGGGTAAATTTTCTATTGTGGTATTTTCTCAAGACTTGTACAGCAAATCAGTAAATTAATCTTGATGTGACTGTTCTGCATAAACAATAATGCCCCTGTAGTTGTGATAAACTAAACTAAACTAAACCTAAAATCTAACCTGATTTTAAGATGTTAAGTGGAATGCCATGCTGCTTGAGAAGAATTGTATGTCGAACAAAAAAAGAACGAAAATAAGCATAATATGGTTTATCTTTAATCATCTTATTTACTATTACAGACATCAGACGTTTCCAGAGGCTGATGCTTTTCAATGAAACTCATTTGAAACAATTTCACGTGAACACATTTATTCTCAACTATATAGTTTTCATAAGAAAAATCAGGAAACTGGCCTATGCAAAGACATGGCTGACTTCCTAATAAAAGATTAAATATTTTCAAAAGTACTGCAAAAACAGCATTTTATTATTTTTTATTAACATTAAAACAAACAGGGAAAAAAAGGTTTACTTACGCCAGGGTGCTTCTTGGCATGCTCTACTGCTGTCCGAAACATCAGTGCTCCGCTTTATAGAAAAATATACTCAGTGGATGAAACACAATTATTCAGTCTTTGTTTCAGGCCTTCTTTATCAACAACCACAAGCTGCCGTGCACCGACAGGATTTGGACCTGTTGCTCTCTGCATGTGGAGCAGGAAAGGGGGAGGAGGAGGAGGAGGAGGAGAAAGAGGTCATTTACATCTAATTACAGCTCCCGCTGCTCACTTGCTGGGTGATTACATTGTGCTGGACACTGTGTAACTTTTATATTTTAAGGGTTCATCCTTCTAAAGGCTCTTTGATATCCAGCTGATGCTCTTACTGAGGTGTTCAATCACTAGAAGCTGAGGAGGTTACTGCAGAGAGCTCAGAGGCGGTTTCTATACCATTTATTTCCCTTTGTTTGTGGTCTTTTGGGAGCTGGGTGGAGGAAATGGAAAAGCATACAAACTCAGTGTCCTTTTAAGGGCTACAGGGGAATATCTGTGGTTATGGACACTTATCAGTTACACAAAGTGATGACCAACGTATTAATCAGGCTTCATGTCTCCTTTTTCTGTGAGCATCTTTAATAAACAAATATTGATTGTTGTGGTGTAATTGAAAAGATGAAAATTATGAAAACCTGCCAGATGAATCTCTCAACCCCGAAAAGTGAATTCAAATTAAAACCACAACCATCAAAAAGAAGGGGGGAGATGACCTAAAGACAGAGTGCTCATCAAAAGATAACTTCCCTTTATGTTTCATGGACCAGTGTCACTGATTTATTGCAAACCAGTTTAATTGGATGTAAAGACAAATACAATCCAATTTGGCGCATGCTGAGCTTCTCTTTCAACTTCAGAGATGAAAATCATGCCTGCCCATTACGTCCCTGCCATTTTTCAATTTTCAAAGAGTCATACGATATTAAATTACGCAGACAGCATACACATGTGCTTCTAATGAAAACAGTGATCTTTTACAGAACCGGAGCCACAAAGTTTTGAGAGGAGCAGAAATATTCATTTCAACGACATTATAACCTTCACCACAAACTGTCTACAGATTATAACAGCTCTCAGGGACAAGGCTATAGTTTCTGATGCTAAAGTGTAATGCTGTCATGTGCAAAAGAAAGTACACCTTTTTTTTAAATATTTTCTATTATTAATGTTTCATCAGAACACAACAATATTAATCTGGTCCTCACCACCATTTAAGGTTATCTAAATTCAACCTCAAATGAACAAGAAATATCAGGAATACCATAGAAATTATCAGGTCAAATAACAACTAGGTGCTGCTAATCGAATGCACTTTATTTAAGTATCATAAGTACATGTGAGCGCCTCTATTAAAGCAGACGTTTTGTCAGTTTGCAGATCTGGAGCATTCAGGTGTATTAACAACAATGCTAAAATGGAAAGACATCAGCAATAATCTTAGAGAAGCAATTGTTGCTGCCAATCAATCTGGGAAGGGTTATAAGACCGTTTCTCTCATCCTAAAGTCCATCTTCTACAGTGAGAAAGATTATTCACAAGTGGGCATTTAAGTGAGTTGACAATTTTCCCAGGAGTGGTTGTTCAAGCAAATTTACCCAAAGTGCAATGCTCAGACAAAATTAAAACTATTGAGAGATACATTTCAGTCTCTACAGGCCTCCGTTAGCATGTTAAATATTAAAACTTATGACAGCACATTTAGAAAAAGGGAAAAAGTCTGGCTTGTTTGGAAGGGTTGCAGGAGAAAGCCTGAACATGGCCACACAGCTTTGGTTAGCAGAGTTGCATCTGAACAAACTGTCAGATGTCCTTTGACAGATTGGACAAATTGGAGATGTTTTGGTCATAATGCACAGCACCATGTATGGAGAAACCAAACACAGCATATCAGCAGTAACTCCTCATATCAGCTGTAACTCTTCATATCAGCTGTCAAGCATGGTGGTGGAGGGCTGATAATTTGGGCTTGTTTTCCAGCCACTGGGCAACTTGCGGTCAATGAGTCCACCATGAACTCCTCTGTATACCAAAGTATTCAAAATTTCAGTCAAATTTGAGGCCATCTGTCTGACAGCTGAAGCTTGGCTGAAACTGGGTCACACAACAGGACAATGATTCCAAACACAGCAGCAAATCTACAACAGAATGGCTGAGAAATAATATGAAAAAGGTGCTGCAATAGTCCAGTCATAAACTAATGCTGCAAACCTCAATGAACTGGAGCAACACTGTAAAAAAAGAGTGGGCCAAAGTTCCTCCACAACGATGAGAGAGAAAATGATTACTTAATACATAATTATATATATGAAGTATATGTATATATATCTTTATATATCTATATATATAGATATATATACATATACTGTATAGATATAGATATATAATTAATTTTTCTTTTTTTTTATGTATATGTAAAACTTGATAATTGAAAGTGGGTGTACTTTTTTCATGACTTGTTTCTTAAAGCTGATAAAAGCTTTTTCAAAAAAGCTCCTACATGGAAATGTGACCAAATGAGCCTCTGACGAACACTAACACTGGGAGATGGGGTGTGCATGTCCTTGTTTCTGTGACCTCAATGAGATCGTTTACAGTTTAAACACTGACCAGTAGTCCTCAAAGACAGGTACATATGTGCTAAGACTTCATTTCTGGAGTGCTGGTTGGGTTAAGCAGTGAGGTTTGAATTTAATAGGATTAGGAAGTCCATAATAAATGGAGGTCAACCCAATGTCCAAGGGAAAAAAAGCAAGCTTGTATGCATTTTTGCTTGCAGTGTATAAAGAACGTCATGGTTAGACATCCGTAAATGCAGCCTCTATTTGATTAGTTTAATTTTGAACTAAGTTTAAAGTTAGAATCAAGTTAGGAGAGAATTAAGCTCAGGTTAAGGTTGGATCAAGTTTAGGGTTAAGGAGGCACTGGTCATGGATAAGTTGACAGCAATTATATCAATCACACATTCCCTGAAGTGATGGAAATACTCGCCAGGAAGTCCTTTAATTGGACTAATAACAAAAATAGTCTGATTTTATTTAACCAGCATTTAACAGCTGTTTTAAGGCAACTGATTCTACCTTTCCAGAGTGAAGCACTGTTCATGTTGTTGCCTTGACAGGTGGCTCTGGGTTTGTATCCGAGTTCAAACGATTCCACTAGTGACAGGTTTCACTTCTAAAAGTGCTCCTGCAGCAGAGTCAACTTTCAGCTATTCCATCATATAATGCTGCAAGACTGGGGGGAGGGGGGGGGGGGGGGGGGGGGGGGGGGGCTGCTGTTGTTTCACAGTACTGCCTGGAAGATTCTGCAAATATTGGTGGAACACCAGAGAGGCGGATTATGCTGCTGGGAAAATTTAACTCTTTATGTTACTTTGAGTAAGTTGCTTTTACTGTTGATACTTTTATTATTGGAGTATGTTTTGTTTTTTTATTATGCTTATGCTCTGTTATGGCAACTGTTAAATAAGGAGTACGACACAGACTTGAGTGCAAGTGCATTAACAGGAATATCAAATAAAGGAATGCCAAAGGAAGCATTAACCGGCAGTTGTACAGCAGCTCATCATAAACCGTCCACGCTCTCCATCCAAACAGGAAATATCAGCCCTGTAAGGGTCATTAAGCTCATAATGTTGACGTCCTGTTCATCTATGAGCCCGTTGCTGGGAAGAACAGAAAGTTCCTTTGGTTGGATGGGAGCCAATCCTTCTGCTGAAGACAAACTTTTTGATAGTTTATTAAAACCCAGCTTAGGAAAGAAAGATTGATTTAGTACATAAATTATTTATATATTTTTTTATATAGTTCTGTATTATTAGAATGGAAAAACAGTAGAAGTATTAGAAATGTTAGCTGTTGGAGATAAAAAAAACAAAAAAACAATGCAGTGTAATGATAAAAACAACAACTTTGCAGTAGTTTCAAAATATTCTATTCTTCTCATAATCGCAATCATTTGTGGGGAGTTCATATTTTTAGCACAATAAACTCAATATTTTTCATGCTTTCCTAGGAAATTATTATACATTGTAGGTGAAAGATACAACCCTACATCCACCCAACTTTCATAGCAGTACTCCTCTAAAATGTTGTCCCAGACTGAAGTAGTAGACTTGGTTACTTTGGCCAACAACTTCTGTAACAAAGCCAAGAGGACAACCTGCTGAAAGGGCTATTTTATACATACATAACGCTCTCTGTGCTAGTAAAGGTGTGGATGGTCCCGCTTTACATGTGCTTTATTTAAAATGTATGACAGTGACAAAATAAGACTGTCCTGTCATTTAAAAATATATATATATAAAAGGTATCTGTCACACCTCCAACTGTCGGTCCTTATTTTTCCTCTCCTCCACCACATGTCTGGTTGAAGTGAGCTCAGCCCTGTCTGGTGCTCCTGCTGACCTACAACACTGCAGCTCACAAATGAATCCTCCAAATTGGACATTAGCCAACTGCATGGCACAACCTGGGTCCAGCAAAGCTCAGGCTTGTTTGATAATGTGAAAGATCTGCATGGTACAGTATCCCTCGAGTTATTTAGCAAATACTGTTTTTAGAAACCAACTAATGATGGCGGTGATTAAACGTGGCTTGTACATGAGTGACGTGCACACAGCAGAGAAATATTTATGCTGTAGGTAGAATTTGGGTGAAGGCTCATTTGAGCATGGTTAAAAGGGGTAGCCATGACAACCATTAACATTTCTGAACCATGACTTATCAGGCTAAACCTCAGAAAACCGTAAATAGCATCAAATATTATCTTTTTCAAAGTCTCAGATCACTAAGATGTCATTGAACTGTTTGTTTAAGGTATCACACAAACCAAAAGCCGCACGAATGGTTTCCCTTAGCTACTGTATGGAAAGAGGGGGGGGGGGCTCCAGCCCCCCTCCTGTTCCTAATGTTTATTCTTTCTATAAACATTAGGAAGGCTTTGTTAAAATGCAGCGTAACCATAGAAATAAATCCTACTTATTTGTTTGTTTTTGCTTTGCTTTTAATTTCTAATCCCTTTTGTTAAATTCAAGCCAATCACCTTTAAGTTACAGGCCTGTGATCGCTCTGATAAGCCCCATTCAGCTCCTTACTGAGGAAACTGGGATTTTCTGTGTGTGTGTGTGTGTGTGTGTGTGTGTGTGTGTGTGTGTGTGTGTGTGTGTGTGCCACCCTGCAATTTGAGGACAAGCAGAACAAGCCGAGTGCTGGTTTGAACTTTGTGCCCTGTCACAGTTTACCACATAATACTATTAGACCACAGAGGTAGGTTAATAATGAAGACCAAGGGACAAGGAGGTGGACACATCTGCAAGACAGCTGGCAGCTTCCTAGGCTTATTTAAAATCTTTACATTATGAGTGTTAAGGTTTAAAAGATGTTTTTAGGGATAAGACAGCAGCATATCTTGAGGTTCACTTGCTGTCCCTTGACTGTATGAACACTGAGCTAATTAAACTGGAGGTTTACAGACCGACAGGATAAACATAAAGTATGATTAGTTTAAACTGCTCTCTTGATAAATGAAACAGCTTTAATAAAACCTTCAGTGAAGGACCCCTTATGCCTAAAAAAAAACAGATACTACAAACACAAAAGTCAGCATTGTATAATAGTGTGTATTAATGACGACTGAATTTTCTTTTGATTCCATTTAGTGTAGCTTTGTGCCACCTAGTGGTGCAACAGTATACTGCAACATCCAATTATTAATTCAAAGACCCTGTTGATCCTTTATATAAAAGGAGTTCGCCTTTATTGTGCCGGTTTTATGCATCTATCAATTGATGTTTATGAACTCATATAAACATATAAGGTAGGGTGCAGAGCGGTGCAGAAATTATTATTCAATTTTGATTGCTGACAAATAGCTTAAATAATTTATTACTATAAATTTAAGGTGTTATTGCTTTTTATTTACTTACTTACAGTAAGGTTTTATTAATTGCATGTCTTTGGGGTTTGTCTGAAGGAATGAAAAATTTGAAATGGCATATTACTTTTAAGGACTAAATCATGAATCACTATATTAACATATTCTGAATACTAAATAACAATTTTATAGTATTTCTATAAATGTTATAAATAATAAAACTGGAAGTAATAAGATTAAGAGGAACAATCCTTAATTGTGCAACTAAATGCGTGTGGATCTTGATCTTGAATTTAATTCCTTTGAAAATGAACAGATTTTAGAGGAGATGGGGGGGTGCTGAAGAAGCAAAACTGACTAGAATATTAAAAAAAAATTTAAGCAATCAGTTCATCTTTAAACACCAACATGACAAAGCTGAACCCGTTATTCAATAAAAAGGAAACAAGGGTTTTATCAGTGTAAAAATATTCTTAAAAAAACACCAAATCAACATTTTATATTTACACAAAATTACACGAAATGTGACAACTACAGCTTTGAAAGTTAAGGACTATTCAATATGAACAGTCTTGTATGGATTACCCAGCACAATGAAAGCATTTTCCAGGCGTTACAGCAATCAATTAACAAAACTCCTCAATTCTTCATGACTCTCAAAATCTTAAACCAGTGACACTGAATAAATGTCGTCTCCAAAGCAAAGACAGACATGTTGTTCTTCTCAGGATAAAATCTTTTTGTTTATAATTATGTTCTACTGAGGTGTCATTTTTAGCCCTTCTGGATCAAAGAGCAAGGTCTTCAGCAAAGTTCACCGTTGAACGCAGTCGGTTGACACCTGTTCTCTGCAGGTTGCTGAAAAGCATGATCGGAATCAAACTAAATGACAGGGAACCCAATACAAAAGTAAACTCTTTAGTCCTTAATAATATCTGGAATTCAGTGAACATCAGGGGACATCAGGGTAATATCAGAGACCTCATTTCAGGAGGTAGCCATGGTAACATCAGCAGCAACAGCAGAGGAGGAGAGAGCCGGAGCAGAGGTTACCGTGGTGATGGCAGCAGTGGCTCCTGTTGATGCCTGTGTAGTGACAGACGGCTCAGCAGGGCGAGCAAGAACTGCTTTGGCAATCTTCATGGGTACAAAGGCATTAGAGGCTCCGTGCTCGCTCAGATATTCGCCTCCTTTCTCTTCGTAGTCTTGCCTACTGATCCATCCCTCTGCTTCTGCTCCCGGCAGATGTTCCAACGCCCAGTCTTGTGCTCCATACCAGGCGTCCAGGGCCGGCTGTGACGCCAAAGTGACCTGTAAATGAGTTAGTTAAAGCTCAATTGTATTAGGTTACCTCCAGATTATCTAAACCACTTTTACCCCTCTGAACAGTATTTGAGTCGTTTCAGCAGCATATCTGGTTTCTCTAGATACATTTTAATTACATTTTTACTACGTCTCTTATTTCTAAACCAGCCATTTCATACATACGTCTCTAAACAGAGTTTACACACATCATTTCACATTCAATTTATGAGTCGCAGTTCATATTCTGAGCTTCGGATAAAAGGTTGAGTTGACTGAGTAAACTCTTTCCAGTTAATTGTAAAACTGCTAGCAGTACATTTTTTTTTTAGGCCAAAATGTGTAAAATAAAAAATTGAAATATTAGATTTTCTGACAAAATTTGGTGTCTGTTTACCAGCATCGTAAAAAAGGACGTTAGCCGTACCTTGAACTGCGACTGAAAGGGCCTCATGGCCAGAAGCTCTCTCTCTATTCGCTCCTTCATCCCAGGATACTGCATGTTCCCTCCGGTCAGAAAAACATTGCTCACCAGCGCCTCCTGCTGCTCGGGGGAGTACCTATTTGTGTTACAGAGGAAGAAAAAAGATTAACACAACAGAGTTTGCATGTCAGTGTTGAGCATAAAATAATCTTATGTGATGAAAAGTATGTTTAGATAATAAATTGCAGTATGTGTAGTTCAACTGGAGATGAATTAAGGAGCATTCAGATTGCTGGCTTATAAATTAGATGTGGGCCTCATGTTGGATCATTACCTGGCCAGGACATACTGCAGCGTCTCCATCAGTCCCATCTGGTCTTCTCCAGTCAGCGAGGGCTGAAACAGAATCTCTGGACACCGCAGACGCTCCGTTCCCACAAACAGCTGGTGATACTCCGCCATGTTGAATGCAGGCTGGAAAAAATAAACTTATGCTTCAAGTATTGAGACAACCTCTATCATGTGTGTCTTTAGCAAAAGTTAAGCACAAAAACACAAGACTGAACTGAGACTTTTATTTCTCATTCCGGATGATATTTCCCTCTCAGCACCCTGCACAGAATTAATGAGGCTGGGTGCATCTGTGTGAGAATTTACAGTTTTACTACCTGAACCACATTAGCAGATTTTTCTGGCATCGTGTCCACAGGGAAGTCCGAATCCATCAGTCCCACTCCATCTCCCTCATCCATTGGCTGCTCCAACTCCGACACCTGGCAGAGGGCGACAGAATAGCCTCAGGCTCCATGTGAGCTGCAGCAAACAGGGAAGAATCCCACGGCGCATTCATAATAACATGTCCACCATCATTTGAATTTAACTCCAGCTCAGATGATGATCAAATGCAGTTTTTTTTTTTTTCCAAGAGTATACAGTTCGTATACCAGTGCATTTACATACTTATATACCAATACATAGCCGTGCGCAGGACATACATTGATCATAGCTATCAATCATAAAAATAAGGCTATGGAATCTACCTTTTATCTAACAAAGTGTTTGAGCAGATGTCAGTTTGTATTTGACTTTTACATTTCATTTTTGTAAATATGTGAAAACAGTTTCTGCTCACACATTTAATTCACAGCCAGGCTTTCTGCTGGCGATGTGCTCTCACAGCAGGAAAAGCAAGGAATGGGGTGCAGGAGAGTGTCTTTCTAAAGTGCGCAGGAAGACGGACAAGATGCAGAAATTCACCTTTAGAAATTGCTGTTTACTTTTTCAAAACATTGAGAACAGCAGACTAGGCTTCTTGTTGTGTTGATATCAGTGCTGCATGTAACTGAATGTATCCATAAACAGCATGGAGTATGTGGAAAGTAACACACGCTCTCAGCACAAAGAACAATGAAGCAGTCGCCCTCACTAAACACACACTAACTGACCTGCACAGGAGTTGTAGCTACACTAGTTCATTATCTTACCTGCTGGGTGGAAAGTCTCTGCATGAAATCCAGAGCAAACGTGGCAAACATTTGCTTTCCCAGATGCCCCTGCTCTAGAACATCTCTAGAATATTTCGAGATTCCAGCACATGTGTGAAAATGGCTTAAAAAAAATGTTTTGTTTTTTTTTCATTAATTGGTACCACTATGAGTATCACTGGGATCTTGTTATTGATTTAACCCTGAAAACATTTCAGTTCATCAAAACTGCATGATCTCTTTGCGTTTTAAAACAGCTTGGCTGGAACTGTGCACATCATCTAATTTGCAGATCAGAGGCATCTCTATCTCCATTCTAACAATCCGCCACAAACCTACAACTCACGCTTGCCTGCATATTTGTACTTGGAAGCTGACACTAAGAGAGAAGAAGAAGCAACAACAGGGCTGTACCACAAAGGTAAAGGTATATTGTATTTTGTGGCTAACTACAACATATCAAACAAAACAGTAACTGATAACACAAACCTCCAGCTTTCCCTCTGCTCCGTCACTGTGCAGCAGTTTCTGTCGGCCCTGGTCGACAGCGAGCTGCAGCTTGTTGATATATGACTGCAGCTCCTCAGCGGAGTCCATGTTGAGCTCCACCAGACTCTTGTGAAACTGATCCAACAGGCCGTCCTCCAACAGCTCCTATACACACAAAACTCTATGATCACTGTGTAATAGAATGAAAATAAATAAAAATACAGTCGTGGCAATAGTTTATTTTACAGGTTTTTATAACTAAAACCACAGCAGTTAACAACTTAAAAGAATAGTCTTCTTGTTTCTTTTTGGAAAGTAATGAGGAACTCAAAAAAAAGCATCAAATTATAATTCAGGGTCTCTTACCTGCACAGCCAAAAGTCTGTCCAGCCTCTCGTGGTCCTGCTGCAGCTTCTCCTCCCGCCGGCGAGCATTAATCTCCTGAAGTCGTCGAAGCTGCTGAGCTCGCCGTTCCTGCCGCTCCTCTACGCTCACACAACCACCGGGTACCTTCCCTGAGAAGGGAAGCTGCATTCGGTGAACTTCCCGCTCATAAAACTCTGGGCTGCGCCACTTTTCCAGCTCTGTGGAAGTATGGATGAAATGCAAAGCAACACAAATGTTTCAAAAACTAAAACCAATGTTGACTAGTAAATCTGGGTGAGCATCAACAGACGTGTCTGTACAAACATATGCACAGTACCGTCATGATAATCCACAGCAGTGTAACTGTGTTCATGCAGCAGCTCCTCCATGCGGCTCAGTGTGATGGCAGCGAGGTGACCTGGGTACTTCAGTTGCAGAAGGCGCTGCAGGTAGGACGCTGCCTGGCTTCCAGCCACGTTCACACGCTTACTGTTCGCAGCATCTAACCTGAAATAAAAACACCAGGAAAGTTGAACCCACTAGAAAACCAGTTGTGTGTGCGTCTTAGATTGTACTCAAGTAAATGAAAGCAATCAGACAAGAAGCATTCAAGATCGCATAAAACGAGCTCCGAGAGGGCAAATACAACAGTCATAAAACACAGAAAAAGTCGTCTGTGTCTGCTGAGGCTCACCTGCCGTTGATAACTGGCAGTATGTGTGAGCAGTGGTATCCAGAAGACAGAACAATGCCAGTGTGAGGTGGCTGGAGTTTCCTTTGAGAGTTATTGTGGTAGAAACTGTACAAGCCATCCACGCCATAGGAGACGTATGGGACACGGTAGCACTCAAACAGCAACTCTGACATCATCTGCCGGCAGTGCAGCGGGTTGCAGGGCGCCTCTGTCAGCACGATGGGATGTTCAACACTGCCCTGCACAAGCATGGGGAAAGTGATGCAGATTTACAATCTGTTCAGTTACGTAAAAGAAAATCCATTAATGCAAAACTCAGTCAACAGACTCTAAACTTTTTACCTCACTAAAATGTCCCTTTTTAAATGATATCTACATGTATGTGTGTATTATTTTGTGTTCAGTGTACGTGCTGTGTTTGTTGCTGCTGACCTGAGATGCTGTCTCTCTTGGTCAGGACACTCTCAGAATATACTGTATAGTATATGTTGAAAAATGTAACTGCTCTTGTACCTAGTATTATAAACATAGGTCTGATATATATTTTTTACTTAAAAAGATCAATTACCTGATGGAAAACCCTGCTCATTGGAAAATCAGAAACGTGTGAATATGCAGCTGTTTTTTATCTTAAAATGACACCGTTGGACACAAAATGTTCCCCCGTCTCCACTAACCTCCGAAGTGATGCCCAGGTGTGTAAACACATGGTCGAAGATGAGCTCCTGGATCTCGAAGTTCACCACTACGTTTCGGTCAAACTGGCTCTTCAGGAGCCACCGCAGCGGCTCCAGGTTGGGGATATCGTTGCCGATCTGGGTCTCGCTGCGGGCGGCTCCTCTGCTGCGCGCCGCCACCGACCTGAAGAGCAGATGCGGGGAGTCAGACTGAGCCGCCCAGCCGGCGCGGGTCTGGAAGGAGCCGTTATCTATCACTATCGCGGCCGGTGTGGGGATCCCACACTGAGGAGGGAGCTCAAAAACTGGATCTGGGGAGGCTTTACAATCCTGAAACGAGTATATTTGACAAACCGGACCGTCTGTGGAAGCCATTTTGAAAATGTGCGACTGCAAAATAAGGCCGAGAGGAAGCTCGGTGTGTCAGATATATGGTTCCTAGCAGTTGTTGACAACAACCAGTGAATGAAATTAAATCTCTTCAAGAAGGAAAATTTGTACAAGACCAAACTGTTTTAAATATTTATGTCGTAACCATGCAAATAAAAATATAGATTTTCTCTTTCCAAATACCCAAACCGGTTTCCCCTGCGTTTTTATTTGTTTATCTAATTTTAAACTTAGTATTTTCTGATTGCTTTCATTGCACTTAACATTTAGGTTGACCCAGAAATACAAAATATGAGAAAAAAACATGTAAAAACAATAAAAAGTGGCATACAAGATAAACAAAAAATAACTACAGGAATACGAGATTCTCAGCCTCCATCAGTGATTTGAGATTAAAAAAGGTCAAAAGGAGCATTTCTCATTCACGACGTTGTCTGATGAGATTTTGCCACTTTCCAAACTTACTTTAATCAAGGTAGCTGGGATCAATCTAGAAATAATGTCAGAAAATGATCCTTTGGATACATTTGGCATTGCGGAGCCGTCCCCTGACAGACATAGATGGGAGTTAAAACTGCTGGACGACAACAGCAACACAGGGCCTCCTCAATTTTACTTTTGTTCAACATTTCCGATACACATTAGTTTCATTCCATAGAGTCTTCTATGAATGTGATAATATAGAATCAGCATATAAGTTTGCAATATGTTAATTTTCCTTTTGCTTTTCTTACATATTTCCCACAGACAAAAACTCACCTTCTGGCCTTGTTTTCCATTTTGTGTTTTGTACCTTAGAGTCGTCATACCTTTTTATATATTTTCATACCTTTTACAGTCTATGTACCCACATTTAGAGCATGAAAAAAAATGTGTGTCTAACTTTTACCACCAGAGGTCACACTACACTACGCAGAAATCAGACAGATTTTGTTTTGGGGGTTTTTTTGTACTACAGAGGTCAATTTATATTTTAGTATACGTAAGCATGATGCACATAGACATCACTGATTTTTAACTCTTTTTAATTTTTTTAATTACATCAGTCTCTGTAGAAAAGTACCTCCAATTTGCAAAATAGAATGTTTTTGTTTGTGTGTTAAATCACATTAGAACTTGATTTTAAATTCTAGCAGGGACCTCAAAGTTAAAGTGAAAAGAAACAGATTATCTCCATTAGTTTCAAGTCTCTCTGCCATTTTCTAAATGTCGCTCCTCATGTATAATTTTGAGACAGCCAGTTATTTTTGATGAAGTATGCAGTATCTGAAACCACATATACAGTCATTTCCCTTATGACCCTGAGATCGCTTTTTTCTCTTTGTCTGCAGTCCTGTTTGTGTCAGCTGACTGGGTGAAGCCTCAGCTGGATATGTGGGACACCTGCACATGAGAGCTACTGTACTTCCCAGTCGACTTCTATTCAGATCAGACAGACAGTGCACATGCTGGAGATCTCATGTAGACAATCCTGAGCTGCATGATCTGAATATAAACGAGTCACACAGTCCTACCCTTTTTGTCATCATGAATCTATATATACAGATATAGATATAGGATATGAAGTACAGGGTAGTGAGCCAATGTTCTGCTTTTGTCAAGCTTTTATGCATTACTAAATAACAATAGAAGCAGCTGTTGAGTTGACATTTACACTCACTGTTGTTTCTGTTCCTGCATGTCCAAATCAAATCATCTCTGTAAATCATTAAAACACTGATCTCGATCTTCTAATTTGAAATCCTAAATATGTCAAATAGAAATTTTATTGTGTGCATTTGGAGATTTTTGATTTCCCTTGCTCTGATAATCTGATTTTCAAAACATAATACATGCATTTATATTATGATTCTTCTTCTTATTGTTGTTGTTCTACTTACCAGAGGAACAACTAAATAGCAGCCAAGACAGTGATTTATTGTTGGGTTTATTTCCTGGATAGTACAGTTATTTGGAAGCAGCTGATAAAAATGAGGAAGGAATCAAAGTGTGTGTGTGTTGTGGGGGCGGTTACAGTTTGAAGTATGATGGTGTGTCACTGAATCACGAGCACAGTTCACTGCTCAGGCACAAAGCTCTAAGTGACTGCTGTCCCCCTCCTCCTGATGCTAATAAGCAGATCTGGGTCACCTCAACCTCTCAAACACACTCGCGCACACACTGGTTAGACATACACTCACACAATCACATCCACACTGTTCACATATACCCACCCACACATTCATGCACAAACACACACAAACATGCACATATGTCCAAAATCTCAAACAACTACACCCATATCTACTTTCTTTCTTTTCAAACAGACACACACACACACACACACACACACACACACACACACACACACTGGCATCCTTTCCTCCTAGGAGGCAAGACGTGACATTCTGCCGCTGTCCGTGCGCAGCGCTTGCAGCTCTCTGCTTGTTGTGCTTGTCATCCAGGCAGCGGTGATGAGGCACAGGGGAACTAATAGGCTACAAGCACTATGGGACTGCCACATGTGAAGCCAAGCAGCCTCCATTTTGTGGAGGAATGAACAGACTGTTTGTTCCTTCTGACAGGGAGGGCAAGGAAGGGGAAATATGTTAGGGTCGGTTTTGTTTATATTTGGAGTGATTCAAATGATTTAATAATGTTTTTCGTTGTTTCAGTTTTAGATATTCAGTGTCTTGCTGTGAATTTATTTGAATTCTATGTTTTTGTGGTAAAACATGCTCAGATGTTGTTTGTGGAGGCAGAACAGGCTCCGTGACTTCTCAGCGGCATTGTGCTGTTTTCTGCTCTATGCTTTGAGGGGGAAAACATCTGTCAGTGACGATTATGTGTGTGACTGTGAGTCACAGCACTATAGCAATAATTTCCACCGTGTTGTCATGACAACGGAGAACTTTCTTTTTCGGTATGGATGCTGGAGGACCCTTCTTTTACTCGTTGAAGAGGAGGTTTTAGTACATTTTCTATACATGATATATTCAAATGTGTGTATTATATTGACATGATTAAGTGCAGTGTTGCTAAAGCGCAACCATTATTTGGTGTTTGTTTCAGACATTCATTACCATGTGTTTGTGTGTGTGGGTCTGTTTAAGCAGTCACATTGTGGAGGATTCATCTCCTTTCAGGGCACAGAAAGCAAATCCCCATCATGTTAATTATTCACTCAGTTCAAGGTTAAGACACGTTTTAGTTTAGGTTGGGTTTCAAGCATGGTTAGGCAAGTGGTGATTGTGGCTACAGCTGGGATAAATCTCCAGGAAACTGATGTCAGTTACTATAATGTCCTCTGAAGTGGTGGAGCCGATGGTATGTTTCTGTGAGTGCAAATAAATGAAGGAAGGAGTAAGAGTTTATGTAACAGCCCTGACTCTGAGCACTTCTGATATATGAGAGCCACACTGAGAAGAAAAGCCCACTGCAACCTCGATGACTCTCCTCTGCACCCTGTCACGCCTGCACACGAACAAACGCACTGTGAGACCTATACACTGCAATTCCCATCTCTTTGTCTTTTTAAGCGCATACACTCTCTACACACACTCACAGCGTCTGTCACTACCACTCTACTCAGTCTCTTGCCCTGTAAGCCCAGCAGATCTTTTTTGGCCCACAAAGTGATTAATGTGTTTGTGCACCTGTCATGAATAGAAAAGTGTGTTTGCGAAAGATATTTAAAAGAAACATTCTAGTAAAACAGTCATTCTAGTATTAGTAATTGATTTGTCTCTGTGTGTATGTGTTCAATTTCGACTATATTTGTGTCTGTACAGCAAAAAACGACTGCAGTTAAACAGAAAAGAATCTAAATATTAGAAATGTGGCACATAAAGTAGGAAAACGTGACAATACTGACATGTCATCAGTATTGACCGAAGAAGGCTTTAAAATTAAATATGGGCATCAGCCCAAAAATCAACATCGACATGCAAATAAGGTCAAATTTGTCCTGGTTATGGTTACTTTCAGGATTCAAAGAATGTGAAAAACGGAAAAACACAATGCAGTTAAACAATAAAGGCTAAAAATAGTTAATTTATTATGTTTTGTTACCCTCTTCCCTGAGTTTTGATTCACAAGCATGTGAACGGACAAAGACTCTGTACGTGTTCCTTGGTCATTATGTAAACACGGTAAACATGTAAACGTGAGGAAAGAAGTAATGGTGGAAGGTGCGGATCCACAAATCTATTCCAAGGACTATCGTGCAAAAAATCTCCATTTTGAGACTTTTTTTCTTCTCTCCCACTCGAGATTTCTTACTTTTCTATAGCTCCTTGTTATTCATGGTCATGGTCAGGGTTGAAATGATTACAGGGTACACATTTTACTGTAGAGGGTTTGTAAGTCCTGTAATGTAAACAATAAAAAGCGTACAGGATACACCTTTATCTCACAATTCATCACCAGGAATTGTGAGATTGTCACGTTTTGGTCATGTGGACAAAGATGCTTGTTACACCATTTCTGGGGATTCCAAGCTTACTAAATTACTTTAAAAATGGCACGTTTCGAATTTAAATTCAAATTGCAATTCTTTTTTCCCAAACACCTTTTTTCCTAAATTTGGACCTTGAAATTGACGGTTCCACCACAAAAGAGGCTTGTTGTTCATGAATCTGTAACTGCATCAAAAATCTGTCAGAACTAGAAAATATCAGCATCTCAGATATCAGCAAAACTGCAAAATCATGCATCCATAAGATATTTTAACAGACGATTAAAGCTTCCATCAGGTTGTGCAGAATTATGCTGAGAATTCATCTGTGACTAAATCCCACCCTGGAAGAGTTACTGTCCAGTCAATGCCGTTAGAATCAGCCATGAGAAGCCTGTCCATCTCTGGGTTTCTGAGGCTGTATAAATAAAAGGATGCAGCCAGAGATTCTGTAGCAACTTTGATGTAGCCTACTACAGATCTGAAACCGTTACAAAAGTGCTGGATACCTGCACTGCCTCTGAAGGGGACATAACTAAAGATGCATTTTTATGGAGGTTTCTGACAGAATTTCCACTACAGATCTCAATAGATATTTTTTCTCTATATGATTCATGGTTTCAGTCACTAGTTGTTTGTGTTCGTTTTGCAAACTATGGTCACATTTAGTGTAAAAGAGAGGATGATTGAAGAGATGCGGCACATTTATCATTTAACAAAATCCACGGTCATAATGTAGAAACATTGAACCTGCTGGACAAAGAAACCAAGAGCCCTATCGGTGAGTTTATTCACCAGTAAAACTGGAATATCCAATAAACTCTTGTGAGACTGTGTTTCACCTTGAATAACAACTTTCAGGCTCAGACTTCTGAATGAAACTCTAACTACTTTGAGCTCATCTGCTGTGAAGTTATGTTTTATCAAATTACTTTTTTGTTTTTACTCAAGAGCAGAGTATATTCAACACCTACTATAAATCATGATACCCAGTCTTGGGAAAATACATTATTTCTGTTCTGCCTAACAACCATCTTATTAAATAACTGGTTTATTGAGGATTATGTAAAACCTCAAAGGTTACTGATAATCAGTATTCTTTGAAGTCACTTATATCATAATGTATTTATTTTTCAAGAACCAAATGGGTTGAGCAGACTGAGAATCAAGCCTATCTATATTAAAAAAAAAAAAGGTTTTTGCTTCAGAAATAAGCTACAAATGTTGAAAAATGTTCATTTCCAGATGACTGATCAATTAATCATTCATGTTTTTTAGAGTTATAATTGATTTCTGGGTTAATCTGCTTGATTTAATTGTTTCTGGAGAAATAATGAGACTGTCATGCACAGATGGAGGTCATTTGGAAGCCAGCGTCACATTTTTGCCCTATAATAAGGAGGTTAGATCTTATTTTTTTATTTCTTTTGTGCCTCTTTAATTTTAACATATACTGCTGTTCCAAAACTTTGTCAGGATTTTGACAGGTAGCCCAACGCTACTGTAGCAGACTAAATGAGAAAGAGGAGACCGAGATAGCACTGGGAGGGATAGGTTTGTGATGCGAGTTCCAATTAAACAGGTCCAACAAAACAAAAAGGGTAAAAAAGGAATGAATAGATACTTTAGTGGATCAGCTTCTAAATCTATGAAAGTGTGTCCTATATTGTTGATTGATTTTGTTTCCCCCCAAATGTCCCTGTGAAACTGAAGCAGCTTAAATGTATTTCAGCCATAATTTATATCAATTAATTCCGTTTCACTGTTGTGACAAATGGCCTATATGGTGAAAACATTATATTCAAAAGGAAGGTTTTGTTGTAGGGTGCAAATTAACCCCATTCTGTTCATTTATGCATATTATTATCCTGCAAAATATTGTTCTGTCTCGGTGCAAACATGATCAGGTAGTCTCACAAGAGAAGAGCAATGGGCTCGTTTGTCCACAAACACATATGTCTTGGACATAATTGTGTTGGATGTCACAGTCGCACTGTAACAACATATTTCACAAACATAGAAATGTAACTGTTTTTGAGTTTTCACTGTGAAACTCTGTGTTGTAGACAAACTTTAAGTTGATGTTTGACATTTTGCAGTGAGCTGGGTCACGCCCACGTTGTCAAAAATAATTTAGGCTATGAGTTGTCAGATTCACTTGTCATTTCGTGCAGTTCATTCTATAAAAATAAATGATAATGATATCAAATATTTTTTTATTCCAATGCTCAGTACCAGCCGTCACTGAGAAAATAAAAGATTCATTATTGCAGTCTAACCAGTAGCTAAATGTGATGTTTTATTCAATTTCTTTTGTATTTTGTGTCTTTGTAATTCATTGTATACGGTTGATCTAAATGATTTTTACTTCTCCGAGTTAGAGCAATTAAGAGGCTTTTAGCAACAACAAAAAAGAAAACAAAAGAAAGGAAGAAAACATGGAAAAACCTGCGATATGAAAATCTCTTTCCTCCCAAATCTCAACGTGCACACACCCCGTCCAATTTCTGTGGCCATGGCAACTATCAGAGATTATTGCTCCCAGTCAGCACTGCATGGCTGTTAGACGAAATAAGCCTCTCCGTATTTTAGGCCAACACACACTCACACATTCACACGCCTACACACACACACACACACACACACACACACACACACACATACGCCCCAAAACACACAAATACTGAACTGGTTGTGCTGCAAGTATACATACCCTCTCTGAGTATTCATTTCTTGCTGCCACACACACACACACACACACACACACACACACACACACACACACACACACACTCACGGAGCGTGATTTAATTTAATCCTTCTCTTTGTAGCCTCAGAAGCTAAACTGGTCGCCCCAGCAACCAATCTTAAAGTCCTCTGTTAGATTTTACGTGGAAGTATAAAAAAAATGTGCCGAGTTTGAGTGAATTTAGTGTTTTTGACAAAAAAAAAAATAAAAAATGGTGATTTCAGTCTTCTTCCACCGCATTCATTTGCGTGTCTTTTTTTCAAACCCCATTTGGAAGTCGTCGAGTTTAATTAAAATTTCTTGGCACATTTATGACAAAGCTGCATGTCTTTTTGCGTGCTTGTTTGTGTTTGCACGCGCGCGTGTGACATTTCCACTGTCCCGGCGTCAGCCCGGGGACTGTGCATGTGCTGGGGGAGGGAAAAACGCCTCAAGGACTCTCCCTGGTTCCTCGCCGTCCAGCACACCCGTCCGCACGCACATGTCCTCAGACGTGGATGACGCACACACACACTTACTAATAAACAGCACGTCGGCCTGAACACAAATAGCAGCTGCCAAAACAGCCCAAGCCAAGCATGAAAATATGCAGAACTTTCTCTATCCTCTGGCTGGATTCTAAATTTAGACCATTCGTCCGTGTTATTATTATATATTTTTTTATCATTTTTCTTTTTGTCTTGCGATGATGCTCGTGAAATATTGGCCCTTCTTTCTGAATACATTATTCTGATCGTGGTAATTTCAGTCAGCCACGAATAAAATGAGAGCTCAGCTAGAATTAGGCTTCGCAAAGATTTAGCCATTTTGTCTGTACTTTTCTGAAACATATTAATGGCTACTGAGAGATAAACGCCCTTACTTGTCAGCCTCCCTGCCACAGTGGGCTACATTTCTGCAAGCCGACTGCAAAAATGTGATGACAGTTCTGCTCAGCCATGTCACAGCAGATTACTGAGGCAAAGGCGAGGTGCTTCCTATTCGCAAGGATTACAGCTAAGGTGGGGAGGAAACGGCCCAACTCCTCCCTGAGATTTATTTTCTTCTAAATACAAGAATCAATACAACAACCGCACGACGTGCATTGGGTTAATGGTTAAAAGCATGAAAGGCTGAAGGGGAAGTCTGGCCTGTGCTTTGTCCTGTGTTGAAGGAGCTGTCCGTGGTGCTGTCGGTGCTCCGCAGCTGGCCAGCTGCAGGATGCTCATCATGTCAGCAACGAGTTGCATCCTTCGCTGAACATGCTCATCTGGAGTCAGGCTGTTAAATGAGCAGCAGACTTCACATCTGTGTGCATACATGTCACAATCAAAGACGCAGATTTATTCTTTTTTTTTCTTTTTTTTTTTAAGGAAACCTTTGATTTAAACATTTTGAAATGTAAATAAATGCAAACAGGAATACGTCATTAATTTTTCGACACGTCGCAGAATGAAAACAAAACAAAAAAAACAATATATTTTGTTGATAACATTTTTTGTGTCATTTTGGAATTTTTCTGCATGCATGCAAATAGGAAATAAGATGCACGCCTGTGTACTGTAGGGCGGTGCAGTCTGCATGCTTCATTTCACGAATTCGAGATTGATTTCACATGTTAGAATACAGTCGAGCAGGTCAAGCGGAATTTTTTTTTTTCCTGACAAAAAAGGGTGAAAAAGATGGGATCATTCTTGCCCTTAAATGCTTGATGGTCCATTTGTTATGGCGTTAATTATATGCAATACATGGCATTATAGAACATAGCCCACGGCAACACATAGCTTGGGAAAAAAAAGACATTGCGATTTTATTTTTGTAAAACATTAAATGTACAAACGGCAACAGAAAGCTTCGTTAAACGTGTATCTGTCCAACACGAATGACGCAGGTGTCTGTTGACCTGTTGCCTGGATGCAGCATGGAAGCAGGTGAATGTTTGGTCTTTTCATTCAGGCGTGATTCTGAAACACTGCTGCCTTTAAAAGGCCTGACACTACTTTTTTTCCTTTTTTTTTTTTTTGTCGTGATCCCTCTGCCGGTAAACTCCCGCCGTGGGAGTAAACCTCTCCCTCGATTCCACGCGTGACAGTGCTGCCGCTGCTGCTGCTGCATGCGCGCGAGTCGGGAGCGCGAGAGCCGTGCCACACTATGCGGACACGTGCACGCTCCTCTTACTCCCCCACCTCTTTTTCTCTGGGTGATGCAGAGATTCCAGTGCTCGCGCTGTCACCAACTGGACTCCAAACTGACAAGACTGCCTGGACAAGAAACAAAATAATAATAAGAAAAAAAACTTTATATTCTAACGACAAATGAAGACACACGTCAGTTTTTCTCTCTGTTTTGAGGCATTTCTTCGTTCAAGCAGATGCCAAGAAGTGTTAGGGAGTAATATGGATGAGCAAGTCAAGAAGAGCGGCTGAGGATTATTGAAACGGTTTGGATGAAACGGATAGGCTGCCGTTAAGAGGCTGGTTAGATCTTATTCTGCGACGACATAGAGGAGGCAACAGGCATGATTTTAATGTTGCAGGCAAACAGAAAATAAATCTCATTGCATGCGCTTTTTGCTCTGTAATATCTTTTTCGACTGAAGAACAGAATTTCTCTGGGGTAAAAATGGCTCACCTAATCCGACACAAGCTCACCAACAAACTAACCAACACGGCCCACACAGTGTCCAACAAATCTCAGGCCAAGGTCAGCGGGGTGTTCGCCCGCCTGGGCTTCCAAGCCGCTACGGATGAGGAGGGTCTGGGTTTCGCCGAGTGCGACGACTTGGATTATGACTACAGGCAAGGCATGCAAATGGATGTCCTCCAGGGAGAAGAAGAAGGGGGGGGCATGGAGGGAGAGGAGGGGTTGGACGGGTTGGAGGGAGACAGCCACTACCAGAGAGATGGCACCGGCCCGCGGCCCACTTCCCTGAAGACCGCGGGCTCTCTGGATGAGGATAAGCCCCAAATCACGACGTGGGAAGCTGGCTGGAACGTCACCAATGCCATTCAGGTAGGCCGTGACTACTTTCGTCTCGTGCAAAAAAGAAAAAAAAAAAAACTGCAGCGTGCTGCATGCATCAGGCCTGCAACTGGACAAAAAGTCACCTTGAAGATTTGTATATTTTAGCTAAGAAAGAAAGATAGGGCGCTATTACACGCAGTCCAAGATTAGAATAAATCATTTTGAGAAATGAACCATTAAATTATTTAGAACTGTTAAATATAGATGATTAATAGGGCAACATTTTTCCATAATTAAATGCAAACTTCAATTTCACGTTTGATTCGC
The DNA here is from genome assembly GCF_027942865.1 of Odontesthes bonariensis. Classification (NCBI taxonomy): domain Eukaryota; kingdom Metazoa; phylum Chordata; class Actinopteri; order Atheriniformes; family Atherinopsidae; genus Odontesthes; species Odontesthes bonariensis. The sequence continues at coordinate 14,517,041 of NC_134515.1, read as the reverse complement.
AGTCCGCGAGTGAATCCACTGCAGTGTGAGGGTCTTAGCATTTATTCATTCAAATCTTTTTATCAGTGGTGCTGCAGGCAGGCCTGTTTGACTTTGATAGTGCGCGAGGCTGAATGGCACGTGCTTATCAGCCTCTCCATCAAATTAAAGTTTTTATCCAAGTAATTGAAAATTTCGTTTTTAAATTGTCTCCTCAACGCATTAATTTGATCCAGTCGGCGGAGTATTTTCAAAGGGGAGAAAAATAATGGGAAAATTAATTAATCGATCACTTAATTCAGTGTTGGATTTTTCATTTAATGCAAATATATGTGTGTGTGTGTGTGTGTGTGTGTGTGTGTGTGTGTGTGTGTGTGTGTGTGTGTGTGTGTGTGTGTTATTATGTAAGATTGGAGTTCTGTAAGCAAGTCATTGCATGCCTGGGCTGATCGGCCTTGTCACAGCGATGTGGGCCTCGTCCATTATCACTCTACTGCGCTTCTCTGTCCGCAGGGCATGTTCGTCCTCGGCCTGCCGTACGCCATCCTCCACGGCGGCTACCTCGGTCTCTTCCTCATTATCTTTGCGGCTGTGGTGTGCTGCTACACCGGCAAGATCCTCATCGCGTGTCTGTACGAGGAGAATGAGGACGGCATAAAAGTGCGCGTGAGGGACTCCTACGTGGACATCGCCAACGCCTGCTGCATGCCCCGCTTCCCCACGCTGGGCGGCCACGTTGTGAACGTGGCTCAGATCATCGAGCTCATCATGACCTGCATTCTTTACGTTGTTGTCAGCGGTAACCTGATGTACAACAGTTTCCCGGGCTTTCCCGTCTCCCAGAAAGCCTGGTCAGTGGTGGCCACGGTCGCGCTCCTGCCGTGCGCGTTCCTGAAGAACCTCAAGTCCGTGTCCAAATTCAGCTTGCTCTGCTCACTGGCGCACTTCGTCATCAACATCCTCGTGATCGCCTACTGTCTCTCCAGGGCGCGCGAGTGGGCCTGGGAGAAGGTTAAGTTTTATATTGACGTGAAGAAATTCCCCATCTCAATTGGCATCATCGTGTTCAGCTACACGTCCCAGATCTTCCTCCCCTCCCTGGAGGGAAACATGCAGAAGCCCAGTGAGTTTCACTGCATGATGGACTGGACTCACATCTCGGCCTGCGTCCTCAAGGGCCTCTTCGCCCTGGTGGCCTACTTGACATGGGCAGACACCACCAAAGAGGTCATCACGGATAACCTGCCTTCAACCATCCGAGCTGTGGTGAACATCTTTCTCGTGGCCAAAGCCCTGTTATCTTACCCGCTGCCATTCTTTGCTGCTGTTGAAGTTTTGGAGAAGTCATTGTTCCAGGAGGGTGGGAGATCCATGTTTCCTGACTGCTACGGCCCTGGTGGGCAGTTGAAAACCTGGGGTCTGGGCCTTCGAATCACCTTGGTAGTCTTTACCCTGCTAATGGCCATCTTTGTCCCCCATTTTGCCCTCCTTATGGGCTTAACTGGGAGCCTGACCGGCGCAGGCCTGTGCTTCCTCTTGCCAAGCCTCTTCCACTTAAAGCTCCAGTGGAGAAGTCTCCTCTGGCACCACGTCTTCTTTGATGTTGCTATTTTTGTTATTGGGGGGATATGCGCCATATCTGGTTTTATTCACTCGGTTGAAGGGCTTATAGAGGCCTATAGGTACAATATCCATGACTGAGAGCTCAACTGAGATATGGCCTCTGTTGAATATCGATGCCCCATTAAAGGACGCAGAGTTTAAGAAAACATGGACCACTTGACATACAATCTCATGAGGAGGATTATTTATGTGAAATGTACATCTTTTTTTATTTTGCCTTCGTGATAATGTGCAATAATAAACTCTACAGTCATAGTGTAAAGTAGTTAATCATTCCAGAAAAAAAAAAGATGTTTAATTAACTGGACAGAGGAACCCAACCTCCGCATGGAATGGGTTGTTATGCAGGCATTAAAAAGCCTGTCCGGGTGTCAGTCTTCTTGCAAAGATCCAGTGAAAATGTCCACTGTGGGTCTAACTGTGAGTGTGTTCGTGTTTTTTTCTCGGGAATGACATATGTGCAAAACAATGGAGTGAAAATGTTATTGGGTTTTGAGCTGCTAGGTATCATTAATCCCACTTCAGAGAAAACAGAAGGCACCCATCAGATCAGATGGTGCTCGATGAACCATGACTAAATTATGTGTAGTGGTTTGAACCGAATTATTCTTTTCTAATGGTTTTGTGTTTTCTTTCTCATTCTTATGCCAGTTGTGGTCCTTGTTGGCTCGTTTGTTTTCTTGGTGTTTCAAGTGTCATTCTGGATGAAGTGAATTCAAGTGCAAGCAAGTGGGTCCTTATTGTGTTATATAACAGTGTCTGTCTGATAGTATTCTATTCCTATTGAACTAGTTAATTGTGATTTAATGGAACTAATCATGGTGTGTGAGAAAAAGAGTATTTGTTGAATTAAGAGATAAATAAATTAAGTATTTTATGGCTGGTGATTCTAATGTTTCTTTGCTTGTAGTGAAAGGATGGCTGAGCGAGCAGCTTTCCTCTTTCATTTTTACTGTTTTGCGCTCTGTCAGACTTCCTATTTTTAAATGTTTGATTAAGCTTCCTCTTTAGACATAGATAATCATTTTAAAAAAGACTGAGGGTCCAGCTGCTAACACCGCGCGGCAGACATTCGCCAGTTTGAATAATTCTCACAAAGTGACAGAGTTTTGGCCAACTTATTTCTGTCAAGCCAGTCAATACTTTTTCAGATCTCATATTTCGGCATTTTCCCAAAGTATCGAACCTGATTGTTGTTTCCCTCAAACATTGAAAAATTCAACATCTACTTTTCACTTCCTGTTAACCTCAACACAACATCGCACACACTCAAATGAAGATAAAAAAATCTGTTCCACCGCTATAGTCAGATGACAATAAGTTTCACTTCTCTGTGACAGTACAGGAAGTAAAAGCTGCTCTGACAGAAGAGACAGGCAGAGACGACGGGTGTTTCAATGAGCAACAAACTTCTGGAGGTACATTTCAACTTTTAATTATTCATCCTACATTTCAGGTAATGCTTTCTAACATCACTTAGTCATCGCTGATTGTGACTCATTTGTTTGATTTTTAGAAATTTTTGCCACATACTAAAATTCCCTCAGAAATCATTTGACTGCTTAGCTCCATGCTTACATTCACACTTCAATGTTCAGCAGCACAGCAGCTGCTGGGGACCCAGCACAATGCTTCCATCTGTGACAGTACTGCTCATGCTCCTGTCTTGCACCTGTGGAGAAAATCCTGCAATACAAGCCGTCCTGACCAACAAAGGGCTGCAGTATGGTAAGGCAAAGTGAGATGGAGTTGTTGACAGTTTCTTTCTGTGTTTAAGTCTGTGGTCGAGATAAAACACGTTTCATTTAAGAGTTCCACTGAAACTTCATGCACTTAATGTTTGTCCCAGGGAAGCATGCAGCTGCAGGACTGATTCAAGAGAAGTTGGAGCAAGTCACTTTTCCTGACATCAGTGGTGTCGTTAATATCGGAATTGGCAATATAGACTACACATTAACAGGGTAGGATTGTGTTTGATGTTCTGGAATACAATCTACAATCTATTAATTGAGTGATCTCAGCATTATGGGAATGTATTCTTTGGGGCTGGAATTGTTACTTTAGTAAGCTCACTTCACATCTTCCTTTTCTTTCCCAAATGTGATCCAGCGTCACTATAACAAAGTGTGACTTTCCAGAGCCTTCTGTGGAGTTCTTTCAGAATAGCACAGGATTCAAGACATCCGTCTCAGGCCTCAATGCTGCTCTAACTGGAAACTGGGTGGTACACTTTGGCATCATGTGAGTATTCTTCTATCTCTGGTCTACAATGAAAGTACCTTGATTTTGAATCCGGTAATCCCCAAACTGTTTCATCAATAAGTGTAGAGATATTTACAAAGTTATACCGTTCTGGGAAAAGACTAATTTATAGGACATCTGATGCAACCCGATCAACCTGCATATTTTATGTTCAAGTTCCTCAAAAATGAGGAAGTCTTTGATTAAGGTGACTTCCTGCTCTTTACCCTTGCCCTTTTGTGACACTCTGAGTATCTAATTTAAACCTGAAAGTAAAGGCCTACCGGGGTGTTTTGAGGCCTTGATAACTCTAACATTCTGAACACCCTGAACACCCCTATTGTTCATACTTTAATTACTATTTAAATCTAATTTGTTACTTGTCCATCTGCAGATTTACTTGAGCTATTTGCTCATAAATGCTTAGAGTTGTTAGATGACCGAAACTGATAGATTACTTGTTGACTGTACCGTAAGCTGATACATAAAACGAAGAAGTGAGAGAGAGGAAAACAGGAAATGCTGCTCCTTAAAAAAAAAATTATGATCAAATATATCTTGCAACAAATACCTTTATATGATAGAACTTCACATTACCAGGGTTTATGTAGTCCACTTGTTAAATGTCACCAATACCAATGTTCAATGTGCTTTGTATTTTCAGACATGACAGCGGATCCTTTGATATGGCTATATTTAACTTGAGGGTGACCTCTGTGGCGGAGCTGGGGAGAGATGCTAACGGGCATCTGTCTGTCACCAGCGTCAGCTGCAACGCTCAAGTTGGAAATGTGGATGTACAATTCCGTGGTGGAGCCAGGTACCATAGAAAAGAAAAAGATGGATTCGGAGCAGTGACACAGATATTAAAATATAAACCCTGTATTTCTGTTTGTCAATAGTTGGATCTTCAATCAATTTGTGCATCATTTCAAAGGGCAAATCATTGAGAACATACAAAGAAGAGTGAGTGTTTTTTTTGTTTGTTTGTTTTTCTATCTTAGTCATATGTCTCAGCGCTGGTTTGGTCTTTTCTTAAATATAAACATCTACAGATCAGTAAAGCACACAGGGATTTTCAGTGTTTCAGGACAGTTTTTTGTTTCTTCCCTAGATCTGCCCTGTTGTTCACGAATCCATTGACAGTTTGGAGTACCATCTACAGTCCATGAACGGTAATGCAGCACACTAAAGCTGTGTGTCACTCTACTTTAGTCCAATAATAAAAAAAAAACTGTTTTGTATTTCAGTTCAGATTTTGATTGGCTAAAACAAACATTTTTATGTTGTTTAGTTTCCTTTGATGTGGATCAAGTACTCACACTTGACCTTCCTCTCACCGACTTACCGATCATCAGTGCTTCAAGTCTGAAGCTGGGTCTCAAGGTAACGATACACACATGGCACCAGGGCATTTACCGTAATTTACATTCTTGTTGACCAAATCCTTAAAACCATATCCTTAACTATGTCATAGATGCTGTGTATGCTGCCATAACGTAGGTCAATTTAGCAATTACTATAGCTTTAAATAAACAATTATAACTCTTTATTTAAAGGGCGAGTTCTACAGTAAAAAAACTCACCAGAAGCCACCTTTTGTAGCCAAACCCTTCATCCTCCCTGAGCAGCCAGGGTACATGATGTCATTGGGACTGTCTGAGTTCACCCTAAACTCTGCTGCGTACGGATACTTCTCAGCAGGAGCACTTCAGGCCCTCATCAATGACAGCATGGTAAGATCGTATAAATAGATGAGCTGAAGCAAATTTGTCCATTAAAGCGTTAATTTAGGCTGAGCATTGTTCACTTTCTTCTGTAAACATCTTTGTGGTTCAGAGATATTCTCTCATTTCAGATACCTCCAATGTCTCCTGTACGTTTGAATACCAGCTCAATGGGAATGTTCTTTCCTGAGGTAAGTTAATCTGCTCAGAGATCTGTCCGGCAATTCATGCATCACTTAAAGAGTCACGGATTTTAAATTAACAGACTTTGTGAAGAAAAACAAAACAATTCTTAAAGGACCTCATTACTAGAAATATTATATCAGTGCAGCATGATGGAGCTGAGGGTCACGCTCTTCACAGCGTTACACATTCACCGACAATATTTTAAATATCACATGGGTTGGGGCTGTCTACTCCACAGACTGGTGTTTACAGTTAATGTGACAATATATCATGGCATTTTACACAAGTCAAAATTGAACATAGTGTCTTCAGTTTTCTTCACCCCTGCTCTCTTTTGATTCATTTAAAATGTTGATAAACAGTCATTTACAGTGACAAAGTCTAACCTGTCCAATGCTTTTAATCCAATGTTTCTAGTTTGGTCAGAGGCTGAGGAGCAAAAAGGTTTAGAGGACATTTTTAAGTTTTCCAGAAAACCGTCAGGTTTCACAAGGCCGTTTTAAATGAAGACTTAGGTCTAAATGCGTTACAATGGTCACAATCTGGTTGTCGCAGTCGATGATTTACTCGCTACATCAAGCATATAAAAAGGGCACATTTATTGTCTTGTTAAATCAATAAATATGTCATTTAAAGGGAGATAAATGTGGGAATAGAGTAAATTCATAAACATCATCGGGAAACTTACCCAACTGGTTAGATACACTAACAATTAACTTTAAAATTACAAATGTGTCTGGTTTCTATACATTTACAGAACAGAAATGTGATCATTGAGTCTGGTTCTAGATAGATTTAAGTCTTTAGAACATACAGTATATTAAACAACAACATGGAAAAACTTGATTTCATTCATTTTCTTTTTACGTAAAATGTCTGTTAATGAGACTAAGAGTAAGACCTGAACCTCCGTCAAGACCTTTAGAGTAAACGCAGGTATAAAACAGGAGTATAAAAATATATATGTATTTGATAACTGAGGTTAGCAAAAAATACATAAACATACGTAGAACATAGATGAACATACATAATATGTACATAGACAAATAAGCCAGCTAAGATAGGAAATATACTCTTCAAATGAGAACAAGAGCATTGAACTGAAAGACAAGTCAGTGTGCACACACGCACACACACACACACACACACACACGTGTTTCCAATACCAGTGGTTAAGCTATAAATCAAAATACACAGACTTATAATTAATGTGATACATAAGATACAAAGCAAATTATGTTAATACTCAATAAATGACTCATCCTTGAGTTGAAACTGCTATCACATTTCCTTTTGTTACCATTGAAATAGATTCATTAATTCATCCTCATGCTCTTAAATCTGATTACGCACCAACAAAGAGATTGCTCTTCTGTCCTTTTCACCCAAGGTGAGTATTATCATCCCTCGAACCAACAGACTGAAAGCGTTGCGCAGACATTCGTAAACAGTAACAAAGGTTTACAACTGGTATAGACTGATAGTCCATATGGAGTCCATAGAATGATCTGTAAAAGCTGTATTCAGCTCAGAAGATTTAGACCTTTTTTACTTCGTTCGGCATTTACCATGAATCTATTTGACTTCTGTTTATATGTCAGTCTGTGCTTTTCTTTCTCTTTTCGACCCTCTTAACTCTGTATTACAAAATATTTAAGAACAAATTTTTCACCATGAACTTTCATTTCTCTCTTCAGCTTCCCAAAAAGTTTCCAGGCCTGCTGATGAACCTTCAGGTTTATGCCAGAGAGGCTCCAGTGTTTTCCCTCCAGTCTGGTGCCGTTGGACTGGGTGTTCAAGTCACTGTGAAAGCCTTTGCCATCGAGCCAAATGGTACCCAGATCCCACTCTTCAAAATCAATGCTGTGAGTTCCTCTGTTGTGTGGTCCAGAAATACTGCCTGCATATTATTGAACTTTTGTGCCGTCTCGTTGCTTTGGTCTTGTCTCAGTGTAACCTACGTATCTGTGGTTTTGGGTTCAATTTTCTGATAATTTGTATCCTGAACAGGAAACTAGAGAAAGAAAAAGAAAAGTGTTCTGTTGATAACTGATTAAATCATCTTTTTTTTCCCAAGGACTCAAAAGTCAGTGGTAAAATGTGGATCGCTGACGGACTACTGAAGGGCAAGGTGATGTTGGATAAGTGAGTATTGCAATTGATTTAAAAAAGCTCACCATTAAGGCCCTCCCATAAACTGCAACTCAAAGATACTGCTCTCTTTCTCAGTCTGACACTGACCCTGGTATCAAGTGAAGTGGGGACCGTTAAGGTAAATGGCACCTGAAAAGTTCCTCACATTTTACGTTGGGCACGTTTAACGGCACGTTTCCTTTCGCAGATCGATACTTTGCAGAACACCGTGAAGACGGGAATGAAGCTGATCATCATACCGAAAGTGAATGGTGAGATGTAGATGCATCATTTTCTTCAGTTCTCACCTCTTCCCTGATTTCTTGTTCATACACCAATCTTTGCTTTATAGAAGCTTCTCTTCCTCTGTTAAAGTAGTGTTGTTGAATTGTAGGTATGCATCCATATATTATGTGCTGTTCATCATCCCAGTCCTGACATGAACATTTCTGTTTCAGAGAAATTGGACAAAGGCATCATTTTACCCAGAATGAAACACGCACAGCTGGTCAACTCGGTTTTGAAGCTGGAGGAGGTCAGTTTTAATTAACACAAGCTTAATATATTTCTATTCAAGAGTAAAATTGTCTTTGGGCTGATCGATGTCTCAATCCAACACAGGGATTCATAGCACTTTCTTCAGATGCAAAGATGCTGCAAACAGGCAGAAGTGAACAATGATCTTCAAATCAGCTCAGTCTCAAACTTTTAGCGACTTAACAAACTCCACCTGCGTCCCTCTCTACAAGCTGTTGTTCAATCCACCTTCCTCCAGTTTCTTGATTGTGGACGATTGACCTTTTTATGCAATACTTAATGAGTAAATGACAGATGTACAACTTTCAGGTCAAATCAACAATGCTCATTAACTAGTCATGTACTGTCTAAACTTGTTTGATATTAAAATGATTCTTAAATGTCACGTCTCATAATGTCTGAAGATTTTTAACGTTGCGTGAACTGTTTTTTTTTTTTGTTTTTTCCTCCAAAGTTTTTCCCAGACTGGTTTCTAAAAAAACATGGACAATTCTCGTTTGGAAGAGAAATGGCTGATGTTTTCACAGAGTTTAAAAATATAAATAAATAAAAATAGAAGAAAATCTCTGTGAGAACTGTTGAAGGCAATAAGCCTTTAATTCCTTTATCAAATAGTACCAACTTAAATCATTTGAACTGTAAGACATCACAAAACTTGACAGCATTCATGAAACAATGACATCTCTTTATTTCGAAACATTTCGGTGTGCACTCGTTAGATCCGGATACATGTTCACATTCTTGGAATGTAACACCATCAAAATATAAATATGTGCCTATTTACAGCCACTGTTTTTAAAATGTTCCCAGTAGAAAAGCATCACACTTTCTTCATGAGACAAGAATGGATAGAAACTGGCTGATTGGACCAGAGCAGACTTTAGACGGGTGGGGGGGATCCCGGTCTAAACAGGGGGGCAGGATGACACATAATGAGAGCAGACGGCTGGGAACAAGACTTTTAAAAGATCAATTAAACTTGTAGCAGGACACCAAAAGACTGTAGATACTGAGATCAGAGTGAGGAGCATTGTGAAAGACTCACCATGGTGAGACAGCTTAACTCTTAAAATATTTTTAGCTATACCTCACCTCCCCTAAACTGTGAAATGAGAAGAGGACTGAGCAAAAGGTTATAATGTGTACTTAATCCAAATGTGTGTTTTTTTGTTTTGTTTTTTAAATCAATGTGGATCAAACAAAGGGAACCTGAGAGTCTTCAATGAGATAAGAAAGGAAAATGTTTAACACCTAACTTCCACTTGAACAACACCATAAGCCAGTAGCTTATCACTAATTGTAACAGCCTTTGCCGGTGTTCACCACTACAAACAACAGTAACACCTACTTTGACAGACAGGAAGAGAAAAGGAGTCAAAGTGTACAAAGATGGTTAGTTTGTTATTACAAATAAGGCTTTCCTAAAGAATTGGGGGATATCAAACTGGCGTCATTTAGCTATTTGAATCTTCACATCTTATGTTGGCACAGTCAGTGACTCTGCACACGTTCACAGCCCATTTAATACTGCTGAATGCCAACATGTCGCTCAGTTCCTGTACACCATTCCATATTTCTACCCCTCAAACATCGTCTGCCACTTCAAGTAGACATGCTGAAAATAAGTTAAACATTCAAGTATAAACATTCTTAACACTTAACTATACAGCACATCATCACTGTAAAAGACAAGGTGACTTTAAGAAGTCGAGTAGTTTCTAAACCAAAAACGTTACCAGAAAGATTCTAAGAGACGATCCTTCATGCTGGGACAGACAGACAGCTGCCTCAGAACACCTTCCTCTACTCGCTTTTAATGCTCCGAGGCTGGTGTCAAAGAGACTCAGTTGCCCTTCTCTACAGTACAAAACCTCACCAGCGACACCTTTCTACTCCAGTGGAGTGGATTGTTTTGGACCTCTGCAGATAGAAGAAATCTGCGTCAGAACCGCCAGATTTCTCTCAGAACCAATGACCCAAGTACCAGAAGTGTTTAAGCACCAATTAAGTACATTCATGGGCCTGCATTTCTGTCTGGTTGTGTAACCGACACTCGGTTTCATGACAGAAGTACTACAACACATTCAAAAATACCTTTAAGATGCAGGTTGCCCATATCTGACCTCAAATCATGGTCAGCCGATTCATTTAGTAACAGTTTCACATACTTTTAGTTTCTGTTAGGACCCATCTGCACCGGTAGCTTTTGATTTTGAGATATTTTGGTCAGTTCTGCAGTACAAGGCAAGGTCCAAACATGTACCTCAAGGTGTCTCCAGCTCAGCTGTACTCAACCTGTTAGCAAAGATTTGAAATAACAATGAAATGTTAAAGACGAAGGACAGATAAGACAATGATGAGATGATGTGGAGGCACAGTGTGATTTCTTTTTTTTTTTTTTTTTTTTTAAAGACCTTTCACATCACAAGACAAAGTCCTATGAGCTTCAAGTGCAGTCTGGTTCAACCCTGTTTGTTTTTTAAACCGCCATCAGCCCCGTCACTGCCCACAAAGACAAGTGGAAACCTGTCAGCACAGACTGCTGACGAAGGACAAACTGCATTCTTTGCGACAAACAAACACAAACAAACGCAGGACTCATGGATGGGGCTGTGGGTTTTTTGGCTGTGCTGGCAGATGAGATGAGAGGTCCCCTTTGAGGGGAAAATGTTGAGAAGCCCATCGGTTCATGATGGTGGAGTAAGTCCGAGGAAGGCTGTTATCATTTGTCTGCAACAGCTGCTGCCATGGGAACACGGATGGAACCACGAGCAGTGGCTGCCAGCTCCTCGATCTCTGTGTTCAACCGCCTGATGACCCACTCCATCGCCTCCCGACCCTGACACAGACAGTAAAGTGTTACAAATATGGGGTGCAGTCAAAGGCAATTAAAAAAAAAAAAAAAAACTATATATAGTTATGGTGAGGAATAAAGAGACTTTAAAAGCAGCCCCACCTTGCCGGCGTTAACAGATATGGTCTTAGCCATGAGACCTTCGAGATAGCTGCTCAGACTGATGCCTTTCACACTGATCAGAGCTTCCTGTGTCAGCACCGTCCTGAGCACACAAAGTTAAACAAACGCAGGTCAAAAAAAGTACTCAAACGATGAATTGAGTTCAATCCAAAGTAAGAAAATGATTATTCTGTAATGTAGCCTCAACCAAAAAGGTTCAGGCAGGTCAGACAGAACTGAGAAAGTAGAAAGAAAAACAATGACAACTGATATCAGTGAAAGAAAGCTGGATCACTTACTTCTCCGGGTCCTGTGGATGTGGCTTGTAGGTCAACTTTTCATCCACAGATACGAGGTTGGTAAAAGAGATCTGGGAGGACAGCAACATTCACATTGTTAGGAATTTTGTTGAAGAGCAGCTACGGTAAGAACAGTCGGGCAGTTATAATGGCCTGATAAAGTTTGCCTCTGGAGGAAAACACTTGACTTGGCAGAACACATGAAATAACTACATGACAACATTAAGAGAGGTTCCAATTAATATGCAGCAATTATCTAATGATTCGTTAAACACAGATTAACTAGTTACATCAATGCCATAATGCACATAAAACTAAAAGGTATCGTTTCATTCAACATTAGTCCAGGCGAGTGTCTTCGGGGTTCTTTATAGGAGGAAAACTTATGGAAAACTAATTCAAAATTCTCAAAGAGCAATCCGTCGTGTCATAAATACCTAAAAAATTAACCACAGACAAACTTTCAATCTAAACTAGCCATTAAACAGACATGTAACCAGCGTGCAAAAAGGTTTTAATGCTGTGGATGCAGCCCAGAAGCTGGTAAGTGAATGATTGTGACAGTTTAACGAAAGTCAGATGCAACAATCGATTGAGGAACTATCTGAAGGGGTCTAAAATCTCAGAACCTACTGTGATATTCAACAAGTTTAGCATTTACGCTGCAGATCAAATACTGTGTAAGCCGTCACTTAAAAGACAAGACGTTTGTCCCCTGTCCTATATTTGCACAACAACAACAACAACAACATAAAAACTGAATGATCAGTACTATTATTTTTCCCAGACATCTTGGTTTGAGCCGATGTGTGAATGGATCAGTCCTACTTACATTTGTAGATTGGAGCTCAAATATTTTCTCTTTGGGGTCCACTACTGAGTGTTCCTGAACATAAGTGCATGTTCTCGTTACCCCAATCATCTACGGCAAAAGAAAACAAGTCAAACTCTATGCAGGGCAAGACAATTCAACATTATGACATTAGGTCATTCTGGAGGTCAAGTTTTCCTCTTTTCATCAAACTTACAGACTTGGCCATGGCAGGGAGGCCCCACTCGGTGCTGAGCAGCCTGGTGCTGTGTAACCGTCCCTCTGTGTCGACACTCCTGTCAAGAACATCGACACCAAACACACTGGTGTTCATGGGATTGGGGTACTTCTGCATAGCTGCCTTGGTTACCGTCTCCCATGGGTGACTATAAAAACAAGACATCAGTTAAAAAACTGAAAACTCCTAAAGAATATTTAACATGTATTAGCCATCATCGTAAGCTGTCTATGACACATTTTAGGACCCGTAGAAACTTTATCTTGTATCCAGTGCTATAAACTCTCCAACTGTACAATACCTATTACAACGACATGACAACGGATCAGAAATAAATTACTGACTGTCTGCTTATCCCATCTGATAAGCTTTGTGTGCTCTCAACAAACGAAAAAAAGCCCTTTTCTCAATTTGTTTCATGTAAACACATTCAAAAAGCAATCTAATCATACAACAAAAATAAGAAAGCTTCGACCATTCCAAAATGTGTAGGAAATCCATTTTAATCTGCATTAACACGTACAAGCATTGTCAAGCATAGTCCCATTATGCAGACCAGACTTCATTAGTTTGACTGCTGTGACTCATGAGAGGTGAAACAGACCGTACTTTAAGTACATCACAATAAAGAAAAATAGTCATCGAAAATGTCTTTCTTTAAAGCCGATTCAGAACCACATTGTGCTAATCAATAGCAAACGAGCTCCCAGCCAGCCGCTGACATCCAGGAGGAGGAACGCCCCCTTCGCACCGCGCAGACTCCCTGCATCACTACACACAAGCTTATCAAGAAAATTCTAGAAATGGACAAAAGCAAGCCGACCATTGTTCAGCATCTCTTGATTCTTAGCGTCCAGAGTGATGCAGAATGTACACAAATCAGGACATTTTCTCGACACTCATCGCTACGACGGAAGACAGGCCCACTGACGTTTACGTAATGCCGGTAGACCCGGTACATTACGACAAACTCACGGGCGGGGTCGCGCAAGATGGCGACTGCAGCAGACGTGTAAGTGCGAAGCTCTGCAGCATTAACGAGTATCTGATGATAATTTGACGAGGCCAACGGTTTGAACGGCTTGTTAAACGGCTAAACACCAACCAAACAAGGATAGAAGAGTTTTGATAATAGGTTGAAGATTCTGACGAGTGACGACCTACGGACATTAACTCTCCTGACACGTGCGTCAACTAAGCTACAAGCTAGCCTACGAAGCTAACACCAACATTGCACCAGTGAGCCGAAATGACAAAGAGAGACGCAAAAAAAAAAGAAGTCACAAAAGGAAATCTGGTGATGGACATGGAGCCAGAGGAGAGTTTCTACGGCTTGTGTTCTCCTCTTCCCGAGACTCCCAGCAAAAGTCCAAACCCGAAGAAACTGTGTGGAGAAAACAAGGAGAAGGACACGGTTTCTAACTCCGACATCCTCCAAGCCATACGTGAGTTAAAGCGGGGTTTTTCCGTCTTTGAGCAGCAAATGAAACAAAACACTGCGGACATTAAAGAGGCAAAAGAAGTAATGAAAGGGCTTAATTTTCAAGCTAAAGAAACGGAGGATAAAGTGATAACGCTGGATAAAAGAGTGGACGAACTGAAAGAAAAAACCGAAGAAGGAGAAAGATACAGCAGAAGATGGAATCTGCGCCTCATCAACCTCCCAGAAAAAGAAAACGAAGATGTGAGGCATGAAGTCCTCAAAATATTGAGCCAGATTGCACCGGATGAAAAAAGTAAGATGGGGTTCCTGGTTGACACGGTACACAGAGTGGGACGCCCGAGGGATGATAACAAACCGCGTCCAGTCATCATCCAGTTCAACATGCGGACCTTCAGGATTAAGATTTGGAGAGAATCACGCAACGCTGACATCCTGAAGAAGATGAACCTCCGTATGGCCGAAGACCTGACCCGCTTCGAGAAAGACTGCAGAAACAAACTGTGGCCTTTAGTCGAACAGGCACGTAAGGATGGAAAGAAAACCAGATGGCAAGGGCCGATCGTCTTCATCGATGGGGTAAAATTCACTGCGTGAAAAGCCAGCTCTGAAGACCATGATGCTTATTAAAAGTAAAAAAAAGAATATTAAGAAAGCTCATTACAAGTAATGTTATGGCCTCAAAACAGCACATTTTATATGCCTGATACTCATAATGTTCAGAGTTTTTCTAACTTTTTCCAAAGGTAGAGAGTTTTTATAAAAAGCTCTTTTCTTGTTGTTGTTTTCTTTTTGATTGTTCAAGTTAGTCGGCATCCAGCTATTTTTATTTTTTTTTATTTATGGCGACCAACAATTTCATCAACCTTAAAGTACTTTCTCTTAATGTCAATGGTATGCGCAATATTACCAAAAGAAAGGCAATTTTTTTGTTTTGCAGAAGGTCTAACGCCGATTTACTTTTTCTACAAGAGACACACTCCTGTGAAGATGATCGTAAATTCTGGAGAAGTCAATGGGGAGACCAGATTTATTTAAGTCATGGTTCTAACAACTCAGCAGGAGTAGCTATTCTGTTTAATAAATTTAAAGGGGATGTTATAGAATCTCACTTATCTGAAGAAGGTAGATGGATTATTTTAGTGCTTAGAGTAAACAATGTGATTCTGGTGGTGAATAACATTTATGGTTATAATTACAATGCTCTAGCAAAAAATATGATTGTCCAACTGACAGCAAAACTTTTGAAGCTCAAAGAGAAATATAAAGAGGCCCACTTAATAATTGGCGGTGACCTAAATGATGCAGCTGATGACTTAATGGACAGAGTACCAGCAAGAATATCTTCCAATTCAAGATTTAAAGTGATATCACACTTAGGTGAGCAACTTAATGTTATAGACGCCTGGCGATATATCCACCCTTACCAAAAAGAGTGTACATGGAGTAATGCTAGTGGTTCTTTACAATCTCGAATAGACATGTGGTTAATATCTTCTTACACTATGCAATATGTTTCCGAAATATCACATAGTTATGCCCCCTTTTCAGATCACAAAATGATAGTCATTTCCTTTACTAATCCTCTAAAACAAAAAGCAACACTGCGTGGTTACTGGAAATTAAATTGTAATTTACTGAAAGATGAAGCTTTCTGTAACTCAGTCAAAGCAATTGCTGGGAATATTTTCAATGAAAAAGAACTTAGTAATATACAAAAATGGGAATTTTTTAAATTTAAAATCAGAGAATCAGCTATTAGACACAGTAAAGAAATGAAAAAACGCAGCAATCTTAAAGAATCTGAAATCATGAAAGAACTAAATATCCTAATAAACAAAAATTCCCCTACTCCAGAGCAAGAAATTAAACTGATAAAATTGAAAGATGATTTAGATAGTTTATATATTAATATGACCAAGGGAGCCTTTGTACGCTCCAGGGCTAAATGGTTAGAGGAAGGTGAGAAGAATACAAGCTACTTTTTCGCCCTAGAAAAAAGGAACTACAAGAGAAATAATATCACATCTCTAAAAATAGATAATTCTGTAACCTCCAACCCAACTGATTTAGCAAATCACGCTTTTCAATTTTATTCTGACCTATACAGCTCTAATTATAATTCAATAAAAGGTGAAGAATTTATTAATAATGTTAAAGAATTTACTCCCAAAATATCAGATAATTTTAAATTGGATTGCGAAAAACCTATCTCTAAAGTTGAAATCCTTGAAGCTGTAAACAAAATGAAAAAAGGTAAATCTCCAGGAATGGACGGTCTTCCTGTCGAATTTTACCAGTGCTTTTGGGAAATAATTGAAAGACCTCTTTTTGAAATGCTGAAAGAATGTACAAATAATGAAGAAATGACCACAACCATGAAACAAGGCATAATAACTTTGCTTCCCAAACCAGACAAAGACCACCTTCTATTGGATAACTGGAGACCAATAACATTGCTCAATGTTGACTATAAAATACTCTCACTAATTTTCGCCAGGCGTTTAAGAAAAGGTTTAAGTGAAATCATACATGAAACTCAAACTGGCTTTATGAATAATCGCCACATAAGTTGCAACATTAGGTTTATCCTTGACTTAATAGATTACTCTGAATATGTTGATTCAGACGCTTTAATTTTATTTTTAGACTTCTACAAGGCATTCGATAGTGTAGAGCATCAATTTTTATTTAAATCTCTTCAAACCTTCGGTTTTGGTGAACATTTTGTATCCTATATTAGAATGCTCTATAAAGATATTAGTAGCTGTGTCATGTTATTCCCAAATACCACAAAAAGATTTTCAGTGTCTAGGTCAGTCCGTCAAGGATGTCCTTGCTCCCCATTTCTCTTTCTTATAGTCGTTGAATTGCTTTCAATACAAATTAGACAGAGCAATGTCTTTCGAGGGTTAAAGATTTTTGAGAGAGAGATTAGGATAACTCAATTAGCGGACGATACAGTCTTATTTTTGGAAAATAAACAACAAATAGAGACAGCACTTAAGATAATAGACACCTTTTCTGTTGCTTCAGGTTTAAAACTTAATTTAAAAAAATGTGAAATACTATGTCTCTACAACACAAATGAAACTCTTATATGTAAAATACCAATTAAAGAAAATATTAAGTATCTTGGAATTTATATTTCTAAAAATATAATTGAACGTCAAACAAAAAACTTCAAACCTAAAATACAAAAAACTAAAAATATTTTCAATATGTGGCTCCAAAGAGATCTGTCCCTATTAGGTAGAGTTCTTCTGAGTAAAGCAGACGGTATCTCTAGATATGTATATCCTACTCTCTCTCTTTTTGTTCAACAATCCCTTTGTAAAGAAATAAATAATACCCTAATAAGTTTTGTCTGGAAAAACAAATGCCATCGTTTAAAAAAAGAGATCTTGGCAGCCCCAAGAGGAGATGGTGGTATGGAGCTGTTAGACTATATGGATGTGAACTATACCTTTAAGACAAAATGGATAAAAGAATATTTGAAAAAGCCAGAATCTCTTTGGTATTTTATACCTCAGAATATTTTTGGGAAAGTTGGAGGGTTACCTTTTCTCCTAAATTGTGATTATAATGTTTCAAAATTACCCCTAAAATTATCTAAATTTCACCAACAAGCCATTTCAGCAGCAAAACTATGCTTTGTCCATAACTTCTCTCCACATAAAACTATTATATGGAACAATGAGTTCATAACTAGGAAAAATAAATCACTATTTCTGAAACATTGGATTGAAAAAGGAATAATATATCTTAAGGATTTACAAAATGATGTAGGTGAAATTTTTAGTTATGAAGAATTTCTTAGATCTAAAATCTTCCCTGTTACCTATAAAGAATTTCAAACAGTGATAAAAGCTATTCCCAGTGGCATTCTCCAATTGATAAAAGGTCATGTTGAAAGGCAAGAGGCAGAGAAAGTTGACTTTACCCTCTTTATTAATGGTATAAACATTATGAGTCACCATTGTAACAATAAACATATAAGGAATCATTTTTTCAGGAAAAGGAAAATTACACCTCGAGGAAAATTTGTATGGTCTTCCTCTTTCTCTGACATTAATTGGAAAACAACATGGCTCCTTCCACATAAATTTGTTATCTCCAATAAAATCAAAGAAGTTCAATATAAAATTATACATAACATCTACCCCACTAACAAATTTGTGTCAAAATTTGTCAATATTGATGCCAATTGTGTATTTTGTAATGCCGAAGTGGAAACGATTAGGCACCTTTTCTTTGAATGTAATTTTTCCCAGATTTTTTGGAAAAAAATCGAAGTTTACATCACATCACATTCCAACATACCAATTAATTTGACTGCCAAAGATATACTGTTATACTATAATAATAAAGATAGGAAAATGCAACACTTAATTAATCTGATTATTCTAATTGCAAAATTCCACATACATAAAACCAAATTTTCTAAAGGTCGACCTTTATTTCCTGTTTTTGAAATTGATTTCAAGAACTACCTCGAATGTATTAAAAGAATTGATAATAAAAAATGTATACACACTGTTAACATAATTGAAGGAATATTTGGAGAAATATAATATGTCCTGCCATTTTCTTTCTTCCTTTTATTTAATTTCATTTATTTTATTATATTTAGGTTACCTATGTAATGACTTATGCACCTTATCCACTTTATGTCTCATACTGTATTTGTTTATTTAAATCCTTGATGCCTGACTGTTTTGTATTGTCTACAGTCAATGTTCTGATTGTGATTGGAACTTTTAAATAAAGTTTGAAGGAAAAAAAAAAAAAAAAAAAAAAAAAAAAAAAAAAAAAAAAAAAAAGACAAACTCACGGGCGAATTGTGACCCCGTGATTAATGCAATACACACGAAAGAATGTGAACATATTAAACTCATTACTTTTCAGATAAAATGTTGGAATAGATCTTTCACAAACGGATGTATTTAAACCAGCAGCTACAGCATCCGTACGCGTAAAAGTTAGCTTTAAGGTTAGCAGCTGTAAGCTAACCCCAGAGTTAACTAACTGTTCACTTCCAGAATAAAAAAAACTAAAGTAGAGACAGGTTTAAATCTGTTTCCATTATAGTGTGCTATTTAAAAGGCTGGTAACGAACAGGAATTAAAAAAAATATTAGCAAGTTACTTTAAGCGGAGCCTCCTTGTGTTGAGTTACCTAACTTATCTGCAACCTTAGCAGCCAACGAAGCTAACAGGAAAGCGATTACACAACGGAAAACAACAGCTAGCCCTATGTAAGACAGACTTTCTGAAAAAATAATATACTCACTTGAAAATGTGCTCTGATGCCCAGATCTTCATTTTTCAGGCTTTTCTGACAGGGCTCGGAAGCCGGCGACTTAATGGCAGCGTGACAGAGGCGAAGAAGGAACTCGGCTGAAGGAGAAACCTATAAAAGGTGTAGCAACGATACTCCCCCTGGTGGCAGGGAAGGGTACTGCACCATGTTATCCAGAACGATCCACCTGTTTTTTATAAAAATGATTTATTTATCTATTTATTTATTAATCTATTTATTCATTTATATATCTATTTATTATCTATACCCACCACAGACAATGTCCTCCTTTTTAAAGTCTCAATGGTGAAATTTAGTAACGTCAAGTGTTGTTTTCACAATTCTGACGAACTTGCATTAAATTAATGTACATGAAGTTAGATTTCTTCCACAGTTTAAAATTTCAAATAACTGTAGAAATATCAAATTACAAGCTATAAATGCATCCCCTGCATTTTTATGGTTTGTGATTTATCTTCTGTCATTTGCTCCTCTAGTAGCATCAGGACTCTAACATGATATATACTTAATCTGGTACCTGCAGGACAACGTTATCAGTAACTGAGTTCAAATTTAATTCAGTTTTACTCATATAGCGCCAAATCACAAAACATTTCAAGGCACTTTAAAAGACACAGTCCAATTCCACCCAATTATAAAGCAATTAAGTGTGATACAAATATAACCGAATCAAATTTATTAAAGTCGTGTCGCACTTAAGATAAAAAATATATATATGTTTAATTCCATTTCCGGGCGCTATGTGCTGTAAAGAATATTTACAATTACCCACTCAACATTATGAAAGTGACATGGTGTGTTTTATATAAGTGTTGTTGGGTTTATTTTCGTATGTGAGAGCTGCTGTCTAGGGGCGGGACTACTAAACGTCATAGCTGTCAATCATGACCAGGCAGGGTTGCTATTGGGTGGGGCAAAACGAGCGTATCTGAAATGACGCCATCACGCACCCATCCGACCTGTCCTTGAAGCTACAATACAGGCAAGATGGTTGCATACTGGAGACAAGCAGGCCTGAGGTAGTAAAACGTCAATAAATGTACATTTACAGAGATATTTTTTTGTGGCAAATGTTGATCGAGTCATTTGTAGTATAGGGTGTTAGAAGTACAGTGTTTATGGAGTTTTTAATGTTAGTAATCTTTAAATGAGCTACATGGCTAGCTAGTGTATTAGCCCTTGTTAGCTTCACATGTTTAACCCGCAGGTCTGACTGTTGCTTATCGCTCAACAATATGTGGCATTGTTTTATAATGCACCAGATGTCAGTGAAGAAGCGGCCACGGCCGTATTTTCCAGACTTCACATCTTGATTTATATCCTTTAACCTGCAGCTAACAATTGTGTCCTCTCCGCAGCTATATCCGCTTCTCTGCTATCTGCGCCAACGCGGTGCGGGCTGCAATGAAGCCGCAGTTTAAAACTGAGGCATTAAGGGCCGCAGAAGCCAGCGTCAAAGTCAACAAACCCAAAACTGCATGTAAGTTTTAATGAACATCCTAAACTACTGTCAGCTCTCTTCAGATTCTCGATCCTCTCCCCTAACAGTGCGGATGAGCCTTTGACATTGAGCGGTGACAGTGGGGAAGTTTTCATTTCAGTCTCCCACCGGCAGGATTTTTAGAGGAGAAATGAAAATCACCCTTTACACTGAATGCTGAATTATTATTGTGGGTTACACTCAAACAACCAAGCTTTACAAAAAGAAGGTGAGACTTATAAGTAGGTGAGAGGAAGAAAAAAAAAAGTATAAAGCTGCATTCAGTTAAGATACCAAAGTATTTAAGATGGTTCAGTTATTAGCTTTCTTAAATTTTGATGCCCTATGTGTGTGTGTGGTCACATACTTAGTGGCGAATCGGTTGTTAATTGATTAATCTAATCTTAAAGGTCTGATTTAATATTTGATTGTAGGGTTAAGTTGGAATGAAAATTCGTTTGAACATTGGGATAACTCTATAGCGACTGCACCAGTTAAATTTAGAATGACTTAATAGTGGAGAGCTCATAAAATATTTTCTTTAATCAGCTGTGGAGTTTCCTTGTCACTTGAAAAAACAGCATTCAAAGATCATAGCTGGGTAATATATTTTGTTCAAAGCACGTAGGATTTTGGATGTGGTAATTGATGTAGAGGGAACTGTGTGGGCTTTACCAGTATTGCGTCCCGTTTTGATGTGTCCACAATATCGGCAAAAGCCTGAATGGCAGCATGCTGTATGAGGCAGCGATCATTGTGCACACTTGCTCATTGTGAGTTCTCTAGACAGTTACCTCTTCTGTTAAGACATGTGCTCTACTGGACATTATCCTGACATATCAGGGGACCCGATCGTGCCCATTCAATAGTTGTAGTGCATTTGAGAAAATGACTTGAGTTTCTGCACATGGCTCCACATAACCGCTGCACTGTGTTGTTTGCAGGGTCAGGTTAATTTTCACAAGGACATTGTCAGTAATGTTTCCATCCTTGTGCTCTGTTTTCCTTCCAGGATGTGAAACTGTGATGTAGATAGTTTTCCTGGAGTTGTGAGGTCCTGTCACCATCCTGTCGTCCACAACATGAAGAAGAAGGAAAAGCAAGTTGGATAACATCGAGATGACGCGTTAAATCGTGGGGACCTGAATGAAATGCTTTTTTTTCCCATTATAATTAAAGTTGTATTAAAGATAAATACTGGAAATGTACCGTCTCCCTCTATTGTTGTCTTGTTGGTGAATATAAAGTAAAGCGTTGTAGAATGACACACTGAAACATTTTGTCTAACAAGTCTTATTTTTTTTATTTAAGTAAATTAATGCAGTAGTCTTAGTAATATACAGAAATGTAGTATTTACAGAGGTATGAGTGTGTTGATCCATTTAATTTGTCTTAAAAGAGCTGAAGTCTGGGAATGTGATGGCATGTCTGCCAAACAACAGTAAAAAAAGATTTGAAGAAAAAAAAAACATGCATTGCCCTGTTGGCCACCAATTGGCAGGGATTGTGACCCATTCAACAGCAGCCTAGACTATGTTATCACTCGTACATTCTAGCATTTTAATGTTTTCTACCCTAACCCTTAAAATAAAACTGCTATCATTTGCTTTTATGTTGGTAGTCTCAAACATCGATGGTATGAAGTTTTGTAATGTTTTACCATTACAACTCCTGGATGAACTGTATCTAAGGATGATTTGCAGATTCTTGTAACAAAGAGCCTGCTTGTCTTGTCCATGAAGGTCAGAGGTGGGCTCTAAAAGAGATTTAACATCTTCAGCAGGGTTCATTCATAATTACAATTTGATTATTTTCTAATATTTTCACCTTGTTGTTTTATTTGCTGGAATACATTCAAACTTGACACTTTGACATCTCATACAAACAGATGACGTGCCGCTAAGCTCAGTTATCTTTCTTCTCTCTGGTCATCTTGATCATGGTCTCCGGCGATCGGTAGAGGAAGATGAGTTTCTCAACCATTGTCTCTTCTAGCTCCATCTCTCCTGTCTCACGCACCACAAAAATGTCTGTGCAGAGCTTCAGGACTCTGTCCACACATGGCAGCTCCTCAAACATGATGGACCGGGATATCCCGTTGAAGAATTCCCTCACAAACTTTCCGATGACCAGCACCACAGACATATACAGGCCTACGATGCTGCAATGAAAGAACAGTAATCGGTGTCAAACGAGTCCTAATAAGACATTAACTGTTTTTACAGTGATTTTTCTCACATTTCAAAGTGCTGTAGATTAACCCACAAGAATGCCGTCAATTATAATGAGTTTGAACAGTACAAAGTGCCTTACCCGTGTCCAGCCAAAAAGCCCAGACTGGAGGGGCTGACTTTATCATTGAACACCACAATCTCTATGCTGTGACATTTGTGCTTGGAGTTGGTGAGAACTGGGGAGCACTCCTCCACCACCCACCACTGGTCTGCCTCTTTGTCCGTCCCATTGACCTGCTGAAGTTTTAGAGACATGGGCCTGAAGAAAGCCAGCTTCTTAAGGTCTGGACGCTCCGACGAGTCTGAAGGAAGATATGCTGAGATTAAGCCGAAGTGCATTTTACTGAGTAATAATAGGAACAATAGGATGATTTTGACAACCCAGATGAAATCCTTGAATTGTGTGAATAAAAACAACATGCAATGATTTTTAATTGAAAAACAATACTACATAGGCAAAATGTTAAAAAAAAATTCCATTTGTCTACTTTTTAAAATCATGCTCATTTATTTCTTTTAGCAATGCTCTGTAAATTATTTGGGAACTGGGGAGTAACTATTGTTTTCCCATTGTTGCAAAATATACTGTAAGATTTCAGCTGCTAAAGAGTTCAAGGTTTTCTATCTTGAATTTAATAATGCCCCGATTTGAGCTCATATAGACCTAAAGTGCATTTTTTAGAAAGCGTCCTGAAAAGGGCAGGTTTTCTGAGAAACTTGACAAAATTGTCACTGTCGACAAAAACCTCAATTTCTCATCTTCTAAGGAAGGAATGAATTGTTAATTGTTATTGTAAGTGATTGACATTGCCTTTTATTCATCAATGTATATATATAAAAAAGATAAGAACAGATAAAAACATGGACATGTTTGTTCAGGTGGTGATTTGTGCATGCCTTCAGCATTAATGTACCCTTACTGCAAGGCAACTATTTTAAGAACAAAGCCTGTTTATTGAAATGATATATCTGCATTGCATTTCAAGGCTTTCTAAAGACAAAATCATGGCTGTTTATGATTTTTTGAAATGAGTGAATTTTGTTTTTAAATACAAAATGAACCATCAATTTTGGAAACAGGTTTCCATAATGTGGATATCTTATAGATAAAAATCAACTGTAACAAATTAAAACTTATGGATACTAACCTACTATCATCCTGGTTGCCATTTTGGACTCTTGTCCCTTGGGACCCCTGATGTACTTTGGCAACAGTGAGTTAATGATCCTGCAGGACAGAAAACCATATATTAACAATGCTTACTGCAGACAAAATCTTTATTGATGTTGCACAGGCTTACCCTAAAAATAAACTGTCATTGTCTCAGATCTAAAGGGAGAGGCTGAGCTGTATTATGAAATAATACAGTATTGTGTATAATGTAACTGACCCCCACTGCTTGTGACCACAGTGTAGATCGTTATATCCACAAGAGTGGCTTCACAGGCAAGCCTGTATCATTACAATAGGAGCAATAATAAGAGCAGTGGATTGAATTGTGGTTTTGCTGGATTTATTAGTGTACAGAAGCAGAAACAGAAATCCTGAACAGTGCTATGGCACTTGGACATTTGTCACAGAAGCACCTTCCGTGCCTGAAGTAAGTAAACTCTGCTGGTCATGTGTCGACTGAGACTCACACAGGTTTGTTGCTGTTGCCTTTCAGCATGTTGACAATCCCATCCCTCAAGACCATATCATCAAACTTCACGGTGTGTTCTCCCAACGCCTCCACATTCATTGTAATGGATGCATTCCTGAAGAGAGGGCCATATCAAATGTGCCAAAGTTTATTCATATGTCTTATCTGCACATTATGTGCACCTGCACTTACTGCTTATAAAATAACTCATTATTTGCAATGATGCACTCATTCGTCTTCACACCAGTTCACACAGGACCCATTTACTTTTTACATCAGGCAAATGCCTGTTTGGACCCAGTTCTGCTTTAGGGCCTTCTCGAATCAGCCGTTTCTGCAGATGTGAGACCTGTTATATTTAGTATATTAGGCGAGTTCTCCTTGAGCCTTTTCAAGGCATCTGCATATCAAATACAAACAGACACACACACACACAGTCTGACCTAAGCAGCGTCCAGCGTAGGGTGATATATATGTGAGAGGACTTGCTCAGCTCCTCTATCATGGCCGCTCGGCTGGCTGGGCTGATGCTCCACAGCAGACTGGCATCACTCTTTATCTTTGCTGCAACAATGTCCTCAGCTTCGTAGTTCATCAGGAACTGCATAGCAGCCTGGGAGAGACAGCAAATGGGATTAGATTTCCACAAACGTTTCAATAAATGCCACCACTGAGTTCTGAGGAGACACTTTAGATATCTGACATGGCAACACCAACAACATGATATATTAGGACAGTTATGTCTTTACAGGTCACTGAGAAAGCTAATGATACTTGTGTTCATGCAATAGAGAGGTCATATGACATCCGTATGAAGTTCACTTCTTTGTTTTGAAAAATCTATTATTTGAGTCTATTGTTATCTTTCATCAAACTTGTCATAAAGACAAACACATATGAATGAATACCTCATCGAATATATAATATGTATTGTACTTGATTACAACTACTAAGTAAACAGTTTTATTTAGCACTTGCTATTGATTGTCAGAGCTTTTAATTATATTATTATAAGAAAATAGCTGCTAATTTGGGAAGATGACTACCATAAGTAAACAAAAAATCATTATATGATATACATATGATGATGAGTCAATCAGTAGTATATCTGGTTGAGTTCTGGTTGTCGCTGTAATAACTGTGACATGACATGAATAAGATGTGCTCCCCCTATGGTCATTGTCAGTTAATTTATGGTTGACCAGGATAATAAATATATGGTTTTATTATTATAATTTTTTTAGTTAGATTCACAGTTGTATTGATCGCTGTCCCATACTTAGTTGTACGTGGCTTGTAAAATTTCTGTAGTTAAATAAAGAACATCTCACTGGGTGAGTGGCATAAACTTTGGTGAGTTTGTTCAATCCAGCTTCTCTGAATGCAACCAAGTTCTGCTCCTGAGCGCTCATAGAGAACAGAGGCTGTAAAAAGACAAAAAGAAAAACATTTACCTTTCAGCAAAGCAACATCCATGGTAAAAAAAAAAAACAGTTTGATAATGGACTGAATGCCACAGTTAGCACTGTTAGCAAAAACATCAGTGGTCATACCAAAACACAACAGCCACCTTTTCACTGTGACACATGAGGGAATATGAGCACATAAACAGTAAAAAGTAAACACACTAGTATTCACTCTGACCTCGTATCCTGCAATGCTGAGCTGGATGGAGACATCCACCGGCTGATTGGTCACTCCGGCCGCTGAATTGACCAGAGACATGAAGAGGAGAGGGAACCAGATGATGCTGATGAGAGCAAAGATGATAAACCCTCCCATCCCATATTTCACCACCTTCTTCTTCTTCTGCCCTGGAAGGTGGGGATATTTCTGGAAAAAAATATAAATAAATTTCAGTTTTGTTTTGAACAAATTACAATGATGTACATGAATCCTTTGGTAGACATATTCTGACAACTTAACACAGAGTTGCCTTTGATGTAGATTTCTAACCAGACAAAACTGATCAAAAAGTACTTAATCTAGTTTAATGCATTTAGTACTTGTTTATGGACCAAAACGATTTTTGGTAGATCATTTTATTTTATAATTTAATACAACTTTAATATTATTCACATATAGGTTTGAGCATTCATATAATAAATGTCATCAGTAAATAACGATGATAAATAAATGACCAGTGCATGTGCAGTAAAAGCTCTTACTTACTTTTTCAGACTCCCTACTGCATTTGAGGATAAATATGTTAGCATAGATGTCTTCTACACAAATCCAACTGGAGAGAGAGAGGGTGGTGTCAGTCCAAACCCAATCCATCACCGCCCTCAGCTCTGTCAGGAAGGGAACCATCCGAAAACTGGAAGAGGAGAGAATGATAAAGAGGATGCACAATGACCAAAAAGTACTAAAAGGATTTAAAAATCGTGTAATTGGAGGTGATTATTAAAGGCAGTGTGTGTTTTTGTACCCTTGGAAGAGAAAGAGGTTCAGGTAGTTGAAGTTCTTTGTGAGGAAGTTGCCCAGGATGCGATTTGGATAGCCACATTTGATCTGGTAGGCAGACAGGCCAAAGTAGATGCACTTTACAAAGTACCACAGCTGAGCAATTGGGTTCCTGTTGAATCTCCTGCAGCAAAGAGCAAACAGAGGAGATATCAACCTTTGCTGTGGTTCCTGACATGAGTCACACTTACTATGTTTTTAGTGTGTTTATTAAATGAGAATAGGATCGATTATTTGAATTATTTCATTAAGGTAAAACTGAATAGAGGATGATGGAGAAATTATGAAGACAACACCAAACACATTCAACATTTATTTATTTGTTTATTATTTATAAATAAATGTATTATTTCATAATGAAGAAATGTTCTATGATATATGATCTATTTTTACCCATCATGGTCTTTCTTCTATTCTGAATAATGTCTTTTAAAGTCCCTTTAGTAAGATAATCCAAGTATATGTTTTTTTTTGTGTGTGCGTGTGTGTGTGTGTGTGTGTATGTGTGTTATTTCTGCTGTTTACAGTTTATATAGAGACACAGAAAACAGCTGAATGGCATCACATTTTACACTAAGGAACAGTAGTAACTCATTCTTACAACAAATGATCTTGACTGAATTCAAGAGCTATGCCAATGAATGAGCAGAATAATGCTTTTAGGCATTGAGATAAACTCCTACCTCTCTGTGACGCCAGGGAGGATGAAGAACATCCAGAAGTGTATCCCAAACACCAGCACCACCTGGAAAACACATTTTCCCAGAAGGGTCTTCTTCAAGTACAGCGCTCGGTCCACTATCATGGTACCAAATTGCATGAGCAGCATGACCAGAAAGGCTTCTGGGACCTGGTCATCTGACAGAGTCTCAGTGAGGTCAACTGCTGCAGAGTATTTCTGTGGAGTCATAAATCAGTCTTACTGTGTCACAATGAAAATAGCACTTTTTAACTGTGATTTTTTTGTCACAATAAGTAGTAGTCATGCAAATTTGTAGTCTTGTTTTACCCCAAAAGCCCCGTATCCATATATGGTAACTATGAAGTTGACGACATCAATGAGAAACATGAGGGCGTAGACGTCACACACAGGACTGTATTCTGGGTGGATGATGTCATAGAAAAACTGTCTTATTGGTAAGTAGATGTGAAGACCTCTGCAAAAAGAGAGAAGACTTCATCACACTTTTATCAGAGCTCACACTTTAGGAAATCGCACATTGTTAGGAACAGAAAAACTAAAATTCAGTATGATTCGCATGTAAATGGATCAAAATGAAAAATGTGTACATAAAGCAGTCTGAATAAAACAACCCACACTTCTATGATGGCGGCTTTGGCTCGCAGCATTCCCTCTCTGATCCGCTGTCTGACCCTCTGCCTCCTGGTCAGCAAAGCTGTTTGCCGTCTCTTTTTCTTGCTGTTCCGCTTTTTTGGCTTCCCCTCTACAATGGAAAAATAAATAGATTCAAATTTTAGTCATGTCAGGTAAATACCAACAAATGCCAACTCAAACAAATAGGAAGAGTAAAAGATAACAGAGAATTCTTACCAAAAGATTCGTCTCTTTTCTGTCTGAAGAATATGGAGGTGGTGGAGGCCTGAAGGGGGAGGAACTTCAGCCGGCGTGGACGTTTCCCTTGACTGCCCACCTGATCTGCCCCTGTCATCTTCTTCTTGTCTACTTTCTTCTTAAGCTTCTTGAAGAAATCAGGCATCTCAACCTCCTTGTTGTCCCACAACCCGTGGCACTGTACAGTAAGGGACACAAATCAAAACTAGTGGCAGCTGGAACGGTAGTACCATTTGTGAGATACACAATGGCTTATGGGGCCTTTTGAGTAAGTAGATTCATTGCATTTGTAATTTTTCATGCTTACCTTTAGAATGGATCGATGAAAGAACAGAGCGAGCAGTTGAATGAGGTCAAAGAGGACATAGCCATCTTTTTTCTCCACCCCGATGATGTTTGGCAGGGCAAAGGGCTGCTCTGCGTTGATTCCACGGTAAGCAGAGGTGGTCCAGGGAAAGAAACCAAACTGGAAAAAGTACTTCACTACAACAGTCAGCTGAAACAAAAGAGGACAGATAGCTGAATGAATCTGAACGAGCTATCAGCTTAAATTCTAGATAATTATCACAGTTTAAGGGTAGATAAGTCCCTATGGCTGCAGTATTATACTAATCATGCAGCAAGTCCATGATCCACTTGACCCAGATTGTGCTCATTCATCATTTCTCACAAAAAAACATGACTTCTTTTTAAAAGGTCATAAAACATAAGGTATCATCATAAGAAAAAACACAAAAAAACAAAAAAAAGACAATTTATCGGAAAAAGTAAACAAGATCTTTCCATCAACTCTAATGACCTACTTCTGTGTAGATTATAGCTGTCATCCAGAAGCGTTTAGACGGCCGGGGCACGGACAGCATGGCCCAGAGGAATATCAGAATCGGCAGGATGATGGTGAGGAACGAAGCCGACATAATGTGGTTGAGAAGGATGACAAAGTAGCACAGCATCTCTGACTTGGACACCATGGTGTTGTAAAGGGCAAACAGCAGCTTCAGTGGCCTCGGCAACGTCGTGTAAAACTTATCAGAGGCCGAGATCTCATCATTTTCAAACATGCTTTAGAAAGGTCAGAGGGGGAAAAAGTCAAGATTAAAAAGTTGTAATGCGGTATAGCAAAAAAGATTTTCAAATGTTTATTGTGTCTACAGTACTAACTTGTTGAGCAGCAGCTCACTGGCAGTGAGGTTCCTCGTTTCCTGACTCAGAGGTCTAGGAGACTCTGTAAGATCAAGACTTCTCTCTCCATCACTCTCCCTGAAATCCTGTGATATGCATTCTGCGTATTTGGTGTACTCATCCTCTTCCCTGTGGTGCAGTTCCTCATCCAGCTCGACTCTCTCCAACTCTGTATCCCCTTGTTGGTCATTTCTCTCCTGTTCCTCATAATCCTGTTCAGATTTCCTCTCAATCTCTGTGTCTTTTTCATCATCCTCGTTGTACTCAAAGTCTACTTCTTGAGTGGCTGCATCTTCAAAGCTTTTGAGGAAAGATTTACTTCACTTTCAAGAATAAAGGTAACAGTAATTGTATTATGGAGTAAAAGATTAAGGAACTATAAAACATGTAAAAGCAAACAAAATTAGGTCAGTCAGGAATATAAATCGGTTCAGATTACAACAGAAGATGTAAGAACAGCAGTGTAAGAGCACTGCAGAAGCTGAAGTATTGTCCCAAATCATCTATAACTGCAAGTTTCTGTATTTTGAGTCTAGATGGTAATCATCCTGTTTAAAAAAAACGTTAAAGATTGCACCTCACACTTTCTTTATATGCAGGTCGGAATGCAGCAAAATAACACTGAATTGAAAAGGTTAACATCTAAATTGTACCTGATGTTTCTGCAATTCTGCATTACAGATATTTAGATTATTTCAATGAGATTTTCGCTCAAAATTCAGGTGTGCTGCACTGAAATGCGTTTATAAAATCCCTTCTCCTTACGTCTGTGAAAGTTCATCAGTTTCAAAGGAGGTCATGTCAATGTGGGCCTCTTTCAGTAGCCTTCGTCTGAGCTGGTAGGGAGCTGGTTGCACAAAAGGTGGATCATCTAGTTCCTCCTGCGTTGGCTGTCGGGAGCCCAGCATGGTCTCATCTGTCATACAGCTGAAGGTGAGCAGGGAGAAAAGAGTCAATCAATATGCCAATCCAAACACACATAAAGGATAGATGTGATTTACTCCG
This sequence comes from Odontesthes bonariensis, assembly GCF_027942865.1. Taxonomy (NCBI): domain Eukaryota; kingdom Metazoa; phylum Chordata; class Actinopteri; order Atheriniformes; family Atherinopsidae; genus Odontesthes; species Odontesthes bonariensis. The sequence continues at coordinate 14,485,965 of NC_134515.1, read as the reverse complement.
TGCTCAGTAACATGCCTGGAAAAGCTGCTGCCCCAGGACATTTTGGAGGCTTGGTTCTTCAGCTTGGCATAGGCATGGTGTGAGGAGGGGACAGCAGGCGGGGTGGAGGGGGGAGGCAGGCTGTCCAGACCATCCTGAGATGACATTGTATTCTGACGGGATATCCAGTTTTCATAAAACTTTTTCACGCTGTCCTTAGTCACCTCTTTACCCTACAGAGCGAGATAAGTAACAGAAAGTTATAACTCTTAAAGAGGTCAAAGCAATAAAGACAGAGACTCAACCCACAGCTGTCTGAAAACACAGAACATCACATCGCTGCCTGTTTGACAGGCTTCGGCATCAGTATTCTAGTACTGAACTTATTCAATAAATGTTTTTAGCGTAGAGTGTGAATTCACTGAATACTTTCTAACACAAAATATTCTTTGTTGACTGCAGTGTATTCAACTTATTTCAACAGAGTAAATTTAAGACTTAAGAGCAGCTCGTTTCGTGAGTGTTTTTACCACCTTTTAGAGAAATATACAGTATCAGTGAGTGTTCCCTCCCAAATCATTCTGGTATTGCTAATTACAAGGTGTGATTTGTTTTGAGAAGGTGCATGGTGGTAAAGTTGATGATTGTGATTTTTGTACTCTCTTAATATTGAAAGTTCAGTATGAATTTTTACAGTCGATTTTTATGTTAGAATATTCCTTTGCTCAATGATGCAATATAGAAAATCCATGCATATGTGTTAACTGATGTGTTGTTTAACATCTCCGTCACTGGGCTAAAAAGAAAATTAGTTTTTCATGCTGAAATGTGTCCTTTTTTCAAATAATATTTTGATTCATCTACTTTGTGTAACGTAACTGTGGAAAGAGAAATTGTATATGAGTACATAAAAAACAAATGACATATATATAATCACAGTAATACAAATAAAACACATTAAAGGAAGGGTTACAGCTACATAACCAATCTATTTGTTGATATACATACACAGTTTATAACTATATTTCTCCTAAAGTTTTCAACAACATCGGACTAGATACAGCTGGTTCTACAGATTTAAGCCTTTTTTTTAAGGCTATGTTGTTTGTAATTCATATTGATCAAACTGAAAGTTTTTGTCTTTCACTAAAACGAAATAAAGGTAAAAGTACACGTACAAAAATCATATCATGCTGAGCTTGGTTATCATGTTTATTTCCTCTCTGCATACCTTCTTTTGCTGCTGGTTGAGCAGCGCTCGCTCAAAGCGAAGCACTTTGGAAATGTCAAGGTTGTCTTTACAGAATGAGTTCAGACCATCCGTTAAGTCGTCAGCGAGAGACTGGAGCAGCGCCCAGCTGAACTTTAATGTGTTAATGATGCGCTGCAGGATGTTTTCTGCAAGAAGAGGAAAAGCAAAAAAAATGCAAAAACAGTTTTCTGTTTTATGGCTGCTTGTTTGAAAATGTGAGTGTCATTTGGAGGTACAACGATCCACATCTCAGAGGTTTAGTTATGGTTAGGCAATCATTTGAATTGTTTTTGAGCTTTTGTTTGTTTTTGTTTTTTTTACCTTTTTCCTCCTCTTCCTCCTCCACCACATTGTTAGCATCCAGTTCATCTTCACTAGACTCTGCTCTTTCAATGCCTAGAAAAAAAAAAAAAAATTTATCATTTAATTCATTTTGAAGTTAGATGTCTTTATAACTACTGACCAAATCAAAATATCATTTGAAGCTATGCTAATGGTGCTTAAACAGGTGACACCCACCCAATCCACCCTTCCACACCTTCTATCTTCCATTTTCACTAGCGAGCTATATGATGATGAATGTTCCTTTAACAGTTAGGTGAACTCTGTTAAGGCTGCATAAATGCTTTTAATAACTCCACACATTCCCTCACTTTCAATGTCTTTTCTTACAAACAATTGAATGATTACATCAGTGACAGCTAGATACATGTGAAACCTACATAAAAAAATAACTTTTTCAATTCTAATGTTCTATGTATCAGGATACTAAAAAAAAAAAAAAAAAAAAAATCAATCATCCGGTCCTTACCAGGTCTTAAAAATAGGTAAATACAACCTCAAAAGAACAAAAACCCATGATGCAGTACACAGAGTCATCATTCATTCAATAAAAACTGATCCAAAATGCAGAAACAGTGTGTAAAAAAGTACATTTCATGATTCAATATTCTAAAAAAAACACCCTTACCAGCAATAACTTGAAGTATTTATTGTTGTATAAATTCATCAGTCTTTCACATTGTTATGGAGGAATTCTGGCCCACTCTTCTTTACAATGTTGATCAGTTCATTGAAGTTTGCCAGCATTTGTTTCTGCACAGCTCTCTTAAGGTCCCACCGCAACATTTCAATCAAGCAGAGGTCTGGAGTTTGACTGGACCATTGCAACACCTTGACTCTTTTCTTTTTCAACCATTCTGTTGTTGATTTTCAGGTCTTCTTGGGATTATTGTCCCATTGCATAACCTAAACTTCAGTTGTCAGACAAATGGCCTCCCATTTGACTCAAGACTACTTTGGCATACAGAAGATTTCATGTTTGATGCAAGTTGCCCAGTGGCTGCATCCTGTGGCTGCAAAACAAGCCTAAATCATCAACCCTCCACCACCGTGCTTGACAGTTGGTATGAGGTGTTTGTGCTGATGTGCTGCGTTTGGTTTTCTCCAAACGTGTTGCTGTGCACTACGACCAAACATCTCCACTTTGGTCTGGTCTGTCCCAAGGAAATTGTTCCAGAAGTCTTGTGGTTTGTACAGATGTAACTTTGCAAACCTAAGCTGTGCTGCCATGTTCTTTTTAGAGAGAAGAGGCTTTCTCCTGACAACCCTTCCAAGCAAACCATACTCATTCAGTCTTCTTCTAATTGTACAGTCATGAACTTTAACATTTGACATGCTAACTGAGGCCTGTAGAGTCTGAGATGTAGCTCAAGTTTATTGCAATTTCTTTAGACATTGCATGGTCTGACCTTGAATTAACTTGCTGGGACGCCCATTTGGGTTTAGATTGGCAACTTTCTTGAATTTGTACCCAAACTGTACAAAAATGAAAAATGAACCACCTAAATTGGACTTATACACACAGACAATGTGGTTAGTGTTCAAATCGCACATACTACGGAGTTACATCTTTTTGCATTTTTGTAAAAAACAGTCAAGTGTAAGTGTATATAAATACTGCTGACTTCTCATTAAAACTGATCTCATTCACTTATTTTTCTGTTTCCTTGGTCAGATGGAGAAACGTATCAGAAAGGAACACCCACATCCAAACTTCAGACCAGCAAACTCCCAAAACTTCAGCTTTTATCGAGATGCTCATACTTGCAATCAATTAATCAAGTGCGTTTGATTAGCTACTACTTACCTTTTTAATTCTTGTGGAAGCCCTTAGAGAGTACCTATCTTATTTTTTTAAACACTGCATCAGAATTTTTTAACTAAAGTTTTTGTAAAATAAACGAGACAGTGTAATCTTATGTGTTGCTCTTAATCTAAGGTTGTAGTTATCTAATCTTAAAACCTATGTCCTGATACCATGACTATGTATGTGCTTAGCAATAAGGGAAATAAGACGTTGTTACATAGTAAATAGCCCGTGCTTTTTCTCACCCTGCTGCCTCCGAAGCTCTCTTTTTGCCTTCTTCTTTTCCTCTTTCTTAATTTCTTTCTTTTCCTTCTTCAGGTCCTTCAGAGCTGTCTTAGAGCTGGTGATCCAGGCGTTGTAAGCCAACTGGGACATCAAAGACACAACATGTAAACTAAACAGCATAAATGATTCCATTTGTTTGTCCTTTCAAGGAAAACTACTATAATACAGTTTCTAAAAACTAAATGCGGCCTTTGTAATTTGTTAACTGTAGGATTTGTCTCAGGTGTCACCTGGAAAGCTGATTTCTTCTTTGGTGGTTCCTCCTCTTTCTTCTCTGGAACTTCTTCCTCCTCTTCCTCACTTTCACTCTCAAACAGATGGTAGCCACAATTGTTTTCCACTGTTTTAAACAGAGCAAAGTCAAAACTTTGTCACCATGTACACTGCTGAGCCTCTGATCAAGGCATCTCATTCAAAGCTGCGCCACTGCGGCAGGTCAGCAACAAGAGAAATGCAACTATACTGTTAGCGTTTTATAAAACAACTCAGATTGACATCATCCTTCCGACAGGGGGAGTTATATAAGACATGAAAGAAAATTCTCAATCGAGTGTCGGGACTTTGTTTTTTGCACTCATTATGTCATGTTGCGGCTCACCTCCTGGCTGAGAGACCCAAGGCTTCCACCATTTTCCGGCATCTCTCTGTGCCTTCTCATCATCAACTGGAAAATAGCAGTTCATTTTGGTTATGTATTACTGATATTTGCTGAATCCCTTCCTCTGAGGGAATGGGGGATACCATAAAGTCAACATAGATTATTTTATAGTTTATAGATTGCAGTGAAATTTGAGAGCACCCCTTTGTCACAACAGAAAAATCATGGAGATGCACTTAAAATATCAATAATTAAGAGCCAAAGATTGATATTTAGGACACATTAAAAGCATTTCAAACATTTAAAAACTTCAGCACATTTGTTGACCTGGCCACAGTAAGTCAATGAAACTGAGATTAGTCAACCTTGTGATTTAGCATTGAGTTTGTGCCACCTACCCACATTTGGGTATTCAGCACTGGAAATGCATGATCTTGGTTTAGCAGGACAGAGAAATATACTCAGAAAGCACATTTTTCTAAAGACTAAATCAGCATGTTTTAAAGTATGGATTTGAATTCAGTTCAAACAAAGCAGCTAAAAGAAGAAAAAAGACTAAATTACTATTGCTTCACTCACTTCACATTAGCTTTTTACAACATACAGTCATGAACTTTGTGAGAAATTTGTGGTTTCAGAAATATGATCAGCAGAAATGTAATTATACCAGAAGAGCTTGTCTCGAAGACATATGTTTATAAGGGCAGAACAACAGAAACAGAAGGTAGATGAGCTTGTGTTACCTTGTGCTACCTGCTCCTGATCTGCAGGAAGTTCTGCATTGTCTGCCTCTGCAGGTCGACTCTTCTGTTTAGATTTAATCTTCTCCATCCTACAGGAAGAGGGTAGAAAGGTTGATTACTCTCTGTGTTTACTCTTTTGAGAAGATAAATGGGAGATAGAGAGAGGGGAAATATGCTGGTCATCACCATAAACTGAATCCATTAATTGATTTATTCACTGTCTTACTGTCTCTTCAGCGTCTCAACAGATTTCTTCTCCATCTCCAGTCTGGCTGCTACCAGTTTTTTCACTTTGGCTTCAAACAGCTCAGCACCCCTTAGAGACACACACACAAATTATCATAAATTTAACTGTTTTTGGCATTATGTGCAATTTCTAAGCTGCTTGTGTTTTTAACAGTCTTACTCTTTTTCTCATTTCAATTTGTGGCTCTAGGGATTATCGGTGTCTTTCAACCATCACAATGTCTGCAGCATCATTACAAAATTATCTGTTTTGTGTAAACCACTAACAAGAAGCAACAGAGGCAAATAACATAAAAAAAAAAAAGCATATTGCATTTCAAGCCTCTCGTTTTAGACGCTTTACATCAGCTTACAAATAGCTAAATTATATCGCTGGTGAAGCTATCATCAAGATGCACAGAAAAACTGCCAGAGGACCGATTTGGTACTATACATAAGAAAAAGGGTAAGTGATAATTTCTTCTTAATTACTGGCATTACTTGGAGAGTTTTTAGTTATTTAACAGCAGATCAGCTGAACATTTGGAAACGTCAACATTATTTATAAAGTTTGTAAAAGCCCATTTAAATTTGCCTAACAACAGAATGAAGCGCAGACCTTGAGGCCAATATCTTAGAAGACTTGAGGTCAGACACCACGTAAAGGAAGTAGTAGCTGAGGAAGACCCTCCTTTGTGCAAGGAGGACGGTGAAACAGATAGCATCCCAGACGATGCCGGCCTCGCCCTCTGGCAGCTCGCACTCATCACTAGGCTCCGCTGAGACACACAAAAGGAGAGAAGAAATGAAATACTCTAACTACAACAAAAGTTTTTGTCAACTTTTTTCTGCAGCCCTCTAAGATCAAACTTAGCTTAGTTATGATCTGACAAGGGAAACTTTGCACAAATGGAAGAAGTAGATTTAAACAGCAGTTGCTATCCCCTCAAATTGTTGTTTTCTAATATATGTTTGCTAAAAGAAAAAGCAACTAGGAAAGAAATTTTAAAACATGTTTTGTATGAACATGTATGTTAAATAAAACATTCAGCCTGAATGAGAAACCAAACCTAGTTACGATTTAAAAAAGAATGACTTGTTCAATATGTTGTTAAAGAAACGTAATTTGGCATTACACTTGAATAAAGTTTGATGAAGAAGAGTAAAAGTTTTAGTTTTTTTTCTTCCTAACATGGCTTTTATCATGCTAATGTTTCTGAGTGTCATATAAAGAAGTATTGGAAACATAACTTTCTATCCTGAAAAATTCAAAAGCTAAGGAGACAGTTTAATTTTTTTTTGATAAATGATATAAATATTAATTCGTAGATTTCCAAATGTTTAAATCATTTTCATGAACCAGATGGAGCACAAAGTTGATAATGATAGTCACACAACTAGGGACACTACTAGCATATTTTCTACTGTACCGATTTATAGTTTATTTCCCACTCTAACCTTCTTATAAGACCTATGACACTCAATTAAATTGGAACATAAATCACATTTTTAGATGTAGCTGTTTGAAAAAAGTCTGTCAAAGATCTATTTAAAATATGTTGATGACAAAAAACAGGGTGATACCACAGTATGTGAGTCAGATTCATATATTCAAAGAATGCAATGTATTACATACACTGGAAAAAATCTAAGTCTTACCAAGTATATTTGTCTCATTTCTGGTCAAAATATCTCTTTGCACTTAATATAAGACACAACTGCCTAACAAGTACTATTTCAGCCAGATATAGGGACTTGTTTGAAGACAATACATCTTGAATATCTTGTTAAATGAAAATGTCTTGAAAACAAATTGTTTTGAGTCACAGATAATATGAAACAAGCTTTTTTTTTTACATTTGAAGAGGTTTTTAAGCTAATTTCAAGATAATTTTTATCTCAAAAGTCCTAAATATCACATCTTATTTCAAGAAATCTTGATAAGCCGATTTTCACTAGTTCCATTTCACTTTTTTTTTTCTTATTTCAAGCAAAAACGAGGCATTTTTTCCAGTGTATAAAAGCAATACATGACGCCACTAGAATTCATGAAGTACAAACCACACAACCATAAGCAAGTCTTATTAATTCTTCTTTTTTTTCACTAGACACTCTGTGTACAACCACACAAGTTTTATTGTTACAGACACTCACGGACGTCATAGCCTTTGATGGTGCAGAACATGCTGAAGGCTTGAATTAACCAGCAGCTGTTCTTCAACAGGCTGTCCAGATAGGCACAAGAGCCAAGCTGAGGGAAAGGCAGAAAAAGAGCATGATTCTCAAAGTCTGCTGAAAAAGCCTGAAGATAAACAGCCACATGTTGAACCTCTCTGCTGTACGGTCACTTACAGACAGTAGGTTCTTCATGGCAATCACAAAACTGGTGTAGGCGATGAGCCAATCCCACAGTCGCAGGATGTATTTGACAGGCTGCAACACCACGCTGCCGCCAAACAACATGAAGTAGAAACAGGCCACCAGGTAGCCGAGACAGAAGATGTTTATCCGTGTGGTGCCAGTGATGAAGATGAGGCAGAGCACCAGCCAGAAGAAATAGCTGAAAACAAACACCTTCACCATGTCGAGGTAGCACCTGATGACATAAGCAAGACAGACATCTTCATGTTGAAAAAGAGCAAAAGAGCATGTTAGGTTAATTGGTCGTTCTAAAATGTCTGTAGGTGTGGCTGTGCACAGTTTTGTTTCTCCCTGTGGTGAACTGCTTATCTGTGCCAAGTATACCTTCAGCCTCCTGTGCCTCTTCACCAGTTAAAGTAGGTTTGGCTAATGGATGGGCGGATGTTCTATTGATAGCAAGATAGTAAATTTGATGAAGACTCCCAGTAAAGCAAGCGAAATAAAGCTCATAAACAAATGCTGATGGAAATGGGAGTTGTCCATGAATGCTTATCTTGCAGTTTCAGTTCTTCAGAACAGCTTTCACGAGTTTGACAACACACATAAATTAGTAATCTAGCTCAAACCTTTAATGCTTCTGAAATGACCACAAAGCAGCATTACGGTCTCCCAATTCTCTACCTGCTGTATAACTTACAGAGCAGGAAGCTATTTGAGGAGATTAACAAAGTGCTGCGATATACAGTTCAGGTTATTTCCCTGTAGAGTTGTAGAGTCTTGACCTCTGATCAAGACTCTACAAATTAGACTTCAAGGGTGAATTCTGTTTAAAATTAAAGATTTTTTTTTTTCTTTTTTTACTGAAATATATGTAGAAGAAATCAAAGATGCAAGTTTAAGACAAGACTTGAATTACACAGATCTAATATAGCCGGTAAAGATGTGTCAGAAAAAAAAAAAGAATAAAACAACAATGAAGGCATCATTGTAAACAAACGGTAGGTATTCTGTTTTGGCATGGTAACAAGGCATTTCTTAATAAGCAAAATGACAAAAAAAAAAGAGTTGATATTTAATGATAACTTATTCTAATCAAAGAGGGTTCAAAACATTTAAGTTTTTATTTAACTAACCTCAATCAAAACAAAGGGGACATCAAAATTAAAGCAATCAAAGCTTCAAAGTGCATAAAGCTTTTTCAAAGATAACAAACAAAATATTGTCAATGACAATGAGGATAATCAAAGGAAACCGCATTGAAAAATAAACTGTACCTTGTAAAACTGAAGTCTTAGTTCAAGAGGAATCTGTCTTAGTCTGTCCAAGGTTGTTTAGCAGTGTGTAATACCGACACTTCTTTGCAGAGCGCTGAGAGCACCAACATCAGTTCAAGTATTAGATATCTATTATATAGTCAGCTGAATCCATAATTACTTTCATGAAGTTTATAGTATAAAAATATTTCTGGAATGACACGGATCACCAACAATATGATGTAGCCTTTTGTAAATGATCAGTGTGTGATTTGAAAGTATGTTCACAGTCAGTCCAGTCATTCAATTTCAGAAACAAAGACATGATATATGTTGTTATACATAAATTAAATTCTAAATAATCTTGGAAAAAATTCCCTGGAGGTAAAATTGAAATTAGTAAAACCACATATTAATAGGTTTAACAGGTTAGAAGGTTAATAGGTTAGAAACAAAGATCTGGATAGGTTGAGGTTCTGCCTTGCACCAAATTGCATAAATAGGTCTTTGTTTTATAATTTGTTACCCATAAATGTAAGCAATGGGTAAGGAACTAATACAGAGTTACTCTAAGTTTTAAAGATACTCTTTATTTCTAATAACATATACAAGATGACAAAAAAGAACAGAACAATGTCTAAACACCCAGTTTGATATTTCTGACCTGCAGTGAAGGAAGTTATCAACAGGTATGAACTGGTTGAAAGAGCAAGGATCCAAACTACGGCTGATCTCAACGTTGTCGCCAGCAAGCAGCCGCACCGCCACTCGGTTCTCCTCCACAAACACCTGCCACTGCAGAGATGAGCAGAGCAGAAGGAGGTGGTCGTCTGCAGAGAGAGGGATAGACATTGGTCAGAAGAAGAGCACTGGACATGAAGAACAAAAGAGAAAAGAAGCAAAGGAAGGAAAAGGAAGGAAAAGGAAGAAAAACTTACAGAAAATGAAGGATGGATTGGGTCTCATAGCAAAGTCAGGCATGTAGAACCACTTAATAACATTAGAGGTCAAAGGCTGAACTGCAGTTCTCCAGGGATAGTCTTCCAAATAAATATAACAAGGAGAACAACAAAGAATGACAGTTTTACACTTTGAAATTCATATTTTCTACATCAGAAAAAAATCCCATTGTTTGTATTCTGCCATTATAATGTATATTTGATCAATTAAAAAAAAAAAACAATGAATGCATATCAAAGTTTCATCTATCTCTTCTTCGTTTGAATTTTTATTTTCATTCACCGCATAGTTTTTAATTTGTTTTTGAAAAATTCTACAGGTATTATGGCTGTGTAAAACGCTGTCAGTAGTTGCTATACAACATTTCATACCAACACAGAAAGCCGGAGGGATGCCGATGCAGAGCAGGTACTGAAACACCATGAGCCCAGCTGTGAAGCAGCAGTATTTAGGCCACACCTCCCCGATAGCCTTCCTGCGACGCCGAGCTAGGACTGCCATTAAGGCACAGGAATGGAGAAAGGCGTAGAAATCCATCCTCTGACCAATTACATTCACTGCCACGATTAAAGTGATCTGTGTGTGCATATGAATGAGTCAGATGTGTAGAGAAACATCATCAAATGTAGACACGTACACTTTAGTCCTTGGAAAAGTACCTCGAGTCCAAATTTGTAGAAACCGAAGTTGATGAAGTATTTGATGCAGGGCATGATGCCATGATCAAGGTGCTGCCTGGTGATGCCCTGGAAGATGATGCTGAAGGGTGGAGGCTTCAGGTCATTATGGAGACGGAAGTAGAGCTGGTGACGGTGGACGGTTGCCTCGAACAAAAGCAACCCCAGCACCATCAGATGGTTCTACAACGCAGAAACAGCATAACTGACAAACAGCTCACAGATTTTGTTTCAGGATACTGAGAAACATAATGTATGCTTAAATAATGATACAAATTAATTAAGTTATCTTTATCAAGTTAACGGCAATATGTTTTGAAGCATTAATCATTATTTATCTCAACAGTATTTTGAGAGTAAAGCCAGTTAAATTTTTTTTTATAAATCTTTGTGTCTATTCAATTAGGACTGCTGTTAGCAACTGTGATATCTGAATGTCATGGAGATCCCCAGCCTGCTGCTACACCTGTTACATATCGGAGTCTATGTTAGAGCCTACAAATCGGTTGCATCATCGCACCCTTAGACAGGGGAGGATCCTGCCTTCACACTTGCGCAGTGCTCCACACCAGTAGACGGGGTCAACAGGCTCAATATAGAGAATAGACCTCCTGAGCAGCTCCATCATGTTTCCCCTCAGCTCAGCTCCATCATCCAGCCCCGAGCTGTTGGATGGGAGCAAACCCTGAAATACCAAAACGAATTATTATCGATTATTGTTTCATTTTAATCATGTTCTTGGATAAAGTTGACAGTCTATGCTGAACAACATGACAGAAGTTTGTTATGTTTGTGTATAAAAACATTTTCCAACAGATAAGTTAGTCTGTGGGGTGCAGCTCATATGTTAACATACTGTATATGTACATACTTAGTATTACAGACTACCGTATGCTTTACAAGTGCAAAAACACAAAGTGAACACATATGCTACACATACATGATACCAATCAGCATATACACACAAACACACAGCGAGCCAAACTCACAGCAGTGCAGTTGGAGGAGTAGTCAAGAGGTTTGATGACTTTGAGCTGGTAAAACATCTTGCACACAACCATGACACAGGCCCACACAGCAGAAATGTTAGATGCCAAAGGTCGTAACCGTGGGAACGGGAGTGCAAACACCCAGAGAACCAGAAAAAGGAAGTTCATCAGCGAAACCTGTGAAAATGGAAATAAGTTTTTTTTTTCTGTTTAACGAGGTGCCCTTGAGCAAGGCACCGTACCCCCCATGCTCCCCGGGCGCTGCGAATGGCTGCCCACCGCTCCAGGTTGGCATCTGTCTGAGTGTGTGACCCTGTGCATGTGTGTGTCAACAGGTGCCAACCTGGATGGGTTAAAAGCGGAGGACAAATTTCGTGTGTATGCAGGTATGCATGACAAATAAAATCTGATCTGATCTTAAATTGTCTGTCTGTATTAAATGAATTGATGAGTCAGTGTGTACTTAAAGATTGTCATGATCCAATGTCCCACCTCTTGTAGTGACACCCAGATAATGCCAGTGGAAACTATTTTGAGGCTGTGGAGCTCCATCAGTCTCCAGCACAGCTCCTGGAGTCTGTAAAGTCCAGACAGAGCCTGAACGAGCAGCAGGCTTGCCCGGTCCACAATCACGATCCACTTGTCCTTACGACTGCTTGGCAAAGTTTCTGCGAAGAAGATATGGCAATAAAAAGGTAGCAAAGGACATCTCACATACCATTACAAATTCATCACTGCAACAGCTTTAATACAGCTCAGACAGCAACTAATATCTGCATAATTGAAGAGGAAATAACATGAAATTTTAATATTCATTTCCTCCAGAAACAACCATCAATAAAGAACTTAACTACCGGTACACATATTCTAAATCTTTTTAAGAGGCGGAAAAAGGTTTGTATGAGATCCATCATTCAATTGTTGTCTTGTTGGTAGAGAGCTTGTCGATATATAATGTTGTATCATTTAATTTTCCTACACACAACTGATCCAATAGAAGGTAACTGGAGACCCATTTTGCATCCTTGGAAGTAGTTACCTTCTCCCGGCGTCTCCTCCTGCTCCTCAGCTGCAATCTCAGAGGGGGTTTGCAGTTCAATGCTGTCCAGAGTCTCCTGACTGTTGGCTGTTCCCTTCTGCTCCTTCACAAGCCTGTCGGTCCAAACAATTTTTTTTTAAATTATCATTATATGAAGGACCACATTATTCCTGTAATTCAGGATTCTGTCACTGTTTCAAGTGCAATTTTATTAAATTAAATTTATTTAGGTAGTTAAAGAAGATTTACTTGTGGGTTCAATTACATCAAAACATAACAAGGGTCAAAATCAAGAACTGAGCAAAGGAGCCCTACCTTTTTTGGAACTTCTCAATGTTTTCTTTAATTCTGGAAATGAAATAACATAGAAATATCATGGTTACAAAAATGGACAGAAATGCCAAAATCATCTTATTATTTCATATTAGGTCACTGAAACAAAAGAGAATATGGCGCTCTTACTATGCCTAAGAACACAATTTTCTGACCATTCACTCACTTCACATATATGGCATAAATCTACAACATTCACAGTATTATTACCTCAAGCCAAGCTCCTATCACACTCAAAGTACAAACAGCAATCAACCAAAACTCTCCTTTATTACCTGACTCCTGAAACACACATTTCTAGAATCTAGTATTTTGAAGAATATTGGCCATCCTTTTTGATCTGCTCTTTAAAAAGTAATAGCATACTTCCCAAAGAAATAAGCAATCAGTCTTCAAGATAATGTTTTCAACAACAATTTCATAAGGAACTGGACAGAGATAGATTAGACATCTTAGTCTCCAGAACACCTACAAACCTCATCAGTGAATACTAATCTGAAACCAAGTATCTACCTAATAGCAAACTATAACCTGAAAAACTAACATTACATATATAGGATATAGGATATCAAGAGAAACTGTACACATGATCACTCTGCCACACATTCAGACATATTTCTTTCTCAAAGGTCAACACAACACAGGTAGAGAATTTGGATAATCACACTGAGGAAAATACAATCATCACATCCAGATACAGGTCTACTAGGTTAGATGGTTACCCTTGTTTTTCAATATGACTTCTGAAATCATCTATGATCATACAATTTTTTTGACATGTGAATTCTGTTTTGAATGCACCAAACACAAAGCTCCAACCACTGATCTATATATACCATCAATAAATGTTGCCATGAACAGTACAAACAAAACATCAAATTAAAACTGGACCCTGTTATTTGATCACTTCTGACACAAAGATTAAACACCTTTTATTGTTTTAACTCTACATACTAAGGCGTTCGACAGGATAGACTGCCCTGTTCTCTTTACTTCTGGATTGAAATCCACATAGCAAACCATTAAGATCCAGTATTACCACTGGACAAATGTCTAGGTCACCATGAAAGTTCCCATCATAACCAATAATATTCGCACATTTCATAGAATCACTGACCTCAACCAAAAAAAAAAAAAGGATTTCAGGCAATAAAATAAATCCACATGAGTATACTATCTGTCTGCATGCCAACAACATCTTGTTATATCCAACAAATCCCACAAGCTCCCCCACATCATCTGATTAACAGCTTTTGGCAAGGTTTCTGGCTTCTCCATTAACTGGTCTAAGATCAGAACTCTGGTTCCGAGCACTTTCATGCTGAGGTTGGAGACCAGAGGCGGCTTGTTGACTTTAGAAGGTGAAGCGGAGCAAATAAAAAAAAATGCCTGCATTCAGATAGTGTCTCTGTTACATTTATGGCTGCTGCATATTGTTCTGATAAACTGACAGTAAGTTGTACAAACAGTGGTACCAACTGACCAGAATTATAATGACATAAAGCACATGAAGTGTGAGCTTCATGGCTTCATGGGAGATTTCAACTGTTGTAAGCTGTTTTCTGATTGGTCAACTGAACTTTTTATACCAGATGTTGAAGCACAGTTTCCCCATTATGGATCAACTGGTTCATGTAACAATGACAGACAGTATATAAGATAAATCACACGTTTGATCAATGTCAGGACATTCTGCAGGTTATTCATTCCAAAAAAAACATGCAAAGTTTTTCTGTGTTTATATGTGAGAAACATCAGATTTCAACTATGTCTTATTGTGGTTGACATGATTTCTGTATCTCTGTATCATCACAATATTTGCTTTGTTCAAACCTTTCTATGTTCAAAATCACGAAAAAGTAACAAATCCACACAAAAGTGGAACCACAAAATTTGTGTATTCTAACATTAAAAATGACAATGATAAAAAAAAATAGATCTAAATTTGAAGCTTTACTTGTAAAAAAAAAAAACAACAACACATTATCCATAAAACATTTTGTACAATATTTCATAAGTATAACTGCTGTGTATGTTATTTGTGTTTGTTTATATATTTTATTTATGTGGTTTATTTTTGTAAAGAGTTATTTGTGTTGTGTACTGGGTGGGAACCAACGTTAGTCACCTGTTGCGCAGGGGACGCAATTTACAGAAGGAAGGAAGAAAACGAAAGCTTTAAGAAGTTCACTCTAAGTTATAAGTTCTTAACTTTTATCGTTTTAAGTTTTATATTTCAATGCATTTCTTGAGTAAAGTGCGTCAAACAACAAAACTGCAGTTTATTCGTTTGTTTCACCCAAACTGACCATAAGATCTAATTATTTATTGCTTGATATTAAAATTGACTTCAGTGAGATGCTCCCCTAACTATGTAAACTAGAGGTATCACTGTAGCCCTTTTACTCAACAAACCAAATGATACATTCAAATTTAATTTCCCCAAATTACTAATTAACATCAAAGAAGACCTAGAAACATGACACAGCCGCAAGAGTCTTTAATGGGTCACGTTTCCATTATCTATTTATCCATATATCTATTTTATTCCTTTTAATCCCCCCCGGGGCTGGTTTTCTTTCTAAATTCAACAGTGAATACATCTGATTGGAAAGGCAGAAGGCTCCGAATCAACCTAGCACTGCTCCAAAAATCCAAACATTATAACAGGCACTACCATTATCTCCTATCCAACCACATTCAGCACATTTTGCACTGGACAAACAACTTAAATCCTGCTTGGCTTGATGAACATTCATGGATAAATCACTTAAGACCCTCAGCTGCTTTAGATTTAATGCCATAAATACTGTAGCAAATTATATACTTAATCTCAAAGAGTCTCCTTTTTCCCTCACTCTCATCCAACATTTCCTGATGTTTAAAATCAATAATGAGCCCATCAACTTCCCTGCATTGAAATGGAGACGATTAACCAGCCTGAGGCACCGCTTTACTGGCAGCTCTATCATAACTTTTGATCCTCTCAAACAGACACATGACTTACCCCAACACTGTTTCTACCAGTACATACAACAAAGAGGAAAATTCAAAACTTCTAAATATGCTCAGACATCAACTTGCAAACTCCAAAGCAAAGACTTCAACTTTCAGTGAACTCAGGGGTCTAAACAGAAAACGAAACTCACAAAATGTGGGCTTTTTAACACTTCTAATTCCTGTCCAGCTGCAAATGACAACCACTTCCTTGCATTTTGAGTCTCAACACGTCGCAACAGCAACAGCATCCTGCTTTCCTCCTGTTTTCCAGATGTCATCTCCACACCCACAATCCCACGACGTCTTCAAGCCTTCATCATGAATACGTTAGCAGTGGTCAAGCAGAACATGTTACCCAACTAGAAACAGAAGAAAAATATCCAGAAACCACAGATCTGATGACAAGCCAAACAAACTTTGGAAAAACTCACATCAACCCTAAACAAGTCTAATTTACCGCAGTTCATTTAAAGCTGAATCTACTTTACATCACCTGAGACACTCAGATCACAACAGGTTTCCCACCTGGCACAAAATGTGTGGCCATGATAACTTCAAATTTGTGGAAGAAAATGTAAGAGTGTCATTTCCATGACACTTTCCTCAATGAAATGGTCCTTTAATACCAAACCATGATATTTCACCAAGTACTGTTAATGTCTGAAAGCAACACTTGACAGTGAAACTAAGGAGCAAATTATTGAATAATAGAGAGTGAAAAGAATAACTGTCCAAGGTTGATTCACCTCTACCTGTTCCTCGACATTCTTATAAGCACCGTCTTGCGTGCTAATAAGTACTGTGTAATGACATTTGCAGCTTTTGCATGCGTGTTTGATATTGCCACAGTCAGAACTTAAGTTACCAACACAAAAGGGCTATGGTCAGTACATCCGTTAAAATGCTGCAGTAGATCTTTTCCCTGTCCAAAATTGACACCATGGGTTTATGACCAAGCTTCAGTACGCCGTGTGACAAGATGGGAGTGAAAATGTGATGGTTTTATGAGGAAAGCTCTTCTTGGTTCAACCTCAGATTATGCAGGCAATAACTGAATGTATATGGCACACAGTGAATTGTGATAATATACAAACATAAGAGAATAAATGCAGTGCTTACATATCAGATATCACACTGACTGAACTTCTTAGTTCTTCAATTCTGGATGTGGAAAAGGAGTGAGTTAGATAAACACATTTAGAGATTTAAAAAAGTGCAGACACATGACCTTAGAAGTTGCTTACAGTAACCACACCACATGCTCATTTTAACCTGCACAAAATAAGGCATTTCCATTTATCAGTAACTTTAGTTTACATGAAATAGGAAGTACAAAAACTATGGTGTCTGTTACCAAGTGCAGCTTTTCAAGGTGCTTCTGCATTTTGCCTTCGGTCTATTCAAACATCAGTAATCGTTCATGTATTGACCACACAGTCATTTTGTCAGTATCTTTAAGAGGGTGAGACACTTCCCAGCATCCCTGACTCACCTGGATGCCTGTCGAACAGGTACATTGTCAAGGTCAGTAAGAGCCAGGAAGTCTGAGTTGAAGTAATGCAGCTGTAGGATACAAGCCAACAGGAATGCAGCAGGAAGCAGAATACGTGCAAACAGCTCCACAGTGCTGTACCTTTCCAAACCCAGGTCGCGAAGGCTAGGGAATCAGTCAGAAAAAACTCGTCTGTAATGAGGTTTTGATTAAATTAACAGACTCAAGATTCTTCTTGCTACGTGCCAAAAGGACTTAAAAATTTATATTCTTTTAAAAAATCTATCAAATGAGTGATCATTTACAAAATTGATTCAGTAGAGACTCACCCTTCCTCTGACATGCCCATGATCTGTCTAAACAGTGCAGAGACACTTCTGAACTGGTACATGTAGATGGCTATCAACACCACCATGGAGTAACCCACCACTACCGCCCAGAATTTCTTCAGCATCTGACGCCAAACGTCATAACGGACCTGAGGGCACACAGAAGAGTTACAATTTTCTCTCCAGCTGCAGATATTGAAAAATGTTGGCCTCTAGAAAATTTCAGAACTTACACTGCTATCCCATTCAATGTAATTTAATACACTGTTTTCACATTTAAGTGTTCGTGTATGGATTACTCAAAAGAACATGGGTGCACAGAGCTTGACTTCCGGATATAAAATATGAAAAACACATCAGCTAAATTGCATCCTCAGCATCATAAATAACAGTGTTGCCTGTAACCCCTCATCCATGTGGTATGTAAACACCAGGGGGTTGCTGATGCTGTCCAAACAGACAAATAATGTTGTCTCATGTCATCTCTGCGGCCATTAGACCTTCCCGTAAGTGCCTACCATCTCTCTAAAAGGTCAGCAGAAACATAATAGGGGGAGAAAAAAACAGGGAAACAGCAGCAAAAAATGGCTTTGGGTGTACTTATTAGTCAAAATCAATACTTTTAGTTGAAAAATAGTATTGATGAGGTGTGCACAGTCTGCTTGTGCGCGATTTTCAGGGCTTCTACCAAAGCAACACACAGTCTGAATATTTCATACTCAAAGAAAAGCTTAACGATTTACTTATGAGAACACAGGAGTAAACACACGAGCGCATAAGATTCATCTAAATTTACAATGGCTGCCGGTGTTATGCTACATTGTAACTGTGGAGGTGGATTTCCTTTCCATTTATTGACCAATGCCATTTAACGTTTATCAGTATTACTCATTCTTATCGTTCATCTACTCTACTGCTTTTACAATAAAGGAATACAGGTATTGATGATAGTTTGTTTTCATACCAATAATCATTCATATTTTCACAATTTGTGAGTGTTTAAACTAATCTTCATACATCTTTTTTTCTTAATCAATATACACATAATATTTCACAATGACAAAGAATGAATTAAAGCTTCTTAAATTTATCTAAGTATTCAGATCCCTTAATTAGCACTTTTTTGAGAGTGTCAATTTTCAGGTCTCTTCAAAGATGCTATAACAGACCATACTAACAAATTCCCAGAATGTTGTCATGTGTCTGTAGTGAGGAATGGCTTCTATGTGATCACTCTACCATAATGTCTTGTATAATTATAGTGTTGCACCTATAGTCCCTTTGTGTTATTCTCTAACCTCCACAAATGAACTCTGAATTTTATTGTTAGTTGTCTTACCAAGGCTCTTTGTCCTCAATTACACAGTTTGGTCAGGCAGCCAAACTTCCACTTAAGAATGACTGTGGCAGTCTCTGTTACATTACATGAATTCGCTTTTGGACTCTTCAGAGGATTCAAAGAGAGTTTATGGTCATTCCAGTCTGCACTTACATGATAAGGAACTAAACTGGTGACTGAGGACCCGGTAATAGCCAATGAATAAAAAATAATAAAATATTGCACAAAATAAATAAATACACTAACAGGTCATCTAAAAATCAAAATCAAAAGTCACAAGAAATAAAACTTTTTAAAAAACCACAGTGAAGTATAATGCGCATGATGCACATAACGATTCAAATGCTGTAGATCTTTTCTTGTATCCTTCACCAGATCTTATCGCATCTAAGGACAGTTTTCTCAGTCTAATGGCTTGGTTGTCACTGATATACACCATTATATACAAGACCTTGTTTGGACATGTTTCCTTAATTTGTCTGAATTAAGTAAAGTTGTATAAACATCTTAACCATCACTGATACAAAAAGAGGATCTACCAAAACTTGGAAGCAAGTGTGGTAACCACCACTGATTTAGCTGAAAAAAAAAAGTACAATGTGGATATACTAGGATAAAACATTTTCAGCAGCAGCATTCCTAAAGAAAACGTGCCAAAAAACTAATTTTTTTATGTCATTGTGGAGCATTCAGATGAGCAGACAAAAAAATGCATATGCATAGAAATCATTTTAGGAAGTCTGAAATGTGAGAACACAAAGTGTGCTTTTTGTATTACATGTACTTTGTTATTGATTTATTTGAGAGCACGTCACACGTGTGAATGTTTAGAGCTGCTGTGAATTACTGTTGACTATTACTGATGAGAACGCACACAACGTGTGGATATGTTTTGTATTAATAATGTTGTATTCGAGAGTTACATTCTTTTGAATGTTTGTGGAGGTGTAACACTCTGTTGAAAATAAATGTGACACACCCAGTATTTGCTGGTGCACACCCAATGTCTTTTTTTTCTGGCTACACCAGAGCTTTAAAGGGGCTGAAAGTCTTTCTGTATGCACTTGTTGCAAGAGATTAAGGTAATCTATAAGTTACTGCTACACTGAAAACTTAAGTTTGATATCACTCTTCTTCATAACAAGGAAAATGTTGACGATCCAAATGATCCAATTTTACTAACCTGGTAGAGAACAACACAGAGGAGGAGGAGGACAATGTAGAGGATTTTGTAGACGACCACCTGAGTGAATGAAACTTGGTGAATTTAAATCAAATAATTTATGATAGGCAGTTACTTTTTATAGGCTTGACATGCACAAAAATTGCCATGGAACTCATCAAGATGCAGGACCATATAGTCGACTCGTACAGTCCCACATTAGTAAAGTATTTCTTTTACTTCTTTTCATCTTGAATGTCTACTTACTTAGCATATTGGGATAAACTTCTGAAGGTAAAAACAACATTAGAACGTAAACATATGACTGCTTTCAGTGTCTAAGTTATTTGAACTTTTAATTTTTTCACAGGATACCTTTCCAGAGAAGCTGATGACAAAGAACATGGAGTAACAGAAGAGGATCCAGTATTTCACCAGCATCCCTTTTACACCTGAGACCAGCATTGCCACCAGAGGAGACGATGGACTTTCCTCCGCTGATATGGAGGAAAAGGAATGAAGAAATGCAGGAAATTGAGAGACAGGAGTAAGGTAGAAAAGAAAGGATGGATAAAGAATGAATGAAAAGCAAAGAGAATATCTTTGGAGAGGATTTTTACAAGCGCTGAAATCATTTCACTCTTTCACAAAACTAAATGTTTTTTTCTGTTGCATAAGCCATAGTCTTGAGACAATCTGAAAATGAGTTACATGGCATGACGTTGACTTCATCTAGAGATTCCTCCTCCGCACTCTGCTCCTCCTGTCTCTCCTTCAGCTGCTGACGAAACATCAGCCAAAAGTTGAAGCTGTAGAAGACCTGCAGCACAAGTGATATCATGAGAACAAAACTAGTGTTCACGGGCAGTTCCTACTTTAACTGTGGACATTAGCTGTGAGGGCTGACAAGTATGTGAAAAAAGAATTTTGATCAGAAGAAAGGTTTAAACGGTTCAAAAGGTTTAAAAATGTACAGATCTCAACCTGTTGAATTAACATTGTGTTAAGAGCAAGTAAATTTCTGTAAACTCCTCTCAGCCCTCTGTTTCAAAGGCCCTGAACAATGATTTCATCAATTAGGTTTTTTTCCTTGTTTAGTAATATCAAATGGAAGTACAATCCCATTTTTAAAAAAAATTCGAAAATGCTAAACAAAAAAAGTAATAAATGAATAAATAAAAGTTGCAAAAAAAATTGCATCGACTCTCAAATAATGTAAATCTCTTCCTGAATGAAAAACCGTAAAAAGATGACAAATAAAATGCTGAAACTGAGAAACCGTATTGTTATCTAACAATAAAGTTAAGGCAGGGCCATAAAGGAAAGCAGGCAGAAAAAGGAGGGTCTTAATCCACAATGACAAGAGGATCATCAGTCTTGAATGGTGCCAGTCAACTACTTGAGCTACCTGGCACCATCTTTTTTTCATCATGTGCCAAATGCTTTCAGCGGGTGAAAGGTCTGGACTGCAGGCAGGCCAGCTGGCATCAAGACTCTTTTACTCCAGAGACATACTATTGGAATGTCTGCAGAAAGTGGTTTAGCAATGTTTTGCTGAGATAAGCAAGACCTTCTCTGAAACGCTGGTGTCTGGATGGCAGCATATGTGCTCTGAGATGCAGTGATATCCACTATAGAATCGTACCTGTTTTAATGCAGTGCTCCCTGATGACCCGAGGTGCACAGCCTGTCAGTGCTGCTTATCAGCCTTGACAGTTGTGACCTGGTATTTCTTCAGATTCTCTGAATGTGTGAGTCCCTTCTTGTCCTTATTTCTGTAAGATTTGGTTTCTCTGAAATGCTCTTTTTATATCTAGTGACGGTGCTGAGCTGAAAAACCAAAGGTTTTTAACATCAACACAGCAGCATTTGTTCCCTACGCGCCTTGCATTGCTTACCTTGGCTCCCAGGTGGACACAGGGCGCAGGGTGGTAGCTATTCAGATCAAAGTCCACTATCACCGCCGGGGGCAGACCAGGGTAAAGCTCGGCTCGACTCAGACGCAGCCCGCTCAGGAAGCCTAGCACCACAAGAACGGTGCCATAGATGGCGAGGAAAGGAGCAGACATCATGGCATACCGCCGCCGGTCCCGCATCATCCAAATGATGCAGGACCATACAAGCAAGACAAAAGTCAGCCAGTTGTTGTAGGTGATACTCCACACCTAGATGTAAATATATATATATTTTATGATATTAGTACATTATTGGGCCTGGACTGTTTTACTGTTTCTGAGGTATTCATGGAATTTGTACCAGTTAAGCTTTTTGTTCAACTGTAAGTGATTTGGACTCTTTAGGGCTTTTCATTTTTATTCACACTGAACTTGGGAAATGTTCACTTTTCATTATTATCAGTGAACTGAAAATAAAAGGAAAGATAAACAGTTCAGAATTACATGAATATTTGATAAGGATTTGCAAGGTGTAATGACAATAAATGTGATTCTATTCTATTCTATTCTATTCTATTCTATTATATTCTATAATGAACACGAGTGATATGTAGCTGTAGGGTTTGCGGTCTGATCCGCAGCAGCTTCACATGCCTCAGTGTACTATGTTAAAACGCTGAACTAAAGATCAATCCTAGTGGCAGGCCGCTGCTTGCATGGCAGCTCTGTCACCGTAAATGTGTGCAAGTGGCTGACTGTGTCAACACTGGAAAACACTTTGGAACTGCTACAAAAAAAGCAGTATATGAGTTCTCTCTGATTAACCTATTGGACCACAAGAACCACTTCTCCTCTACTGTTGACCACTCTGGTGGCACTGTCAAGGTTGCTTAACGAGTTGCCAGATAAAATCCAATATTTTATTAATTAGTATTAGTTTATACTTAACCATCATGACGATAAGGGCACTGATGTAGCTGTGTTTCTGCAGCAGCCGTCCAAAGATGACCAGGCCACTTGGGCCTGAGGGGGGAGGTGAGGTCTCTGTCCGACTCTTTGAGAAATCCTCACTCTTCTCCCCTGTTTCTTCCTCACTTTCCGTCACTAGAAAAAGAGAGAGAGAAAGAGGAAACGATTGAATTAAAGAAATACCCTTTTAAAAATTAACTAAATCAAATATGCTGAAAAAATATATACAAACCAAACACAGCTCCACAATACCTAATGATTTTACAGCTTTTTAATGAGAACATTAACATAGTGTTAGGACACTACATATGTATCTGTGGCTGATGTGTAACTATGTATTGAGCTGTGATTACCCTGCGAAGGAGACTCTTTGCCCTCATAATGTGGTGGAGGGTAACAGTTTGTGTAACCTGCCCCTTCTAACAGACATCCAAAGCTGTCGCTGTGGATGTTTTGCCAGGAACCTCCAGATATCAAAATCACAGGCTGAAGGAAGAGAGCACATTTCACGGCAAGATGTTCATATCAAATACTGACATATTTAAGCAACCGTGTTATCAGTTTGTGAAAATCTAATTTATTGAACTATAAACTACCTACCTCATCAGGTAGATAGGTTTCTTCATCTGTGCTGCTCAAAAGCTGAAAAAAGAGACATTTTGAGTTAATTATATCATTTGAAATACCACCATATTGACCAGCGGGAAACAGAAGTAAACAGTCATGTCAATATGTTTATTTTACAAATGTTAAGTTGTGTTATCAAAAGCAACTACCAGTAAGTATAAATGCAAGATTTTTTAGAAAAATACCCTTAGTGTTTAAACAGAAGGCAAATTAACTTCTTTTTTTATTATTTTTGGTCCTGTTGCCTTCTGTTTGAGCATTGAGGAATTCTAAGACCTGGACACCTGAGAATCTACACCAACATTGAATGGAAATATTAGTATACTATATATTAATAATATATAGTATTATTTTGGTCCATGATTAAAATTAATATAAGAACTATTCGTGTTTGTGGGTCACCTCTTGCTTATCTCCTGAAATGTAGATGACTTTGGAGAAGCTTGGAGGAGCCTCTGGACTTTCTAACAGACTCTCAGATTTGTCATCATCAGCATCATCCTGCGAAGCACAACTGCTATTAAAAGCCCATCAAGTAAGTTAACACAGTCTGACTATTGTCCATGGGTGTGCAGGGGCAGAATAGCATTTGAAGTAGTGGTAGAACTTGCATCGGCACTATTGGCACTCTGGAGGTGGCTGCAGTAGTGTAAACAGAGTGTGGAGAACCTGAAAATGTTTCTAATTCTTTGGGGAGTAAGGGCACGTTGCAGAGCTATAAATATGTTTTTGAATAGTAAAATTTAACGTGGTGATTGTGCTTGTCATGCCAGGTCTATGTATCTGTTCTTTGTTCCTGCTTTATTTTGGTAGTCACTTCCTGTCACAGTCTTATTGTCGTCATCCTAATTATTCTCACCTGTGTATCATCGTCTCCCTCTCTGTTTAGTGTATTTATATCCAAGCCTTCATGTCTTGTTCATTGCGTGTTCGTCTTGTCATTTTGTCATTCGTTCAAGCATTTACTTCAAGTCTAGCTTTCACGTTATTTGACCCCTTTCCATGTTTTATGACCAGAGATTTTGCCAGCCGATTTTGTACCTTTGCCTATCTACTCTTGCCTACCCGTGTACCAGACCTTGGCATTATTAAACCGACACTGATTTTGGAATACTGTCTGTCTGAGTCGTGCATTTGAGTCCACCAGTTTGGAGCGTGATAGTGCTAAGCAAACTCTTGGACTTGTGTCATATTGATGGTAACTCAATAGTGAAAGTTGGAGGAGAGATTGTTGCTTCATAGTGTAATAGTAGCATGGTATTTTCAGTCACAATAACACTTGTTGTATAATTTTGTTCTAGCCTGTATGTGCAGAACTCTACTTAAAATATCCCATGAAGTGCTAACTTGAGTTATATCGACCACTGAACATAATTTCCCTCAACTGTCACAAACCTCTGTCATGTGGACCCATTTGTGCAGCAGAGCCACCAGCGTGTAGTAGAGCAGCAGAAGAACCAAAGGGTTGATGAAGTCAGGCCAGCTGGCATGTGGGTGCAGACCAAGAGTGTGTGGGTGTGAAATGCTGGTTCTGATCACTCCTGTCATGCCAAACAACCTGGGACAGAGTGCATAATAGAAAGCAATAATCACAGCAGAGAGTACAGTAGAGAAAACTGGATCAAGAATAAAAAGTGACCTTGTGAACTGTAAAACTTTTAGGAATGTGCAAAGGAGAGAAAAAGGACTGTAACTAATGTGTCACATATAAACACTTATTGGACTTATCTCTGTCCTTGGCAAAAATAAGTGGCCTTTACTCAGCTCCACATCCTATATCGTTAATGATAGCATTTAAAAAAATCATTTCAGATAAATCATACCAAATTCCCTTCTTAAACCAGAGAGGATTACTTGATTATCTTGATCATGAAGATGCACCTTCAATCAAGATATTTATCCTGAAATTCCATAATGATGAGAATAATTGGAACAATAAAAAATATATTTTTGAATTTTTCTTTTTAATCCCCTCTGTACCTGGCAAATACATCATCAGGCAGTACAATCTGCTGGGGCAGGGGCAGCTGATAGAGGTAGAGAGCCAGCAGGTGTCCTCCGCTGAAAAAGACCATCATCACACACATGGAGCTGAAAAGTAGCATACTGATGGAGCGGCTGAATATCCACCACCATACCAGCACCAGAAACACCCCGAAGTACACTCCTGAGGTAAGCGATGGCAATGTGATCCCTGCAAACATATACATACACAGTATGGCAAACCAAGAAAACTACAACAAAGTAAATTACACAAAATCTATGGACATTTTAAAGCTTCAGTACATCTGCATGCATATGACAGTTTTTGTTATGTACTGTACCTGCCAGCCCCAGCAGCAGAGTCACCACCACTTTCCCTGCGGTATTCATGATTGCTGACAGCAGCAGTCTCAGACCGGCCGCGAACACTATCAGCTTCTGGACAAACTGTGGCGGGCCTGACTGAACTGGCACCGTAGTCTCATCTGAGCTGTCAAAAGATGAGCCCCCTGAGTCGCTCCCTTCCTCTGATTCTGTTTCAGAGGTTTCCACATCCTGCAAGATCCATGAAACAATCAGAGTAAGATCACTGTGCGTTATTAACGAAACTTTACGCTTCAGTAATGTGTGGTTACCTCAGGGTTTGCCGGCGAAATTCCATTTTCTTGAAGGCTGACTTGGGGCACAGGGCGTAGTAGTTTTTTGCACATCTTCAGTATGAACAGAGTAGAGGAAAAGAGGCCCACATCTGGGGCCAGGAGACGCACTATATTTCCAGCGTTAACTGCACTGAATCTGTTAAAAAAAAATACACATAAAAGTAGAATAGGTTTCAGCTCCACTAATCCTCATTTTTACTAGAAGCTAACTCTGTTTATTGTGGAACATATTTTAGCAACAATTATCCACTTAAACTTTAGCATTATGTTAAAAGTTATTAGTTAATAATCATCAGAAATGTTTAATGATTTGAAAAGTGGCGAGACACCAGCCAATGACAGCATTCAGATAGCATTCAAATGGCCGACTCCTTCCACCTTGCTGTTCTCCATGTAGATGTCTGTCCTATACACTCATGTAAATGCATGTGTTTATTTTCGTAAAAACAAACAATTAGTCAGTTTGTTTCATATTTGTGATCAAACGATTTGTCTGAACACCACTGCCAGTCTTTCCTGCCGCCTTGGGGAGGAAGGATGAATGCTGCATTTGCAAAAAGCTACAATTTAAGTGTACCTTTTATGTAAATGAGAGAAACTTGAATCTTTTAGACATGAAATTTATAACAGCTGATGTGAAATTATAATGGCCAAGTGTGCTTTCATACCTTACAATGCCCAAATGGTAGAGGACATGTTCCCAGATGCCACTAACTGTAAAAAGGAAATCAATGGTAGTCAAGCAAAAAAAAAAGTTTTTTTCTTAGACAGTCATATTTTTCATGTTATAAATATTAATTTGTCCTATTTCACAGTCAAACAATAGTTTTGCTGCATTTGAGGTCTGCTCTGAACATTTTTTTACCATGTGGAGGGATGTAAGTGAAAGGGATCTGCATGAAGCACTGCAGCGTCAGGAAGGTCACGCTGGTGTAGATGATCAGCCGCAGGAACTGACCTGTTCTACCTTAAGAGAGCAGCAAGCAGGAAAAAAGAAGAGTTAAAATGAACACACAAAATTGTCCCACTGACAAATTTAGGACAAGTTATACAAGTTTGTTGTTCCTTCACAGAAATGAATACATGCTACTGGAAATCTCTGGGAGTCTTTGGATTTTTTATCTTAAGATACTTTTTTTCTTCTGAATTGCAGCAGATTTTCACAATTTAAAATTCCATGTTGGATTGAATAAGCAAGCCCGTTTAAGCACGGCATTTAAGGAGCTTCAGTTCAGGATCAACGATCCGCTGATGGTGGCTTCGATTTACCAGTTAATCTGGACTATTCACATAGAGACTATTCAAGTTCCTAAAACCTTTGCTCAGTACTGTAATATTACATTAAAGATCATTTCCAAAAACAGGTAGATGTGCAAATAATTTGGTTAGAAATTCAAATAAATGAACCATTACATGTCTAGAGTTTCAGTCTTGTAATCAAAACGTTGGAGACATGAAGCATTAACATCTGATGTGGCTCAACATTAGCTGAGCCAGCAAATGTGTTGTTGATGTTCAACATTTTTACTAAAAGCATTGTTTCACTTAATCCCCTCTGCTTCCCAAGAAGGAAGTTACATAGTCACAAGCACAGACTCCTAAGTGTAGGTAGCTGCACAAAAACACACTTTGCACTCACACAAGATGACCACACACTTCATCACTTAGTCCAAAGAGAGCCGGATCATTTTAGGGAGATGAAAATAACCGATCTATGATGCTGAAAGGCACACAGTTTTAAGATGGAGGAGTGGGGAATATAGAGAAAGACGAAATCCTGTCAGAATGCTGACATCACATCTTTTAATTCCTTGCTGTAATTACCAGGCTATGCATAATTGATTTGATCATTCCAACCGCTTCCCTTTTACAAAGTACTTTGAGGGAGGGGTACTGATACCTTAATTCATGAGAATGCAGTGATCAATACAGAGAAGGTACACACACACTCGCTATAGACATTTATTGTCCTACTTTTTATATCTGTGCTTTACTACATCAGTCTTAACAACTTTAAAGTTCACTGTAATCATTTCTGTATTATCGTGAAGTAATAAATGGGAAGATTGATAATATACAAGCGTATGTTGGGTTTTCTATAGGCTTCATACACAGACACTGCATCTTATATTAAACTGTGACAGATCTTTAAACAAAATCTAAAAGAAAAAGAGGGCACCTTCAGAAAACACGAAATACATATTCCATGTGGTAATTGTATTAAAGAAAAAATGTCTCCTGCTAACTGGACCTGTGTGAAAAAGTATTTGCCCCTTTGGGTGAAACACCCATATCTGTAACTTCCAGCCATGTTCAATCAGATCATAACTTAAATTAATCATTTCCATTAATGTGGCTAATAGGTCTTCCCAGTAGCACCCCATGCCAAATCAGAAGAAACTCCAGATGAGTTGAGGAAGAAAGTGATTGAAATACCTAAATCTGGTATGGTTAGAGCATTATCTCCAAGGCTCTGAGGCTCACCAGATCCAGTGAGAGACATTAAAACACATCAAGTAGATATCTATGACCACTTACCATACATAGTTTTTTTTATCATTCTCACTATTCAACATTTGAGAGGTTTGTGAACCTTAAACCTAAGTGCTTCTGACTCGTTTAGAAGTACACTAACCTTTGTTATGCACATTACCGGGCCTGAAACTGCCCGAGACTACCCGGAGGTTCAGAAACTGCAGATCACAACTTTAAATTGCCGCCTGGCGCCACACCGTTTTGATTTACAATATCACTAGTTAATAACACACATTTGTCACAAGAAATAAAGATAATGAAAGAGACTGTCTCAATTACACATAAAGTGTGTGTGTGTGTGTGTGTGTGTGTGTGTGGGGGGGGGGGGTGTGTGGGGGGGTGGGGGGGGGGGGGGGGGGATACAAGCAAGATATGTGCTAGATTTTCCTGCTAGAGAGAGCTCAGAGTAAAAAAAATTAGGATGACAACCATATGGAGTTTGCTTCATTGTTTCTATTAGGAAGTAATAACTGGTTCTCTTGTTCTGCTGTGTGTACTTTGCGTAGCTCTATTGGTGAAGTTGCCGACATGTGGGTTAAGATTCATGAAAGGAATAAGATCCTTCTGCTCTGTGTAGGCTGTAAATCAGAGAAAATTAAAGCTGTGGTTGACTCCTATAATAAAACTTATCAACATGTTTAAGTACTCCAGACATTCGAACAGCAGTGCGATGATCTATGTTATTAAGGTTAAGATCAGATTTGTATTGTCATGTACAGGGAATACACAAATTTGTCCTCCACTTTTAACACATCCAGGTTGGCACCTGTTGAACACACACATGCACAGGGTCACACACCCATGGTGACAGATGCCATACACTGGAAGCCAATCACAGCACCGGGGGAGCATGGCGTTACGGTGTCTTGCTCAAGGGCACCTCGGCCATGGCAAGGCGGTGGACTGACACCCCTCCAGCTGTCAGTTTCACCAATGTTTTGAGTGGTGAGAGTGGGAATCGAACCGGTTATTGGACGATCCACTCTAACCACTGATTCATGGCCGCCACGGCCGTTATAGTATTTATCATAAATTGAAACGTAAGTTTTAACCTTATCGTTCCCACGATCTGCCTCGCAGATGAAGCCTCAATTAGCTTCCTCAGTCCCGACTTGCTCGAGTCCTGAATTTTTCTCATGTAAAAATGTTGGTCAGTTTAAGTTAATTTCACACCAAAAACCTTTTGCAGCCTTTTAAAACGTTCTCCGCTATCTTGCAGTACATGGCACTGTAATATAATGCACATTTATGTAGCATGCTACCGATTTCACACAACTGCCACATTCACAACCTTCAAAAATAGAAACTAGAAAAAGGAAACTATATTACAGAAAAACTAGAACATTTTGGGGTTTTTTGTTTTGTCCTTTCCTCAGCATCACATACATTATAGTACATAGATGTGAAATATAAATATGCAGTTTTAATTTTATTCAGTCCTGTAACATTACACTTCATTGTCTCTTGGTATATTTGGAAGCTTCTTGAGGTGTGTTTTTTTTTTTTGTCAACCTTTGAAGGTTGACAATGAATTTATGTGAATAGCTGTGCATGTACAGGGTTTGCACCGAGTTTCATTATTACAACAGTGGCATTACATCCCTCAACTGTAGGGGGAACTGAGGAGCAAAACAATTCGAATTATGTTGGGATGCTTTAAAGCATTTAAAGCATTTGCTTTAAAGCCGCTGTTTCTTCCCAAGAGTTGCAAATTACTATTAATCTCCATCCATGCATTTTCTATACCCGCTTAATCCAACTCAGGCTCACGGGGGGGGCTGGAGCCTATCCCAGCTGTCATTGGGCGAGAGGCAGGGTACACCCTGGACAGGTCGCCAGTCCATCACAGGGCCACATAGAGACAAACGAGACAAACAACCACACACACGCACTCCTAGGGACAATTTAGAGACACTAATTAACCTAACATGCACGTTTTTGGACGATGGGAGGAAGCTGAAGTACCCAGAGAGAACCTTCAAACTCCACACAGAAGGACCCCAGCTGGTTATTGAACCTGGAACCTTCTTGCTGTGAGGCGATTGTGCAATTAATCTCTGTACCAAAATTAAAGGGGATTTAATTTGATTTAATATGTTTATTTAGTGAAAGAACATCAATGATTGTCAAGTTTCCTCATTTAGATGATAATCAAGTTTGCATCAAGACTATTCCACTTAGTCACTGGTTCTGAAAGAAGACATGGATAATCATGAATATACCAATAGTCTGCAAAGCCCCTCTCACCTTTCAGGGTGACCAAGCTGGGATTCGGCAGCAGCGGCAAGGTGAGCAAAAATACAAAGTACACCACTGACAGGCCATTGTAGCGGAATGAAGATGCTGAGGTGCAGAAGAAAACACAAAGTGTTAAACAGAAATGGTCCTAATTTATTCATTTGACCACTAAATACAGGCTGTTGAAGATTTTTACCTTTTATTTTTGTCATAAAATTGGAAGCTCATCATTAGCCTTCTAACTTGTGTTGGATGTAACCTGTTTCTTTGTTTTAAATGGTGTGAATTGTGAAATGCTCTAATGTCAGTTTATCCAAATTAGTTGTTTAATAAGACATAAGTATTGTTACGATTGAATACAGAAACTTTGTGGTGGTGATTTGTCCTCCATAGAGTCCGTACAATGTAAACACCAGGTTTAACAAGCTGACAAAAAAGTAGTGTAACAAAAAAAAATGATTAATTACATTAACCATGTGGTTGATGGAACTTTGTTAACAT
Organism: Odontesthes bonariensis; assembly: GCF_027942865.1. NCBI lineage: Eukaryota > Metazoa > Chordata > Actinopteri > Atheriniformes > Atherinopsidae > Odontesthes > Odontesthes bonariensis. The sequence goes on along the minus strand of NC_134515.1, from coordinate 14,454,393 downwards.
TGTCAAATATTTTCAGTCAATACTTTGTTAATTCCAAATCCTTGAGATCGTCATTAGAGGGCCAAAAGGAAAATTGTGTGAACTCTTGGCTGCAAGAAAACATCATACTGTATGGTGAACAGCAGATAATAAAGTTAGATTATACAATTATTCATCCAACAACATGACACCAGTAACGTATGACAATCTTGTGTATCTAAAGATGTGAGAATATTTGTAAGAATCGGAATCTCACAAAAGATCATCAACAACTGTAATTAAAGAGAACCGGGGGAACTAATCAGTTAAAAAGAGTTTAAGCATCACCTAAAAAAACTGCAGTCCATAATGGCATGAGACGGGGCTAAAGTTAAAGTTACACAGAGAGCATAACTATTTAGATCACAATGATAGGTTTACTGTTCATCTGCAGTCAGCCTGGTCTATATCTATCTCAATGGAAGACAATTACTTCTTTGCTAAATAAATTATTCGGAATTATTGCAATCTTTGCTTATGTTCTGAGCACTGTGCAGCTAAATTCCTGCTCTCTGCAACGGTAAGCACAAACCCTGATGTGTAACAGTTTCAATATAAAAAACTATCTTGAATGTGTTCATACAAAGTGGTGTTATCATTTAAATCTCAACTCTGAGATAATAAGCTCTGACACAGCTTTAACAAGAATACACATCATCCCAATAAGGCAGGATTTCTATCAGCAAATATCAGTAAAATAATAATAGACTCACCCGTTAGCAGGAGCAGTGGTAGTAATAAGTTATAGAGCATCCCGACCACGAGGTCGCCCGCCATGTCCCTTTCTGTGTGTCAGAGACACCTCCACAGCTCCTTTAGGCACCGTCACTTGTTAGATAAAAGTCTTTGAAATGTGGAGGGAAAATTCACCCTGCTCACACATTTTGAAGCAGAAATTGAAATAAACCTTTGTCAAAGCATCCTTCTAACCTGCAGGGAAACTCCAACACACTCAAACAGTCTCAAGACAGAAATGTCAGTCCAGTATAAGCGCTGTGATGAAAGTCAGAGCAGTGAGGAAAATCGCGATCCTAAATTGTGTGTTGTATAGATGGTGACTCCCTTTGCTCATTGCTTGTGTCTCTGTCACACCCTCCCTTCCCTCCCTTCCCTCACTCTCTGCTTATCTCAGATTTAACGCGCTCTAACCCGGCATCTCTGATACTGTGCTCATATAGCACTAATCTCACAGAGGACAACAGCCGCTGTCATTACGCTGCTGGAAAACACGTTTCTCCCATCAATAAAGGCAACAATTCTTTTTTAACACAAAATGACTGTGATGGTAATAAAAAGAAAAAAGAAAAGGCTTTTTGTAGTGTATTTTTCTGCATGGGCATGCAGTATCTCTGCCCTCATTCGTGCGTTTTGACTCAGTTCCTGTCTCTCTGAAACATCTCTGTGAAAACCCAGACAGATACTCATACACCATTGTGTTTGTTTCCTTATAGCCACATCAGGCTGGCTCATCATATTTGCACTGTTGGGTGAAGGGAAGTGTATCTAATATTCATGGCAGTGAGGCCATTAAAGAGCTGGTGTGACTACAGAGGAATGATCAATGCAAAGACCTAGACAAACAACAACATTTACTTTATGCCAATGTACAGTAAGAGACAGATTTCAAGAAATCCAGCCCAATGTTACCATTTTGTGAACAACATAAATCTGTTAAAATAGCATCTTTGAGTGTGTTTGTGTATGTGTGTGTCAATACTGTAAAAAGATTTTTAAAAAGGAAGCACAAGTCTTGATAAGTCTATAAAAAGTACCGCAGATTTGAAGAAGTAAAAGCCATTTCAAACAGAGATTTTATGTCAAATAAACAATAAAGTCTATTTGAATTCCTATAAAATGATTCATTAGGATTATACAGTTTTTATTTTTACTTAAATGTACACACTTTAGAGCAATTAAGAAGGGTTGATAAGAAAAAAATGCCAGAAATACCTGCTGGTTAAGATATAAAAAAGAAACAAAAAAAAAAATCACTTAGAACATTAGATATGTCCTTTGTTTGGAATTATATAGGACGTCATAGTGTTTAGAAATCTCTAAAATTTCATTTTTGAGTGACCAAAACTATTAATAAGATTTTTATCACATAAAAATGAAAGCACTACTGTTTGTCAGGATCTCTGCATCCTTTGCTTCAATCATATTTTTTGACTCACAAAAGTTTTAATTCAAACTACTAAGAAATCTTTGTTTTAGTTAAATGGCAAAATATATGAATATTTATCATTTTCTACATAAATTTGTAGGGATGCCTCAATACTAATGGTACGAATTATAATTTGGCTGATGGCTGATAGCCAATGCTGAATGTTTTTGTCATTTATAATCATTTTATTGCCAATGAAATATGCATTACAAAAATATAACTAGACGGTTTTGAAGTGTTTCAGCCTGTTTCATCGCACTCTAAATCTGCTGTTCTGAAATGCAGATTATTATTATGCAGTCATCTTACATGTGTGTTTGTGACACAGAGCAGGAAAATATGCACTTTGGACGAATAATTACAATCTGTTCAACATTTTCAAGTTTCTAAAAGCTAAGAGTGCTCCCATCAAGATTGAGGCTGATAACTGGAAGCAGCATTACCTGAAACTGATCATTGATGACGTTAATAATAATCTTATTGTATCTATATTTATTTTAAGCAAGTTTTAAATTGGATTCTACAGTACATCGTCCGCTCTGGCCCCTGGATTTACATGTAGCCTGATGTCTCTCCCACATTTCTGACGATGGAACTCCTCAGCGGATGTGTCGCTAAATGGTGAAAATGTATTAGAAATATGGACAGGTTGTTGGTTAATCACGGGTTTGGCTGAGGGACTTAGGCTGATTTATGCTTCAGACGCAAAGCCTCTGACGCTCGGACGCAGAGCCTCTGCGAGCGTCAAAATCCTGACCTCCAGCCGGCTGGGGGTCCCGGCTGCGAGGGGTCTGATGAGGGACAGCTAACGGAATTAGCTAAGCTAGGTTGCTCCGCACCAGCTACAGGAGCATGGCGAACTATCAGGTTGTTTTCAAAGGTATGAGCCGAGCTTCCAATTCAAAGAACATCTCCTCTAAAATGACAAAAAGACTACATTTGATACGTGTAAAATCGCTTAAGGAAGCAGAGGAGTAACTAACCATGACACACGGAACAAGTGAAAGCAGGAGCGAGAGAGCTGGTAGCCATGCTAAGCTGGCTGTTTAGATACACTGATAGCAGAGTACAAAAGATCAAATATCTCTAAAACTGAGTGCTAGAAGACACCAACAGTATGTGATTGTGTTTACATTGTGTACAAATTACAAATATATCACTTTAAGAAGAACTATAGTGATATTTAGTTATCCAAGAAGAACGAAAAGCTGCACAAAACACAAACATGGTAAACAGGAAGTGACGTAATACGCTAATTCACGGCACGTCAGCACGTCTAATCACAACCAGAGTCACACCCTTAAACATTTCCACAAGTTACAAAAAGCAAAGAGTGCTCCCATCAGATTTATTTTGATAACAGGAAGCAGCAGCAGTTGATAATGATCATTGTCCAAAGGCTCTATTTGAAGTTTACATTTGTCGTGGAACGTTATTTTCTAATTTAACTGTTCTTAACAGTTATGATTAAGAACAGTTAGGATGTTGACCATTACATGAAGAGACGAAAAGGTGTCATGATTTGACAGATGTTGTTTTATTATCAGGCATCATGTGCATCACATTCCTGTCTTGCAGCACCCAACTAAGAGTTAACATATATAGCCTTGTCTTTCCATCCTCTAAATGTGTTGAAGAAGTTTTTCTGTTTTCTACATTTTAATACAAATGCATTGAAACACAGCAGGACACCCCAGGTAAATATCTTTATATCTAGACACTGCCACTGGTTCGTATTGTCCTATTTGCTGACAAGTTGATTTCAGTCAACAAGATGAGTACCGGCCGATATATCTGTGCATCCCCACTAATTTGCTCTGTAAAATATTTCTCAGCAGAAGTAAGAGCTACATAGATGATCAGTTAAGGAATTTAAAATACTTTTTTCCCCCTTTGTTCCAGCTTGTTATTCAAAACGATATACTGACTTTTAGAATGGTACATGATCATAGATAAATAATACTTTTATTTAAGTATGTTATGTCAAATAGATTACAATGTTTGATTCTTCGTTGGTGAGATTATCCCTTGTAGAGTGGTAGTGGACGCAATGTCTTTCCATGCTGCTTTTAATGATCAAACCTCTAAAAGAGTTGTTTACATCTATTAACACGAGAAGAAGTCTAACTTATCAGTCTCCATTTAATCATCACAACATCACAAATACTCACATTGTTCCTATCCTTCCAAAGATCAAGCTACCCTAATAAATTCATTGCGTGTGTTTATCTGTTGATTACCACAGATTGTTATTCCCTGTGGGCAGATAAATAAACCCCCTGACTCAATGAGAGCATTTTAAAAGATACGCTCAATTACTCATCAGTGGCATTAAATCTAAATTGGTTATGGTGAGTGAGTGCTGAGTAGGCTGTCAACATTTCATGACCATGCAGTTTTAAGGATATGGGAGTGGACGTGCTGTAAAAAGGTTGTGGGCGGTGAAGTGGTAGGAGAATGTATGTTTTTGGTTATTCATGAGACAAATGATAAAAAAAAAGTTGAGGAAAACTCTTTGGGGAATGCTCATCATCTCAGGATAACAATCGAAAGATTTGGTTTAGTTTGATTACCGGGATTATATTTTGTGCTCAACTTGTAGCCAAGAGAAAGTCCAGAGATGTATGTCATGTGGGAGGGGGGGTTTTCTCTGGTAAGGTCGACAATAGAAGATGTCTGTAGAAATCTAAGACACAGTGGAGTCAGATAGATATTAGGTTTTGGCCATGTACGCACAGAACGTTTCTAGAAAGTATAAGAGAATACCTCAACCTACTGTCCTTGGGAATTCTGTGTATTCTGCCATGTAATATATTTCTATGCTGTTCCTATTAATAAATTCCCTATAAGACGCTACCAAGGTGAGTTCGACTACTCTGGTCTTTTCTCCACAACAGTCACAGGATATGATCACTTATTTTTAAGCAGACATTGCTAACTGGAAAGCTAACATATTCATGAAATTTTAGCCTCATAGTATTGATGATTATTTAGTCGATACTGATCTGTTGATCTGTTAAATAAAAATCGAAGTAAGAGGCGGATACACAGTATGTCAGATCTATTAAATAAGAACATAGACTATAGTTTATATGGACATGCAGATATAATTGACGTTTAGAAACAAGCACAGATGGGAGGTGACAGAACATTTGTTGGGATATTAAAATCTAAAGACTGATTATGACCAGAAGCGTCAGTTCATAACTGATGTTTTTCTGGGTTTTTCAGGACTATTCAACGAAAACTTAACATTGTTTTATTGGTGTCTTTTCGGTGTTCATGCATGAATAATTATTACATACACTTATAGATACTATTATGTGAAAATTAAACAAAAAAGAAAATAGGTACAGTAAGGCAGGAGCACCACATCAGCAAAAGAAAACCCAGAGGACGGGTTATAGTCCACTTACACATGCATTTTTAATGCTACTGACACAAACTGTGGCTCTGTCCTGCTTTTGGCCCCAGTAATGCATGTGGGCAGAGGTTGACTATTCACTTGAGGGCACAAACAGTTTTCATTAATACTCATAGAGAGGTGTGAGACAAGAGGTTAGGTGTCTTTTACTCTAGGGAAAATACTTCATTTTGATTCACAGAAAGCTTGTAACTTGTTTTATTGATTTTCTGTTTTTATCGAATAATTACAAATTGATAATGAATTACTTTGACTTATTTTTGCTTTAAAGTCATGCATCTTATGCATGCTCAGGATGGGGGAATTGAAAAAAGGAGAAGATTCATTGCAATCTGTTGGTTTCCTTACCAAGGCAACTTTTTTATAATTGGCGTGTGAATTGGACTAATTTGGATTTTAATTAATTTGATTGGATTGGATTATGATTGTACTACAATTAATTTGATTATAATTAGCTTGAATGGGACTGTATCTTTGAAGTGGTTTAACGGTACCATATGTAGGGATTTGGCTCTACATAAAGAAAACTCTTTTAAAACTTTTAAACGCGGCGTATTTCTCAGTCTGACATGAGAAAGTTGCCAACATTATTTGTTTTTTAAAGGTCCCAAATTAGTTGGTGTTCTCTTATAGATCATTTATATCAGAACATCTTTACTGAACTTTAATCATTGTAAGTGTTTCATTGTTGCATGCAAATTTCACATGACATTTGACCAACTTTTAAAATTATACGTTTTGAAAACAATTTTACTTTGCAAATTAATTTCATAAAATACCTTTAGATCAGATATTTCTCGTGCTTTTTAAAAAAAAAATGGTATCAAAGAACAGCTCTGTTCTGTAATGAGATAAATTGACAACAATGACATCAAGCCTGCTGTTCAGTTAGAAAATGCTGTCACCTAGTGTCTTAAAGACCTAACAACAACAGAGCTCTTGACCTACACCTACATAATAACTGCTAATATAATATTTCAGAAATTCATTATTATTATTATTGATTCTTTCATTTATTTAGATTACAAAAGCATCTTGTTTACAGGGCCTGTCAACGGTTTAACTTTACAACAATCCAACATTATTTATGCCATTAACTGTGTAAAGGTAGTAAATATGATAACTGCTTGTATGAAGAGGGTTGTTTAACTTTAAGATTTAACCCTCTGTTGATCATGATAATTATACCCCCCCCCCCCCCCCCCCCTCTAATTGTCCTCTTAGTTAAATCTATCATTTTGACAGTGTAATATAATATATTACACTGTTAAAAAAATAACTGAGTGGCACCTTTCAGAAGCAAGAATCTTATCAGATGGCCTGTGATATAACCTCTTTGCTGAATCTGATAACAGTAACCATCACAATCAGGCTAACCTTTTACATATATTTTATATTTTTATAGTCTTGTATTTTACAGTGAATGCACATTGATTTAAATTATATGATCTATATTAGATAAATACATTATAAATGATCAAGTATAGAGACATTGTGTGTGTTGATGGTATAAGACTTCATAAAATCTCTACAAACACGTGACATTTTCACCTTGTTGCACACAGAGAAGTGCGGACGTAGTGCAAGTCAAAAGTACAATTATAGTTGTCAGCTAATTAAAGAAGATTCAAACTAATTGTTAGCAGCTTTTCTCTCTTCTGTTGCTTTGTTATTTATTGTCTTCTTAAATCAAATTGGGACTTTTTTTATGACTTTTCTGTTGGAGCTGTGGTTTTAAAACATGATGAAGTAATTATGGCTTCAAGTGTTTCAGCACAGAATCACTTTAACTGAGGTTTTAGAAAATGTTCAACCCACAACTATGTCCATATACATCTGTTCATACTGATGACATGAAAAAACACTTATTTGGCAGTTGAACTTCTGCTCTAGAAATGGCTTCCACCATTAGATCCAACTCCACCCTAAAATGTAGCTCTGCTCCCTGGATAAATGATAATATCCATCCCATTAGGATGCATTGAAGACAGTTCCAGGGTAGATGGATATTAAAACAACCATCAGTGCCCTACCATCTAATGAAAGAACTGATTGTCCTGTTGAAATGAAAAATAAAAGATACAAAAATTGGCTACTTTAATAATGGGCATACAAACACCGTCTGAAATTTCTTTTCAGATCAGTTGACCAACGAAGCCCTCAACCTAAGTCAGTCTTGTACAGTGTACAGTGGGAACGCAAGCTGACCCCAAAGCGACCGGACCCGTACCGTACCGTTCTGAACCGACCCGTACCGTACCGTTCTGAACCGACCCGTACCGGACTGCATAGTGGAAACGAGGCTTTTGTGAAAGCATTGCAGACACTCTCCTAAGGCTCTCCTTAAAGTTACTAATGATATTCTAATGTACTAAAATCATCCTTCAAAATGATTCAACCCCCACTGAATCTGGGATCCAATGACATAGGGTTTTGATAATTTTGCTGCCGACTGTAGACTATAGTGAAATTTCCCTTTTAGTTCTTTTAGATCTTTCGGCAGCATTAAATACAGATCAACTTTATTTATCACCTACAAATTGTTCAGGATTTATGGTGAAGCAATAAGGTGGTTTACATCTCACTTACACTATACACTTTTGTACAGTATATCAGGATCTATACTTGGACCTTTGTTATCTTCTTTATATACTGTATGCTACCTCTCAGGCACCTAAACCATAAATTCAGTTCTTTATTTTTGTCATTCAGCACATTTACATGACACTATAGAAATAGTTGTTCTCCTTGTCTATGAGGCTTTGAACACAGTAACTCCAGAATACCACAGTAAACTTTTAACATCAGGTCTTTTGACAGGCCTATTTGCTCCTAGTTATCAACTGAGACCACAAGGAGACTATCCTCGTTTGCTATCCCTGACTGAAAGAGTCCCTCCAGGAGTCAGGTTGCCAAACAGTCTTGGGTGCCTTAAATCAGAGCTGCAGACTCATCTCTTTTCAAAGTGTCTTTATGTTTGACTTACCTTGTCCATGATTTAGCCATGACCTGTTTTACATTGGGGTTTTTTTGTTTCTTGCTTTAAATGTCTTTACTTAGTTGTTTATTTTTACTTGTGTACTTATTTGTACACAATGTACTTATTTACAAAACAAATGTTAATTTGTCATATATGCCTCACATAATATTCTCATATTTTAAAAATCTGTATTCAATAGTACATTTCAGTTTGTAAAGTTGGGATATTAATTGTGGATTTGTTTGGATAACCACAGGGTTATCATATTATCTCTGTAATTTGAGCATATTTACTCAGGTCTACGTATTCAGGAACTTGTACTCTAATATTTCCATTTTATGCAAACATTTCAAAGGGGAAAATCAAATTTATTTTACAACTTTCGTCACAAATAACATTGCACATTTTTTTTATCATTAGCATTAAATAGATTCGGGAGAAGTTACTTATGGCCCTGTCACACTGTTGCGTATGGCACTAGCGTATGCCAGCGTATGAAAATTATCACTCATACGCTGGTATACGCTGACATACGCCAGGGGAACGTTAGGCATAGGTTGTATACGTTTCAAGCACGCTGGCATACGTTGGCATACGCTGAGGCAGAAATAAATTTTTGAACATGCTCAAAACTTTTGTGCGTATGGTTAATACGCTAAGCATACGCTTGGCATACGCTGAATACGCTAGAGGTACGATATAGGTACGTTACTGATAGGTCGAGAACGCTGGACATAAATTGCCATATGTTGGCATGAAGGTGTAACGTACAGCTAGCGTATTTATAGCCTCCGCCCGTCTGCCGCCTCCATCTCCGCCAAACGGGCGGAGATGGAGGCGGCAACTGACATATCTGAGGCAACCGACGATTCACGGGAGCGGTCAGGAGGAGGAGTTGGGAATCTTGATCGCTCAGAAGCATGTAACTCATCAGCCGCAGGTGCATCAGGCATTTCAGCAGGTGTGGGTGAGAATGATTCTTGTGTTTTTTTGCCTTTTCCTCAGCCCAGGGCCCGGGAAAACGACGATTGCTTCTTGGGAGGCATGATCGAGATGAATGTCTCGAGAGATGTTGATAGCGCGTCGTCTACTGCAATAATGGAGCAATGTGGAAAGGCTGCTGATATAGGCGCGCTGAAATGTACGCTGGGCATGCGCAGTTCATATGCTACTCATACACTAGTCATACGCAGAGTACGCTGGTTATATGTTGTTCATACGCTGACATACGCTGTCAATACACTGACCATAAGCTACTCATACGCTACTCATAGGTTCAATACGGTAAGTATACGCACAATTCTTTATTATCAAGGACTTTTCGTGCGTATGAAAATTATATTATTAATTTTCATACGCTTCTCTCATATGTAACAGTGTGACAGGGCCATAAGTGAATTACTTCAATCTGCTCTTCCGTTTAAAGGGATGTTTACATCTTCTGTCTTCCAGAAGATGTGAGACAGGCCTCAACTCGGACAATGTTTAAATCCAGGCTGAAAACAGTTCTATTTAGCTGTGCATATGACACCTGAAAGTATTTTATCTGCACTCTTCATTTTTAAATGAATTAATTAATGATTATTTTGAATGGGTTTTTAAATTCTTTTTTTAATTTTTATTATTATTATTTTTAATTTTAATTTTTTTTATTTATTTTTAATGATTTTATGTAGCTGTGAAGCACTTTGAATTGCCTTGTGTACGAATTGTGCTCTATAAATAAAATTGCCTTGCATGATAATCCAGTATAGCACATTTTTCCTGATAAAGTTTTGAATTTTTAACAAAGTTTTCACCGTGTTCTTTTGAAAGCTTTGCAACTCTTCCACCGCCCTCTTTACAAAAAGCTCCCTGAGCCCCTGACCCGTGCTGTGCACGACTCCCACCCTCCTGCGGTCTTTTTCTTCGAAGAGGGCGCCGTTTTCTGCGCACAGCGCGCCGCTGACGCAGCTCCGTGCCACGGCCACGTGACTCAGCGCAGCGGCCTCTCCTCTCCTCCTCTCTCGGTCCTTCCTTCCCAGGGTTCAATGAGCGCTGTGTGGCCCCACCCCGTGTCTCTTCAGTGCTGTCTATCTCCTCAATGTAGGCTACTATTCTCGGAGGTGGAGAAAGCGGCAGAGAAAGGGAGAAAATAATAACCTCCAAGATTTGGTTATTGCTGTCTTTCACCTTCCTCGAGCAGCGGCCAGGAGAGGAGCGGCCTTCACGGTGGGAATGTGCTGCTACAACAACCCCGCGTCCTATTTTTTTCTGAATGTAAATGCACATGTAGTGTCAAGCCTGTAGCCTGTTTACCCACCTCGGATTCAAGGGGAATATATAATAATGTTTGTTTGTATGACAGACTGTAGGTGTGTAAACATATATAGGCCGTGTGTATAGGCTGTAAAAACTGAGCCTGACAGCGGGGGTTGATTTTTCATCTGCAAGAAACGTGGATACATTTTGTGGGATTCTTACGTCTTGGTCACGTTCTCTTTTTCTTTTGTCATTTTTTATTTTATTTTCTATAAATAGATTTTTCTCCCGTGAAAGGATTCCTCGCAGCCGAGCCTGGGGATTGAGAGAAAAAGAGACTATCGGTGCGCAGTTTTTGAAGGCTTGTTGGTGATGTGAGGGGCTGATAACACATTTCAGCAACAAAAGCGAGGGGCAGGGAGAGAAGGCCCTTTGGAGGAGAAAACACAGCAAGGAACTGCCATCACAAATAAGGAGGACAAATTGGGGGATACTGCCTCGTTTCAGACTTGGAGGTGGTTGGTGATCCAGACGGAAAGACAGCCGCAGTGAGTTTGGAGCTGTCTTGGCCTGATTTGATGCAGAGAATAAAGAGGAGCCGGATGACGACGGAAGCAAGGGGAATATCACACATGTAGCTCGTTTGGCTGTAAATAATATTTCCCTTCCTGTTGTCCTGCTGGTTCCCCGACGAAGACAGCCGTCGGGGAGACAGATAGATAGATAGCTCGTATAAGTATACACCTTCGGAAATGTTTGTTATGAAAGGCGACGTGGAGACGAGCCGAGCCACAGCACGGGCGAGCTTTGCGGACACGCCGAGTTCGGCTCCTTGTCACGGGCAGCAGTGAGACGCAAGACCCGGGCTTTCGGAGATGCAAATTAGGCTGTTTGTGCTGCCTCCGTTTGAGGTGAAATCCTGCCTTTTGATATCGTAACAAACGTTGTGGATTATAATTGTTTTACCCAGTTGACGGGAGGGGAAGAGTTTGAAAACACAAAACAAACGCTATTCTGCATGTGAAGGAGGAAAAAGCCCGAGCAGGATTCAGCAAACTGAGAAGGCGGCCTCCGTGTCGTCAGCAACAGTATCCTGCCCTTTTTCTGACAGCAAAATACGCTTTATGGACACATAATATCTACAGATCGGCACCACGGATAGTTTTTCAAGCAGGCCAGGATCGTTTTACGGTGTAAATGTGGGTAACATTGTCGCCAAATCCGAGGGTTAAACGAAGGATCTAGACTAGTTTATTTTTATTTATTTATTTTTCTTTCTACATATCCCCACTCACCCCCCACCCCCCTTCCACTACTTCTTCCTCCACCTCCTCTTCCTCCTTCCCTGGACCCCCTTTTTTCTTTTTTCTTGCGGGAAGATGGGTTGTTTGGGCAACAGCAAGACCGAAGACCAGAGAAATGAGGAGAAGGCACAAAGAGAAGCAAACAAAAAGATAGAGAAGCAGCTCCAGAAAGACAAACAGATATACAGAGCAACACACAGACTACTACTTTTAGGTGAGTTTGGCTTCTTTCTTCTTCTCTCTTCTGGACTTGCTGTTTTACAGACAAGGCCTCTCGGTTTGCACAGTTGACTCTGCTTCCTCCCTGCATAACCTTCTGGGATGTTGTTTTGGGAAACATTGTCAACAGTGTGACTGCCATTGCATAAGGCTAAAAATGCAGCACTGTGCTGGGCTTTCAGCATGTTGCTGTCAGATTAATAGTCTGCAACTGTCAACACTGAAACATGGGGGACTCCATTGGTTGATTACCATAGGATAACCAGCCACTGACATGAATCAAAACGGGCTTTATTGACCTGTCCAAATCATTTATGGATTAATTGTAACAGAGCATGTGCTCCTGCAACAGCACAGCACAAATAACGTGCTCAATTAACCCTTATCCTGCATTAGGCCTGAAAAGTTTGCTAAACAAACAATATTTGAACATTTCTTGCCAGCTTATGGGTGTGTAGCTCAAAGGGTGTCATTAGATGTAATGTGACTGAAACATGAACAATGAATCTTAGTTAATGGAGAAACTAATGTGCAATATGTGGCCGTGTGTAAGAGTGGTGGTGGGCTGAGTCTCTGATGTTACATAAGAGACAAATAAGAGCTCCTAACTCCCCTTTTCCCTCAATGCATGCCCGTTTACAGGTTTATCAGTATTAAGAGATTGTGGTGTTCTTTGTAAAAATCATAACATCTGATGGATCTAGTGCTGTTGAGGGTGCAGAGTTTACGACAAGCCGGTATTTATGTTGGGGAGGAAGTCGTGGTGACTCAAGGAAAGCAGGACAAGAGCCACATGAAAACCGAAACAAAGATATGTGCCATAAAGTTGACTCCCCTTTATTATATAATATTCTGTTTGTAGAACTGCAGGCGGTTTTTCTGTCTGCATATTTCTGGAAGATATTTTTAATGTATGAACATTACAGGGTCACTCGCGATTTCAGTCGAGAGCAGCTGGCAAAAGTATGCTCGACTTTGTGTTGAGAATCAATGTCTCTATCATAACAAAGCTGACAGGTGACAAGTTTCAGTGGCCACCAGAAACCAAAACATGGACCTTTTTTTTCTTTTGTCTTTTTTTTTTTTACATTTGTCATGTCAGTCTTTGTAGTAAGTTTGGTCTGCAAACAAATGCCTATCAATTATTTAACAGAGCCAAACTCATGGCATGCCTGTGCACAAAGTTTAAATATGCTCATCACTGATTTATGCTGCTTCATCTGATTGGAGTTTACGATTCTTAATTCGCCACTAGATTAGATTGTCACTTTAACTGGATTAACCATCATCGCATTAAACTGTTAATAGGATTTTGGCCCATGTTAGCAGGGTGTGTTTCACGGATTATTGAAACAATATGTAGTCCACTGATGGGTAACGGATCAACTAAAACTAGACGCTCAATTGCAAAGACAGCATTTTTCCAATCCAAACTGATGTCTTGTGTGCCATCGTATGAAAGTAAAGCAACTTTATCGACATCTGCCATGGAGGATAAATTGTGTATCCCATAAACTTGAAATTTTTTTTAACAGAATCTTTCCTACATTGTTGACAACTTCCCAGATGTTGCAACAGGGCAGGAGATTTCATTTGCTGTTCATAATTGAGGGAACTTGAACACAACTTTTGCATTTAAGTGCAATATCACCGGAGTATCTGTAATTTCAAAGTATAGTCCTGTGTGCACAAAGCTCTGCAAATGTTTGTTGGCTGCTGACAGTTATCTCTCATCAAGGAGCAATAAATCAAACCAGTAGTTTTGCATTCTTCCTCTGCGTAGAGTTCATGATTTATACCTAACTGGTTGTGAACGCACTGAACATTTTACATTGTCGCATCAGGGAATTTTCATTAATGTCGCTGATTCTTCAGAGCTGACATAGTCTACCAGCAGGCCGAACGGGTCTCAATTCTCTACCTGCTACCTCTGTGTCTCATCTAACGAGGTTTACGAACAGGTTAGATGTTTTTGTTTACGGTGTCTTTAAAAGGTAATGTTACAAGTTCATGGATTGTATGCTGAGCCACCAAAATGCCCAAGTTCCGGACTCTTCTGTGACCGCAAATGCATCTCAAGAATGTGAAAGACTTGCTTAATTTTCCCAATTTAAAATGTTGCTGAATTTTTCTTTAGTATAGCACCGTAAGAAGTTCATTCTGCCTTTTATGGACAGGTTTTGTATGCTTAGAGATAGAGTTGGATATAGCTGCAAATTTTGACTGTCATTTTGAGGATCTATTCTCATTATCTTTACTTTAGAGAAACTCTGTATTGGCTTAAATGGCCCGTGAGGATTGATATATGTGTTTAAATGGTGCTTTTATAAGCTTACATTTGGACTCAGAAGATTACGACTCAGTGTTTGACTTTATGTAGAAAATATTTGGATCCCTTGTGCTAGAAATTCTTTTTTTTTTTTTTTTTAAATGTTATTAATTTAAGTCAATAATTCCATAGCTTCACTTCAGATGTGAAGCTTGAAATAAGATGGAAAATAAGAGATGGTTGACTTAAAAAAAAATAAAATAATAATAAGAAATACATTTTTTTTTCAAAAAGGCGTTCTAAAGACGTTTGGGTAGTGCTATAGAGCTGCAACTAAAAAAAAAAACTCAACTTTAAGTTGCTCCGTCTTCTCATAGTTGTGCATACAACAGGTTTGACATTGCAGAGCAAGAGCTGTGAGATTGATTCTTACAGCAGAAACACGTATGTAGGGACCTGCAGCTTGCAGCCAACTACCTAGCAAGGCCACATGCCGCCAGTTTCAGTTTGTTGGCAAACAAATGCAGTGGGCAGTACTGGGCAGCAAAGTCTGGGCGTTTAAAGTAAAGCGACAATTTTTTGAGAAATAATGCCCAGATTAGTTTTTATAATACTCACTTATGCATTTATTTTCTAATACTTTAGTGAACAAAATCGATTCAGTATTCACGTGACCACCCTTAAAACAGTAACAGCAGCTTTTAACACTACGTGGCAGATTGGTGGTTCAGGATCTTGAAGAACTTGCCCCAGTTCTTCTGTGGCTTTTAAGCTGTCCAGAGACCGGGCACAATTGTAAAATCAGGGCTAAATGGGAGTTAACTTTATTGAAGGACTCCTTGTTCTTCTTGTCACTGAAGGTGGTACTTTTGGCTCCGGCCACATGATTGGGGTTGCTGTGATGTTGTAGAATGAATTTTGGACACTTCCCTCATGATGTTGTGTTAGTGTTTTGCACAGTCTGTCATAGTTCTTTGTATAGTCTTCTTGCCTTTATGTACAGCCTAGCAACATGCAAACTCGCATAAGCTTGTTTGGTAGGAAAAAAAAGTTGTTGGAATCTAGAAATTTGAAAGCGCTGTTTATGGCTTGTTTAATGATTCAGCATGAAAGCTTCACTGTACAAGGCTGACCTAAGATCTCACAACATTATGAAAACTACAAATGGTACTAGAAAATGGCAAAAAGAATAAAAAGGTTTCATGGGCCACCATAATCTCCAAAACCAAATGCCAAAGCCCACGTTGGGCGTGAATTTTCCCTCTCATGACGACATTAAAGCGTTGTGTTGTAGCTGACACCGTTGCACATCTTCCTATTTATTTCTTACAGAATAGTGAAGTTATTATTAAATCTAGACATGAAAACATATTATTTTAATGATGACATTATGTGGAATAATCCAGTTTATTTATTTCAAATATGCTTTGTAACACTGTCTTTGACTTTTCTCACATGTTTTTCTCCATTTGTCCAAATTTGTTCAGTCACACACAAGCAGGTTCTAGTCAGGTGCACTTCGTGTGTCCACATACAGGAAGCAGAACTTAAAGTGATGTTGCAGATAAGCTATTGTCCACATCCCAAGCTTGTGTGTGTGAATATATTGCTGTCCTCCTGTCCTTCATCAGTAAAATTTCACCGTCTTTCCTCAGGAGCTGGAGAGTCAGGAAAGAGCACTATAGTGAAACAGATGAGGATCCTGCACGTCAACGGCTTCAATGCAGAGTAAGTATGAATAAAAGCCAAGACGTAACTGGACTGAAGTGTTATAGACTGAGTGCTCCATTCTTTAAAGATCAAGAACCATGTTGACTTGTAGAAAACCTTCAGTCCTGGCTGAATCTGCACCTCCTCTCTAACTCAGCTGACCTGAAATGTCAGACTAATGTGTTACACTAAGGAACCGTCTGTGATGCTTCTGTTGGCCGTAAGGGGAGTTCGTGCTTTAAGCATGTCGTAAATTTAGGCAACTGCTCAAGTCAACAAGATTTCTGAGTGACTCCACTGCAGATGCATGCATGCGACCTAAGATTTGTGACCATGTACGCTGTACGCACCACAGCAAAAGTAATAGTTTCTGGATATAACTCCAGTTCTGAGTTTGTACTGAACCTGTTCTGAGGAGAAGCTGCTTGGAGAAATGCACGATATTCAACATCTCTGTTATTGGTCATTTAAGAATTAGGACTATAAGGACATACAAATGTTCTTTCCTAACAAACAAACGCAGGAGCTCCACCTCTTGCTGTCATGAAGTTGCCGTTTTCCTGCCTAATGCCCAAGCGTGGATTGGTTTAACATGCCTGGTCGTTGCATCCCCTGCAAATGTAGTATGATGCAACTGTCCTCCGTCCAGCCAGGGTCCATTTATGTGAATGGAAAAACCATGTTTTGACCATAAAAACTCTGTCATTTCATGTCAGCACTTGCCGACAATGCAGATATATTCACCATTCAAGTCTCATATCATTAATAATATAACCAGGCCACAAACAAAAAGCTCTGAGTCAACATGTTGAAGTCGTCACAAATTTGAGTTTGCAAAGTTCACCTGACTTTATTAAATGGGTCTAAATACACACACAACTGAGATAATGTAAAGCTTCACATATCTGCAGGAAAGTTATAAACGGTCAATCTCAAGATTTTAGGATTCTGCATCACATCATTTAAATGAAGATGTTGTTTTTCCAGCTTTCCAGCTTGGAATAAATGACATCCTTTGAGGGGTCCTTTCAGAGTCGGACAGCCGTGTCGACCCGTCTGCATGGCGCTCAGTTTCTGAAGTGTGAACTTTATAGTTAACTGAAATGAGGTGCCACCTTTTAAGAGCAATGTAACCTGCTAAACCAATATGAATTTAGTCCACAATCACCTGCCTCGCCAGCAAAAGGCATGCTGTCATATAGCAACTGCTTTTATTTTACAAAAGCAGCATGTTGTGGCCCAGTCAGGCTTCAGCAGAGCAGAAATGGAGGATTTTATTCTCTACAATCTTTTTAGTCAGCTAATCCCATATGTTGTGACTGAGCCTTTAAGTTAGTATTTGACTATAGTTTTCAAATGTTGAGCTCCTTAAAGTAAAGACCAGGAACCACATTACCCAGTAAAGGAAAATGTTTTTTTTGTTTTTTTAACAGAGGTCAGTGATTGTTGTTTAGCTGAGAAGCCCTCTGTTAAAAGAAGTATCACGTGCGTCAGGCCTGTCGGAAAGTCTGATGGAATGGTTTAGATGCATCCCTGCGTTCGTCTATTCTTTCTTAAACTGTAAAACATGCATCTGTAATGACTCTTTTAAAAGTGGATCAGTGAGGTGAGAATGAGTAAACATTAGCTGTTCTCTTTTTCCAACTTGAGCTTTGCTTTTCTCAGCCAGCTAAAAGGAATCTGTGTCAGAGACTTGGCGTGTCTGGTGGTGGTGGTCATGTATTGGTTGGGACGGAAGCATCTTTGCAAGGTTGGATTAGAAAATCAGCACCTAAGGCGGACTGGAGCATATGACCCAGTGCATGACTCCACAAAACTGAAGTGTGTGTGTGTGTGTGTGTGTGTGTGTGTGTGTGTGTGTGTTAGAGTGAGTGTCTGAATATACATGTCTGTTCATGTTCCGCGTAGAGATGCATGAACTGCAGTTTTCTTGAACGATTCCAACGTTTTGACCAGTCAATTTTGATTTTGATAACTGAAAGCGTTCAGAATAATTTTTTTTCAACTTTTTGTTTGAATTTAGAAGTCAATTGTGTGTTATTATTAAAACATTGACAACATTTTTTCCCCCCCAAAACTGCACCGTATTGCAGCGCTTTCCATCGCTGTCACTGAAAATCTAAAGATAAAGTGCTTCAGGTTACCGCACCCATGTATTTGTACAAATTAAACCTAAACCACACCAGATTATAGGTCCTTGACATTGATCTCTCTTTTTTTTTAACACGTCTCAAAATAGAAAAGTTCACTTGATATTGGGACAAACCATTTTTTTTCTACATACCTTCAACTTGAAATGAATTGCATAGCATTTGTGGGGGGGGGGGGACTCCGGTCTACTATTCGATCTGTTGGCTTCTTAAATCATTGATTCCATTGAACATGCACCCAGCTTTTCACAATGATAATGAGAGAAATCTTTGCTGTAAAAGACCTCATTTCTATTCTAATGCCATTATGCCATCAAGTTAACTGATTTCATACTTTAATTATAAATTACTTATTCATATTTAATTAGATAAACTTGGGACATGTGACATTGGTTTGCTCAATGATCCGAGGCAAAATACAAGCAAACCAAAATATTCAAGGTCATTATAAGTGGAAAAATTAGATAGATGCATTAGACAACATTAATATTGTCTAATGTCAACTTGTCAAAATTGTCTGTAGTATTTGCATCATGTTTTAGAGAAGGCTGTAAAACTGAATAAATTATGGAGGTCATGTGTTTGCATTTAAAAAGTCTTCATGTTGCTGCCACCAGTCTTTTCCAGCATAAATGTTCAATGAGAACCTCCCATCCGTGCAGTTAATGCAGTTCTTGGTGTGTTTTGTCAGTATTTTTCAAGCTCTAAAGGCAACGCTCCTGGCACGACACAACCGCTCACTTGAGGTCACACACAAACGCATTCATATTAGACTCAAGATGGGACTTGTTTTGAAGCAGAAGCGAGTGGGCATGACAACATGCGTGCCAAACTGCAACTTGATAATTGTAACTATTAAATGAAATCAGTCAGTACATTTCCATGCTCACTTTTCATGCCATTTAATTGAACTACTCTCTTTGTCTCTGTATACAAGCACCGGAAGGGAATTCATTTATGTCTGACTCCACTACTATCATGGCAATATAGCCTTTTCCTGCCTGTTAGTGTTGGGCTTTTTCTTGTTGAACTGTAACGTCACCGACTAAAACAACTGACAAACAATTTAGTTGGTGACAAATTGTCACCATGGTGAGCAGCGGATTGAACAGCTTTAGTACCTTAATGCTCTACTGGTTTTTTTTACAGATGAGATGCATGCTTTCCCTTGTGGTTATTCTCTGTTGTCCAATTAAACGCATACGCGCAAGAATACTTGGACTCCCACTCATATTTTCTAAACTTTGAGAAAGTCTATTTAGTATGATTTCAGTTGTGCTAACATGTTTTCGTGTATGTTAAGTTTGACTTTAGTCGGATTACCACAATAATTATTAGATTACTTTAACTTGCATCATGTAAATGTCCTGATGATTTGTCTCATAGAGTAGATATCTGAACTTAAATGAGTCGGCTGTTTAATGGGGCAGCTGGAGCTTCAGGAGTAGCACAGCCTGTAAATTACTGAACAGAAAAGTAGCCAGTGGACATGCCTGCATGGAAAACTTTTTTTGTTATTCGTTGTGCTTTTTTTTTTTTTTTTTTTTTACATTAGATTTGAGCAGCTCAAATATTACAAATTACCAGCTTTGTGTGTTCCTAAGTCAGTAAAATCTTCCACACTAAAAACATGCTATGCTGGTGTGCAAGTGTGTGTGGCATAAAGACACTAAATTGGAGTGGTGTGATAAAGTCAGAGTAATTGGTTTGTTACTGGAAGACAGGTGGTTTCTACTGCTGAAGGACAATATTTATCTAATTTATGCACAAAAACTTAATTTTGCGCTGTTGTGGTGTCCTTTGCGACAGCGTTAGTTTCTCTCCTGTGTCGCAAGCCGTCATTGTGCATGCGTGTATATGTGACACGGCGTGGAACAGAATACATAAGATGACCTGATTACAACTTGTATTAACTTCCCAACATGTGTTAATCTGTTTAAAGCCAAAGATAGAAGGTTATTGATGCCAAATATCAAAAAGTCAGGCCAAAATGTAGGAATCTGGTGGCTGCGTTGAGGATGCATGACTGCAGAGATTGTTGTGGGCCGAGCACTGTCGGATAATGTTACAGCTAAACCACAAAACAAAAAGAAGAGGAAAAAAAAGAGACTGGGAAGGAGAGGCACAGAAGCAAGCTGTCTCAAGACTGGAGAGTGTAAACACACAACCATGTGATTTATAATGACTATCAGGTTGAAAATGCAAACAAGGCCTTCTCAATCTCCCTCCTAACCTGATAAACTCTGTCTTACCCCTTCTTTTCACTCTTTCTGCCTCCTCTGTTTGTCAGAGCAGATTGACCTCACAGGTGGTTTGTTTTAAAAATTGAAAAGAAATGTATTATTTTGGGGGGGGGGGGTGGTTGATGCCAAATATGCCGGAGAGCAAATGTTCAATGTCTTGCATGTATGAATGTGAATAGTATTACAGCAACGTGGCAGGATGAATGTGTATCCAATTTGTTTGAAATGTTGTTAGTTTATTTCATGTTTGAGCAGCATCATGCAGCCCTGACAAAAAATGTTATCTCTTAGGTGAGGTTGCTGGGGTATGGTTCCAGTTTTGTTTTTGCTCATCAAGGATTCACATTGCACTTGTTCCAGTAAACTGATCAACTCATTGCTAAAACTGGCAAAGGTGTTTCTAAGTGTAGACTATTTATCGCACACATTTTGCATACACGTGGCCCGGAGTGGCAGAATCTGTGTTTTAAAACTTGCACTAAATTGTGAGGTCAGTCTTGCCCGTTGTCACTGATGTAGAACTGTTGTAAACACAATGCGCTGTTGTCCTGGTAGGCTCAAGGTGAAAGATGGACTATCTGGCTCTCTGGTTGCCTTTTATTAGAAACATTTTTGTCACAGAGAGTCCCAAATGTCTTGTACACACAGCTATCATTCACAGCAGACATAATTTCTCCACCACGCGTGCCAGTGAAGGTCTGTTTACCCTTCCAGATAAAAACAAACTCAGTGCAGTGTACTGCAGTGCCCTCAGTCAGGACAACATGGATATCCTCCTCTGTGCCTTTTTTTTTTATTTTTTATTTTTTTTTAATTACTTTTTGATACTTTACACCTAAACTAAACAGTTTTAAGTTCAAGTGAAGAGATTATGCCTGTTTTCCTTTCGTAGATATAAATCAGTTGGACAGATTTTTGTGTTTTGTCCCAACAGCTTGAGGTTTGGGAGTCCTCAGTGGAAGTGACTAAATATAATTTACTGTCAGTGATTAGCATTATTCACATTAAAATAGATAAATTATCCTTAATTATGTGGTTATGTTTGTTTGTTTTTTTTCAACTTAATTTAAACGGCTGTTTTTACCCCCGTTAAACACTATGGAAAACTTTCATGTGTAGCATTTAGATTATTTTTTTATTTGCTGTACTTTTTACCGTTTTCAGTCATCTTATTAGGCTGCAATAGATTATTGCAGCTCTGGCTGTTTGTGAATCAGCGATAGATTTATGTACTCTGTGCATTTAGCTGCTTCTGCTGAACAGCGACAGCCCCGAACATAATTGCCACCTTTTTCTGTTTCAGAGAAAAGAAGCAGAAAATCCAAGACATCAAGAATAATATTAAAGAGGCTATTGAGGTGAGTGTTCATTATCCTTTCAGCTTTGTGTCGTTAATGCTTTAGATTAATGAGAAAACATGGCAAGTGGTCTTGTTTTCTATCGAGTATTCAAAAACTATACTCAGTTTCGGTGCATCTTACCTGGGTTTGTGTGTTTGCGACAGACTATTGTAACAGCCATGAGCACCCTGACACCGCCGGTGCAGTTGGCGTGTCCAGAGAACCAGCACCGGATCGACTACATCCTCAATTTTGTCAACCAGAAGGACTTTGAGTTTCCATCTGTAAGTAGCACAATATTACCAGAGACGCACAATATCAGAAAATGTTTTCACTGTCTTCTCTTGGTTTTGCTATGCTGACCAACATACACACTGTTTATGATGATAGTGTTTAAGTAAATTCGATGAATGCTGGACCTAATAGTTCTCATTCTGATGCAAAGGATGGAAAAGCAACACTCGTATGGCTTGAGGGCATCAAGTGGCCAGCAGTTTTAACTAATGTGTAATTAAGTTTCGACCTACTACCTACATTCTGAAAGCGGTTATGAATTGGGCATTTTTTAACAAACCTTTCCAGTTTGCTGCTTCCAAACGCGGGGCTAAATAGCGAAGTTTGATTCAGGACCTTGTCAGTCGTCAGGAGTGATACATTTGCAACAGGTCCAGGTATCATCAGTTGTGTGTGTTTGTGTTTCAGTGCGCGATAGAAGGTTGAAGTTCCAACAAGGGACCCCGTTACTGACACAGAGGTTTGCTAATGACCCCATGGGTAGGGACTGTGTGGGTTTAGTGTTCTCAGTGGGGCGTTCCCATTTACTAAGAGACTAAACTGCAGAGCCTCAGTGTTCATCCCCAGCCACCTGTGGGACCAAGCTTAATTCAATTTTCAATTCACTCAGTCTCACCTGTTGTTAATGTCGTCATGGAGGCATCTGCTCGCCTGTAACCCAGTAACAGTTTGTGTTAAAATTACACCACACTGAACAGCGTTTTATTTTAGTCAGACCTGAAATATCATGGTGCTTGAAATGCAGATTAGAAGTGTGGACCAGTTTGAATAGGTGTGGCACATCTTAAACTTTTTCAAGGCTGATGTTCATTCCATTTATAAGATTTCTTTTCTTTTCAAAGCAAAACACTTAAATCCATTATGTAGATATAACACTGCACCGAAAGACAAGGGACATGACAATGACATAACATTATAACAATGGAGTGACAGACAAGAGACAGCCGTTACATAAAGAGAAGCAATACACCAGTGACAGGGTAGAAGGCCAGAGACATTAAAGTGACAAACCAATACAAAGAAAGCGATGAATGCAAAGGAGAATGATTGAGAAAGATTTGACTGCAAAATAAAGATTTGACTGCAAAATAAAGGTTTAACGTTACGATGATTATTTCATGTGGTGTTAGGAGAATGTGACTGTGTGTTTGTGCATGTGTCTGTGTAAGCTGCGTGTGCCCCTTACCATACCGCACACTGTCAAATCCAAGGAAAGATAGCAGGACAAAATTAAAGTTTGTCCTTTCTCACCCTCCCTCCAATACATGTGTATATATTTAGAAAAATAAATGAATTCAAAGATAAATAAATGGATAATCATGATGATGGCATTGAGTCCAACCCATGAGCACGAGAGTGAATGAGACACCGGGATGCTATAAGGAGGTCACGCAGTGGACAACCAGGGTACGGGGAGGTCAGTAGTGGTTTTACTAATGATACTTAGTTTAACTTATATCAATTATTTACATTTCGTGGCCCAGCCAGGCAGGACAGAGCTGATGCAGTACATGATGGTCACCAACATGACAGATAAAAAAGGAGCCTGTCTGTTAGGGAACCAGCAGACAAGTTATGACAATTTTTTTTTTCTTTTTTTGATTCATTAGTAAGTGGAAAACTATTGCCCCTTTTCCATTGCCGAGCTAGCCTTACTCTACTCGGTTCGATATAGCGCGACACTACACAGCACGACACGACACCAGTACCATTTCCTTTTCCACACAAACCGTGACCTGGAAGTGGGCGGAGTCGGCCCGGTCACCACTAACGTGACGTCGGTTTCAGGCGACTACAAAGTGTCACGCCGCGGTTAGTCAAAAGTAAACACAACGATGGAGTGTAATGTGTAATGCAGTTGACAATCCATTTTGTTTAGTTAAACCAAGCTCTTTATTAAAAAAGACAGTACAAAAGCAAACAGCAGGAGTTGTCTCAGATACAGGCGGTGACGCCAGTGTTGGTGCCGGTGGAATGCAGAAAGCAGCTGTTGCCTCAGCTGCAGATTGCGATGCCAATGTCGGTTCTGAAGCCTGCGGGATTGGAGGATCTTCGCTGACCTCAGCAACCGAACACTCATCGGTTGCACAAACCGAGTCTTGAGGGGAAAAAAAAAAGTGTGAACATACGAAACGCATACACATAAACCGCATAGGTGAGACACTGTGCTAGCCTTCCAAAACAGCGTTGTTTGCTAGCTCACTCAGAACAACTTACATGAGACACCTGTGTAACTTTTTACACAAGTTAAAGACTGAACATGTATTTGTTACGATATAAAACATGCATTTGTTAAGATGTAAGCGTTGCACCAAGGGGATAAGAACAACACTTACCATTTTCCATCGCCTCCAACAAAGATTTCGCCGTATCCACGCCTCTCTCCTTGCCCCGGTTCGCCGGGCGGTGCCCGTAAATGCCGTCCATTTGGTCGAACCACTTCCATGTCTTTTGGTTTGACCCACTCCGGCTGTTGTGGTCCTTTACCTGCCGGTAATCACTCTTCAGCTTGTCTCGGCACTGCTGAGAATTCTGGTGATAGCCATGGTTAGCCATCAGCTTGGCTATCTCCTGGAACACCTTCTCATTTCGTGTTGCTCCATCCAGTTCCTTCTGTATGCGGTCCTCGGCCACCACACACAGAAAGGTCTGCACCTCGCTCATCGTCCATGGGTTGGCTTTCCTTCTCTGGTCTTCCATCTTCGCAATTCTGTTTATTCTCTGTTGCTCTCGCAGGTGTGTTTTCATACATGGCGGGTGACTATTTAAAGCTCCCCGAGCTTCGTCGCGTGTATGACGTAATTTCACCTGACCAATCAGTGGACAGCACTGATCATGTGACGTTTTAGTATCGGCTAGTACCGACTAGACCCACCTCTGAAGCAGGTACTAGCAGGTACTAAAAATCGTAACGGCTCCCACCTTCAACCCGCAATGGAAAAGCTCCCAATCAGGGTAGAGTCGTACCATGCTGAGCCGTACCGTTACGAAAATGTTCAGTGGAAAAGGGGCATTAGACCTAATTCTTTTACCACACACTGTCTATTTGTCAGGAGACCCGCAAAGCAAGCCTGCTCCCCGCACCAACATTTACAGTGGACTGGACAGAACTAAATGAATGAATTAAACTGTAATCAACCAATTATTCAGATTGAAGCATCGTACTGACCGGTTGACAAAGTAATGAATCGATTGAATAAACAAATTAATAAATAGGAACGCTAAACTGGGGGGGGGGGGGGGGTAAACACACAGCATTGCCGTAATGATAATGCAAATTAATTACAATATTAATGATCATGAATGATTTGAGGATAACTTTGTTAAATATGGTAATCTTGTAGATATACATGTGGCTATGTATGTATTTTAGAATAGCGGAAATAACAGCAGAGGAAATAACTTACTTTTATACTACCTTATATTGTCATAATAATGTCAATAATGATTACAAATGATGTAATATTGACGATGGTGTCAGTATTGATAACCCTCACAGCTAACCCTTAGCCATCAGCTAAAACATGCATTAATGTGTGTAATGAATGAACTACTAAGTTTAACTACTTATGGTGTCAGTAAAAGTTTCAGTGTGTCACAGTGGTGTCATGGTTAAGATTGTCATCTTCGTTCAGACCGTTGAGTTCAAAACCTCTGTGGCTTTTTTGTGTGTGTGTGTTGTTCCTGTGTGCTTTGGGGTTTTTTGTTTTATTTTTTGTAGTTGCACAGCTTGTCAAACCTACATTAAACAAAAAACAAACAAGGTAGGTCTGAGGATGAAACCCACTTGTGAAACGTGAATTGAAAAGCAACAGCTATAGAAGGGTCAGCTACTTTTGAACAAAAGCCGTCTCTACCTGACACATTGATTTATTCATTTATTTATTACTATGGTGGCAATGGGCTCACACTCCTATTCTGAGTGAAATATAGTTTGTGAGCGGACAGTCTGACTCAGCAACAGTTCATTAAGCCACATCTGCTGTTACAGGAATCAGATGTGTGGGTTTTTACATACTGGATGTTCTTTTCTGCACTTTGGGTTGCACTGAACTGTTGGGAAGCAATTATTTGATGCTGTTTATCATCAGTTGACTGTTTGGCTCGTTGAGTTGTTTTTGACGGGCACTGCATAGTTTCCTAGTTATAAAGAAGAATGGCGAAAGTGTATCTCGCTTGTTTTTTACTTTGAATGTGTAGTTTTGTGTGTTGTCATACACACGAGTGCAGTTATTTTCTTGGTTCAACAGTGCTGTGATTGGGTCACCTTTATACATTTTAAAGTTTTATTCTGGACATGCAACCCAATTTTAAGAGGCGTATCAGAGTTTGAGTTAATTTAGCGGGAACTGTGCCGTGATCAGTAGTGAGAAAAGTCAAATTAAATGAAGAGATGGGAATCAGCACGAACACACAAGTCTGTTTGTGTGTTGTCTGAAATTTTCTGGCATTCGGGGTCCCTGTACAAGCGAACTGCATTAAAGAGAAGTTTACACCTGTTTTTATCATTACTGGGGATTTGTAAGCAGAAACTTCAGAAATATAAAGATCTTGAGTTGGCCCATTTTGTTGGGGCCTTTGATAAGTTCAATAAATTTCAACTCGGTTCAATGATACTGTATTGGTCCCTGAAGGAAAATTAAAACTGTCGACAAACTTTTAAAAAGTTGAAATCTAGCAGAGAGGTCAGGAAATCTACAGAGATCACTATGAATGGATGTTTTTTTGTTTGTTTTGTTTTTTTGTTTGTTGCCAGGGGCAACGCCATCAGAACTTAACGGAGGCGCGCCTATATATTCCAGATATCTTCCCGCATTTGTCATTTCGGCAGGACAGAGACGAATACAATAAAAAAAGAAAGAAAGCAAAGCAATGCAGAAAGATAAGGCGAAAGAAAAGGGACCTTACAGGGACAAGCTTATTACAAGCGCAAAGCAATCGAAAGTAAGGTCCTTTCTTCTTATTGCAGCCAACCAAGCAATCCGGCATCTCCTCGTCAGGTCAGACGCCTGCTCTCCCTGATGCTGCATCCATTTAGGAAACCTAAAAAAATGTATTTTGTTGTTCCTATGTTTCCCAAACGTATTATGTGAGGTACTGGAACAGTTCTTCACACAGCAGTGATTTCCAGGCATGTTCTTGCAATTCCGCACTGTTTAAACTTACTGATTTAAAAACACACGCGTGCACTGTAAACGAACAGAGAGAATGGCGTTTTCTCGCTAGCATCCTGCCAACATGGCGGATAGGGGCGGGGCTCTGTACTATGACGACAACTCCTCATTCTCAATTGCTGCTGCTTCCTGGTCAGGGGTCCAAGCTTGTCCATTTTATCTGCCAGTGAGCTCACACTACACATGACTATCAAGGGAAGAAATGGTTTAAACTTCTTCCCTTCTCTCCGTTTTTCTCCTGCTTTACATCCTAGACACCTCCTCTTCACCTCGTCCGGATTGGGTACTTATTCCAGGCATTACTTGGGCTGTGGAAGGCTCAGTCAGCTGCTCCCACATGCAAACAACTTCACTGTTACCATGGTTACATGTCATAACAGATGTAAAAGAAAAAGTAGCAAGATTACCACAGAAATCCTTTCGGCAGGGCATAAAAACCAGTGTGGAAAAATGTTTTTAAGAAACCATTGTTTTCACAGAAAAAAGCTCATAAGAAAATATCAAGACGATACAAAGAAAGACGCAATATTTCCAGAGCTACTACGGTACGCCATCATAAAGCTATAGTTAGAAACATACGTAACTAAGAATGTTAATAAGGATGGTGGAGATGGAGGAGAACAAATGTTCACTCAGTATAAAGAATGAAAGACAGTGAAAACCTTAATCAATGCCAGCATGTCTGTAAGTCCATCTGTAGTTTCTGTGAGTAGTGAGGTGCCTCTCTTTGCCTTCACCCCTATTTGCTTTGGCATACATGTACACAGGCATCGACCAGGCACAACGTACACTGCATGTGGTGTCAACAAAAACGCCATGCACCCATTGACCTCAGACACGCATCATGGACAACAGACAACATTGTCAGATTCTCTGTCTTCTGTCATATCTGTCATAGTAGGTGCACAGTAAACCTACAGAACGGCTTTCCTACTTGTAGATACAGTTCCTGTCTATGATTCACTGCATTTACATTAATTGTTAGTCGACTTTGTTAATCAAGAGAAGGTCGAAGAGAAGGTAAACTAACATTTCCACCAACATGAGACAGCTGTGTGGGGTCCCCGTGCATTTGATAACGCCAGTAAATATGCTCAGCAGAAAGGGTGAATATTTTACTTTGTAACCCTGCATCAGTGCTCCCCCATTCTGCCTTCTCTCCGTCATATATTCCTGTTTTCTTGTCCCTCCTCAGGAGTTTTACGATCATGCGAAGACATTGTGGCAGGATGAAGGGGTCCAGGCGTGCTATGAAAGATCCAACGAGTACCAGTTAATCGACTGTGCACAGTAGTAAGTATATGTCTGCCTACTAAACTTCATAGTGACAAAACTTTTCCATTGAATTCGAGACAACTTTGCTCTTCTGTTAGTTTCTGTTTTTGTTATGAACAAGTGGCTTCAGCTTCTGGATGTGCAATTTTGTTTTTGTTTTAATTTCAAACAGAATGATGTGGATTCCCTGAACTGCGCTGGGTGTCATGACTTTTAGTCGTGGTCACAGCATATGGATGATGTGGGCTTTCGGGGTGTAACTCATTTTTATTACTGATTGCCTAACATAGTAGTGACTCGAGAAACCAGTTAAACTACAACTGAATGTTTGTGGGGTTTATTTATGGCTGTAGACTAGTTAATGAGACGGACCTGAAACCTGTTGACAAAATCTTGAGACATGTTTTAAACAATGTGCTTCTGTTTTATTGGAGTTAATTTCTTTGTATCTTTAAAACAGGAAGCTTTTATCCAATCTTTTGAGAAAGCGTGAGTCATGGCTTGTAATCAAAGGGAGTCACATTTGTCCTGTTTCTAGTAACAAAGGTTATCTAGATTTGATGGGCTTTGTGTCAGTTAAGAACACACAGACTGGCCATTCATGACGATCATCTGGCTGTCAAATTTCAATATTGATTTGGCCCATAAATCCATAAAATTATGCATTTTTGTCTAATTTCTGTGAAGTGGGTTTGAATTGCACCCTGCGATTTAGGGGGGAAAAAACATTGAAAATGGTCAGCTGAGGTAGTAAAAACTGCCCAGCTGGTCAGTTCATATTTCATAAGAACATAGGTTGATACAGGCTCACTGGAGTCGAACATGTCACCCACCAGCAACTATCAAAACTAATCTCATCCCCCCCAAACACCATCTGGTTCCAGTCAGTTACTGAAAAAGGAGTAGATCATGTGATCAAACCAAGCTGAGTCAGACGGGTTCGGATGCATCTTGTTCATTAATGCAGTTATTGGATAACTACATTAATTAATAACCACCTCATTTATAATACTCAGGTTATTCAGAGCCACAGCATAATTTCCCTGAAGTTATATCCACATAATATTTAATGAACCTAATAATTTAATCTGTGTGCGAATCATACAGGGCAACGTTGTAACCCTTTAAGACCTAGTATCTATTTCAGACAACTTTAAAAAGAATAATAATAATTCTATAGAATGAATGAAGTCCCATAAACATAAGCCCAATGCAAACTTTGAACAACTATATTGCAGCTTTTACAACTTTCTTGAGTGAAATTCGCAGGTCTTATTGTGCATTTGACCCCTGTTGGATGCGTTGTTTAGACAGCTGTCACCCTGCTTTGCATTGTTAACAGTGTGCTGTGTAGTTTAATACGTGTCACTGATAAACCTGAGAATCACACGAAAGTACCATTGAGTCTGAATGAGGTACTGTACTACAAAATCAAGTTTTAAGTAGTAAATAGTTCATGTGTAAATGCTAAAAGAGTTGGCTCTTTAGTAGCATCTAGTGGCAGCTGTAGGATACCACTACACCCTTTGTTACCCACCAACTAATTTCAGAAATATTAAAGCCTCCATGAGTGACTTTTTACTTCAGTCTCCCTTTGTGTTTCACTTTCAGGTATAAACCATTAGTCATATGTTGAGTCAGTACATTGATAGCACCTACATTAGCGAGATGTTTGTCCAGTGAACAAATATATTTCACCTCCTCGGTGGCCGTATATGTGCCTTTCTGTCAGCTGTGGCATTTCTATCTGTTGAAGAGTTGAGTATTTCCAACAACTCATTTAACCAAGGCAAGACCAGACAAATCTCTGATAGTGATCTTAAACATTTTATAAAGTATACACTTAAATGATGCATCATTAGCGTTTTGGATCTGTTTTTAACGGTTCAGAACTAATAGCAGAGTAGCGTCTTGTTAACATTTCCAAAGCAAAAGCTGTAAAATAGTGAAAGAGTCATGTAATAGCAGCAGTTTGTGGTGTTTGGGAGCAAACATGGCCGAGGCTGAGTCATCTACAGATAAGAGGATTTTTAGGGGGGGGGGGGGTCTGGTGTTTGAGGAGGATACCTTTGCTGCTCAGATCTAGAGTACGAGCATGTAGCCTCGACAGCTTATCACCGTTAGATTTCCATTGGTTAATATAACGTGGGTGTTATTTAGGCCAGTAGATTCTTTAGATGACTTTGAAGTTATGGGCGAAAACATTTTTTTAAATGAATGTTTCCCTCAGGTGGTTGAGATGGTACAGTCCGACGTTTTGCTCCCTGCCCATCTCGCTCACAGATCCAGCACAAAAAGACAAACTCATCCTGCTCTTGCCTTCTTTCACTCCTCCTCCGTCTTCCGTCTCTCCATCTCCATCCGTCTGTCCTCGCTCTGGAGCAACTCCAGCTGCACAAGATTGGGAGCTGATAGACTATTAATAGCACCTGTGGTTGGGTCTCCATGGTAACTGTACTGCAGGCCAGGGCGCTGGAGAGCTATTTTTGAAATCTGCTTTATAATGTCAGACAGACGCCACTACGCTTTCATCCTGTCTCTGTCTCGCTGTCCATCCTGATCTGTTTATTTTCAACAGAATTTGGAAAGGCTTACTTTTTGTTTGGTTTTGTTTTCAGAGTTGTGTTTTGTCCTTTTATTCCTCATAGCTGCCTTATTCCCCCCCATATAAATGCATAACAGTAAACACAATTCTCTAGTAGGAAATGTACCCTGAAGGTTAAATGTGCCGCACATTCTCCCCTTCAAGGTTTTCTATGTTTAGGAGAGCTGGATTTTGTCTCTGTTCAGCCTAAAGACTATCGGTATCTATACACAAGTGAATCAAATTTTTGCTTGTCTAGAATTTTTTGGACACATGCATCCTGATAACTTCTGGCTACGTGCAGTATCTTCTTCGACATGCCTTCAAGAAGTTTGGGATATTAGAGAAATGCTATAGTATTTTTATGTTTTGCTGAATAAGCATTGGTGATGCCAAGGTGTTGTGAAAATAAAAAAAACAGCTGCTATTTTTAAATGACGTTTTAGCTGCAGTGTTACACAAGAACGTGCCTTTTAATTTACACTTTATCTGATGAGTTTTAAATTTTGCAACAGGTTGTTAAAGAGTGGTGCTCCCTGCAGCAGAAATGTGCTGCCATGCATGAGCCTAACCTGTGCAGGCGTATACAATAACATATGTAGAGAAGGAATCCACAATCAGCTCAAGATCCTAATAACGGTTTCTCAACTTGTTGTTTTATTTCTGTCTCTTCAGTTTTCTAGATAAGATCGACATTGTGAAACAGAGTGACTACACTCCAACAGATCAGGTGTGTTAATATGTTAATATTGTATTTCACACACAAATGTATTTAATATGTGATATATATATATATATATATATATATATATATCAATCTACCTACATGCATTTAGATTTTCTTTTTATGCAGTATTAATGTTAGGCTTTTGGTGTAACAATATTGTTTCAATTTAATGGTGAGGGTTTTTTTAGTGTTAAAGTAAGGCGCCAGCCTTGTTATTATGTGTTATAACCTTTGAAATTTAACGCTATTGTCCACCCCGTCTAAGATGAATCTTATGTAGTCATTTTATCCCCAAACTTGTCTACAAAAGGCTTAAAAGTGAACACAGAAAACCTCTCGCAGTATGTCCCAGTTTTTCCCCTCGTTCCAGAAAAAAATGTCCGAGGAGGGAACATAAGTCATTTGTAGAGTGTAACAGTTGGCCCAGATCTTCAAGTGCAGGCATAAAAACAAAATCCTGTAACTTGTGTTAAAGATCAATTCTGTTACTTTTTCTGTCATATTTACAGGATTTGCTGCGGTGCAGAGTACTGACTTCAGGGATCTTTGAGACAAGATTCCAAGTGGACAAAGTTAATTTCCAGTAAGTAAGAGCAATGAGAAGAGGCGTGAATTTACCTTGTATGTGGAATTTTCTTACACAAAAGGAGCCTGTGCCTCAGGATACACACAAATGAATCATCTGAGAAACTCTAATATAAATTTCTCCACATGATGGCAGTGTTTTACGTGTTTACATCAATGTCTCATGTGATCCACACAGCATGTTCGATGTCGGTGGTCAAAGAGATGAACGTCGGAAATGGATTCAGTGCTTTAATGGTAACTTCTGTTCATTTCAGCTTGCATCATTTGTCTCTCAGCATGCCTCATTTAACTCGGTTGCTCCCTTGTCCTCAGATGTAACGGCCATCATATTCGTAGTGGCCAGTAGCAGTTACAACATGGTGATCCGAGAGGACAATCAGACCAACCGTTTACAGGAGGCCCTCAACCTCTTCAAGAACATCTGGAACAACAGGTGAAGGAAGATGCTGTGTCTCTCTGCCTGTTGAATTCTCTCACACTGCAGAGATGGTGGGAACGAAGCATTTCCCAAAGTGTGTCTCATACCAAGTCCAGGGTTCAAAATGACAGCCTACAAAATCAGAAGGCTCTTGTACAACATCAGATTTTTGTTCATACAGACAAAAGGGAACCCTTAGAGTCTTCTACGCCTTTCAAGAAGACCAAATGAATCAAGATTTTTTATATGGTACATTTAATTTATTTGGTTTGATTGTTATTTTTCCAGTAATTTAAGCCAAATCATTCAGTTGTCAAATCAACCCCAGTCAGTTGTATTTAATTAGCTCATTCAAAACAAGCAGTTGAACCAAAGTGTTCTCCATTCAGGATTAATAAAAGAACTAAGACCCTTGTTTTTTAAAATCTGTACATGATGGTTTTGGTGTAAAAAGGGTAACTAAAGCCTGATTTATGCTTCAGACGCAAAGCCTCTGACGCTCGGACGCAGAGCCTCTGCGAGCGTCAAAATCTTGACCACTCCCCCACGCAGAGGCTCTGCGCGCGTTGTCGTGCACCTCAAAAAAATCCTGACTACGCGACAGACGCACGCAGACCACCAACGGAAGTGCGCAGACAAAAGCGGCTGTGATTGGTCCTCGGTGTGCCTTTCCGGTTGTCTGTGTGGCTTCCTCCTTTGCATTTTCGCCAACTCCAATAAAATAAGCTGTTCTTCTTCGATATCGAGCAACTCCAGATCCATATCTTGCATACACTTTTTTTTTTTTTTTTTGAAAGATAAACACTTCCGCCGGCGCCGCCGAAGTTCTCGTCACCGCCCACCGAAATTCTCGCGAGGGGAAACTGCTGTGCATCCCGAGAAATTCCAGACCGAGGTTGCAGAACCATAACATGAAAAGTGGTTCGCGACCAGAGCAAAGCAACACGTCAAGACGATAGACGCAGAACTATAATCTGCCCTTAACCCTACATGGTATTTCCAGCCCTCTAAAATCAATTGTAGTGGAAATGATCGAGCTCCCTACACACTTCTGAAATGCAAAAGACAGGAATGCTTAATGTAATTTTAAAATGATAAAGATCTTTGACAGTGTGTTTCACATCACTGCATACATCTCACTCAAGCCATTTTGAAACATGCACGACAGCCCTCAAAGTATATTATAACTAACTATATGATAGAATTGGGCTTTAAGTGAGAATGCAAATATCTGCAACATTTTCTCTGGACCTCTTTTCCTACTGACTTGGTTATTAATAGTAACCTAAAGATGACTGAGCACTACATTGCGAATACAGCAGGTACTCGTCTGCAGCATGTTAGAGAAGCAGCTGTTTGAGCTTCTTTCTACTGACCATTGTGTTGCCTTCACTCATTTGTAATACTGTTCTGCATCCAAATCCATATTCAATCGTATTTGATATCAATCTGAAACAGCCTTTATGACAGATCGGGAGCCTCACCTGTTATTTTTATGTACTCTAAACAAAAGACTGTGATTTTGCCATCATACTTTCCACATCATATCCTGTTCCATGTGCACCCCACGCAGGCACCACTGCAGAGTATTTCTTCTTGTGAGAGCACATCTCCTCCAGAGAATATCTGGCTGTGAGCATTAATGTGAGAGAAAGTTTAGAACTAATTCCTTGCATATTCTCCACAAATGTTCTGGTGTTTGTGAGATAAAACAACTTAAGTAAAATGCTTGAGTTGAAATGTATTTATCATTCTTCTGCATTTCAACTGATTGGCTCCAGTCTAAGTGTTGTTTCACTTGTGAAAACGGATGGATTTGGACTCTTGTGGCAATCTTGAAATAGTTATTGTTTTTGCAGAAATTAAGATTTGTAACACTTGTAATGCCATTTCCGAACACATTTATCATCTACTTTGGATTTATTTTGATGATAGAGCTCTAAGCAATGATTCTCTCTGATTCTGTTCACCTCATCTAATTTTATTTCTTTTTTTTGTTTTGTCTTTTAGGTGGCTGCGGACCATTTCTGTCATCTTGTTCCTAAATAAACAGGACCTGCTTGCAGAGAAAGTGTTGGCAGGGAAATCCAAAATTGAGGAATACTTCCCTGAATTTGCTCGTTACTTCACACCCGATGATGGTGAGCATTTCTGTCCACTTACAAACACTTTGACCTCCTGCAAACATTAACATTAACATTATTTATACTGGTTGCAGTTATATGTCCACGGTACTGCAAATTATTTGGGGGGTTTTGTTTAGAAGTTCATCTTTAAATCTCAGCAGCATCCATTTAGTAACTATGCAAGTGGCTTGTTTCAGGGTTTGTCCAGATACCCTCGCCAAAGAAAAGATACTATTCGATGCAAACTATTTCCTAGTTTTTGGCAAATTTTTGGCAGTAAAAATTCCTCACGATTATAAAACAAATGTGTAAGACAAGAACAAACTCTTGACTGAGCAAAACTAGATGTACAGTCAGTGTATTGGCCAAAAGAGTTCATCCTCGACAAACCCGTTGATGTTGCTCTGCTTACCCTCTTCATCAGAATTACACCCGTTTCTTACTTATATCTCTATGTGTGATCTATCCATATTTGTATTGTGCTCACCTTAGAGATTCATGTTATTATAAGTTTGGCTCATTTTCCTCTGTCTGACAGCGACACCAGAGCCTGGAGAAGATCCTCGTGTTACAAGGGCAAAGTACTTCATAAGAGATGAATTCCTGGTAAGTGAATAGGCATGACTTTTTAAAGATTATATCAACTAAACATGTAATAAGAAGTAACTTTTGTGTGTGTTGGTTGAACGATTGTTTGATTTTCTTTCTTCTACAGAGGATCAGCACAGCAAGCGGGGATGGTAGGCACTACTGTTACCCCCACTTCACCTGCGCCGTCGACACAGAAAACATCCGCCGCGTCTTCAACGACTGTCGAGACATCATCCAGAGGATGCACCTGCGACAGTACGAGCTGTTGTGATGGGACAGGAAAGCAGTTCACCAAGAACCTGAAAGCAGATCGGACTACAGAAAAACACTGAACCCTGATGTGTGTGACCTCCTGTGATAGGACGGGGGCCAAAATGCACACAAACATATATGTACACACACACAGACACACTTTCAGTAAACACACCCTGAACTCAGAACTGCCCCTGACGCAAACGCCGTACCTGATGTAGACAGAGCTGTTTGGATGAAGGGGTTTCAGGGGCTAACAAATAAACAGACTCGGATCTTCACCCTCAACATATTCCAAGCTCCTGACCTTGACATCATGTATTGTCCCCCACACGTTACCTTCCCCCTTTCTGAGAGCCCAGAGTGGCCCGATCTGGCAAGTTTCCTCCAGTTGAGATTGTATTTTTTTTTTTCTTTTTTTCTCTGCCCTGTTGATGACAACCAAGAGCTAAAACTTCAATGCAACTGGGAAAGAGATGACTGTTGAATTACTGCAAAAAGAGAATAAATGTGTCACATAAGATAAGCTGAACACTGTATCTAACACACAAAAAAAGAAAATCAAAAAAAAAACTAAACACAAGCACTGTGCTCAGGACTCGACTTGAATTGTGTTCACCAAACTTTCCTATCACTTACAGACATCTGTAGATCCAACCACCGGCTCTGTTGCACAGAAAAGTATCACACCTGCTTATTAAAGGACAGCATGACCAGAGTGAATCTGGAGACACTTCTGCTCTGTTGACAAGGGGCGGGCTTGTTGAGGTGCCCACTAATTTATCCCGAAGGGCTTTGAGATTAACTGGATCGAGTGGCTGTTCAGCCGAGCCCCGAGGAGCGTAATTACTACGAACTAAATGGACCACGGGTGTTTTTGTGAGACTACAGGTTGGGCAGGGCTTCAAAAAACGGGACACATCTGACTCTGATGTGAATTTCTTTGACGGAGTTCGGAAACGTTAGACGGGGACGATAACGACTTCTCCACAGAACTGCTTTGCCACCTGACTCTGCCTTGTTGGTAGTGGAGCAAAATGTGAGGAGGATATATTAAATTTAAAACAAAAAAAAAAAAGAAACAAAAATGCCAACTTTTATGGAATTTAAATGGAGGGCAAAAAGCATCCTTCTACAGTACAGTACCATATAAGTTAATGAGAACTTTCATCCTGTTTAACTGTCTCCACAGCTGTTTTTGTCTGTGTAGACCTTCGTGCCATTGTGCCCTGTGCGCTCTTTCTTTATCTTTACTCTGTCATTCTCTGCCTTTTTCCACGTCTGACACTTTTGCTCACTCTCCATCTTCATCCCCCCCCCCCCCAGCACCGCCTTTCCATTTGCACTTTCCTGGCAGTGTTTATTTGTTCTCGGGAAAAAAAATGAATATAATAATCCTGGACAATGAAAAAGAAGACGACAGCAACCAGAATTATTATCATTATTATTTTTTGTATTCATGTGGTTAAACAATCTGCCCGTACCTCCCTACCCCCCCCCCCCCCCCATCATTCCTCCATCTTTCCCTCTGACCTCTTGCTCCTTTGTATGTCTGTCTTTACTTTACTGCTGAACTATTATTCTTGTACAGACTGTAAAATGTATTATTTTGTACAACTTTATTGAAAAAAAAAAAAAAAAAAACTTTTAGAAGATCCCTGTGCCTTGATCACGACTGTACGTGTGTAATGAGCTAAAGTGGGTGTCATACTGCGCTGTATAGCTTGGCCAATCCCCTCCTAACTCCCTGCCTCCCTCGCTTCCTCCTTCTCTTTCTTTATCCCTCCCTCTGTTTCTCTATCTTGCTCTTTCCTGTCCTCACTCTTCCTCCTCGGAGATAGCGGGCAACCATTTGTAGCTTTTGTAGTTTTATTTCTCTTCCCCTGTCCTTCCCATTCTCTCGTTATGATTTAAATGTCTATTTTTTGATCCATATACCCCAAAAAGATAAATATATGAAATGTATATGGGTTTTAAAAAAAGTATTTTATTAGAATCAAATGAACCTTGACAAATTGTACACTTGATAGTGTGCGTATTGCTATAACTTAAATCCTTTCAACTGAAGTTGTGTTCGGGTTTCTTTTGTTTTCCTCCGTTGACATCTGCAAAGAACATTCTGAAGAGCTGCACACAAGGTGACAGATGCAAATCGTCACTTGTCTTTCAGTTAATATTTTAGTAAATGAAAAGATTTTTTTTTTTTTTTTTTAAAAAAAGGGGCAGAAAATCTGACCAAAATTAAATTAAGGGGCAGGGGTGGTCCTGCTTTGCCTTGCTCAGCAGAAGCAGCCTGTAAAGTATTAACATCTCCCAATTCAGTGATGTGTACATCAAATTAGGGTCTTACCAGAAGCTCTAAGAAGTAAAGTTTTGTTTTTTTTCGAGTGGGGGTGCGGGTAACCGCTACAGGTCTGACATTGGTTTATAATCGCAGCCACAGACGCAGGAAACGCTATGCTTTCTCAGAGGCTGGAATTTATTTTTTTTTTTTTTAAACTTATCCTTAAATTTTCACGAGTCGGATGGGATGTTGTAAATCCATGCCAGAGGAAGTGAAGCTTCCTGTTCGTTTACCCGTCATTTCCTCTTCAGATATGCAAAGTCTGTTTATTGGAACAAAAATCGCAGTTGTAAGGTCTGTTTTTGACCAAAGGACCGTCAGGTTTCAAGCTCAAGTGTGTCAATTCTAGTTGAATGCTAGATTAAATCATTTAAAAAAAAAAAATAACTCATCTCACTTTCCACAGTTGTATCTAAACCCAAACACAGTCAAAAATAAAACTATTTATCTCCTTCAGTGTTACCATACCAACTCCCATCTTTCCATTTTTCAAAGACACCAATTATATTGGGCTGAATTTTTGGGAAATGTGTATAGAAGTGTGCACAAGGCATCTCTATGATACTTGCATATATTGAATGTTGCAGCTCGAAATAACACTGGGATTTGAGTGTTTTAACTCCAAACTCGCGCAGCAAGTCGTTCCATAAGCTTTCATCTCACGGCTTGTTTCATTTGATTTTTTTTTTTTCTTTTTGAAATATTTTTTTTTGTTCTAGTGTAAAGCACTGATTGGGAATTTTCTTCAAAATGCTCAAGTGCCACTTGTGCCCGAAACCAAACACCAAAACCTTCTTGAAAAATAACATTTAGTAGAAATGTTTGAGCTTTGAAATGATGGCTGTGTAACTAAAAGATCCAGCTGAGCTTTGTCTACTGGATTTGATTCAATCTCTTAAAAGTCCTTCCAGCTTGAGTTGTTACAGCTTTAGCAGTCTCAAGATTCCGAACCATCTCTATTAATGGTGTCTGTGTGGCACTGTGATCACACAGGTCTCATCTTATGCTTCGGAAGGAGGAATACCGAGTTGTCTGTAAATTTGTTCAGGAATGAAGAGTCAACTGGAGCTTTCATCAGGAAGCGAGTGAAACAACTATTTGGGAATAATTAGCTTTGTGATTAAGTTGAATCCTGATAGACGTTTGAAAGTCATTGTCAAGTGTCAAAGCCTAAGTGCAGAAATGACAAAGTGAACTCTTTCTCGTGTATTAGAAAGTCTCAAAGGACAGAATGAAAACAAGCAGGTTAATCAACACATTTACAAAAATTTGTTTTTTTATGCCTTGTACAGTACGAACGTCGATGGCCGTTTCTGTCATTAAAAACTTAAAGGCCTTGTTTTTTAGTCTCGGTATGTTAAAATTTGACTACTTTATTTCTTCTTACCTGCCATTATGGTTTTGTTCATTTTCTTGTATTTCCCTTGTTGGAAGGTAAATCTGTATAATGTAGAAATCTCAAAGAGCATATTTACAGTTTCCATGTCTTACTTTGCTATTCAGTACAGATTCACTTGGTTTACAAGACTCATCAGCTTCACTTAGTTTTTCTTTTTTAATACAGAAAAAAAACAGTATGGAGTTGAGAGTTTTGCCTTTTTCCCTTTAAAAGTCTACTACTTAAAGAATTAAAGACATCCAGCTAATAATTTATTCGTCACTTGCAGAAAAACCAGCCTGTAGAGATGACCTCGGAATGAAAATCCAGTTTAGGGTATTTTTTAGAAAATAGACAAAAAAAAGGATGAATAAAAAGGTCAGGCAAATTGTAAAAAAAAATAAATAGATTTTACACACTGAGACATTTTTTAACAACATAAATTTAAAAAAGCTGCTTATTAAAGATAAGATTACTCATAAGAAAACATCCCACTATGCATCTTTACCTACAAGTTAACCCATTTAAATGTATAGAAATGGCTAATAGAATATAATAGAAAATGTGGAAGGGAAATTATTTATAGAAAAGGAGACAACAGGTGTGTTTTAAACCATAGATACCACTATAAAACTTCCCAGTTTGCAAAATGATATGTTTAAATGTGCAAATGAGGTATTATCTAATTATATATGCAACAGATTTGTCCAATAAATGAAAAGAATTCAGACAAAGCATGTTATGGAAGAAGAAATTGCCAAACCTCTCACAACTGAGGATTATGCTTCGATAAATAATGTTTTAACTAATAGTTTCCTCCATCGCCAGATGCTTTTGAGAATTTTTACGTCAAATATACAATCGGTTGAAATTCTGATTGAAGATGTACAGAGGCCTCATAGCTAAAAATAAAAAAAAAGGTCCTGGTTCATATTTCAGGAGCAGGCTTTTCTGTGTGGAGTTCTCCCCATCCCTGCGTGG
This sequence comes from Odontesthes bonariensis, assembly GCF_027942865.1. Taxonomy (NCBI): domain Eukaryota; kingdom Metazoa; phylum Chordata; class Actinopteri; order Atheriniformes; family Atherinopsidae; genus Odontesthes; species Odontesthes bonariensis. Next base: position 14,413,599 of record NC_134515.1, on the reverse strand, counting down.
GTTGTCTCTGTGTACTCTGGCTTCCTCCCACAGTCCAAAAACATGGGTGTCAGGTTAACTCCAGACTCTATATTGGCCCACGGAGTGAATGTGAGTGTGTATGGTCGTTTGTATTTCTGTGGCCCTGTGATGGACAGGCGACCCGTACAGGGTGTACCCCACCTCTCACCCACTAGCAGCTGGGATAGGCTCCAGCACCTCCTGACCCAGTATGGATGCAGCAGGTATAGAAAATTGATAAATGAATGAGGATCTACAGTGATTTTTATTTATCCCTTTTTATTTGTAAGAAGCTTTTAATGGTAACATTTAGGTACAGTAATATTTACGGTATACCTTCATGCAAATTTGTGCATATTTGATGAAATTCTGTATCATTTCTAACCTAGAAATCTAGACGCCCCTAGCGGCCGCAAATGGAATTTGCTCCGGGGCCATGTACAGCTTTTTGCTGTAAGGGTCTGGCTTGCTAGGCTATATCATTTCACCAACATTTTCAGAGTGCTTGTAATACAGTATAATTACACTTAGACTACTAAGAGTGAATAATATAGGTTCAGATGGGCACTTTACTTAAATATTTCACACTACAAAAAATTAAGGAAAAAAAATCAACTTATTAAATGGAAAAGGAAACATTGAAAGGTCAAGAATGGGGTAATACCTTTATAGGGTTATATTTTGTGTATGCACATTTTTCCAACTGCATTATTTATCTATCTAACTAATACATTGAAAGTCACTCTACAAACAGATTATTTGAGGGAAGTTGTTTTAAATTCTTTTAGTGGAAATTCATCATATCAATCCAAAAGATTATTGCATAGGTCCAGCTCCACGAGAGCATACAAACTGTCCAATTCCCATTTATATTTCTGTTTCAGAGATAATTTCACAGGGTAACACTCAAAAAGTGAACAGTTCCGCATGAACTGGTTATTTTCTTGGCAACAAACAACCTTTTGCTGATGATATTTTCTGTTGAGTACCATTCCAGAAGGAAATACAGGATGGTGAAGATGTTTCTCACACATTGTCTCTTACAACCTGTTTGGATACTCTGTTCCATGTTCCTGATAAAAGATCAGTTTGAGCCATTATAAATGGTGCTTGGATCAAACAATGTTGAGAAATGGTCTGGATCAAATTCAAATGCAATTTGTTTTGGTACAAAATCACAGCGTTACCTGGTGAATTGACTTTGATTATTTATTACATAACAAGTGTCTGGGGGAGACTCTGGAAGTGTTTTGTTTTCGTATCGTCGTTATGTTACAGATTTCAAACTGAATTTTGGTAATATTATAGTTAAATTTAACAAATGCGTAATTCACCAACGGTAATTAGTGACGTCACTTCCGGTAACTCCCGGAATATGACTTTTTTTTTTTTAAACTTTATTTAAACAAGGTAAACACAAACAAGAAAATACAAACAAGTAAGGCAATTACAACAATATAACTTGTAGATAACATAGTAGAGGCATAGTATTTCGAAAAGGTTTAAGGTATTGTTGATAAGAAAAAAATAAATAAAGAAATAAAATTTACAGCAAGGGGATTCGTATATTAGGATTGACATACATTGGTGGGCAATTCAATCAAAAATTCCATCAGGACTTCGTATGATTCAATACATTTCAGAGATTTTAAATATAATTGAAATTCAGATAAAAATATGTTAAAGACTGGGGATGATCTTAGCACTCTTTGTTTATGAATAAAAAATTTGGCCAAACAAAAAATAAGGTTACAACAGAGTTCTATAGTTTTGTTTTCAATAACACTCCAAAAGTTACCATATCTCTAGAAATAGATTTAGGAAGTGTAATTTTTGATTTGATCCATTTTTCTAAGCAATTCCAAAATGTTTTGGTTTGGTTGCATTCATAAAAGATATGGTCTATCGTTTCTACATCACTCTCACAGAATGAGCATTTGTTGTCATCAATATTAAAGCGATTTCTTAGTAGTTCTTTTGAGGGATAAATTGCATTTAAAATTTTAAAGTGTGTTTCTTTAGCTTTGGGTTGTATGGGGAGCTTTAAATAAAGAGTTCTTAACCTTTCAATAGACTTTTTTTCGGAAGTCAAACTATGAACGTTTCTTTCCCAACGGTCATGCGACCATCTGACTTCCTGTACTAACCCCGCCCATATCATAACGTCATCACCCCCGTCCCCTTGTCTCTACTGCTAGCAGAGTTAGCAGCAGAACGCTAGCCTCCAGCAGCTGTCGGTGGCAGTCAGCCAGCCAGCCTGTCAGTCCGAGTGGTGGTGCATTTGTAAAGCTCCCTCCTTCCCGTTGGAAAATCGAAGACGGCCCGGTTGTTCTCTTCGGGAGCCGGCTGCTTTCAACGGGCTACCAGCGGTATACTATCGTTGTCCTCGCCGTCACGACAGGAAGACGCCCTGGGACATGGCCAGACCAGAACAAGTCCTGGTGCTAGAGCCACAACACGAACTAAAATTCAGAGGTAACATTGAACCTGACGGTAGGGGCCGGAGATAGTAGCTCGCAGGAGTCGTTAATGATAGCCAGTGTAGTTATCTGTGTACCAACCGCTGACTCGTGTTATCGTTGTTTTTTAAGAAACGAAGAAAGTCAGCTGAAGTCTGTACTGTGAGTACGACAGTTGTGGCGACGACGCTAACTAGCTAGCTGGCTCGGAAGCATTTAGCTAATCTAACTAGCAGGGCAAACTGTTAGCTGTCATTGCAGCGTCAGGGCAGGCCCGCCGTGCAATTTCTCCACTTCTCTCACCATCTTCCTCTACTCTGTTTTTCATTCACTGACAACATGTGAAGCACTGTTATGAGATGTATTCCTTTGCATACGTTGTCTTCCCGATGATGTTTCCATCACACGCCTCTTAAGAATTGGCAATTCTAGCATTTTCTACGATCAGGATGTCATTACTTAGCCATATTACCATGCCCATTTCCCAATAATATAAGCTAGCAAACCGGTTCAGAGCTTTATCGTTTCTCCTACTATGCAACACAAATTCCTACCCAGCTTTTCTGAACACAAGCAGACTGATTGTGAGAATGCAGATTGTGAAAGTGTGCCATGGATTAACGTTATTTTCTTAGATAATTGCCTTTGGGTGTCTTATTGTTGTAGAAATGGGTCAAGAGATGGCCTTGCTTGATGGGATCAGTACAGTAGTGAGCTGTTGACCGATCATTGCAGAGCTTTCCTTGAATGCTAAGATGAGCCAGGTCAGGAGGAGATGCATACACCCACTCAGCTAGTAATGCTCACTGGCAGATTAGAGCAAAAACCAGTCAGGTTGTTTGTCGAATACACATTTTGAAAATCAAGCTCAAGTCATTGAACATGGTCTAATGGGAAAGAAAATATATAGGATACTTTAATGTCCCACAAGAAAAGAGGAAAAAAAAGGCACTTAGACAGCCATTTAACAAGATTTCTGCAACATCCAGTTTGAGACTGAGGGCGGGGCATCAATGATACTTTTACACATTATGCTGCTCTTTCCACTCCTTTTATGTTTAAGTTGCAATGTTTATGGCAAGCTCTTTGGAGTCGTTCACAAACACTACTCACACCCTCATCCTTGCAGCCATACAACACGTGTATACACTTAATGATTCATTCATTATTTTTCATTCTAAGCTTTGCACACAGATGCCACATGAGTACCAACACCCAAACTATCAAGATGTGTGTAAAAGTAAGACACACGTGACCCTTCAGTCACTGGGTTTCTGTCTGTGTCCTCTTCAGGCCCGTTTACAGATGTTGTCACCGCTACTTTGAAGCTCACCAACCCCACAGATAGAAATGTGTGTTTCAAAGTCAAGACAACTGCACCTCGCAGATACTGTGTGCGCCCAAACAGTGGTATCATCGACGCCGGGACCTTCATCAGTGTTTCTGGTTTGTAATCATTTTTGCCTCATGTTGCAACTAAACTGAAAAGCATTTTATGCAGACAATCAGTCAATAATGATAGTCATGTTTCCAAATATCTTTCATTTGGTGCCTTCATAATCCAACCTGTCTTGCTTTCAAATAATGTCCTTGGCAGAGCCATGCATTTATTGAACTTTTTGCCCAGCAACAATACTCAAAGATACAATATTTTAGCATTTTCGCTTAATGCTAGTAAAGTAATACAAATCTAGTTTCAATCAAATTTATATTGTTACTGTTATACAGCAATGATTTATGTTCTGTTAGCAAGCATGCATTGTGTTTTATCACCAAAATAAATATTCCAGTTTCCATTTTACTAGTCAGACGCAATAATTTCCAGCTGAGATGAGATACTGTTTGGAAATCATAAGGATGAATATCTTTGAAATCTTTGCAGATAAAAGTTAAACATGCTCTGCACAAAAAGGTAAAAAGCAATATAGAAAACATGAATGTGCATTTAGAAATATGTAAAACACAAAAGATAATTGAATCACAAAACCTCTTTCAAAAAGTTTTTTTTAGCTTTGTCTTAAAAGCAGAGTAAGTTTGTGAGTGTTTCATACCCAGACTAGGAGCTAGTTTAATGGGAAAGGAAACTGAAAGCTAAAAACCAACATCTGTGTTACACCTAACTGACATCTAAACATTTGTTATGACTCTCTGTGATTGTTTTGGGGGGTTTTTTGTCTCCCACAGTTATGCTACAGCCTTTTGACTATGACCCAAATGAGAAGAGCAAACACAAATTCATGGTGCAGTCCATGCTGGCTCCTTATGACATGACTGACATGGAGGGAGTTGTGAGTATCCGAGCACAAGGTTTGATTTGGGTGTTTAATCTAGTAAATTAGTATTTGCGGTTACACTTGTGTTCCCCAGAATCAAAGATCAATATAACCAGGTGACTGTTGAACCACTGACCCATAGTATTTATAATAGTGAATCACAGTGCAGGTGTGTGTCTTTCAGAAAAATAATACTTGAATATTTCCACTAACATTTGCCTTACTGTGTTGATGTTATTCACAAACATAAGGAGAAAGATGTGAACAGCCCACATTTAAAGACTCCATAGATCATTTCTGTACGTTTTTTTCTTGCATGTGGGGACTTGCATGAACGACTGCAAAACAGCTGCAGTGCTCTGGTGGTAGTGTGTGAACTTTCACTAAATCTTCTTCTCTTTTTGTCCTAATTTTCTTATCTACAGTGGAAGGAGGCGAAGCCTGAAGAGCTGATGGATTCAAAGTTGAGATGTGCATTTGAGCTGCCTCTAGAAAATGATAAAACTGTAAGTACAAGTTAATCTCTTCAGTTAATGGTGTACACACTGTCTTGCATAGTAGTCCCATTTTCTCACATAATCATTAGTTCTGTGGGAACAGAATAGTTTCACTTTGTATTAAACGGATAACTTAACAGCTAATTGTGAGGGAAATAGTGTATTTCAGCAAAATATATGTTTCCCTTTAGTGTTATTCTGATATCCTATCCATCAGAAATGCCTCACTTGTTCACCCATTACATGGTTTATTTGTTTGTTTATGATGTATGTTTGTACTTTCATCTCACTCCCTGCCATATAACTGCATGTGTCATCATTCCTCCTCCTTTATGCTCATCCCACCGACCGCCCCCACCCTGATTCTTTCTCCACAGCATGAGAGTGAAAGCAACAAAACTGTGTCTCCCTCTGCCTCTGTTAAGACTGAACACTCCCTGCTGCCCAAGTCAGCCAGCGCCTCCCTGGATGACGGAGAGGTGAAGAAGATCATGGAGGAGTGCAAGCGGCTGCAGGTGGAGGTGCATAGGCTACGGGAAGAAAACAAACAGATCAGGGTGAGACATACTAAGAAAAAAAAAAAAAAAAGAGACGACGTGTCTTTGCTTTCTCGTTATAGTTTTTCCATTTAATCCAGAAATATTGACATCATTTGAAATGAAAAGCCATGATAAGTTGGTCTGCAATTAGTTACCATTTTGAAACGAAAGTGAAACCTTTATTTTGGTTAAAGCCCACGTGTGCTTCATCGTATGAGAAAGAAGCAGAAACATCCGCCTCAGGTTTATCTGAAGTCAACCCTGTCGTAGCTGGGGTGGTCGTTCTTTTTCCCCGTATGATTAGTGAAAGTGAAATGCTGTCTTTATGGCATTATGTAATTTTTCAAAATATCAAATGTCTTTTTTGAGCACATGACCCAGAAAGATTTGGCACATGTAGAGTTTTCTGTGGGAGGAACTAATGCAGCGAGTTGGAGAAGCTCCTTCTGATGGACTGAGCTTCACTGTTTGTTTGCAATAACTGCAGTCTGAAGATATGCAGAGATCTGCTTTTGAATAACATCCCCCTGAAAAAGAGAAAAGGGATTATGTGTTTAAAAAATGCATGAACGATGGTAAACAGTTACTTTTTGGGGGGATTTGATATATTGCGCTGTAAACATAATGCCGTTTCTGTTATCATTTTGTCACTTACAAGAATCCTACAGTAAGAGTCTGATGTTTTGTTCTTTTTTTAAATGAATTTTTAAGCTCTGTAACATAATCCACACTTGGGAACTGCTTTCAGTGGCAGCCACTCCTCTTTGATTTTTATTTCATCTGTCATTTCTAAATTTAAAACTGGAAAAATACACTTTATTTTTATTTCTGAAGATGAAGTGAGTGTCGTTGCAAGTTTGTTTTTGTTTTTTTAAAAGGGAAAAGGATGGTGTCCTTTTGGCAAATTGAAGGAAAGAAAATATCCCAAAATGCATTGCGGCATGTTTTCTTTGAGGTGACTGACACAGGTGCAACAAACAAGTCATGAGAATCTTGTGCTGCAGACATAAGACATTTCTGCAGCACCTGAAGGCCGCTGCATTACACCTGCCTAAAGAGTAAAAACAAGATCCTGTGAAAAGACCAACTGGACTTTTATTAAACCCATAAAAGATCTTCTTCATTTATCAAAAGCATATTTACAAGTTGTTTTCCCTCGTTTCTCAAAATGTCTCAGATGTAAATCTAGTCCTCTGTCTCATTTGCACAGATCCATATGAAAATGAGCTCCTCTTTATGTCTGCACGGCCACAGCTGCTCACCCTCAGTTCTGCTTAAACCTGTTGACTCTTCAGCTTGACTTTGTTAGCAGCTAATAATGCGTTGCTAATGTTAGATGAAACTTGTTCCTGATCAATCGGAAGCTTGCCCCCCTCTTAGGACACAGAATAGGTTTGTTATGTGTAGGTTCCTTTCGACCGTCGGCACTCAGAACTCGGGTGCTAAAAGGTTCATTCAGCGTTAGGTCTGTTTTCCTCTGAGCTTTAAGGGTCAGGGTAGCTTCGGCAGATCAAGTCCACATAAGTGTGTCGCTTCTTAACAATTTTTTTGCTCTAGATTCATTTCGGTTCACTTTTATTAATCAAATGCCAAATCCCAACAAATGTAATTTCAAATATTTTTAAAGATTCAGACCAACTGTAGTGGTGGTGACTGAGGTTCAGAGCAGCTTGCAAACAAGGAAGTCTGCTTTTCCAATATTAATTCAAAATCTGACCATGTTTTACATTCCTGTGGCGTTTTGGGCGTTCTTAGTTGTGTTTTAGAGCATAACTGCTGTGAAAAGAGTACAGATTCACATTAAATTGCGGTGGGTGTTGAGCTGTTTTGATTTAGATTCTTACTCCTTGTCATTACAGGAGGATGATGGTCTGCGGAAGAGAAAGGTGACATCAGCCACTGCTCCTCACGCCTCTAGCACCATGGCGACCACAGCCATGAGGGACGAAGGCCTGAGCACCCGCGTCCTGGCGCTCTGCTTGCTCTTCTTTGTGATCGGAGCCATCATTGGCAAGTTGGTCCTGTAGAGACAGACGGACAGAGCACAGTGACAGACGGGTGGACGGACAGCGTGCTCAGCACGACAAGTGTCAATGACGGCAACGGGGATGTCTTCTGGGTTTATGTTGATCTGTTTCCTTGTTCTCTTTAGCAGTTAAGGCAATGTATCCTGATGGTATGTTTGGATGGAAAAAAATTGAAAGTGTTAAAAGAAAACAAAGGAAGGCAATCCCGAGTTAAACCACGAGTGTGAGCGTTTTTGTCACAGGTCCAGCTTTTTATTTTTGTTCTTATTCCTCTTTTTGTGAAATAGTCACCACATTTGATCCGTTCTTTCCGTCCACCTCTCTCCTTCCTAAATGATCTTCCCTAACTTGCACAGGTAACAATTAGTGGTGTGTGGAAGTGGCTTCACACTGGCTGAATGTTTAAAGTCTGTCATTGATTCTTAAGTTTCTCGCTCACTTTCTCTCTTAACTTCTGATCATTTCTCTGTCTCCTGTTACTGATAATCTACAAGGAGAGGTGAACACAGCTGATCAGAGAAAGCTTTTTTTTTTTTTTTTTTTCTAAACTAAAACTTAATGTATTGTCTACTAAACAGTTTGTGGTTAAAAGATTATACACATATACATACATACATGCATACATACATACATACATGCATATATATATATACATATATATATATATTATATGAGCCAGTAGAAGCCGCATGTATGTGTCTTGTTGATTTTTGCCTCCTCCAGGAGCACTGATGTGACTGACTGTGTGTGGATGTTTTTAAAGTGAGGAGACCACAAACGGTGAAATCACAGGCTGTTTTAGAACAAAGGAAGAGGGCTGGTTTAAAAAGAAAAGAAAAGAAAAAAAAATCATCTGAGCAGACTTCCTGTATACAACAGAAAAAATGGGGGTGTTTTTTGGAGAGCAAGACTAAAACTTTCACTGCAGACCAAGGAATCTGTTGAAATTCAGTACATCCATTTTAAAGACCGTTAATAAAATGAAAGACTCAAATCAAGATTATGATGATGAAGTCATGTTGCACATTGATCTAATTGAAAAATTGACAAAAGCTGGAGGTTCTAATGTCACTAAAAGAAAAGAAAACGAAAAAAAACCCTTAAAATCTGAGGACAGGTCATGCAAACGCACTCGTACGTTTGGATGAACGGTGCGCGACGTAAAAGTTTTACCCGTGGAGGATTGATTTGGTGTCCTCCCGCTGTTTTGTTTTGTTTGTTTGTTTGTTCTCCTGTATTCTCACATAGTCGAAATGCTTCTGTTGTTTATATTATTCAAATGCACTATATTCAACCGTGCGCTCCGCGGCCTGCATGAGATGGCCTGGATTTATTATGATTATTATTTTATTTTTGAGTGTTGGGAATTATATAAGCAAAACAAACGACAACATAAAAAAAAAAAAAAACTGTTTTCGAAGAAAGGGACCATCTTGAGTCTTTTTATCAGTTTTTAATCGGGATTTCAGTTTGTGTTTTATTTCCTTTTGATTATCTTTTCCCTCTGTTTCCCGCACAGCTCTGGTGGTTGTGAGATAACGGCTGTATCATTTTGGCTATCACACGACCATCTCAGCAAACTTGGTTGTTTTAAAGTTAAGGGGAAAAAAAAAAGAGAGAGAGAGATCTGCATTTTTCGTTGCCTGAGGAGCTCGGGGAGTAAGAGACGTGTGGATGTGGGCTGCTGGGAGGAGGGCTGACCTATGGAAACGCACTACATTACAGAAAAGAAAACAAAAAAAAAAAGGCATCAGCGCTTCAGACCACGCCTGCACAGATAGTCACAACAATGTAATCACACAGTCATTGGATACTCTTTTATATGTACATAAAAATGCTCAAAATGACAACTGGCAAACTTATTAACATACTGTAGTAAAGGAAAAACGTAACTGAACAGCCACCATGGGTCATGTAGCATCATAATGAATTAAAATACATAAACCCCCAAATGTCTGTTTCTGTGAGGAGTCTGCTTTTTCCCTCTTTGCCTGTCAGTATATGCGGCTGCTGAAGCTGTTTAACAAGCCGTATAATCAGATGAATGGATCATGCTGCTTGTTAAACCATGTGAATAAATGCCTATGCTTTCATTTACGTGGTCTCTTTGGAATAAATCATCAAAGAAGGAAGTATGTCAGCTGGTTAACTGCTCTTACCAATTTAAAGGGTTATCATATTGATTATATACATGAAGCTCGGGATATATTCTTCGAAGAGAGTTACTCAGTCTGAGAAATTTTAGACAAAAGCTTAGAAAAACAGTTGGTGGCCACCGTGATCAGGTTTCAAGTAAATGGTTTTTAAAGACATGGTTATTTACGGAAGATTCTTGGAGGAAAAGTCAAACATATTCAAGAGATGGAGAAGAAGTAAAGCTGCCTTTTAGTTAAACATTTAGGAATTGTATGACCTAAACAGAGAATCCAACACACATACGTTCTTTTTTCCAGTATATCTAGATGCAGATCTGCAGATCACTCAACTCTAGCTTAGGATCTCTGATTTGAAATAATGCTTTTTCTCTTAGCCGCCCATCCAAAAGCAGGATTTACTCTGTGAATTTGTCCTTCAATAGTATCAACTAGCGTCCACTATCAAGCTTAAGGCTTGGGAATATACCTGGAATGTCATTTTCACTGAAGTAGGGGACAGTCACACAAGCATATCAATTTCTGAATGTTTTAGAAAGAAGATCATTTGTGTTGGATTGAAAAAGTCTGGATTTTAAGCAAAGAAGTCTTTTCAGTCAAGTCATCCCAAAAAATAGCTCATAACAGTTTGCAGGGAGTGCACTCCTCATTCTACTAAAAGTTTGAAAAAGAAACCATATAAAACGTGATTAGGGATTTCTTCCAAAATATTTTCTTAAAGAAATATCTGATTGAAATGTTCGCGGACAACTTCTAACCTACACTGAGTACTCGGCGTGCTTACTTTAGTAATGGAAGTTACCGCTGTATGTGTTGATATCGTTTATTGATGCTGAAGTTGCGGTATGTGTCCAGCAGATGGAGACAAAGGCAAAAGACCACTCCCTCTCCACCTTCTGACAACTGACGTCGTCGGGCCTTATCCAGGAAGTAGAAAAACATCAACAATATTTCCAGGTTTAGGCTAGGACGAAGTGTCGGACTAGCCTAGCACGGAGGTAGCTTGGCCAAGCTTTAATTTTCCAGTGGCTCGTTTTTGATTCCTCATTATATAGGAAGGGGTTTTGTAGTATTGTAGCCATGTCGTTGTTTGGCAAGATATTTGGAGGTGGAGGAAAAGGAGGAAAAGGACCGAGTCCACAGGAGGCGATCCAGAAACTCCGGGAGACGGAGGAGATGCTAACGAAGAAACAGGAATTTTTAGAGAAAAAGATCGAACAGGAGCTGCAAATCGCTAAGAAAAACGGCACGAAAAACAAAAGAGGTGAGATATATGATTGCTGCTTTCTTCTGTTTTGAGTTTCCTGGGTTTTGAAATATGAGGTCAACCACCAAAAGCCAAATGTTAGCTCGCACGTTAGCTGAATTGGCTAAGTTTCCCCTAGCTCTCGTAACTGTTGGCAGCCTCACCTCCCGTTTCTATCACGTCCAATGATCGCCACCCAAGATAGGTGGACATACTATCGATGTTAGTCAGATTTTTTTCATATGATTAATAATAATGATTAACGTATTTTTTTGCCGAGGTAACGTTATTGGACTTTCCTCCCAACGTAACTCGGGTGGCGATTGATGAGATAATTGATGGGTCAGAATAGTTAAAAGTGTGGCGCAGAGTGTGCTGACATACTGGCAATAAAGATTGACAGGACAAGAGTTGAGGTCTGTCAGAAGTGTTTCCACCTTGATCAGGAAATCCACTAGATCCTATAGCTGTCAAATAGTGTTGTTATATGAGCGTTTTATAGCTAGTTATCGTAATCTTTTTCCTCATTTTGAAATGTTGGACACCACAGACAGCCGTCTATTATATTTATTTAGCATTATTAATGGAAAAGATGGAATAACCCTGTTCCTGTTTATATAAATGATTTAGATTTGAGTCATTTTTCTAGTTCAACCCAAATAATAGTTGAAATATTATACACAAACCTTTTTGAGAGGAAGGATGTTTGAGTGAAAACATATTTCCTCTTTGGTTTTGAGGCTGGCTAAAAAAAAAAGGGCTAATGTGACCTAAATAACATAAGTAATAATCGCTGCTGCCGTTTTGCCACAAATTCAAATTCATCTGAAGTTCCTTTGCTCTTCTCCTTCGGTTAGGTTCAAGCTAAAGTGGTGTTGTGTTTTCCTTTGCAGCTATTATATTCACTGCATTAAAATCATTGGATGCTCGTAGAAATGCAGTCAGTAATGTGCCAGAAGAGTCTGGAGTTAAACTGGTGTTGGGGCTAACTCTCCGTGCAGTTTCCATTAAACCATAGCACAAGAAGACCTGCATAAAAGAGCGCCATTCAAAAAATAATGATGGGGAAATGCCTTTTTTCTCTTAGTTTTGTGCAGTTGTTTTTAAAAGGTGAAGGAAAAGGATTTAAACTCTTTAACAGTGATCGGGGTCGGTTGAATAATCACAATCTGGTGACTGTAAAAATTGTCAGTGACATATGTTGAATGAAGTCGGTCTGTTTCTGTGACGTCCTGGTTGTCCTGACTCTGTTCCTTCGCTGGTTCTCTCCCCTCAGCGGCACTGCAGGCTTTGAAAAGAAAGAAGCGGTACGAGAAGCAGCTCGCCCAGATCGATGGCACGCTGTCGACCATCGAGTTCCAGAGGGAGGCTCTGGAGAACGCCAACACCAACACTGAAGTGCTTAAGAACATGGGCTTTGCTGCCAAGGCCATGAAGTCCGCCCATGAAAACATGTAAGAACGAGCACCAGGTCATTGAGGAATTTGACCAACTGGACTTGTTTGAGATGGAGCAAGATTAGAACAGAAGATGTTGGTTTAGACTTAAAAAGCCTTAAAAAGCAAGCTTTTGCTGATGTTTTTCAGTTTCTACAATTCTTCAGTAATAGTATTCAGTGGATAACATCAGTATTTAAACTTGGACTACTTTGTGGCATGGCTCATGTATCACTCTCCTAACTTTGCTCCTCCTGTTTTTTTCTTTTATCAGGGACATCGACAAGGTGGACGACCTGATGCAGGACATCACAGAGCAGCAGGAGCTGGCCCAGGAAATCTCCGACGCCATCTCTAAACCTGTCGGCTTTGGAGAGGAGTTTGATGAGGTGGGTGAAGCTTTTCAGATAGTTTTCCTAATGCATGCAACCATGGGCGTCAGTTTGATTTCAGAAGTGCTGGGGACAATTACCATAAACCTGAGTATGGTTTGAAAAGTGCTGGGTACAAGCTAGGCCCATTACTTCCGAATTGAGGTTTCATGATAAATAATAGGCATTGCATTAGATGATGCGTATTGAAGCGATATTGTCCCCATATTAAAAGTTAAAAGCCATCTGCGCGGTCTTGTTTAGGCCGTCGGAAACATCCTGGGTTGGGACAAACTTAAGTGTAGGCCCTATTCGTATTTCAAAATCCGCATTTTAGTACAAGACACGATTTCGGTTATTACACAGCCCTTGACACACCAACAAATCTCAGACAAACCTCGACCAAGCAAGAGCGCATCAGGAGACGTAGCCCGGCTACAAACAGCCCTTGCCCTGACAAAGTTTTCAAACATTGCCAGGCTATGAAACGACGGGCAAGAGTGAACGAGCAGCAACCCCTCTGTGAAATAAGTTTTCATTCATTGTCTATCTCGCCTGATATGCATCATAAACACTGACGAATCTTCACCTGCAACACCAGCGACGTCTTTCATCGCTCGTTACACTGTAACAGCAGACCGCAAGCGCAGTGTGTGGGAGCGGAGCGCATTCATACAAGGAGAGTGAAAGCAGAGCGGATCAAATAGTCTTTGGTTAGGAGAATGCCATGATATAAAATTATAGTTTTATAGCTTCTGCACCAAAAGCGGCGTTTGCACTTTGTCTACTTTTTTAAAGTGGTGGGGACAAATCTGCTCCTCAGACAAAGTGCCGGGGACGCGCCTGCATGCAACTCTTCACTGATATCTGCTTTAAATCTGATTTCTGATATCTTCCTTTTAATTTTTTCACTTTTTTAGATTGACTAAAAATCACACCTTTGGCATCTATTTAACTCATTGGCTGCCAGCCATTTTCAGTGCAGAGACACCCATACTGCCAAGTGTTTTTCAGTATTTTGACTGATTTTCCAAGACCCACAGAAAAGTGTGTCTTATGACTATGTACACACCGAAATTACCAAAAGAAAGAGTAGACTCTCTTCTTTCATCAGGAAAAAAAAGTTTGTTTCTACCATTTTCAGTCCTTTAGTAATAGACAGTAGAACATAGGTTGGTTTCACCAAAAACAGCTGTTTGACCCAAAAAATGGAGGAAACGAGCTCTTTCTTTTTTTGTGCAAAGTGGCACTGCTGCCACCTAGCGGGTAATTTTGCCAGTATATTCTCTGTTTAGTGTTTACAAGCCTAAGATTTAGTGACGAACTCCGCTAGATTGTCCCCCAGCCCGCTCCGTTAAAAAACGCAATTGACGTCTATAGACGTCTTTGGCAGTGAACGTTTTTTTTTTTAAATTGACGTCTATAATAGACGTCAATGGCACCGAAAGAGTTAACTAGAATTATTATTGTTTTTTGTTTTTTTTTCATGGACTGTTGAGAACAGGTAGCGCGACAGGGTTAATGAGGGAGAGCAGAGTTCAGCCTCAGTCTTTTTTACCTGCCTGCTTTGTGTCACACCAGGCTGGACGCCCGTTGGTCCACCTGTCAGATCAGCCTTAGTTTTGAATGGTGTTATTCATAGACGGCCTCACCACACCTAAGGGTATTTAGTCATTGGGATGCTATGGCATGCTCTGAATACGCTCTTTCTCAAACTCTCAGTCAACTGACTTGAAGAATTTTGGTTTAGCTCCAAGTGAGATGCTTTATTCTGTTGGTATTCGGGTTCCAGGTCACAAAGACTTTGCAAATCAAGAAAAAGAGAAAATATCATATCCCTGCAGCTGTTAGTGCTGGTGTTCATCTTTTGTTGTTAACTGCCTTCCCTCTCAGGACGAGCTGCTGGCGGAGCTGGATGAGCTGGAACAGGAAGAGCTGGATAAAAACCTGCTGGAGATCGGGGGACCGGAGAACGTCCCCCTCCCCAACGTGCCTTCTACTTCATTACCTTCCAGACCGGGTAAGAGCCCTTTAACCCAACAGACTGTTTCTTTTCCCGACCATCATTTTTATCAATTAAAGAAATTACCATAATTGCAGTTATGTTGTAGATTAAATGGCACTGCTTGAAGAATTATCTTACCTTTGATCGGGGCTTGGATTGCAGCTGCTTTGACGTGTCTCAGAGTTCTTATTGATCTCTTTTCACCCCCTCCTCATAGCCAAGAAAGAGGAGGACGAGGACGACATGGAGGACCTGCAGCGCTGGGCGGAAGCCATGTAAAAGTAGCATCTGCCACATCGTACCTGCATCAGAGAGGGAAGAGGAAGGAACAAGGGGGACGAATGGACTGATGGGATGTTGAGTGTTTTTGTGTGTTTGAGGAGAGTTGACTGTCTACTTTGTGTAACACTAAGAATAAGCATCAATGCTGTAGTCTTTCATTACCTATCCCTTACACAAATCTACAGACCCGCGGTTGCTCAGCGCACAACGAGCCAGTCGGGGTCTTTTATATTGAAGCTCTGTCGTTATCTTTGCAAAGTCACCTAATTATTTGTACCCTCACTTTTAATACAATACTAGCACTTCGAGGTCTTCGTACCAGGCGAGAACATTTCTGTGGCAGCAGAGTTCACGTTAATGTTTTGAACTCTGCAATAGTTTGATGAAGTTGTTGACATCATTAGATTATGGGGAGTTGTCATGGAAGCTAAATCCTCAAAGATGTATTTCCAGCCTTTGTACTTGTGCCGTTTAACTCGCTGAATTTTTTTTTTTCTTTCTCCCTTTTTTTTTTTTTTGCGAGAAATAACAACCCTTTGCTCTGGAAATCGAAGCATGCAGGGGGTGAAGCATCTCTGGAGCTGTACGTTTCCAGAATCCCGGCCTCTCCCTTTTGTTTCAGGCTGCGTGCTTTGCCCTTCCTCTCCTCTTTGCCTCCTGTGGCCATTTCAGCGACTTTCCCTCAAAAGGTGTCCTCACCAGTGGCTCTTGTTATTTGGTGTAAATATCCAAAATGTCTCTTTTTTTTTCTTTTTTCTTTCCCGTATACTGTACTTCTGCTGTCGTCGAGAGGTTCAGTTTGAGGTTGTGTGAAGCATGCAATGATGGGAAGTCACAAAACAGATCACCCTGCACGGCTCGAGAGAGAGGGAGATGTTCAACCTTTCATCCTGCTCTGTCTGTCTTGCTCCTCCTCATAACAGTTTTGTTTCAAATTGTATATTGTTAAAAAAAAAAAAAGAATAGTAATAATAAACTATTGTCACACCCTATTAACTGCACCCAGACCGAGATGGTGGCTTGTGAAAGATAGATTACAGTCAATCTACAACATCAGCGTTTTGGAGTTTAAAGAGTTAATGCTTTTAGTTTATCAAAGTCATGATGTATGTTTTTTACATAGAGAAAAAACATAACACGAGGACAGATGAGCAAAACAAGCATGTTTGCATTTCTATGTTTTATTTATCCAGATGAGATTATTATTTGCAAAATCATTA
The DNA here is from genome assembly GCF_027942865.1 of Odontesthes bonariensis. Classification (NCBI taxonomy): domain Eukaryota; kingdom Metazoa; phylum Chordata; class Actinopteri; order Atheriniformes; family Atherinopsidae; genus Odontesthes; species Odontesthes bonariensis. The sequence continues at coordinate 14,397,091 of NC_134515.1, read as the reverse complement.
AAAGGTTTTCAATTCTTTTACTGTATCCGAAGCTTCATCTTTCCCCACTGTTCACCACCACTCTCAAAGACTTAATTTTGTTATAAATGAATCAGTTAAATGTGCTATGCCAGAGGCATTAAGCTGGCCTCCCCAGGGGGGTAGGCTTTGTGAACTGTGCTGAGAAAACATTACATCCATGATCAAAAGAATCGTTTAAATGTTTGTGACTTTGTTGAAGAGCCTAAATACATTAGCAGTAAGGGCAAATTTACTTTGGACAGACTATTTACTGTATTATGTGTCCTGTTTGTATGTCAAACAGCAAGATGTAGTCATCTTGGCTCATTTGCAAAGTTTGGAAGTAAACTACATAATCATGATCCTGTAGGCAGCTGTGAATTTTCAGAAAATTACTGAAACGGTAAACTTTATCTGAGGGAAGGCTCACTGTCTCACATTTTGAAAACCCCTGCTCTATACAATGCTAGAATATAGCTGTAAATAACCATCACAATTGATAGGACTCAAATTGAAGGGCCATATTTCATCAACTCTTCCTCCAATTAAAGCTGAGAGTCTGCACTTTAAGACCATTTTCACAGTTTAATTTACGTTGATGTTTTTACCGTGAAGTTAAACTGACTCCAAACAAGTCGGGGATCAAATATTTCGAGCACGAATTTCCTTGAAATAATATGTCATTTGCATGTCAAAACTTAAGATGTTTGAAAACTTAGCAGAAGAAATTCACCAAAGTTTCATGGTGATAGACATTTTACCAGTAAATGGTGTTTTACTCTATAAATGTTAGAGTTATTCACAAGTTAATTTCCACCCCTCTGATGAAAAGGTTCACGTTATTCCTGAGCAGCTTCCTGCACGTGTTCACTGATGACTTGGGCCACAATGACATTTGTTTCTTAAAAGCTGGAAGGCTGCCTCGCCATCATGCTGCTCTTTGGTTCCAGCCACTGATGCTGGGTGAAACTCAGGTCTGCACTCTGGCTTTCATGACCACTTTGGCTATTTTTCTGATCAGTCTTTTTTGAGACTCTCCGATGACAACTTTTTCTTCGCACTGACAGATGTTTTCCTCCAGATTAACAATACCGTCCTCTTTTTGTCCATTACAAAAATCTAATTTACTTTAGAACAAAACGTCAAAGCGTGACATTCCCGTCACTATGCCTGAAATTGGGGATGGATTTATTGGCAAAAGAAATGTTTCCCCTTTATTTTAGTGAATGAAATTTGGAAAACACAGTGGACCATCCAACAGCAAGAGTCCAAGTAACTCAGTGAGAGACAAGAGAGTCTCAAACCATTAAAGATCTGGGGATCATCACTGTGGAGGAGTGGTCCAAAATCCCAACTGAAACTTGCAGAAAGCTTGTTTGCAATTATGTTGTTTGCTGTCATGGCAAAGTAATTATTCATCTCAGTGTGGAGGGAGAGCATGATGGAGTTTTCATCAGCTGATAAATGTTTAACTCTGTTCACCTGTAGTATCTTGGCTCTGGTTAGAGATGTAGAAGTAGCACTGTATTTGTCATGCTTACATACTAACTGTATTTCAGGTTTCTAGGTCAGGCATCAGTGGCTTTGCTTTTCACCAAAATCAGCTCGTTGCCCACATTGGCAAGTTTAAAACCATAATCGAAACTCACAGTTGGTGCTTTCATGACATTATGGCAAGTTTATACAATATGTGCTCACAAACAAGAATACAGACCACATATGCACAATTTGCTCACAATTGCTTGTGAGATGGTTTATTGGACTACAAAATTAAGCGAACACATATCAACTGAACCTAACTGTGAATTTGTCTCACAAGTTGGGCTCCGAGTGGATAGACCTGTAAAGAGCATTTCATAGACATATTTAGCGACAGCTTTTGCAGTACTTTTGATCTTGAACACCCCCTGGCCATAATGCGCCGTCGCACAGTAGGTACGTCATGAATTGGCGACTTCGCGCTTGCGCACTGCGGTCCATCGCTGATGCAAGAAAATTTCGGTGCAGAGGTGTGCGACCAATCGAGGGATAAAAAGTAGTCGATTTCTGTCTTTGTAAACCCGCAAACATGTCAGGAGACGAGGTAAGTCATCCCAGATTACCCGCTGTTTAATCCGCCTCGAGGATTGAACTCACTGGTCGTTTATTAGTGGAATTATTGAGCCGCTTTGGGTGTTTAGGATGACTTTGGGCCTCGGCACCGCTGTTCCCCTCCCTGTCCGCAGCAGCTCTCACATGGCAGCGGCCGGGCTAACAGCGGCCCGCCTAGCCCTATTGATGAGAGAGCTCCCATTGTACTGCAATACTGCGGTCGATAATATAATGTAGACTGTTATAATATTCATAATGGCTCTTTAATCCACTCTATCGTTGCCGCTGCCGCTGGATGACTCAAATTTAGCGGTTAACGATTACTAATTGCGGAGATAACCGTTCATATCTCTGCTAGCAAGAAATGGCTACTGAGATTTAGCTCGTCCTAATTCCAGTTAGAGACATCAATTTTTACTAAAACAAAGCCGTGACCCAAAACCACTTGAAACCACGGCTAAAAGGTACTATTCAAACTAAATTTCACGAAATACATCTAGCCTTTTAACCGAAAGCGACACAATTTGTCGGTGTTAGGAGAGTGAGTGTTTGTTCGCAGTAGTTTTTTTTTTTTCTCTCCCCAGACAGGGAAGTCCATGTCATACAGAAAACTTGCGATATTTCATTGAGTTGCGTCAGTCAGCTCAACATTAAAAACAGTTGTGTATTTATTATCAATATTTTTCGTTTTGTCAGATCATTGCTCTAAACCAGAATAGGTCAGAAAAAAGGGTAAATATTCATCAGTTTTCCGGGTTTCAGTGTAATGTAAAGCAAGTCCCATCTGAGCATCTGGAACAACAATTTAGATAAATTAATATAGATATGTGCTAATGGAGATCATATGAAAATAAGTTGTTAAGATGTTTAAAGCGAGCCAATGTCTCTGTCTCTCACTGTAATACTAAAACTGTAACATTAGTCAGGGATGTCTCTATTTAAACAATTTGATGTAAACCGAAACACTAGGTTTAGTGTCGACCAGCAGTTCACGGTCTTGTCATCAGTTGTAAAGATGATTTTTCCTCTCCTTTTTAGATGATTTTTGATCCCAACATGACCAAGAAGAAGAAGAAGAAGAAGAAGCCCTTCATGCTGGATGAGGAAGGAGGAGAGGGGGTGGGAGGAGAAGAGGCCAAAGAGGTGGAGGCGAAGGAGGCAGAGCCAGAATTTGGAGACGACAAGGAGATGGATGCCGATGAAGATGAATGCAGAAAGAAAGGTCAGAATGAAAACAAAGTTACTCATTTGTAAGATTCAGTAAATAGTACTATTGATTGATTTGCCACTGTGCATTACCTGCGAATTGGTATTAGGCCGGAGTTGAGCAGCGTTCTTTATCTTCTCTAGAACCTGTTGAGTTGAATGACATCGACTTCTTCAACCAGAAGAAAAAGAAGAAGAAACCCAAGAAAGTAGATATGGAGGAAGGACTAAAGGTCAGTCTCTGCTAAACCTCAAAGTTTCTCCCAGTTTCTTCCTTCCATGTCACTTGTATTATGTGCACGACAATTTAACAGCACCAGGTTATGCAACACTTCTGTTGCCTAGAAATCTAGACGCCCCTAGCGGCCGCAAATGGAATTTGCTCCGGGGCTAGTCTAGTCACTTGTGGTCGTTTTGCAACGTTCCAAATCAAAACTTGATCGAGCCAATCAAACCGTGAGGAGCGGGGTCGGAGGCCGGGCTACCTAGTGACGACAGAGGTGCGACGTTTCAGTGTGTAGTTCCAGAGAGAGGTAAAAAAAAAAAAATAATAATAAAGTTCCATTAGCTAGCTCTCTTTAGCTTTATAGGGAAACGAAGTAAACTTACATCTGAGAGCAATCCCCAGTCAATTGCGAGCATGATGTACCGAAGACAGCGGGCCGATCTTCGTCTCAGAGCTGACAAAACTCTCCGGTAAGGCATTTGAACGGTCAAATTCCGTTAATGGGACGAGAGTAGTCAAAACGGCAAAACCGGAAGTGCGTTGCTCACTGCGGCTAGCTTTAGCAGCGCCGAATTCGTGGGAACAAAATTGTAAATACCCGGTATTTTGTCAGATTTTCAACACCTTGGGGATCTAAACGACTACTTTCTCGCCTGAAAATGTTTCAAATGTTGCTAAAGTTTACAGAGTTTAGAGCTTAAGAGAAATCAGCTTTTCAGGCCATAGACTACAAACCACAATGTAAATTCCGTCGCGTTGACTACGTAAAACTTCTTCATCGCTCTGATTGGTTGTTGCGCCATCCTATTGCGTGGCGTTGCACTTGACAGACAGCCGTTTATCCTGCCCACACTGCTATCCAGCGTCACTAGACCCATGTACAGCTTTTTGCTGTACGGGTCTGGCTTGCTAGGCTAACACTTCTGCTGATGGTTTCCAGTTTTCCTTTCCCTTTTCCTTCTCTAGACACTGTTGCCCAACATCTCCTCACTTCATTGAATATTGGTTTACTTCAGTTTACTTGTCTTAAACAGGATCTGAAAATTGAAGTGGAGCAGACGGAAACGAATGATGACGACAACAACGGTGTTTTGATGCTCCAAGGCAAAAAAAAGAAGCAAAAGAAAGTTGATTTCGAAGAAGGGGAGCTATTGGTGAAAGATGACGGTAGAAAAGAAATATTCCTATCTTTAAGATTAAGATAGAATAGTTAAGGCAAGTTTATTGATTTCAACCATTAAGCACAGTACACAGCAAAATGAAAGAATGGAGCAGTATGATGGAGCAGATATCGAGAACATGTTAATGAAAATTCAAATGTGGTGTGTAAAAGCTAAAATGAAATGTATGGTTAACAGCATGGTTTGATGATTCGGCACAAGGAAATGGTCTTTATGATGTAAGAATGGGGGGGGAATAATGAAAAGAAAAGAAGCTGCATGTGTGACAGGATTTGCATATGTTTGCAGCACTGGAGGATGACGAGAGCAAGAACAGCGACGGGATCTCGTTCAGCTCCTCCACGGGACCTGCGTGGGCTGGCACGGAAAGAGACTACACTTACGATGAGGTGAGCCAGTCGAAATGAAGCATACCCGTAAAAAACGGTCTTTTCGTTTGGTTTGAAGTGTTGATTCCTCACCAGTTCTTTTCACATCTACTTGCAGATATATGCTTTGAATAAACACCTATGCCTAAGTAGATAACGACAACAAACGGATGGAAAAAACGCTTGAGATCTCATTGTTGCGTAAACTTGAGTTGGTGGAACTAATCAGAGTCTCGGTCTCAGCTCTTAAACAGAGTCTTCAACATCATGAGGGAGAAGAACCCGGACATGGTGGCCGGAGAGAAGAGGAAGTTTGTGATGAAGCCTCCTCAGGTGGTCCGAGTGGGAACCAAGAAAACCTCCTTCGTCAACTTCACAGATATCTGCAAACTGTGAGTTCACACCGGATATCTGCTCTGTATTTACGCACTTTCGTAGTTTGTGAAAGTCTGATCTGAGCTGATCCTCATGCACTTCACAGGTTGCATCGTCAGCCTAAACATCTCCTCGCTTTTCTGCTGGCTGAGCTGGGAACGAGGTATGTTGCTGCTTTCCCACAGATGTGAAAGCATGAATTCATCATGGAAACGTATTCTATATTCTTTTTGAAAGAGAACCCACTGTTGTGTGCATTTTAATGAAAAATGTGTGTTTTTGTTCTGTGCCTTTTTCTCTACCTACAGCGGCTCAATAGATGGAAATAACCAGCTAGTGATCAAAGGCAGATTTCAACAGAAACAGATAGAAAATGTTTTGAGAAGATATATCAGTAAGTGGGAAATAAACCAATGATTTATAGCTGTGCTAATTGCTGTATTCTAGCTATCATAACATTTACAGATGTAAAGGTCTAAAATCTCTTACTAAATTGGTGAAGTTGCTGTAGTATTTGACTCTGAGTAACGTTACCTCAAGGTTGAGCCTCTGAAAAAAAAAATGCATTCAATGAAAAAAATATTGTTTTATTGTTTTTCAACATGGGACAGTTGTTTGAGTAGTGCACTTCCAAGTTAATGAAGGTCCTTTGTTTAGCTTTACCTTCATTAGCTGCACCGCTAATAATCCGTCTTCTCACCCCTGCAGAGGAATATGTGACGTGTCACACCTGCCGCTCCCCAGAGACCATCCTGCAGAAGGACACTCGTCTTTATTTCCTGCAGTGTGAGACATGCCACTCCCGCTGCTCCGTCGCCAGCATCAAGACCGGCTTCCAGGCTGTGACCGGCAAGAGGGCGCAGCTCCGCGCCAAAGCCAACTAAAGGCCATGAAAACTGGGCTCCCCGTCCTCTCTCGGCCTCCTTTTCCCCCCTCAGAAGGGCCGAAGTCGGGGTCGGGGCGCCCCCCTTGATTTGCTAAAAGGACTCTCTGAATCGAACTGCGGGAGGGTTTGGCTGTTGTTTAGTTGTCATCGCCTGAGCGGGCGGGCAGGGAGTGAGAGAGTATCTAAAACCGACAGATGGGGTTCAGGAACCGTAAGCAGATGATGTTCACCGCATACACTGTTGGATTGAATGCATTTGGTTTGCTTTTTGGATGATGAACCCTCCACCCCATAGGTTTTTTTTGTTTTTTTTCCATTTGCTGTGAATCTTGATTCCTGCAAGAAAGTTCTGATTTACCACAGCTTGTATCCTCCTTTCTTTCTTCTCTCCATTTACAAACACCAGACAAGAAGACTTCCTCAGATTAAAAAAACAAAACAAAAAAACATATTTCGCCACACAACCAGCTGCATTGTGTTAAGCTAAGTTGACCTACGGTAACAGCTTAAATTGCTCGGTTAATTGTAGCCATGGTTGCTTCTTTTTTCTTGACCTCAGTATTGCTTAACTAAAAGCTGTGTTCTTGTTTCTGGTCTGTTCCGAACTGCAAAACTATCAGTCCATAATTTCAGCTGATCATCGAGAAAAATCTAAGTCACAGGGCCGGGGTGCATTTGTCATCGAGGCTTTATGATGAGAGGCTCCAAACACTGAGATGCTCATGATTTTACCGTGTGGTTTTGTAATGGAGGAGTACAAACTACTTGAGCTGTTAAAGAGGAGAGCTCTGTTAACAAGAATTACATGGGAAGGTTATATGTGACACTGAAAAAGAAACTATACCGTGTGTTTTTGTAGCGTTGATGATTTCTAAACATTAGATCAACACATTTATATCAAATTTGGATTAGTGGAGTTTGAAAATCAATAAAATTAACAGGTTTTCTTGAGCTGATGGCAGTCCCGAGCAAGAAAAACAGATTCTGAGCAGGCTGCTCAGACAAGTTTCCTTCCTGCTGGTTATTATTTTCCAGTGTGAATAAAGAAATTTACACCACAATCTATCCAGAATATGCGATACTGGACGCATTCTAGTGGTTCTGCTCTTATTTCAGAGTAATGTGGATAAGAAGGTCTGACTGGAATCATTTTAAAACCTGGTTTTTACATAAATAAAATATTTTACTCTCTCTCTCCACTACTTTCTCTGCTTGCATCTGTGTTCTCACATCACACCTCGTGTATAATTTGATATAAAATCTAAATGTGCTAGAAGACATTTTGCGCTTTGAAAAATGTGTGGCCTGTGGTTTCGCTGTCCAAGGCGACAGCCTTTATGTTGAGGCTTCTCTAAAAAATTGATTGCTGACAATGTATTCATGGTTCTGAAACTTATTTTAAGCAGCTTTCACTCAGGAGGTTTTTTTAATGTTACATCATGTCTTTAACTGTAACAGTCAATCATTATGAACTGAATATCGCTGAAGTGTATAGAGGTTTATTGTGAAGTTCTTATTTACAATTTGATAATGCTGACGTTTGAGTAATTGGGACTTTAGACTTATAGAAGACTTGGGAAGTCACACAGTGAGATAGCCTGAGTCTCTGGAGTTCTTGGATATTTTATCAGTAACTTACAAAGTCGAAAAGATTGGCAAATCTAAGATTTTAAGTTGAAAGTCCAGCACCGGAAACGCGACGCCGTTAGCGTCATGCTGATTGGTTGGCTCGTCCTACTGGCCGAACGCTTCTAGGAGGAACTACAGTGAAGCTCGCGGCGCTAGTTAGCAACGGGACCTAGCTTGTTAACGAGCCTTTGGAACAGTCGAGAACAAATACGGGTGAAAACAAAAATCATGCCTCGAGTTTACATTGGTCGGCTGAGTTATCATGTCCGCGAAAAAGACATTCAGCGGTTTTTCAGCGGATATGGAAAACTGATGGAGGTCGATTTAAAAAATGGGTGAGTTTTTGTTGAACATTTTCAAAGGAGTTTTGGCTAATGTTGCATAGCTACAGAACATAACCGTTCCTGTGATCGACGTCACCTCATGCACCCTAACGGTTATCATTTAAGTAAATGCAACCTATGTCAAGTAGTCACGTTAGCCCTTAGATTGGAGAATTTTGATGTTGGTCAGGAAATATAACATTAAGTATTTTTTTGCATTGCTCAGCGTTGCTCTTACGCGTGTGGCAAGTGTCGCATGGCCAACATGGCGCCTTTGTATTTGCTACGTCGCGGGGCCTAGCTAACAAGTTCATGTGGGCAGTGTTTTAGTTGTACAATATCCACATTTCTGCGATTCTCTAAGTTTGTTTCGAACTCTTTCCTCTTTAGATATGGATTTGTGGAGTTTGAAGATAACCGGGATGCAGACGATGCCGTGTACGAGCTGAATGGGAAGGAGTTGTGCGGGGAGCGGGTGATCGTCGAACACGCCCGGGGACCGCGGCGAGACCGAGACAGCCACGGTGGGGGGGGTCACTTCGGTGGTGGTGGTGGTGGTCGCAGTAAGTGCAGACTATTACAAGATACCCTCTCTTCCCCTTCCCCCCGAGGTGAGGTGTCGATGTGGACTGCAGAGAGAGCAGTTTCTGGGGCTTCATATTAACAAATGTGTTGCATACGTTTACGGGTGTTAAGTTGGGTTTTTGTTTCTAGGTACCCAGTTTCACGGTTTATACCCAGAAGCCTTGAAATCTTTACCTAGTCACATGACCAGTGTACTTTCAAGTATGGTGCAATCTTTAGCTCCGATTTTATGTGTAATAATTTTTTTCTGAATAGAGAAGTACTTCATCTGCAGTCACATGCAAAGGCAGTGTTTTTTCTTTCTTTCTTTCCCTTTTCAGTGGCTCTCATAGTGCTGAACATTTTCAGCTGAGGGTTGCTGACCTGCAGGTTTTTGCTCCCCTTGATCTCAGGCTTTTCTGGATTGGATCTGTGGTTCCCTTTTTGGGAACGAGCAACTAACTGCAAGTCAGAGCATAGCAGTTCTAAGAGTAATTGAGTGATCAGTCGTTCATTAGACGATGATGAGAACTTGTAAATTGCAAAGTAGTTTTTGGGTATATTGTGCGAGCCATGCGTTGGTGTAAATTTTAACTTCAATTTTTTTTTTTACACATCAGAAGATGATGCTAAGCACACTTGATCACTTCAAGGATAGCTTTTGCTGAATCTTTAGGACTAAACTAACATTTTCTTGTGAAATGTGTATGTTAACTTTGGCATATATATATACATATATATATTTTTTATATATTAAACATTAACAAAAGTCCTTGATGTTTCAATTTGAAAGAGTCCAGTTGCGGGCTGAGGCTGAGAGTCCGTTGAGGCTAAAGATGACTGGCTAAGATGACTGCCTGTCCCGTTTGGCCTTGGCTTTCACCTTACAATGTGTGTGTGACCTTTGCCCCCTTGATCCTTGGCTGACCTAACCGGAAGCCATGATGACAGCAGCCTTTTGCCAATAGACCAGGGGTGATGGTGAGGATTGCCATTGGTTTCTATGTTGACAGCAAAAACATGAGTGGATCGGCTCTAGATAAGAACTTGCAATCTAAAGAAATTTTGTAAGTGCAAAACTTGGAACAAGAATTTCAGACTGACATTTGGTCAAATAGGAAATGCCAATTGTCAAAAGTGTATCAATTATACCATTTGTCCTCAATTTGATTGACCAGCGTTCCTAACCGAAACCTTTATGGATGCCTCCTTTGTTTGTGTTACAGGCTTCAGGGGTCTTGAAAGAACATCACTGTACATTTGTTTATGCAGCTAAAGCATCACAGTGTGATGTACTGAAGTAAGATGGGCTTTGTACTGCTGGAAACAGATGCAGTGGTGTTCTTTGCAGCAGTGAGCATCTTCACAATGTGAATAAGACAAACCTTAAAGAGCCCATGCAACGGCTTTTAGACAGTATATCTGAATCTTTGTGGTTGAAAATGGGATCAGAAGGACTTTTTTTTTTTTTTTATTAAGTTTAAATTTATTCCCCATGGACTTTGATCTAGCTTGTGTTCTTTAGTTAGCCCAGACCGGTAGTTCTTTTATCTCTTGTCAGCTAAGCCTTTTCTAATTTTTTATTTGTGTTGTTCTTTTTGAAGGTAGTGGTGGAGGAGGAGGTGGTGGTGGTGGTGGTTATAGCAGCAGGAGCCGCACTGGCAGGGATAAGTATGGACCTCCAGTTCGTACAGAGTACCGTCTCGTCGTGGAGAACTTGTCCAGCCGCTGTAGCTGGCAGGACCTCAAGGTAGGTGTGCCAGCAAATGTAGTTTTCTTTATCTGAGGTGGTCATTGTTCAATACTTCTTGCATAACATTTGTTTGCCTGTTTCTTTAATGCGCTTCATGTTTTCCTGTGTCTACCAGGACTTCATGCGTCAGGCAGGAGAGGTGACTTATGCAGACGCCCACAAGGAACGCACCAATGAGGGAGTAATTGAGTTCAGGAGCTACTCTGACATGAAGAGGGCTCTGGACAAGCTGGACGGTACAGACATTAACGGACGCAAGATTCGTCTAGTGGAGGACAAACCCCGCAGGCAAAGGTCCTACTCTGGTAGCCGCTCAAGGTAAGGGACCCGCTCATCATGAAGCATATGTGTGACTTCACTGAATATGCAAGTTGCCCTGTTTCACGTTGAGTCTTAAATCTTGTGCTTTCGTCCTCAGATCTCGTAGCCGCCGTCGCTCCCGCAGCAGGAGCCGCAGAAGCTCAAGGAGTGGCTCCAGATCCCGTTCCAGGTGAGGGTGGATCTAATTTTTGTACCATTTGAGGAAAAAGTATAAAGAAAAGACAGGATGGAGGTCATTGTTGGTTGTTTATTTTTGGTGTCCTGAGCAGTTGTGCAAAACTTTAAACTAAAGTGGCTTCTCTGTTCCAACAGGTCTCGTTCCCGTAGCGACAAAAGACGTCACCGTTCTCGTTCCAGGTCCGGGAGGAAGTCTCGCTCCAAGTCGGAGGACGGGAAATCGCGCTCTCGCAAAAGCAGATCTCGTTCTCGATCCCACAAGTCCAAATCTCGCTCCCGTTCTGCTGACCGGAAATCAAAGTCCCGCTCAAAGAGCCGCTCTAAAGTGAAGTCTGAGCGGGATTCTCGTAGTAGATCAAAGGAGATGTCTGTCGATAAGAAGTCACGCAGTCGTTCAGCTTCTCCTGTCGAGAACGGAAAAGAGGAGTGTGCTGCCAAATCTGCGTCCCGCTCCCCATCCCCACAGGAAGGTGATCGTCGATCCAAGTCGAGAGAGAAACGTTCAGCTTCCCGCTCAAAATCCCGTTCCAAGTCCCGTTCCAAGTCTCGCTCCAAGTCTCGCTCCAAGTCCCGTTCCAAGTCCCGCTCGCGATCCAGATCAGCCTCTCAGGATTAAAGGAGGTGGAGGGGGATCTTTTTCTTATTGTGGAGCCTGATTATCATGCTGTACATAGTGAGCAGTGGTGTAATAACTGGCTTAATGCTTCCTGACTTCTCTACTTTTCTCCTTCAAGTGTGCACATGTCTTACATCTCATTGATGGATGCACATTGGCAGTTTTTTTTTTTTTTTTGTTTGTTTTTTTGTAGACTTTGTTTAGAAATCTGCTCTTTATGGTCACAAATTTATCTAAATTCTAAATTCATCTAAGAGCTGCATCACATATTCTCCGCTGTCCTTTCCCCTGCGCTCCCGTTCTGCCTGATGGCTTCGCTTTAGGTTGTCCACACAACTCTGTCTTCATTAAAAGCTGTTTCTAGCTCGACTTTATTAAGTTGTCTTCATTGTATGAGTACTCTGTTTTCAGCAGATGTTCTGGTACATTTATGCTGTTTGGCTTTGTGTTCTCAATCCACTAATGTTTGAAAGCTCATTGAACTACAACCGTCTTGTTTTGTACTCATTTTGCCCACGATTGTGGGAGAAAAGTAGCATTTGGCAAACAGTACAGGAGCAGTTCTCATTTTAAACCTCGTTTTCTTTCTCAAGGAATTGGTCAGTCCTTGTTTCAACAATGTAATCTGGGATGCAAGTGCTTGTACCACAGAACTGGATATTTAAAAGAAAGTAAGGGTTTATATTTCATGTTTGAAGAACTTGCTTTGTAGTTGGATTACCGTGATCCCTTTTTAACCTCTTGTACATAGATTGTGTAATCGGGACAAAAGTGATTGTTGCTTCCTTTTTTCTTTTTTTGTAGCTACTTTTGTGGGTTTATTCCCCACCAAATTCTTAAGTGGGCTGATTTGTGGGTGGCCATGATAAGTTGTTTTTTTTTGTTTTTTTTTTTACCAAATGCCTCAAATGCAGTTAACCATTTTCTGCAAGGCTGGCTCAGTTTATCTTTTTTTTTTTTTTTTTTGTCCTTCATCCCTTCGAAGGCTTTTGTCAAGCTTTTGCTCATATAAAGTGTGCTTCTAGTACTGGAGATTTGTAAGTTAAGGGATACACACGTTGAGATCTGGATGAGAAGCTGTGCATTTATAATCCTCGAACTTACTTAATGCGTCCACTTTGCATCTTGTTCGACGTTTTCACATTGTTTTTCTTCCCCCATGAATGAGATCAAATGGAAAATGTATCATCTTTATTATTATTTTTTGTTTATTTTATGTCCAATAAAATATCTTAATTAAATCTTTGATGTTCCTTTGTGTTAAGTTTTAAAAAAAAAAAAAAAAAAAAAGAGCTCGACTGCAGCATCCACATGACCTATATCCCGCTAATTATATAATAAATGCTCTGTCATTAAGGGATGGAGACTGGTTGAAGTGAACACTTCCATCGGTGTGATGTTGATGTAAACAGATTTGTTTCTTCGTAAGAAGACGAGCGGCGCTTGAACGGTCGGCAGTTTCATCGATGGACCACTTAATTTTCATTTGACAGTCGTTTCTGAAAGTGGGGCGACTGATCTCGAAATGTTTTTGGCGTTACAATAAACCAAACGATCGGTGACTGTACAGTGGCTGTGCGCATGCGCAGTCAAAGCCCCGGAGCCGCAGGAGATCAGCGCTGGTAAGCCAAATATCAGTTCCCGAAATCTGCAAACGCGAATTAATTTCACACGTATAACTCCTGAAATAGTGCAAAACATAATTATCTTTAAGTTTCTCAGCTTTTGAAGGAGCAGATGTCAATTTGTGATGGTTTTTTTTTTTTTTTTAGATGGATATTTTTTTTTCCATTGAGGTAAACCGTGTTTGCGCTACCGGTGTAATCAAACACAAAGCTTTTCAAATTTAACATATGAATTTGATAAAGGAAGGTTGTTACTAGACACAGCGGTATTATGCACATTTTTATAATATGCGCGGTTCCGCCGGGGTTAATATCTACCACGTTTAACGTTGTCAAGAGGCTAAAAATAATGCTCATTCATTAGAGATTCTGACGGCATTGATGGCAAGGTTAATTTTTCAGTAAATGGGGATATTACTGGAGTTGATACTGTGTCTTTACACATTTTTTGCCTCATGGATTTCAGATCCTCCGCCATTTTAACTGAAATGCTGTATTTTAGTATGTGTGTGTATGTGAGTGTGTGTGTGTGTGGACTTGAAAGCTTGCGCGTAAATATTGGTGTGTCACCATTGTTGCCTCATTTCATTGGAGGTAATGAATAACAGTAAAATTAAAATAAAAAGTCACACTCTCCATAGCTGTTTTGCATTTAATGTGAGGCTGATTTAAAGAAGTTAAACAAAAGTTCAGGGTAAATTGGAAAAAACACTTGGAAGTATTTTCTTGTGGTTTACATTAAGCTTATAATTAAGGATAAAACTGGTTTTAAAGCTTTTTGATATATCTGAAATGTACAAACCATTTGAGTTTTCTTTTTATAAGCAGCTTTGTGTAGCTTGGGCTGAAATGCTTGATGAAATACTTTTGTAAACTCTGGATCTGGATAAAACAAACATTTACTTCAGGAAACATTTTTTGATCCCACTCTCGTTCATATTGGGATGCTCTTTCTGGAGTTTACATTACACATAATAAGTTAAAGCTTCGAGCAATATGGCCCCCTCTGTCACCTCTGTCTGCTATTTTAGTAACCAGTGTTTTCATCCTTTGCTTCTCAGTGCTCCAGCACAAGAGACACGGACGCAGACATGAGTGTCAAAGTGAACATCGAGGCTCCATCCAAAGAACCCGACTCCGCTCCTGTTGACCCATCGCCTTCGCCTGCCAATGAGACCATCCTTATCTGTGGCAGCGACAGTGTGGCCAAGAAGACTCGACCCCAGCCCCACACCACCACAGCTCTCCTCCTCCCAGGTGAGCTCAGGCCTGAGGGTTCAGAGAACACCTGCTGCCCTCACATGTTTGTTTATACGCTGTATAACTAAGAGTTGTTGAGCTCTAAAATGACCCTGACGCCATCAGGGGAGAGCCTTTACCTGACCAGCAGTTTCAGACATGAAAACGTTAAAAGAACTCAGTGACGTTGTTTGTTTTCTGGCAAACATGGCTAACAGAAATACAGCAATCACTAGCACGAATATGAATCAACTGATGTAATTGGATAAAATGTTGATATTCGGCTGATACCTTCAGGATTACTCAAAATGCTTCATATGGCTTCAGATTTGTTATCATTATAGATTAAACAAATCAATATGATCAGAATTAGATGCCTTTTATTGTAATTATTATATGGCACTCCTCTAGTCTATTTGACCAGTCAAAGCACTTTAAATCTTCACCCATTCACAGCACTACGTAGTGTTTTTTTTCCCCCATCACACACCTTCATACACTAACGGATGCATCAGAGGTAATATGGGGTTCAGTGTCATGGTCCAGAGAAGCCAGGAATCAAACCACCGATCTTCTGACGGCTCAGTCTCATGAGCTGTAGCCGCCCCATTGTACATGAACTGTTCATGCAGTGCAGCTAAACTTCCAGTGCAATACAAAAGGAATATGCGGAACAATAATCAAAACGTTTAAACTGTAGAAAGATATAAAAAGAAAGTACCGTATATAAAAAAAAAAGTAGTAAATGTAGTAAAACTACTCATATGAAACTATATCAAAGTACTAATGTAGTATCTTAACAAAGTGGAATTAGGTAAAACGTTACTCATTAAATAAGTTGATCAGTGTGTTAACTGCTTCAATACATTCCCAAGCAAAACGTCCGATCATATGATAAACTTACTACGCCGTTTCTTTTCGTAACACGTGAGAGTAAACTAAACATATTCAAATATCGAGGATTGCATGATTTATAAGTTAATTGAAAAAATGATCTTCAAAGAAAGAAGAGCATGGTTAGAGCGTTTGACTGATGTCCTCACATCCTGGTTTGTAAGTTTGGATTGTGGTGCCTTTTAACTTTGTGACGGCCTTTTTGGTTTATGGTAAATGCTACTTTTCTGTGTAAGGCATCAATAAACAGAAACACCATATGTTCCTATGTGCTCTCTTGGAAAAGCGTTCCTCTTTTTACTCTTCCTTAATTCAAATGTGTCAACACAATTGCTGTTTCCTCGATTAAAATGGCAACAAAGTGCTTTTATTTTAAGATTTACAGTAGGCAAAAACAGAAAGGTAATAGTCTTGAATGCACTCCTTTCTTCAGCCCCTGGCCATCAGAAAGTGGAGGTGACTCCAACTGTTACAGTGGGAAACCCAGGTAAAGTCAGCAGGGCCAATGAGATGGCTACGACTGCCCTGACGGCGCAGGTGGGCGGGGCTTGTAGCATCGTACATGTCCTCGAGTGGAAGGAGGGGATGGCCATCCTGCCCAGTAGCAACCTCAAGGTAAATTGATGTTTCTGATATGTTTTTATGTTGGAAAACTGTCCTCCCCTTTACAACTTGGTAAAGATGCTCCAAAGAGGTTATAATCTACTCACAAACCTGCTCCCTTATCAGCTGTTTCACGCATTTTAACATGGACATTAGGACAAAGCAAACTAAACTTGTAACTAGAGATTTCTTGTGTGAATGCAATTAGGGTTTGAAATTCGGGTTGAGAAAACACTTGACTCTCTTGTCTTGACTTGTAAAATGAAGGCCACTGTAACCAATTCTATCTAGTTAAACAAAAAAAATTTGCCTTAAAAGATTAACAGTTGATTTTCCGTTGTGGGAAAGATTCAGAGGACGAACATGGAAACGACAGGAAGTGTTTCACACGTTTTGACCGCTCAATTAATAGTTTGAAGGAGAATAGGGTTTACATAGACAACAAACGGAAGGGTTGACAGATGAATCCATATATGTGTTGTAGTTCTGTGTGAGTGACGTAGGAGGTCTGAGCACGCTAATAACCCCAGGGACAACTGGCAGCACCACTGAACCCGCAGCAGGGACTTCTGGGAGATCCACTGACGGAGAAAGTGCGCCGGACAAGCCAGGTAGAGTCGTGGTTACGTAAGGTTAGAAGGCAAAATACTGTATTTGATTTGAACATTGTCACTCTGCACACACAACACTGCCAACTGTTTTAATTATCTTGAAAGACTACTTTGCCACACTCACTTCTTCTATTTATAGCAGATATTTGATGGATAGTTTTCATATTAATGGAAAAATTAAATGTTTTTTCTGGTGTTGCAGGAGTCTTTCTAGTAACAGACTGTTACTTGCTGTACATGCCTGCACAGTTACATGGAGTATTTGCCCTTTCACTGATCCACTGTGTGTGCATTAAGTGGAGATGAGCAATGATTACATCAGCTGCAGCAGAGCTCCTCTTGACAAGTGAAGAGGTTGCAGCTGCAGATTTGTGTTAAAATCACCAAGCAGGCAACATTCTGACAATCTGAAGAATTCAAATCCAGCTGATGAAAGTGAAAACTTTTCCATAAAGGAAATAAAAAAAACAGTCACACAAAGACACAGAGCAGTTTTTGTTAAATTAGATTTCAAATCTCTTTCATCAGTGCTCACGTTGTCTGGCCCAGAAGTGTCGGCTCCTGTCGGCTTTGTGAGAGCTGCAGCTGTGGAGCCAGAGAGGTTGGTGCCAGTCAAACCTGAAGCCCAGTTTGGACCAGGGAAACAGAACCACGACCCCAGAACACAGAGGAGCTACACCGACGAGCTACGCAGGGACCCCATCACTGACAAGTATGTTCCTGACAGCTGCTTGGCCCCTGCTGTATAAACACACATGCATCTCCACATACACATCTGTCCTCCTCCGACCTCAGAAGGATTATCAGTGTCGAGAAGGTGCCGGCAGGGGGGAGGGTCTCCTCCCTGAACCCCGACCACCTGAAACCCATGAGGAAGAGGAAGAGGAAGGAGTACCTGAGTCCATCGGAGGAGGACTCCGACATCGAGGGCACAGTAGGACGGCGATTCTTTCTTCCATTTAAACATCCATTCTCACAGCTAATGCATGGTCAAAATAAAGCTGACTAAGGTAAAGTCATCCTTTCAGATGAAAAAAAGGTTTGTTTTCACATGTGCTTGACTGTTTAGGATGAGAAAATGGACGATACTAAAGCTGACGGCCGACACATCAGAGGAGGTTATCGTTTACATTTTTAAATTTCTTTTTGTCTCAGATATTTTCTGCTTTGTTTACCTTGAATATATCATTTAGCTTTGAAGAAACAATTCAATATCATGAAATCCAATTTGACTCACTGTTTATGTAGAGCTGTTTCATTGCATTACTGGAGGTGTAAAGTCATCCAGTCCTGATGCATATGCAATACCTTTTAGCTTTTCCTTCTCAGTTCCTTCTATCCTCACCCGATAGTTCTCCTGAGAATAATAAAATAAGCTTCAAATACATTTTTGTAAAGTCTTAAAAATGCCAAAAACAACGACAATAAGATTGATAATTTCTATCATTTTTATGAGTGGAATTAAAAACTATCCTTTTTGTATTTTTGGTGGATTTTCATTGCAGCCAATCAACGTAATGATTACATACATTAGCAGCTGTTAATGGTCCCAGCTACTAAGGAAGATTTAATTGATGAAGGCTAGAAAACCCAAAATGTAGTTTCTGGGATGTATAAGCAATTACAAACCTGTCTATTCTTACAGTAAAGTAAGAACAAGGATAGCATATTATTTCTCCACTTTTGGTCACCTTTTGGTTTAAATTTTAATTTAATTTGTTTAATCGGAAAAATTGTTGTCATTACATGCTTTTTTTTTAGTGTTACTGTGAAGTTACTATTAAATTTACATCTGAGTTGCATTGTTCTAATGACACAAAGCTGTGATGGTCCATTGCATGAATTAATCAGCTGATTGGTATTTTTGGAGAAGGTGGGGATAGTAAAACGGAGCAGTGGACGTGGGCTCAGTATCTGGAGGAAGCCAAAGCTGTTGCTGCTCCGAACAAGCTTTTCCAAGAGGTACTTTTGACTTCTTTTGCACTTCTGCTACTAAAACGGAATCAAATCTGTCAGCCAGAATGAGGGAGGGAATTAGAAAAGGAAAATTCACCTGGGACAAAGTAATGCATGCAGCCAAAGGCGTGAATTAATTAGTATCCTTGTTATTTAATAGATTTAATAGGATGTTGGGAGAGTTTGCACAGTGGTTTGATTCTTAAACAATCTGCAAGTGGTATGAGACTAAAAACGTAAGTCAACTGGAGCATTTGCTGCGCTCTTATCTTTCTTCTGTTCCTCCATCTAACTTTTCCACAATTATCTATTCTCTTTACTTTTTCATCTGTGTTGACCTAAAATGTTTCCTCTTTTATCCCACGTGTTCAGTCTCAGAGAGTGCCCACTGTGAAGAACGGCTTTAAGCAGGGGATGAAACTGGAAGGCATCGACCCCCAGCATCCGTCCATGTACTTCGTCCTCACTGTGGCTGAGGTGAGCCAGATGTTTATCTACGACTCGATTACTTTCGATTAAAAAACTAGAATGAATCAGCATGCAGGTGTAGTTTAGTCACAATGGCTGCTCCTGCCTGCGTTGGTTCCTCTAATGTGAGGCGATGTAATCATGCAGGTCTGCGGTTACCGGCTGCGGCTGCATTTTGACGGCTACTCCGACTGCCACGACTTCTGGGTGAAAGCCAACTCTCCCGACATCCACCCTGCAGGCTGGTGTGAGAGCACGGGACACAAACTGCACACTCCCAAAGGTCAGAGGTTACAGCGCTGTATATATTGTACAACACTCTATATATTTAAAGATCAATAATGCAGAATAGGAATTAAATTTAATCTCCTTCACTTATGCTTGCCTTTATATTTTGACTGGATAAATTAACTGTAAAAAAAATGTACTTTACCGTCAACAGATTATTCGATCAATACTCTGAGAAAACTCCACATTTATGTTTTACAGGACCAAATGTGTATGGCTGTCTATATCTTCACAGATTAAACAAAGAGATCATTTAGTGGTTGTTTTATTTTTTGCCTACAGATGTGACAGTGGTATTAATCCCCTTCTCTAACTTCTGCCTTAATAAGTGATGAGTGTATCAAATATATTGTGAGCAGAAAAGTCTTAACAATTAGTTCAAAGTAGTGGAAATAGTACAAATTAATAAACAACTATATCTGATTAATGGCTGATCATGATAAAGATAGTGGATAAACTGGAAATGCTGCTTGTTTTGTCAAAGGTTCACGGTCCCCAAAGGCCATGAAAAACCTGGAAAATTCATCGAATTTTAGAACAAATAATATAGGAATCCTCTCCTCATTATGCACTCCCAGTTGCCCAAAATGTTTAAATCTTGTAACTTTTCTCTCTTGTTTGTCTTTCCTGCAGGCTGTAAGGAGGAGGAGTTTACTTGGACCAACTATCTGAGAATGACCAAAGCTCAAGTGGCGCCTAAAGAACTTTTTGCCAGTCCTGGGAGGGTAAGTGCTATTGTATCGTCTAATAGCAGGTAGCTGTATTAACTACAAACGGGAACCTAAAGTTACTGAGAATCAGATGTATTAAAAGTTTAAAAAAAAAAAAGTTCACCTCTCTTGTAAAACCTTTGGTCTTTAAGTTGGCCGTTATATAAAACTGAAGACTTGTGGAGTTTAAACTGGACAAACTGAATGTGTTGTTTCATTAAAATCCTGCATGCCGTTTTTTTACTCTTTCATTAAATAACATGCTTGTTGGAACTAATGTTTACTTCCCTCTGCATACTCCTATTTTGGTTCAAGTGCCAATAATAACCATCAATCCACAGCTGTTGTTAATGGTTAGCAAATTGCTGACAAATAGAAAAATAGTTGGACACCGTCGTCAAATTGATACATTTTTCCCGTCCTCTCTCAGGTAATCCCGTGGTGCGTCTCATTGCTCACGCCAAGTCTTGTCCAATATGTTTGCTTTTTTATGCAGATCGATGTGAAGTGTGGTTTCGATATAGGAATGAAGCTTGAGGCGGTCGATCGCATGAACCCCTCTCTCATCTGTGTAGCAACCGTCACCGACGTGGTGGACAACCGCTTCCTGGTTCATTTTGACAACTGGGATGACACATATGACTACTGGTGAGCCACAGTAATGTCTGCCATTTTCTTTGGAAAATGATTCAAGCATCTGGACTCTCTGTCATGATCAGGTTTTTATTACATTAATGTAGAATTAAGTGATAGAAAACAAAAAAGAATGAGCACATGAATGTACAGATCACAAACGCCCTGCTCTGATTATCCTGACGTTCTCAAATTCTACACCAATCGCCTTTACTGTTTTATTTTTACTTTAGTTTAGCTTTTTTGATGTTTTTTTTCTCCTATTCTTCCTCAGCTGTCTTTTTTCTTGTGACGATATTCTTTCATTTGGGAAATACTTTATTGTGAAGTCTGCCAGATGTGAACCTGAACAGATGATTGCTGAGCTGAATAACAGAAACATCTGTGTGGTTGCAGCTGGACCTCTGAGTTTTCTGACACCCAGTGTGTTTTTTTTACTAAGGAACGTTCAGACCTGTGTGAATTGTCCTGAAGTGTCAACTAGGATAAGAGCTATTCGGTGTTTCCTTGGGTTATCTTTTTTTAGCCTTGGCTTGGACACATCATGTTTTATGAGAGCAAAGATTATGGTGTCCTCTCACAAGTCCTTGCAGCATCAGTATTCAAGGGAACACTAAATAGTTTTCATACTTTTTTACTGTTTAAAATGATCTACTAACTGGCCTCCGTTTTTTGGCACATTTAGTTTATTTTGTTTGAGCTTTTGAGAAAAACTGTCAAACAAACAATTTTGGGAGACAAAGACTAGTTGAAAGGGAAAATCTCGTGTGGCTTGTTTGTGGTATGAAAGTGAGCAGACAAACCACAACATGATAGTACAGGGGATTGTAGCGTAAATTCCAGATATAATAAAACATCCCAGAGATTGATGTCTTGTACATGTCCTCTGCAGCTGTTGTTTTGATCTTTCTAAAGGTCTACTACTGGTTAGGATAACTACCACTTTGCCTGAATTGCAACCACTATCAACATCACCCCTCTTTGGTAACAATACGCAGCCTGGTGTGAATGGAAAAATGTCTGATTCACGTTTCTTTTCAAAAGATTGAAAGTGAATGGGAACCCTGCTAATGTTAGCAACAAGAATGGCCTTTTTCACTCCTGCGTACACCAGTGACTCCTTATTTATAGGGATGATTTGTACTATAATAGCAACTAATTATTGGTGAACTCTTTATGACATTGGAAAACATAAAAAACCCTTTAAAAAAACTGTTGTCAATCATCAGAATCCTGACAACACTGTGGGGTGGCAGTTAAAGAAATTGCTCTTGTTAGTAGTTTACTTTTTAGCACTGTTTAGCTTCATGTTGAAATACAGTCACTGTACACACTGAGTAATTGTGCCATCTTTTATCTGTTCTGCCTTCAAACATTTTGATGTAAGTGCTCAGAAATTTCTAGAATGCCTTAATTCTGGGTGTGTTCCTGTTTGTGTATAAACTCTGCAGGTGTGATGCCAGCAGTCCATACATCCACCCTATTGGTTGGTGCCAGGAGAGGAACCTCTCTCTAACACCGCCCCAAGGTGACTGGTTAATCAGTTATGTAATCCTGTTCGTGGACACCCCATTGGTCATAAACTTCAAAAACACCTCCACTCATTTTTCTTTCAAGGTTTTTACATTTTCCTTTCATTCCCTTCATATTTAGAATTTCTAAATGGGTTTTACACCATGTAATGACAAAGATTATCACGAATGGCAGAGGATTTTGGTAACCTGTGCAATTTTAAAGAGCTCAAAGATGAAGATGGTATTCAGGGAATTACTGTTTATATTAACCATATGTTTATTTGTGGTCTGCTGCTTCAGATTACCCAGACCAAGGCCAGTTCTCCTGGTCTCGGTACCTGGAGGAGACTGGTTCAAAGGCAGTGGCTGCTGACGCCTTTAAAGTGGTGAGAATATAACATAATTTTTTTATTTTAGATTTCATTCAGTCACTAATTTACCGAGATTAAAGTTAAAGTTCTCTTAAATATATTTTCGAAATGTCAAATGGGTTTCCCATCGTCCTTTGCTTTTCATCAGAGGCCGGCCCACAGCTTCCAGCCTCAGATGAAACTGGAGGCTGTGGACAAGAGAAGCCCTGGTCTGATCAGAGTGGCCACTGTGGAGGAAGTTGATACTCATCGTATTAAGGTAATACTGTGCATTTGTGTGTGTTTGTGTACAACACATCTGATCTTGTATGTGTGTGATATTTGATACATTTCCTGATCTCCCTCAGGCCCATTACATCTTTAACTCTTTGAACTTATCAGACAGAGCCCCTGGCCTTAATGCTTTTCATGGCCCCACTTAAATCACATTTTTACAATCAACCTTGAACCCTTTAAACAGCCTTTACCGTGTGCGCTTTGAGCGTGTGTGCTCATACATGAATTACATTTGTGTTATAGCTCAACCTTTGCTCCATTTTCAGGTCCACTATGATGGCTGGAGTCATGTCTATGATGAGTGGATGGACTCAGATCACCCCGACATCCATCCAGCAGGCTGGTGTGAGGCCACTGGTCACCCGCTTAAAGTTCCTCCGCGGGATGCAAAAACACAGCAACCACACGGTAGCGACCACCAAGACATCACTGTTTGTACTTCACTGAAAACTATAGATTGATGTTATTCAATCACAGTTATTGTGGATAGCTTGCTTAAAATAATAGCACAGGATTAGTTCAGTTCAGTCAGTGGAGTTACATGTAAATGATAATTAACGTGGGAAACACTTTCACCTATTTTTGTCCAGCTGTAAAACTGTTTCTGTCAGAAACATTGTTAGTTTTTACGTCTCTCACTGCAGGCAGAATTTCTAATTTACAACACAGTTGTTTTTGAGGTTTGGGTTTGTCAATAGTATGCTGTGGTTGTGTATGTGTTCACCTTTGTATCTGCACATGTGCAGGTGTGAGGGAGCCTCCAGCTACAGGCCAGTCCACCTACCCCTCCTCTGTTCCCTGTAAACCCATCAGTCACCCCAGAACAAACAAGTACAGCTTCCACAACAGGTCAGCCCTGAACTCTGCTCTGACAATTATTGCTTGCTGAAAATGCTGTGAACTGTAAGATTTTGCCTTGCTCTGCTGGGAAAAAAAAGGTAAATGTCTTACAAATAATGAAAGTTTGATGAAAGATGAATATTTCAAAAGGCACAAAGGTCAACATAAACTTAAAACTGTGATAACGGAAGTTAGAGAAAATGCTTAATCTAAGTTAAAAGAAAAAAATTAAAACATGAAAATATGGAAAAAATCTGAAAGCAAAAATTAGAAACTTTAATGTGGCAAATCATTTTAAGAGAGAGCTGGAATCTGGCCCTAGATAAGAGCAGAAACTACTAAATGTTTTACTGAGTAGCTAAACTGTATAGTAGTCCTAATTTAAAAAAAAAAACAGTTTGAAAGTAAGCCCTACATCACCCTCCTCTGCAATGATAAAAGCACAAAAGGTTTGCTCTGGAACCAGTGTTTGGTATGTCCTTTCTGGGATACTGTAGTAACATGGCAGTGGCGAAGAGGCCAGGAGGGCAATTCATGGTGTCTTTGGATATTAACTGCTAGCTCAAAGGTAATAAAGAAATGTCTTAATTCTACACCAGTGTAAAAGTTAAAAGTTGTTTTGAATATTTCACATTTCTGTTAATTGACTGCCTTAAACGTTATCCACAAAGAAATGCTGATTAAGGCTAATAATGTCAAAAGTGTGAGTGATACAAAAGGAATCATTTTGCTTTTAGATGTTTTTATAGCGAATAATACGTGGGAGTAGTTAGATGCCCAAAAAAAATGTATGAAAGAAAAAGTTTATAGATGAAGGATAACAATAGTGTGAACGCTGAATCAGTATTTACACAAGTGATGTTGCATGTAGATATTCAGGAAATGTCCTGGATGCAGACATTAAATTGATGCTGACGGATGCCTCCATCTCTGAAACAGGAAGTGTCCAACTCCAGGCTGCGACGGTTCAGGCCACGTCACTGGCCGTTTCACTGCCCATCACTGCATATCCGGCTGCCCGTTGGCAGAGCGCAACCAGGGCAGGCTGAAGGCCGACCTGTCGGACTCAGAGTGCAAGAGAAACCTCTTCTTTGGCTCGAGGACAAAGAAAACTCATTACCGTGGCAGGTAAAGGTGTAGGCGTGCAAGCACTTACACCCGCACACCTTTTGCTTTTGCCTCACGTGAATCTTTTCTTTTGTTTTCAGGATTGGTCGTCCTCCCAAATACAGAAAGAACCAGCAGAGAGACTACCAAAGTAAGCATTTTAAAAGTGCTACCTATATCTTACTTTTAGTGTATTTTATGTGTAAAATGAACAACAATTTGAATGTTTAGTGGATGGTACAGTCCATCTATACGATAGTCAGAAAATGTTGACTTTGACTTTTTCTAATGTGTGAGTTTTTTGTTGCCTTTGTGTTAAAGTAAAAAGGCAAATATTTAGTCAGGATTAAAAAACATCTTTTTAAGTTTCCAATATGTGGGAAATTCTGAAAACGATCTATTGACAAGCCTGTCGATTCTTTTTTTAGGTGTTTTGTTTGCAGTAGACAGGAAAGAAAACAGGGGGGTGACATCGATGACTGGAACTCAGCTGCTCAGTTTTGTTGGTTTTGCGTGTGTTTCTCCTCAGATATGTCCTCAGAGGGAGTGTATCCGTCACTGTTCATGTCAGCTCTGAGTGGTCAGTCAGACCGCACTCTGTCTCTTTGCTGGGAGCAGCACTGTAAGCTGCTGCCTGGCGTTCAGGGCATCCACGCCAGCCAGGTGGCAGCATGGAGCGTTGAGGAGGTGATTAAATGTTGGAGCTCGCCTTCATATTTCTTCATTCATTTAATTTTGTCCGTGTGTTGACTGTTCGGAATATGGTGTGTCTTTGCTGCAGGTCTTCAGGTTTGTCCAGAATTTGATTGGCTGTGAAGACCAGGCTCGTCTCTTCAAAGAAGAGGTGAGACCATCAGATAATTACGGAATGTAATACGCTCTCATATCACATGATTATACCATGTCAGCGGTTGACACACCTTTTTCCTGACCTACCACTCCTACACTTTGTGTCTCTCCAGATGATTGATGGGGAGGCTTTCCTGCTGCTGACTCAAACTGACATTGTGAAGATCATGAGCGTCAAACTAGGCCCCGCCCTCAAGATCTCCAACGCCATCCTCATGTTCAAGACCACAGACGAGGGACTCAAGTGATCCCATCCTCACACTCTGGGGTGGTGTGGCGGGGAGGGGGAGGGGGGGGGCGTCGGGCCACCAATCATCATGTGCCAAATTCATTCTGTTGCAGGGTACAGACCCTGATTACCCTTTTCCTGTGTTTGGTGTCCTGTGCCCATCAGAGAGAGGAAGGCGGAGGGGAAGTTGTGGAATAAAGCTGCGATTGGAAGAAGAAGCTGAAATCAGAAAAAATTGTAGGGAGGCCTGTTTTCACCACTGACGTGTTTGGTTCAGTATACGGGTGATTACTAAACCCTAAAACAGTCAGTATTTAGCACCTGTTGCAGAGCTGACGTCTTTGGTATCTGAAACCTAAATTACACTTCCAGACACATGCTCTCCTACTAAATTTGAGTTATGTGGCTTAAATGGAATCAGTTAAAATCAGAAAAAAACTTTGAGGTTTTAAAGCACCATAAATGCTATTACTTCCTGATTGAAAATAGTTCCTACTAACATACAGCGCATCATACATTTGCTGATGTTGACTTGTCGTGGAAAGACGTTTGCTGATGGACAGCTTTGATGAGAACCCTGATTTCGACAATCGCAGGGAAAGAGACAGATTCGGAGTTGAATCCAACGAAGGAGAGAGAAAAAAATGGATGTACTTATTTGAATCAAGGACACTGAATAAAAGACAATAGATGGAAGGACTGTTGTGTTGGTGATGTGGGCAAAAAGTAAACATGACTAATTAAATGCAGTATGTGAGGCTGGTTTGTGAGGCTCCTTTGAGCTTCATGTTGTGTGCAATAAAGAACTTGAGAGAAATGTACTGTATTTAGTAATTTAAACTTAATATTACAGCTCCCTAACTGTTGCACTGTAACAGTATAAAATGATAGAAAAGCTGCTTTGTTCAGACTAGAGGTTTCTGTTGGGGAAGACCTAATTATTCAGAAGAATCAATGCGTTTTAAATTTCTTCTCGCTGCACCATTAATGTGAAAACTAAAGGGACAGAGGAGCTGTAATGTTTAAAATGTTACCCTCTGCTCTCCAGTGAGTCAGAAAACAAACACGGGGTTAGAGTTTTTATCTCGACATTGAAAAAAAAAATAAACAATTAAAAGTCAGGATTTATTTTTTGATAACTCGTAATTGATGTCACTCTTTGCATTGGCGTTTTAGCACAACCCAAAAGGATTTTACAGAATGATGTTCCCATGTATGGTCACTAGAGAGTGCAACAAATCCACGTTGTAGCACCATAAACACGTGTTAGGTATCCAACAAATGGAGTGCGCCACAATTTATGTGTACACTCCGCCCAAAGCGTGTTTATGTTTACATTTTGTGTCAGAGTGGGTTAAAACACCTGTATGGGGTTGATATTGTGAGATATAAGTTGAATGTTTTAAGGGCTTTTGGGATATTATATCTTTTTGTGTCTCTCTGGTGGGATTTGCGTGTGTGTGGGTGTCAAGATAACCTTGGGTCACAAATGCCATTCAGTCCATATGAATTAATAAACATCCAAAGCTGTCTTATCTGGTTTCTGCCACTGCCTCTTGTCTCAATTGAGGGATGAAATACACTGCATTTCCTTGTGTGCAACTTACTATTGACTATAAACTTTGCTTGTATCGCATCCCCCTACTGACCATATTGTCGTCAACAGTTGGCTGTGGTGGTGGCAACTTCTTCCACACCCTTCCCACGTTCACTGCTTATCTTCTTGTTCCAGTGAAGAGGCCAGAAAGTCAGGTGGTGCCGATAACTTACTGCTGCAGCCTGTAGACTGAGGGAACAGAAGGTTTCAGGAAGAATGCTTTCAAACTTTAAGGAGAGTACTGAAAAAGAGGACCAATGTTGCTCTAATTGTTTATGCGATATACCCAGTTTTTTCTATTGCCCCTTCCTTTTCACAGGTTTTAAATCAACTTCACTATTTTTAACATTGGGGTCAAAATGCTTTAAAGGCAACAACTGTGAATGCTGTGTTTCCTCTCATCAGATGCTTGGTCGGACCTTTTCTCCCACTGTTCTTCGGTGCCTGTTTTTGGTTACTTTTGATGTTGTCCTATCAGTAACAGCAGTTTTGATTGAGTCCAAACAGAAAGTATAGCTCTTATACACTTGGGAATTTATCTAGCTATTTCTATCAGCAGTCTCACCATGAATAAAAAAACAGAGACCCAGTTCCACTGGCAGCAATTCAGTACGTGCCCTTTTAATAGTGCCACCTCGAACATGTCTAACAGATTGTGTAGTGCCTTGGAGCATGAGCCTCCCTTTTATTTCCACTTAGCACTTTGTCATTTCCATTCATTCAGGTACATGTTCGGCTTGGTTTCCATATAGTCGAAGAAAACATGTGACAGAACTGGCAAAGTTTTCTAATCTGGGTTCTCTGCTCTGTGATGTCACCAGTTATTTGTGTCTTGTAAACCCTTTTGTTTCACATCCATAACTGCTGTAAAGGGGGGTTCTTCATCCAGACTGAATTTGTTTATTTTTAACACAATTTTCAGTCCGTGGACTCGCTTTCTTATTTTGAAACATGCCAACAGAGACCGGAAGTCATCGGATGGTGACAAATACTTCTCACTTTGCGGCGCGCGAGCACGCGCATACTTCCACACGCGCAGGGTCACAAAAAGTCACTCCGCCTCATTTATAAGCTCAGTTACTTTTCATCAATGATTCACTCCCTTGAAGTCGACCTGTCGACCTGCCGACCGGCCTTCATGAAGTCTTAGAAACAGAACACATCAGACCAGCTTCAGCCTGCTGTCGGTCTGTCAGAGTCTCTGAGAGTCTCTTCACCGTCCTGAGCGGAGCAGACCACCAACACTGATCTCCTCCTCACCTTTAACACACAGGTGAGCAAACTGTGGGTTTCTGATGCACGGTGCCTGTTTTGTTCATTTTTATATTTAATACAAAGGTTATATTTTTGTTTTGGAGGATCCTGCCTGTTCTAGATGCCGACTTTCATCATATTTGCTGACTGTTAACCAACACGGTGCGCTCATATTGTATGTTGCAGTGCTGGTATTTAGATTATCTCAACTTGAAATCTGATATGCTTAAGGGTTTCGATGTCATCCTATGATATCACTAAAGTCTTTTGAGTTAAAGCTGTTGAAAAGCTTTGCAGGTTTTTTTTAGCTTTACCAATAAGCTTTTTTTCACTTTTTTTCTACACTAAGTTTGAGATAGTAATTGTTTTTAGAGGTAAATACATTTTCTACCATCTTTGCAGTGACTAAATGGTGAGTGTATATGTTAAATGTTACATCTATCTTCTACAGAGCCACTTGGATTATTACTCTATTGTGTTTGGGTGTCAACCTGCCTGATGCACCAGTGCAGATTTATTATAGATAAGGAACAAACCTTTGATTAGAGAGCAGTTGTTTTCCTGAGTGTAACTTATCAGTGGACGATAAGAAATCATAATTGTTTAGTTATATCATTTTCAAAACCAAATGATATTGTGGCTTGTTTTCATTTTCTTGGCTTTGAAGACTATTTTTGATCTTTAACAAAATATTTCCATTCTTTCTACTTGCATTAAAAAAGTTATTTGGAGTTTCCCATTTACGTCAGTGTGCTGGTCCACACCAATCCCAGTTATTATCTTCTTTGGAATATGGTGCTCCTGAACAAATGTCACTTTTCGGACGAGTTGCTAATGACATGTAAACAAATAATGTTGTTAACAGCAACACCTGCCTAATGGGAGCAAGCTCTCTGTATTTACAATGTTATCTGCTGAGAGGAACAGTTTGTACAGAGGTTCCTATGATGGTAGTTTCAGAGGTTCCGGTGAGATGGCCGCTGAGGCTGACTGTCCCACTAAACGGGCGGTCAGAAGAGGTTGAGAGCTTGACTCTGCTTTGCACCTTCACTCCCTCACTTCTGCAACAAGCTAAGAGATGAGTCAACAAATGATTAATTTGCCATTCATGGTGTAGTACTCAAATACTTCACACAGTACTTTTCAGATTTATGTTCAAGACAGATTTGCTTGCTAATGACCTCCAATCTTGTAGCAAGCAACATGGCAGTAGTCTACTGTCAGGCCAAAGAGAATATGATATTGTAAGTTAAAGAGATAGTCCATCCAATCATCCATTTTCATCCATGTTCTCCCACGTGTACTCCGGGAGAACATGCAAACTCCACACAGAAAGGCCCCAGCAGGGAATCGTACCAGGAACCCTTTAGCTGTGAGGCGACGCTGCTGTAAAGGAGATAGTGACAGTTTATTTGTTTTTTGAGCTTGCACACTATGAATTTAATTCAATTCAATTCAATTCATTTTTATTTATATAGCGCCAAATACAACAAATGTCATCTCAAGGCACTTAGATAGTAAGTCCAATTCAAGCCAATTGGAATTCAATTAATTAATAATAATAATAATTCATAAAATAATCAAATTCGTTCATATAGAGCCAATTCAAAAACAATTTCCTAGCTAAGAAAACCAACAGATTGCACTGAAAACGTTTTGTTTTTCGGTCCAATCTCCCGGCCTGAGCGGCGTGCCTGAGGCGACTGTGGAGAGAAACGACTCCCTTTTAACAGGAAGAAACCTCTGGCAGAACCAGACTCAGGAAGGGTGGCCATCCGCCTCGACCAGCTGGGGTTTGAGAAGACAGAAAGAGGGGGAGGGGGGGAAGGGGGCCGCGGCTGCGGCGGCACTGTAACACCATTCAAAGGATATCTGTTGGAACAGGGAAACACGAGTTAATGACCACAATAATATCACATATACATAAAGAGAGTAAAGTGAGGAAAGGTGTGACAGATGAGGCCCCCCAGCAGTCTAGGCCTATAGCAGCTTAACTATGGGATGTTTCAGGATTACCTGAGCCATCCCTATTCAAGGTAAACACAAGAAAGTTGTGCTAACGAAAAAATAAATAAATAAATAAATAAAGGACCAGACTCAGTGAGTAATTCCCTATACTCCCTATATAGATCTGCTCCTCACACCACAACAACCATCTTTTTACAGCCACAAGCTACCTCAGCCTCTCACCAACTGCACACCAGTCACAGCGGGGTGGGGATGCAAACCCTGGTTCGGGTAGGGGGAGAAATAAAAGAGGTAAGATAAGCGGGAATGGGATTCAAACCCTGGTTTGGGTAGGGGGTAATGAAAGTATAGAAGGTGCCAGAGGTGGAGGCAGGACAAGACACACTAGCAGATTCAGCAGACAAACTCACCTAAACAGTCCTATAATCACTAAAAATACCAGCAAAAACAAAGCCATACAACTCACTCTCACCAACTGCACACCAGTCACAGCGGGGTGGGGATGCAAACCCTGGTTCGGGTAGGGGGAGAAATAAAAGAGGTAAGAATTTAGAAAGCCATCACAGTTTAAATGTTTACGACGCTGCAATAAATGTTTGCATTTGAATAAAATGGGACAGCCCCCTTAAACCACCCTTAATCTGAAACCCTAGAGTGTCGGTCCAAGCTGTTTCTCCCTCACTTGTCTGCATCACCCCGTAGCAAAATGTTTCCAAAATGTTCATTCATACGATGTGTGAACCAGGCTTGTTTCCATCTAGCCTGGCGACGCCATCCTACGTACTTCCGCCCAAAGATTTTGGCTCCGCACATAGTCTGGCCAAATCCCCCTACCTCGGTTCGCTCAGTGTTTTGCCAATCAGCAAACAGTTGCGAGTGGTGACGCAGAACTCACGCGCGGAGTCCATTGTAGTCCATATAATTGTAGTTCAACCGCAGCGGAAATAAACATGGCGACGGAAGAACGCTAGAAGCTATCCATGAAGTTGTCTCAACCCTGGAGAGCATTACACAATTAAAACAAGAGCAAGAGGAATGCCTCGTCAATTTTGTTAGTGGCAAGGATGTCGTAGCTCTCCTTCCAACTGGCTTTGGGAAAAGTTTGATTTATCAAATGGTACCGGTATAATGAAAGCGGATGTGGGAAGCGTGATTCGCGAGCTAGAGCCTCGCGAGAGTAAGCATGAACCTCGGCGCATAACCTACGTCCTTTCTAAACATTACTGATTGGTTAAGGGAACTCCAATGAATTTAAGTTGCTGAGTAAGGTCCCACCCTCCATGGAAACGGATTCCTCTTGGGTTTTTCCAGACTGTTTGACGGAGTCAACAGTCGGCTTTCGCCCAGGCTAGTTTCCATCACCTGGTTTGGAGCAAATACTAGGTGTGAAATGCATTATTATACAAATAAACAATGTTCATGTGATCAGTCTTGAATGGAGCTTGTTTGCTACGTTAGAACTGATTTGCAAAAGATGTCAATTAATTTTTTCCACGAGAGGCCAAACTTGCCTCATTTTAGTGTAAAAACTATATTTTCGTGGAATTGTGGATGTTTTTTTTGTTTTTTTCCCATGGTTCCATCAAAATTTACCAATGTGCGAAAATATTGACGGATATACAACCACATTGGCCTACTGCTTTCATAGTGGCTACTTTTGGTGCATTTATTTTGAACTGGGAGGTTGGAGTTTCTAGTTCAAGTTTCCACTTGTATTCCCCCACAAGTCAGATTTCTGTCTCGGAAAGTTGCAGAAACCTCAAAATTCAAGACGTGCTGCTATGCGCAAAGTGGTGATAATTGTAGTAATATGCTGTTTATTAGCGCCTATACAAATAAGTGTCTCCAGTAGCACATAGTCCAGTCCTAATGACCTAATGACATGACATAGTCCTAATGACTATGACTATATGTTTTTTTTCCTGAAATGTTAATTTGTGTATAATGCTAATCTAATCTTCAACTCTGAGTTAAATAGAAAGCACCATTTGTTACCTCAAACAAAGAAACAACGTCTTCCTCGCAGTGCAATATTTTTGACCAATCAGAGCACACGGGACCTTTCAGGAGGAGTGTCTCAACTCTTTTTTTATTTCCTCACTCGGAAAAGAACAATGAGAAGATGTTCCTTTGCATTTATACTTTGTATTTTATTGGGGCTATTATAATACGAATCGATTATTATTAACAAATAGTTGAGATAATATTGCTTCATGGTTAAATGGTCAACATTTAAAAAAGTAATGCCATATAAATTAACCTTCCGCATTACTTTCCTAAACCAAGTTGTTGAAATGACTTCGGCAGGTTTACAGTACTTCAGCAAATTGATATAGTCACAGAAAATGTGCTCTAAAAAAACTAAAACTGAGCGCTTCAGAAGGTGACAAGAGGGTGCAGCAACAATGCACAGTATGAGAAAAAGTAATGTTTTACATGTCGTTTAAGGGTTTTTCACTTGATTGAAATTCCCATCAGGAATCTACATGTATATAAATGATGTTGCCTGAAAATATCTGTACATGTGCACTACAAGCACTATTACAATAAAGTTACCTACTTTACATTTATTGCTATAAATAGGCCTGGACCCCCTAAAAAAAGCATGTGTTCACATAAATGGGTATTTTGTTTCATTTGTGTGTGTGTGTGTGTGTGTGAGTGAGAAAGTGAGAGACGTCATCCTGCATGTTTCAACAAAAATGAAATTGACACGATATTTAACATGTAAACATGATCAGTCACTTTCCTTCCAGGCACACACTAAGTCATGTTTCCCTCACTTCAAAGGACATTACATTTACTTTAATTCATTTCCAGGAGACTTGGTCATAACCACCAAAATCTTATTCTTACCTCAGTATCAAAATGTAATGATTAACATTAGTGGGGCTTACTTTTTGTTCCTGGGAAGCCAAATAGGGCTCCTCAGTGTTACTATCAACATTTATGTCCCCACAACATGACAAATCCAAGAACACACATGTCCAGTATCCTCATAGGGTCCCTCATTGTCTTTCTGTCGTTCCAGCATTTCATTCCTTACAAACAAGAACTACCAGATCCTCCGGATCCTTAGGCTGTCATTCAGAGGTCAGCAGCTGACTCTGGAAAAAACACACACACACACACTCAGAGGATGGGAAAAAATTAATGTGGCTTGCTCCTTCTTTGTCAGTGGTCATGAGAAAAGTGTGACATGAGAACATATAGAAACAACGACTGAATCCTAAACTTGTCCAAACCTCTCCTCCTGTCCTCCAACAGGTCGGTGAAACACTGATGCGCCAGGTGGGTCCCCAGGGGGAGTGGAATATTAATAGCCATGGCACACAGTAATGTGAGTGAATTGTAGTATTTGTTCTTTTTTACTGATGTTTTTCTTGTTATTTATTTTTATGCCTGTTCAACCTTGTGACACAGGATGCATGCTTGCAATCCTGTTTAAATTCCAATCTTAAGAATATGCTCTTTGTTTAACAGATGTCTTGAGACCAAACTAGCTTGATTTCCTTTCACTTTTTGTAAAGATTTCTAGCTTGTAGCTACATTGGGATACCATTTGGTACGATAAAAAAGACAACAACAAAAAAGTCATTATAGCATTTCATTAAATATATCCGTTTTATGTCTATTTGTGGGAATTGCAGTGTCTATGCAGTGTGTTTTTATTTTCAAACAGTTTTTTTTTTGCCATTTGATCATTTTCTCTCTAAATCAAAATAACAAATGTATTTGTTGAGTTACTGGTTAACTGGTACTAGTGTGATCCAGCGCCAAATGTCTCACTTTAAATGAGGTCAAGTTCTCACAAAGTATTCATGTGATCTTCCACACAATATCTGAAAATAGCTGACTCTAATTAACCGAAATGGAACTATTACTCTTATTCATAGAAACAAAACAGGAAGGGAAGTCATTTTTCCTCTTTTCTACTATTCAAGTATTTTAATTGTGAAAGTACAGCCTTTCAGAACTTACCTGGAATTGATGGTGTGGAATACATACATGATATCTTCATGTTATTCTCACTATTCAAAGCATGTGGTAGTATTTTCCCTATTGTCTTTGATTTTCTTTTTAACATTTTTTTTGTTACAGCTGCGATCAGCATCCTCGTCTCCTCACGATGATGTCAACTTGGGACCTTCAGCAAACCCACAGTCAGTAGCTCTGCTCTCACTGACCAGCATGTGCTTCTCATATCTATGATTTATAGTTGCAAACCCAGCAAAAATCGGCTCATACTATTTTTGCTGAAGAAGATACTATAGTATAAAATACTTCATGTAGAGAGGTGCTTGGAAGCTTGTAAACCTTTTCTAGATAAATGTTTCCATGACAACATCACAGCATCTGATTATTACTCAAATTCAAAAAGTCGATAAAGAGGACTCACATAAAATATACAATATATTCATGCTTATGTATCTGTATGTGACAAAAGTTAGTGAATCTTTGATTTCAATATTATACATTTTAAAGTCAGAGTAAAGCAAAAATAGATCTACGTTACGAGTTTGTCGTGTCTCAGACAAATGTGTTTTTAACAGGCCAAACATGATTGGTTAAAACAACAACTGAGTAAATTAAATTAGGTCTCAAAATCATAGGACAACGCATAGTGTTGTTAGCTTTAAGAGACAGGTGGTGTTATTAACAGATCTCACATCAGCTCAAATTAGCCACACTAATGGCACAAATGGAGCTCGTTTTAACCAAAGCAAACTGCCTGGATGTGAAATTACATATTGCTGATTTGAAATATTTTGGTCACCTTCCAGCTTTGGACTGACTTACCAACATTGTTTAACTGTGTGACTGTCATTCTCATGTCGGATATGTTCTGCCGAGGATTCGGCTGAGATAGATCAGTGTGGTGTTTGCGCACCAGCAGGGGAAGACTTAGCTTAGATGCAGCAGTGTATATGTTAATGCCAGATATCTCCAGTCACAGTTTGTCATATTACCAAGGGGAAAATGAGGCAGGTGTTGGTGGCTATCCTCAACTCGCTATCACCCTGATATCACCCAAAATCTATCAACTGGGTGACTACTGACCATAGGTACTCCTGAAACTTCGGCTGTCATAGCAGGTGTGCAGCCCTCGAACCTCTGCGCTGTGTTGCTGGCTTCTCACAAAATTATCACAAGCTGTTTAACTCCATTAAGTATGAATGCATATAATCCTGAAACCACCACTTTGCAAGATCGATCACCTGACTCAAACCTCACCTTCAAATGAACTGCTAATTCTAGAGGCACATACACGTTTGCCACTCAAAAGAGTGTGATATTAGATTAAATTCCTCAAAAAATAAATGACAAATTGGAATATATTTTTCTTGATTAATTTAGTTTTCTTTATCTACTTTTAAGACTTAAATCTGAATCTCTGGCTGTTTATTTTAGATCATATTTATGCACAAATATTGGATTCTTTAGGGTTTACAAACTTTCCAGCACCACTGAATGAGGAGAAAACCACCTTTTTTTAATCACAAGGACAAACACAGAACAAATGATTTTCTATTTTGTACTAGTGGCATTTACTTTATTTGTAAGCTATTCCAAATTATGGAGCTTTAGAGGTTATTGTTTAATTTAGTTTGTACCGCAGCACAATGCTTTTAATAGATTACTCTCTATCTTGGTTCAGTGCAAGACCTACCGACTTTGACTTCTTGGCCGTCATTGGTAAAGGGACCTTTGGAAAGGTAAACTGTTTTTTCTCTCTTTAGTGTCCTGGTTGTAAGTAATTTAGTTCACACATCCACCCGCACAGTAAAAAAAAATTTTATAAGGAGATAAAACGATAAATGCTGTTGCAGGTATTAATGGTGTCTCATATAAGTGAATAGTTGTGATCTGTGATCCGCTGCAGTAAGTAGCAGGGATTTTATGTGCTGACGTTGTTATACAAAAAACAGAGAATAAGAAAGAAAGACTGTATGAAAAGGACCTGCTGCTGACATCATAGGCAGGGTCAGAAAGTGTCTACGTGCCAGCTGTTGATCAAAATGTACTGCCTGCTTCATGAATCATTAACTGTACAGTTCACTGAGGCCTCTCATGTTTTCATGAACGTCATCCAGTCAACAGAATATAAAATATCAGAAAATGAAATGCATACAATGAACTTGTAAGATGTTCCCTCTGCTTTCCTTTATCTCCCATCAAAATGACACCACGGCACTTTTTAGACATTTTCTGTGCATCGACACTTCTCATATATCTTAGTATCACTTGTTCCCCAGATCACCCCAGGTCTGTGTTGTGTGCACTTATCTGATGGATTGTCCTGACACAAGTGTGTCAAGATGCTGGTGCAGAATGTTTACTAAACAAACCACTAACAGGAAACCTTCATGCAGGTTCTGCTCGCCAAGCTCAAGGCCGACAAGAAATTCTACGCCGTCAAAGTGCTGCAGAAAAAAGTCATCCTAAAGAAAAAAGAGGTATTCAAGTTGTTTATTCTGTTTGTAATCACAGCTGTTCATGATGCCTAAGCCTGAATTAACACAAACACAAAGTCCCACCGAAGCTCAAAATTTGTGAGATTTTCAGACATTTGTCTCTAGAGTCCGACTGATACTTTTTATTTGAGTCCTCTCCGGAAGATATTTTGAAGAATTGCAATGCAATTGATTGCATAAAACCATTTGTTCAACAATCATCATGAAATGTAAACAGTGAAAATGCATTTTGAGATGCGGATCACTTGATCTTCACAGGATTAGAAGATATCGGGGCAAAATATCAGATTGTAAGTGTTTTTATAGCATGACAGAGATCAAAGTTTGACAGGATACAAACTGATTGGGACCTCCCATCAACCTGGGAGCCAAACTGCCATCCCCAGGGGTCCCAAGTCACTTTTTAGGATTGGTTTTAGGGTTCTGGTTAGATTTAGGGTAAGGGTTATGCATTCGGTTGTAATGGTTAAGCTAAGGGGATGATGAATGCATGGTGTTAATGGAGTGTCTCCATGGCGCTAT
Source organism: Odontesthes bonariensis (assembly GCF_027942865.1). Classification (NCBI taxonomy): domain Eukaryota; kingdom Metazoa; phylum Chordata; class Actinopteri; order Atheriniformes; family Atherinopsidae; genus Odontesthes; species Odontesthes bonariensis. The sequence goes on along the minus strand of NC_134515.1, from coordinate 14,359,345 downwards.
AGATATAAATGAGTGTGCTGAAGTGTGTGTGTATGTGTGTGTTTAGTTTGTTGTGTGTATTTGTGTGTGGTTGAGTATCTCTGAGTTATTAGTAAACAGTCCTGTGACCCAGCAACACGATCTGAATCTTATCTAATCTAAAGCTTGTTCTGTACAAAGGACAGTTTTTCTTTTGCAACCAGCAGAAAACAAATTGGGTCACTTCTGTGTTTGTTGAACAACACACAGAGAATATCTGATCAAAAACATTGGTTTTCCTCTCATTTTGAGTGCCTTCTTGTCTGCTTAAATGTTACACGCTCTTCGGGGAATGACAGGTCCTGTCTGTTTCAGTATGCCTCTCTTGTTATTATATTTTTTAAATGTTCTAAAAACCTAACTTCAGTGCCTTTAAAAGATAAACACGGTGACCTTTCCCAATCATTCCATCTGTCCTTCACACCTCGAGTCTCTGTGGGCGTAGCAGTCTGTCTCAGTCTTTTTGAGAGGTGAGAGAAGACGGGTTTTGTTGTGCCTTATCTTATTCCGGTTTTTATCTTAAAGAATTACAATTAGACGTAGTGACTGTAAGCAGTTTACACAAAGCCATGAACCATATGAGAAACACGAGGAGCTTCAACAACTTTGTGAACTTCAGGTAGTATTGGGAAACATCTGTACCCTAACTCAGGCAAAACAAATATAATATACCAGCAAACATTACCTTCCTTTGTTGATTTCATTGGGTATTAAAATGGGAGTGAAGATGATTGACCAAATCCTGTATCTAATATGAAATGTACATATAATGGGTAATGTGTATCTACTTGTTCTCTTCTCTCTTTAGCAAAAGAACATTATGGCAGAGAGGAATGTGTTGCTGAAGAGCCTGAAACACCCATTTCTGGTTAGGCTCCACTACTCCTTTCAGACGTCAGAGAAGCTCTACTTTGTCCTCGACTACGTAAATGGAGGAGAGGTATACGTTTTACAATGAAATAGATAAATTAATGAATAAACACAGTAATGGTTCACTTGTGCATAAACCCATAATTTATTCCCAACACCCATTCAGACATCTTTGATTTTACTACCCACTTTTATTCTTTTCTGTTTATTTTTTATTTAGGGAAAGTGAATTCTTAACCTCTAAATAAATATGTGACACCTTTATCATCATTTATAATCGTTCATTTATGTTTTTTTGGGATATTCTTCAGAAACAATGTACATCTCATCTGTCATTGAAGCCGACCCAAAATGACACAACAGGACATTTTAACATATCAAAGTAAAATATTGCTTATAGTACAAAAGGCAACAGTACTCCTGCTTTTTTTCTCCTCTGATCTGTAAGTCACGTTTTCAGTTACAAACTGAACCTAATTTCAAATTCTCCCCACACCTTTTTGTATCCTGCTGTAGTTGTTCTTCCACCTACAGAAGGAGAGGTGTTTCTCAGAGCCCAGGGCAAGGTTCTACATATCAGAAGTCGCAAGTTCTATCGGCTACCTTCACTCTCTCAACATCGTCTACAGGTCAGACAGATGCTCACATATGTATTGAAATATGAAGGCGGTTCACCAACATCAGATCAGTTCGTGACCATCTGATTAATTTTTTATTCACTGTAGAGATCTGAAGCCAGAGAATATTCTTTTAGACTCGCAGGTAAGCCCGTGAAGTCTGTATTCTGACTCCTTCATTTGCGCTTGCTGCTGTTGCATATTGCTCATGTTCTCCGTGCACAGGGCCACGTGGTGCTGACAGATTTCGGCCTGTGCAAAGAGGGCGTAGAGCCAGAGGGGACCACCTCGACTTTCTGCGGCACTCCAGAAGTACGTCAAAATTCATCAGACGCAGCAAATCTGACATACTTATTTAATCTTGTTTAAAACTTCACTAAAGTTCATATTTTTTTAAGTAAACTAATGTTAGAACAGATTAGTTAGTGACAACAATACAGACAGAAAATATAAAAGTCAGTCGTGGAACGTGGACTTCCTTCTCTTGCCTACTTCATAGAGTAATCTTTTGTTTTCTGTTCTCTTTGCTGTGTTGAAGTACTTGGCACCAGAGGTTCTTCGGAAGGAACCGTACGACAGGACGGTGGACTGGTGGTGTCTGGGAGCAGTTCTGTACGAGATGATCTTCAGTCTGGTATGTGTCTGTTTGTTTGTGTGTGACTAACTGATGAGGTATGCCTTTTGATAAAATTTAGACCTAGAACATCTTTCCCTTTTTTTGTTTCACTTGCTACATATTTGCTGTGGGATCATCCAACAACAAAAAACAAAAACCTTCACATCTCAGTTCTTAGACATAATTTAATAAAACTCTTTATTCCCTCTTTTATTACTGTTGCCTCAACATTTAAATCAAGTAAATCCACTGCTTTGCTGAACTCATTTTGTAATTAGAAATATATTATCTGTACAACAAGGTACCACCACTCACTCACAACCTCATACACAAGATAGCGAGTTTTAGGATTTTATTCTTTGTCTGTTTAACTAAAAACATACTGTTGGTTTAGCTGAAGTACTGTGGCAAAAGATAATATGATTCCTATCATCTTATTAACTGTATGCTAAGTAATTAATCGAGTGTGGCGTGATTCTGGAAACAGGAAGAAATAGCCACTGTCCAACCTGCCAACTTAATGATTGTTAGTAATGTGGAGTTGCCAGGTAACCAGTGAAAACCCCACAAAAGGATGGCATCTGGCCAAGAAATAGCGCAGATAAGACAGATCTGATTAATAAATTAGAATCTATCCTCGCAGGAAAATGAAATCCAAGTCTCCCAGAGAAATGATAAATTTAGATCTCATTTTTCTAGGATCAATGAAAGGAATTGTTGGTGTCAAAAAAGAAAGAAAGAAATGTTTTCACTGCAGCATAGAACCAAACAAGTGTTTTATCTGATAGCTTTAAGATAACTTTTTGTTTTTGTTTGTTTTACACAAAACATTCTATTTCTATATTACTTACTATTAATGAAGGAACATATCTTAAATACAACTCACAGATAACTGGCTGTAAGTGCTACAGACTTCAGGTCCTCAGTAAACTTACATTTTGTCTTCTCTTAAGTGTGGACTAACGTAGGCTAATGTTGGTTTTTGTTTTGAATGAATTGAACATATGTTAAACTGTACTGCCTTGTTTTAAACATTTATATTCATGTCTATCACCGTGCTCCAGCCTCCTTTCTACAATCGTGACGTTGGTGAAATGTACGATGGGATCCTCCACAAGCCGCTGCCGCTGCCTCCGGGGAAGTCTGAAAGCGTCTGCTCCCTGCTGGTGGGTCTGCTGCAGAAAGACCAGCACAGACGCCTTGGGGCCATCGCTGACTTTGTGAGTGTGTCATGTTGTTTCTTGTGTCCAGACAAGAATTAAGCCCAGTCTCAGTGAGAAGATAATTGCATTAAAAATTACTTATGAACAGATTTATACCAAGTCCCTCCAAAATATTAAAGAATGACAAAAGTGCCTTATCTTTAGAGCTCCCACCCCATTTTATTTTAATAAAGCAATATTTACAAAACATTACTGGATCAAATAAGTGAATACAAGGATGAATCAGTCTGAAAATATATAAGTTAACATCTGTAACCCTTTCTTTTTTTTTGGTTATAACAGCTAGAAATAAAGAACCATCCCTTTTTTTCTCCGATCAACTGGGATGACCTTTATCATAAGAGGATAACTCCTCCTTACAACCCTAATGTGGTGAGTTGTTTCAGCCTGCCTGTCTGTAAACTGCAAATCTGCTCATGTCTTTTATGCTGTGACAGATTACGTTTGTTCCTGAACTCTTTCTTCTGTCAGGCTCTTCTTAAATCTCTCATCAGCCATTTCCTTTCATGTCTTTCTTCTAAATACAACATATTTTTCAGATGGATCATCCAACAAAAGCCTTAGATCTCAGTCACTTGAAATATTTTCAGAAAACTTTTTATACTTTCTTTTATTATTGACGACTCAAAGTTCAATTCAGTTGATTCACCTTACTTGTCCTACTCTTTATGTTGATGCAAATGCTGTCTTTGCTTCATCTTCATTTAACAGAAACCCAGAGTGATATCAGCTATTGTCGTTATCAAGAGTTTTCTTGGCATGACCTTTCCTAAGAGTTGTGTTTGGAAATCTGTTCTAAAATGAGTCGCTATGTGTCGAAAGTCACATAGTTGTAGGCACTGTCACAAAAACAAGCTCTGACTATGTCTTAGATCAAACTGACAGCCGAACTTTAGACTGATGAAGTTTATACACTGAACGCAAGACTTATTATAAGTATATACACTTTGTGTCAGGCTTTAACGGTCCAGAAAAAACACTTTGCTGAGTCATTGCTGTTCCCCTTTGCTCATTCATTAGGTCATTCGATTAGGTGCTTGCTTGCTTACACTTTGTTGATATTTCTCTCAGAGAGGCCCAGCTGACACTCAGCATATTGATCCGGAGTTCACCAGGGAAATGGTTCCCAGCTCTTTGAGTCGGACCCCAGAGTTTAACGCCAGCACCAGCTCCAACAACGCCTTCAATGGGTTCTCTTATGTCGCCAACGAGGACAGCTTCCTGTGAGACACAAAGATCCTGACCCTCTGGTCTGTTGAAACGATTGTTGATAGGAGACGATTACTCATCTGAGTTAAGATTTCACAAATATAACAGCTCCTCATGTGACACAGCCAGAATCCCACTTGGCATCGTGCAGAGGAGGGGGTTGTGGGTGATGGAGTTATTCAAAGTTAGAATTGTTTTTAATATGAAATGCAGATGATCTTTATGCCATTCATTTGCAGAAGACCGAACAAAACATGAGTCTGGATTCAAAAGATTTTTTTCTTTCTCGTCTTTTACATACATACTTTATTACATTGTGTCCGTTTATGATGAAACATAGAGCACAACATTCTTTCTGTGTCTCAGACTCAGTTCATCAGAGAGCAATTCCTTAGTGAATCTGAACACAAATGTAATAATCAGTGACATAAGACAGGGCTTGATATCCAAAAACCAAAAAAGATGGTAGAAAAAATTCTCGTACTTTAACTCTGCAGTGTTATTCATTTTAACATCAGTTTCAAGTGTACACTTTTGTCACGCTTGTAAATGTTAAACACAGATCATTGCTGAGATGACGGACAGCCTCTGCTGGTTCTTCCCTATTTATGTACGTTTCCACATAGATTTCACAATTTCCAAGATTGTCCCATTTAACAATTGTTATTAAGTACATAAAGTACATCCGCACAAATGCACATTTGCACAATTGCAATCCAATTCATTGTAATACAATCAGAACCCAAACAATTCATACAAAACCAATTTAAAAAAAACAAAAAAAACAAGACTTGGCAGATTTTCCACTACAAATCACTGTCAGTCTGTGGAGGTTCATGAAGTAACTTTCAGCATATTTTTCCTTAAAGACCAAAAACATTTAAAGAAACATAATCTGCGAGTAACGCGCCTGGTGTGAAACAGTGGCTACTAGTCATCACAACAGTGGTCTTGTTAATGTGCTAAATGTCAAAAGTCATTTGCCAAGGATGCACCGATGTTAAAAGATATTCCACATAGCAGTCAACTACACTGCAGTGTGCACATTATAAATGTTTATTATGTGGACTATAGCTTGTTTGTCTCTATTGTAATTGAGAAAGGTTTAAAGAAATCTCTGTATGCAATTATTTTAGTCTGTAAATAGCAGATTGATTCATTAGCATGTGTAACAGGAAAAAGGAATTTGTGTCGGTATGACAGTACTGTATCCAACATTTGTAAGTATACAGTTGGTGCTTTGCGAGAGGATTATGTCCCGTGTTAATATGATTCTATCAGTCTACAACCATGAAGTGCCTGCCTTGGAAACAAAGTTTGTGATGGATGGTGCTATGTTTCAACAGTGATGGGTGATGCAGTCAAAAGAGTTTTATTTTTATTATCCCAATCAAAGATAAATGTAAAGTCGTATTTGCACATCTGATATTAAACTATGTATTCCACGTTCTGAACGTATCTTGTTTCAGTCTCCCACCTTGAAAAAGTTTTAGCTCCATATGTAACAGATGCTTTTCCATGAAACCAAATGCACTCACGGTGAAATAGCGATTACATTTTCTGGGCCAACAAATTTGATTTCCTCCCTCAAGTGCTCAAACGATCTAAAAGGACAGATGCTGCTTCGACCTTGAACGCCGTAACGCTGTGTACCAGTTCTTCCTTGACTGATTCTGTAAACAGAGAAGCTGACCTTATTACGGTCGCTGCCAGCAGCAGAGTTAAGGTGAGCTGATGACAACCATAGCAAAAAAATCCATGTCTCTGTGTACGTGGAAAATCTGTTGATAAATCAAACAGCTGTCAAAACATCACATGTTCTTTAATATGAAGTGTTAAATGTGACAAAACCAAGGTTCTGGTTAATAACTTCCATCACTGACCAGCTTTTGATAGCTACAAGCTATCAGATCCTTCCACACCTTTCTGATGACCCAAGACCGAGCTAAATCAACTATCTACATGGCAAGATTAGCTTAATATTCATCATAATAATGATTAAAAAGAATATATAGATTTTTACTGAAGGAAATATGAAGTACTTGATGGTTTCGGAAGTCATTGTCTCTTCCCTTGTCCTACAAATTCTAAGTATCACAAAAAACGTAAATTTTTTAAGTAGTTTGATGGGCTTAGATATGCCTTTATTTATTTTTTTTGTCCTTTTGCTGTCAAGCTTTCAACTTGCTTTTTCCGTACTACTTTAAACTTCTACGCTCTATCTTACATCAAACATCTCACTCTACTTCACTTATTTTAGTTTAGTTTATTTGATATCTTTTTGCAGGTTATCGCCATTCTAAACATAAACTTCTTGACCATTAAACCGAATAAAATCTGAATTATCGATAATGAAATTTAGATCCAAATGTTTTATATTCTTGAGAATAAGCTACAAAAATGCCCATAGAGTCAGAATATTTTATTTCTATCTACGGACTGTAAAGACCTTTTTTTTTTTTTAAATGGTCTCATTGTTAAAGTTTAACAGTTTAAAGTTTAGTTTAAAGTTAAATTAATACTAAAACATTTCCGAGAAGGCTGATTTGAATCAAATAAAATGATAAGAGAAAAATATTTTATTTATGCCAAAGGGAAATCCTATTGTGAAAGTAAGGCTTTTAGGACTTATAACCACTATTTTATGTGCATATTCAGAATACAGCACTACAGTAATGTAATTTACAGCTGCATATTTAACAACAATGCTTCCAATACATTGATGCATAAGTCATTTTGATTCTAATTTTGAATGCAAATAACTTACTTGTTGATTCTAAATTGCTTGGTTCTGTTCTATAAAAATCCAAAACAAAAAATAATTCTGTTGTACTCTTTTGTTTAGCTTCCCTTTACTCTAAGTGGGCCGTATATACCCATGCACACATTTCTTCCTTCCATTAAACTTATTATATTCACTATTTATTCTTGATGTAATGGGAGCCAAAGTGACACTCAGATCGGATTCATAAGAAAATGTTATGCAACATGTGTTAAGAGTATTATGGAGAGGGTTGGCAGTCGGAAGTTCTTGATTAACTAAACCTTGTTTAATTCATCTTTGATTACACTTACTAATCACAATTAGACTCAATGTTAAAAATGACTGCTGTCATCCGTGGAGGATTTTGCCTGCTCTGATCCATAAGTATGCACCTTATTTAGACGAACAAATCAATTCACAATAAAAATAATATTAGCATCTATTTCACATGAAACACTGTAAAACAGTAGCTGAGTTTTTATGTACAAAAAGGTGGGGAAGCTGAACAAAAGCTTACATGTCAATGCTATCTCCATCATCACAATCTAAGCCTTCGAGTAGCATTACTGATGTGAACCAACAATATTTTGCCAATTTTGTAGATAATAGGATGTTGAATTGGACTGTGTGATATTGTACTAGTGATCTGAACATATCTGTCCTTTCACACTTCAAGTGGGCATGCAATGTGTTTGCCTGCCTTCACTTGTACTTGGTAGCTTTCAAGTGTAAATGTGTGTAATTGTGGAAAGAGACATGCCATATTGTTACGTCTATGATCTAACTGATGTGGTGAGGGAAGACTGATAACATTGGTATATTTAATTATGTTAAAACTATAAGCAATGGTCATGTTTATCAAGTGACTTGGTAATTAAAATTTTCCAGGTAAAATCAACCAGAAAATGTTTTAAACCTACTCATTTGGGGAAAAGAAAGGAAGATGACTGTTCAACATCTGCATTTCTGTACAATTGCAACACTTAGTGGTCAGAGTGAAAAACGCAACATAATCTGTGTTATTCAGTCTTTTCTGGAACTAAAATGCTTAAGAAAGCACAAACAAAGCAGTATCATATGTTGGAAACACGATTGATCTAATTTGGATAAATAACAGCTTTAAATTGACATTCAGGTACATTCAACATACATTTAACCTAATACTAATGTGCAAACACACTCATAACTGCACAAACTGTAAGGAACAGTTGCTTAGCAACACCGTTGAAGAAAAAATGGGGGGAAGTTCAAAGAAGAAAAGTTTGCAAGTTCAGACCCAAACAACCTTATTTTCCCACATTTTTGTGAATTGTTTTTCACATAAGAGCCCTTGACCCCACACCAAACATGATTCAATTTAAAAATCAACTCATAAATCCAATATTGATCCATATTAACCATACATATTTGTCCACAAGTGGTCCACAAAGTGAGTTCATAGTTTCCAGACTCCACAAATAAGTTTACTCATAAACAAGGGCTGGGGAAAACTAGCTTATAGGCAATATATTTATACAGCCAGGCCTAAATGTGCCCATATAGATTTGATGAAATGATAGTATAAAATAATATTGATTACAAAAAGTGGTCCCCCTTTTCAGCATTTATTATCCGTATAGAATAATTTTTTTAATTGCAGATCTACCCAGCTGAGTGCTTTTTAATGTATTTGTAAATAGTAAAAAAAAAAAAAAGGTACCACCGTATTTTAAACGAAAAGTCTAGCTAAATTCAACTTTAGGGTAGGGTTAGGGTAAGGTTAGTGTGCTTAGCTACATAGCATGTAGCTAAACAGAAATGTGACCCTGGAGTGATTCTGTGAAGAGGTCATTTTGTTAAATTGTTGTTGTAATGTTACACAATGCTTGAACTTAATCCACAAATGTTTGATCAGGCAAGGTTATTTTTAAAACACATTTAAAATGTTTTTACTGAAAGGAGAAAGTCCAGAAAGTTACATGACCAGTGTGCAACTGTTAACCGTTCGTGTCGGTTGAAACCGTTTGTCACGTGGTTCGTTTCCGGGGAGTAGTGTGCGCAGCAGTGGTGCTTTTGAACAGGCAAAACTCTTATACTCTGTCCGGTGAATTTATACAGTACTTTCACTCCCATCACTGGTACTGTATTTCATTAACCGATACCAATTTCATGCAGCGTATCATTATGTGTTTCATTAAAAGATTTGCGTCAGTTGTTAAACTTTTATAACTGTCTTTGGTTTTCAGCGCGAGGAGCAGGCACAACATCGGGGAGGAATGTCGCGCGGGTAAGTGAGGGAGCCATAGATGTCTGTAAATGTGCACTATTATCAACACACGTGTATTTGTGTTTTGCTTTGCATGAAATGCGTCGCGGGTAAAGAATTTAAAACATCGCAATCCTTCAGTTGTAAATCAACGTTCGCTGCTTTGTTGTGTGTATAAGAGTTTGAGTGTCGGTTGTTTTCTCCCATCACGTCCCTTTAAACGCCTCGTCTCTGTTGTGTAACGGCAAAGAGCTGGAAACGGTGTATCCCAGGAGTAGTTATACACTCTTAAATTTAGTTAGACGATTTGGTTTTCTCCTTGTTGTCATGTTAGCTCACTGCGTCCGTCACTAACATCAAAATTGACTACAAACGTCTCGTTTTCGCTGATAAAACTAGTAGCGGACAGGCTCGCTGCATTAGCGTACGTGCGCCGCTTGAGGTGCTCTACTTTGTCAGCGAGCTAACGTTTCCTCAAGTGAAATGTTCTTGAGACTTGCTAGCCGCGTTAGCTAGCAGTAAGTCAAAGCCTGTTTTTGATGTAAGTTCTGTTCATTCATAGGTATTAGCCACTCCAGTTTTGTCTTAAGAGCCGTGAAGTGTATTGTTTTGCAGGAATACCTACACATTTCGAGTTTATTTCGAACTTTTTGTTTGTTTTGAAGAAGCTAATGTTAGCTACTTAGCTATCTCAGCTTTCTGTTGGCAGTTAAATGCTAGCTCGCTGTTGTGTAGGACAAGTTGTTTTTAGCTGACTGGGTTGCTGCATATAAAATTGTAAAACGCATGCCGTATATACAAATAAATTGTTACCACTTGGATAATTGATAGTTCGGTCACATTTTGTCTGGATATTTAATATTTGAGATGAAACTGTGTTACATTAAATGTTTTCCAAACGTGTGGAAACTGTTCTCCCAGGCATCAGCAGCTGCCAACCCGAACTGAAAAAAAAGTACTGAAATTATAATGCGTAACTATAGGAGCAGCACCTTCAATAGATCTGTTTGAAAATAATTCATTTATGTGGTGCATGTACATTAAAATAATTATTTTAAAACACCTGACAGTGTTCACAAATTTAGCTGCAACACTGTTTAGAAATTCTGATGCAAATAGCGATTGTAAATGCCAATCTGTCTGGGTTTTCTGGGGCTGGAGCTAGAGCTTTGGGGATTGAAACTTAATGAACTGTTTTTAAGTTTTTGCAACTGCTTTGTCGTTCAAAGTCACTGTGGGAGGCGAGGGATGTTTTGGAGCCAGTGCCCATTGGTGGTCCTTGGTATTGCATTTTGAGACGTTGCACGTTAGGACTACACTTTTGAGTGCTTTCTCTAAAGAGGTTGTTCTGGCAACACTCTTCAAAAGATCCCTATACTGTACTACGACGCCATAGTACTTGAAGTGTCATTTAGTGCTGTTTACTGGTGCAATGAAGATAGATGGAATTAAGTTTATTGATGAAATTAACCACAATTCTTTTTAAGCTTCATACTGGCCATAAGAACTGTTCATAGAACATAATGTCCATTGTGTATGCTGAGATGTAACTTGTTTTATCATCCTGTATGTTTGTAAATATTAATTGTAATTATTTTTGTGTGCGTTTTTAGTATGGAAGAGGAGGATTGTAAACTGTTCATTGGGAACGATTCAGACACAGGAGAAAAGAAGGACGGCGAATGTAAAGTAAAATGGACCCAGGAAGAGGTGAGTGTAGAAAATTATTATTTTTTTTTTTGACAACATACTAATTGTTTAAATTTAAAAGCTCATTTACTGTGAGCTACATTAAATTATACAGAGTGGAAAAACTCAGTATCAATCAGTCATATGGTTGAAAGTTAACTGCGCTCCAAATGAAGATGGACATTTGTTCAGCAGTATTTGGGATTAAAAACTTCCGATCACTGTCAGAGTGCCTTTATCTGAAGAGTCCAGACCATTCCTTTGTCCGTGGGGGATCGCTCTTGACAGCAAAGAAACAAGAATCTGAGTTTGAAATCCCAAATACAGCTGAACACGCACGCGCCTTCACACAGAGCATAGTTAGTTCCGATCTTGAATGGGTACATTTTCACCCAATGTTATGAAATGTGTCTGAACCTTTTTTCTCTGATGTGTAGGATGAAAATCTTAAAATCCTCATCAGCAACTTCGGAAAAAAAGATTGGCGCACCATTGCTAGTTTTTTACCTGTAAGTACTCATGAAAGCAATATTTTCCTCTTTATTAGTTAGTTAAAGGTGGGGTCTGAGATCTTGGAAAAACGGTTCCTGCAAGCTATATTTTTGAAAATACACAACCTTGCCTCTCCCTTCAGCCCACCCCTCGAAACCACGCCTTCAAAACACATGAACGAGTCACGAGTCTGTGAACGCGCAGGGGGGAGGGGGGCTGACGGTTGATTGGCATGTCAGAATCCAATAGAAGTAACTCTCATCATTACTTCTATTGGTCAGACATTTCCTCTTGCTACACCCTCTGCAATGGACTAAAATATAATTTTTTTTTCCCAAACATTCTATTTTAGTGGGTGCAATGGGGTCGTGAGGAGGTTTTCAGACAATATGATAAAAAATGCTCCAGAAAACATCTCATACCCCACCTTAAAGAGACTAAGTAACTTCAGATTGTCAATCATATTGCAAAATGTCTTGATCATGCAGGCAGTTGAGGTTTTCTTTAGAGGAAATGCTAAATCATTTTTCTGTTTCTTGGACAGGGGCGGACAGAAATACAGTGTATGCTCCGTTGGAAAAAACATCTGGATCCTGATTTAATTAAGGGATTTTGGTCCAAAGAGGAGGATGATAAGGTAGGAAAAACATAAATGTGGGAAATCTGTTGCAGACTTGGTTAAAAAACATTTTATAGGTTGAGTAAGCCATTCTGTAGAAAGACTGTTATGCACAAACAATATAAAATTGCCTTGAATGTCAACAGCAAGCCTTAACATGCTTTACGAAGGCTGTGTCTGCTCAGTGGCATGTTAAATGGTTAAGCTGAATGGTAGAGTCTGGAATATTCCCATCAAGCTATGTCGCTGTAAAGACAAAAGAAAAGCATTCCCTTGTGTCAGGCTGAATAGACCTCAGAAGGCATAATTTAGTCAATTTTGTCTTGAATGAAGTGAAAACAAGTGAGTAAAATGGTTGAACCAGCTGCTAGTCTATTCAAACACAAACATAATTACAGTTTCAACTTACCTGCTTAACTTGTAAGTTGTATTTGATTTTTCTGTAACATTTGCCATAATTGTACTCTCATGGGTTTTGATGGACCCTGCAGCTCTTCCTGTTATTTTTTAAACATGCTGCTTGTATGGCACGGGAATGGTTGCAAAGGTTGTGAGGGGAAGGACCAGCTGAAATTAAGCTAAAGTGCCAGGCGCACCGATTATTGTGACATCAGTTTCACTGCTCTCTGCAGTTCATAAGTCTAAACTTAGCTGTAGGCTGAAAAGTTCCACTGTGAGCATTGGTATCTTTACGTCATTGTGGCAGTGCCTTGGCTGTGTCCTCACCCAAGACCTGATGCAGCATACAGGTATTGCAGTTCCCATGCTGAGAGGGTGCCTGAGGTCTGAATGAAATATGAACATAAAGACAGACAACAATACTCATGTAAACAAGTTTGAACTTTATATTATTGGGACTAGTATTAGTCTCAGCATTCCCTGGCAAATATGACACTTTACACAAGCATGAACAAACCCCCGTTTGGTTGGATGATGTCAATTGGCCCAATTAAACTTTTTGGTTTCCCATTTACAGAACCAGGGCTGTTTGTTAACCACTCATTTGTTTTTTATTGCATACTCAAATAGGACAGCTACCAGACTGTGGCGAGATATGTGCTTAATTTCACTGAAATGTATGGGATTAGAATAGATTAATCCAACTTTTCATATTGTCCTATCATGTTTTTTACGTATGTATGTGTTCTCTATAGATAGTAGAGCTGGTGGACAAGTACGGCTCAAGAAACTGGACTTTAATTGCCAAGCACCTGAAGGGGAGGATGGGGAAACAGTGTCGTGAGCGCTGGCATAACCACCTTGACCCCATGATCAAGAAGAGTTCCTGGACTGATGAGGAGGATCTCATCATCTACAAAGCCCACTCCATTCTTGGTAACCGGTGGGCTGAGATTTCCAAGCTGCTTCCTGGAAGGTGAGTCAGTTAGCTGTGACTGCTTTGCTGAATGTTAACGAGTTGGATGATGGGCAGGCAGATATTTGTAAAATAAGTCCTTAGATGAGAATTTTGTTTTTAATTTGAGTATTTGGATGCCTCCTGCAGATCAGACAACTCCGTAAAGAATCACTGGAACTCAACCATCAAACGCAAAGCGGTGTTGGGCTTGTTAAAAGATGAAGCTGACAGCATTTCCCTTGACATTCAACAGTTTGTGGATGGAGAGGTACAGTGCGTTCAATGTAGCATACATTGTATTTAGCTAACCATTTTCAGTTTCCACTGATAATGAAAAAAATGTCTTTCAGTTAGAATTTGATAATTGATCAAACCTGATGAAAGGCTTGGTTTATACTTTCTATAATGAATATGAATAAATTTTATACTCTCATTTTGTGACTTCCTAATCAGATTGTCTATAATAATTGGTGTTATGTTTGCAGCACTGACATTATTGTTGTGTAACAGGTGGACTTCAAATGTGATGTTGTAATAGATGCTGATCCAGTGAATACTGACGAGGTAAGCTTACAATAGAAGTTTTCCATTTAAACTTTTTTCTGAAGTAGTTGGATGTACTGCTGTTGAATAAAATAATCCTTAATGTTTTGTTCTAAGATATCCCCATTTGAGAAGCTTGTTTCATTGTTGGAATCTGTGGTTTGCTGCAGGTCAGATCTGAGAAGGCAAAGCAACAGAAGGAACATCAGAGAGCAAAACAGAGAGCTGTTCAAACTTCATCACGGAGAGAGGTTTCCTCCCCCAGTCCCTCGTTGCCTCTCAGTTCAAGTTCCAGTCCGAGTTCTGGCGTTGCATTATCAACTGGGCAGGTGGACCAGAGAAAGTTTGCAGATGCTGCGCTGAGGATGATTGCTGAGGACATGCTGCCCCTCAGGTGACTTGTACTGCCCATGGCTGACAGAGTGCCCTTTTCGGGTTGTTGTCTAAAGTTGTTAAATTGTCAAAGTTTGAGAATTCCTTTGTGGAAAAAAACAAAAAAACAACTCTCTTCTCCTCACAGTTTTGTTGAAGGCACTGGCTTCAGGTCATTCATGAGTACCATAAACCCTGAATATAGTAAGCTGTCCCAGCGTGCCATGGGCGTGCAGCTCTATGAGGATGTGGAAAGAACCATTAAGCCTCAACTCATCCGTGACCTCAAAGCCTCCCTCGCCAACACCAAAGATGGTGCAAGTGCCATTCATGTGACCTGTGACCTCTGGGCAGGGGATCGGTCACAACAAGCGGAGGGTCCAATCCTTGTTGTGCAACTCCACTTTGTCAATGATTCCTGGCAGATCCGCCGTCCTGTGATGGCGTTCCGTCACCTCAGTCACAAAAACCTCAGCACCACTGTGGCAAAAGAGCTGGAGGGTGTGCTGCTGAGCTATGGCATCTTTCCTCGCAGCATTGGCTACATCCTTGCCAACCAGGCCAAAGAAACCCTAGCTGGAAACAACTTGTTCTGCGACTACAAGATTGTGTGCTCATCTAACAGGGGAGAACCAGATGGAGATGAAATACTGGCATTTCTGTCAGACCAGATGTCAGAAACAGAGTCTCCATTTTCAGAACTGCAGATTGGGACAGATTTCACCTGTGTTGCCAAAACTTTGCAGTTGGTAATCAAGGATGCCCTAAAAAATTCCAGAGTAGTTGAGAACTTGCTCTCGCAGGTCCACAATGTGGTGGCTTTTTTCAAGAGCAGCGCCTACTGGAGTGAGGTAAGAGAAAACAGCTAATGCATTCAAATTTTACTTGAGGAGTATTTAAAATGGATATATTCTTACTTCAAAGATGCACAATCAAAGTCTGTATATCTGTGACAGATTTCATGGATCCAAAAATGACAGCATCTGCACGTTGAGATGTTTTAAATGTGCTTTCTTTCTACTGTTTTATTATTACATAATTATCAATGTCCCATATAATTAGAAATAAACTTATCTACATCATTCGAAAAGGGCTGGACACACCTGTTCATTCATTTTAAATGGGTAGGTCTGTCATCTGTATCATCAGAGTCCACCTTATTTGGTCTTTAAAGGTTGTTAGTGAGGTGCTAACATAATAAGGATTTTTTTTTTTATTTAGAACCACTCACAGTAGCTCATGCAGTTTTACAGCAAAATATCTAATGAGATGAGGTCCTCCTTTCCACAACTGTTCTAACATTGCTACTGTTTTTTTCTCCAAGGTTTTGTTGAAGGAGTGCAATGTGTCTCTGTGCCCATCCTCCAGTAACTGTCGTTGGAACTCCATGATGGTATCGTTACGGAGAATGGTGCAAGAGACTACCTGGAGCACCATCATGACCCTCCTGGCTCAAGCTCGCATAGAGGCTACCGACGCTGCCAGCGCCCCCCCTCTGGTCATGGTCAAAAGGGAGCAAGTGGTTGACATTCTGGGTCTGCTTGAGCCTTTTGAGGAGGCTTTGCAGGTAAAATGGCAATTTATTTTGAACTTTGTGGATGCATTGGATTGTTGAGAATATAAGATGATCTTTGAGGTCATGTTTTATCATTTTCAAGCCTGTCTGGCTTTCTTATGTTGCCGTTTTCTATTTATTGTCCCTCATAAACAAGCACGCAATTGAAAAAGAAATGAAAACATGTCTGTGTCATTGTTTACAAGATCACCTTCATCTTTAATGCTTTAATTGGTTCATTTGATGATACATGAGTGTTATGTAGTTTTTTGTTTTATTTCTGTTGCACCCATGACAGTTTTACACCAAGTCATAAACACTAAAACACTTCTTTGTGGACATCACTGGGGTATTGTTTTTGGATTCCTTAATCATCATTTTGCTTTTAACATAGGTCTTGCAAGGAAACGGTGCGGCCATTTCTTTCATCATCCCCTCACTCATTGGCCTTGATAAGACCTTGGAAAGCCGTGTCACCAACTACACCCACTTCTGCAAGGCCCTGCGCACAGGCATCTACACACACTTCCAGTCTTTGATTCACCAGAAGGAAATATTACTAGCTACTGTGCTTGACCCCAGGATCAAACTGCAGGTATTTATTTACTATAAAGGCTTATCTTTATACCATATCGGATCCGCAAATTATATGCTTTAAAAAAGGATGTAATATGGCATTTATTCCAATTTTAAAATAAGCATCTGTATTTTTTTTCTAGCCATTTTCTGATGCCAAAGTGGAAAAACAGACAGATATCCTAACACCCCCTACAAAGAAAGAGGCTCATGCTATTATTAAATCTACACTGGTAAGCACAGAGGATTCAGCGTCTCCCCCAGTGGAGGAAGATAAGGAGCAGACAGGTGATGAGCCTACAAAGAAGCAGGAAGTGGAAGAAGAAAACCAAGCTGACACTGTACTGGAGGCATCTGGTGGCAGCTCAGATGACAACTGTGATGGAGTCATCGGAAACGACCTGAAGCGCAAGTCCATCTTCAGCTTCCTCCAGCCACCTGCAAAGACAATGAAGATGTCAGAGTTTGACGTGTACCTATCTGAACCACTGTGGGAAAACAATTCCAGTCTTCAGTACTGGAAATCTGCCGTCCGGTTCCCCCAACTCCAAGACATGGCCAGGAAGCTGCTGGCAGCACCGGCCACTTCTGGGGGGTTTGACCGTCTTTATCCAATGGCGGCATGTATTGTAAGAGCCAAAAGAAACCGCCTGCCGCCTCACACTACAGAGAGACTGCTCCTTTACAAAAACTCTATAAAGGCAAAGACTCTTAAACGGGCCAGTGTGGCTGCTAAACACTGAAAGCTTCGGGGACAGTTGGGTCTGGTTAGTGTGTCCAGAGTCAAACACCCACACCTGTTTATTTCTAAATAAGCTCTTCTCTTGGTAAGTTCACTGCTCCTTCGGAATAAATGATAAAAGTTCATTTCTATTGAAAATAGACTGAATCTGTGAAGAACTTGGAAAATGCGAGTCAAATGTTTCAACTTGAATTCTTTCTACTTTTGTGTTCAGTTTTCAGACTTTTTGTAAAGGGAATGTGTACATTAGTTTTTCTACAGATTGTTTATATTCATTTCTTATTTTCAGTGACACTTTAAGGTCACTGCAATGGATTATTTTCTAAAGATGTTGGATGATTTAACTGTTGTGGTTTCTATTGTTCATTCTTTATTTTTGGTATAACATTGTTGGTCAGGCCTTAGAGGAAACTGTTGTTCACAATGTCTGACGGTTAAGACATTTTATTGAAGTGATGATTGTTCACATTGTGCAAATATACACCACCTTGAGTTTGTGTCCTTTGACGTTTTGTCTCCACGTAGAAATATATTTAAAAAATGACTTGTATGTATGAAATAAAGCATGCTCTCTCGTATGTTCTGTGTAATTATTGTGGCATCGCTATGATCAGGAATAGTGACTATAAAGGAGGGGCGAAGGTTTTTCTTTTGGTTTGTTTTTTATAGTCGCCGGTGGTTGGCTGGACAGATCTCTTACGTCATACAAAAACAGTGCATCGGTTTGTACTTCCGGAGTCATGACCCCTTCTTCTCACATGTGCACGTTGGACGCAGCTATGATAGGATAATTAAATAATAATCATACTAGTTCGTCTTTTCAGCGCTTAGGGACGAGGACAAAGCTTCGACGGGACGAGGGATGTGTCGGGACAGTTCTCAAAAGTAAAAAAAAGCGAGGAACTAGCTGAGCAACAAACAAGGTGGTCTGGTGTTTTGGCTCTCTTAAAGTTTTCGCCATGTCTCTGTACCTAAAAGCTGCCGAGATCCTGGAGAAAGCCGAGAGGAAACAGGGCGCTTTGAAAACCCTGGTTTACGACAGTAAATTCACGAAAATCAAACAGCTGTTCGCTCTGGTTTGTGAGACACAGAAGTTTTCGTCCATCCTGCAGGAGCTCATCGAGTCCACCAAGCTGCTCAAGCACACCAAGCTGAAGATACACCTGGCGAAGGTGCTGGTGTACGACATGCTGATTGGCCAGGGGCTGAAGTGTGGCGGCTCCTGGAAGGCAATGATGATGAAGCATCGCCCGAGGCTGCAATCACAGCTGGCTCGCATGAAGGTGAAGCGGAAAGTCAGCAGGAATCAAGACCTTCTCCCAGCCAGCGCCCAGCAGTCTGCAGTGAACCAGCTGCCCAGGTATGTGCGTGTGAACACACTGAAGACCACGGTGGAGGATGTTGTCGATTACTTTAAGAGGGATGGTCTCAACTACCTGGGACAGGCCCTCAGGCTGAATGATTTAACCCTGAAGGAGAGGGACTTTGTGAAGGACCTGCACCTACCAGAGCTGTTGGTGTTTTCCCATAAGAAAGACTTCCATGACCACTTCCTGTATAAGGCGGGCCACATCATTCTGCAGGACAAAGCCAGTTGTCTCCCTGCGTGTCTCCTCAACCCTCCACCTGGCAGCCATGTCATTGATGCTTGTGCCGCCCCTGGCAACAAAACCAGCCACCTGGCAGCCATCATGAAGAACAAAGGCAAGCTGTTTGCCTTTGATTTGGATGCCAAGCGTTTGGCCACCATGTCGACTCTGCTGCTCAGAGCAGGCATCACCTGTCAGCAGCTGGCCAACCAAGACTTCCTAAAGGTGGACCCTGACAGCCCGCTGTATAAAGATGTGGAGTATATCCTGCTGGATCCCTCCTGCAGTGGATCAGGTAACCAGTTATCTCAGTGTATATGTTTTTTTATTGTGAATCATAGTCAGAGATATACTGTATATGTGCAGATCAGAGACATGTTGACTGTCACAGATTTTCTCCCTCCTTCATACGTGTTTCAGGGATTCTTAAAAAATTATAACCAGCATCCTGAAAATGAATGTGCTTCCAAATACACAAATAATAATTTTCATTAACCTGAGACCCTGAATTAGATGAAGTGGGTGTAAAAAAAATGGATGGGTTGATGAATAATCTTGATTTATATAGCACTTTTCAAAGCTTAAGTCACAAAGTGCTTTGCTAAACAATAAAACCACCTAAAATGCAAGTCAAGATAAGAAGCAAATACAACAACGATGATGAATATTTGCCAATAAAACAGAAGAATATGAAATATAAATACAATGGGATTTAAAAAAAAAAGCAAAGACATGACAATAAGATCAAGATCATGCTCTCAGATTCAAATTTCTTGAGTTATTGTGCGCTAACCTGTGTGTGGGGCTTAGGTATGGTGTGCTTGCGGGACAACACCTCTGCTGACCAGGAGAAGGACCAGGCTCGTCTGGCCTCCTTGGCCTCCTTCCAGCTGCGGTGCCTTAACCACGGACTCAGGTTTCCCCGTCTGAAGCGCCTCATCTACTCTACCTGCTCCATCCACCGCCAGGAGAACGAGGAAGTCGTGACCGCCTGTCTTACGCAGAACCCCGGCTTCAGGTAGCGACCGCCCTTTCACTAAAGCAAAATAAATCTCCATCTACGTACATGGGCTTTCTCACCCCAGTATTCTCTCTGAATTTGGCTCCGTATCTAACAATGTAAGAACGGTTTCTAGCATTTCTGAGTGTCTGAGGGACCCCCCCCTCACCCTGCGTTTCCCCTTCTAGATTGGTTCCTCTGCTTCCTCAGTGGACGGAGCGAGGCCTGGAACCGCTCTCGGAGTGTTTGCGCGCAAGCGCCACCAAGACCCGCACACACGGCTTCTTTGTTGCTTTGCTGGAAAAACACAGTGAGGCTGCGAGTGCAAAGCAGGAGCCAGTTCAGATAAGGTGAATACCTGTGTGTCAAGTACAGTTCTTAGTATTTTATCTTGTTTTACAGTAAATCACTATTATTTGTTCGATACATACATCAAACATCATAGCTTTTAAACATCTAAGCCCATTTAAACACCCACTTACAGGAGAATCTTTCCACGTCAAGGATGTCATTACGTCTAATAACTAAATGTCTATAAAATCATATCTGACACATAGAAAAGTTGCTAATTATTACAGTTTCATAAATGCTCAAAGTTCTTGTATTATTTATTTTCCTTTGTCTGTTGTGATATGCCTTGTCAGTGTTGTGCAGGCGACACCGCCTACTCCTCCTGTCCCTGAGAGGAAACCTGCTGCTTCTGAAGAAGAGTCCGACGCCTCCGACACGGAGGACAGGCCGACACCTGCAGCGGGACAGACTGACGGTGCACCCAGCAAGAAGAAGAAGAGGAAAAGAAAGAAGAAGAAGGCAGCAGCAGCAAGAGCAGCGGAGTGATGCTCAAAATAAGACTGCTGCGGCATGTGGTGTGGAGGGACTGCTGTGTTGTTTTCTTACAAACATGGATGGAATTTAAATGTAAAGTAAAGATTTTTTACAGTATCACATCTGTGTGACTCGTTATTGTTTGTGCTCTCAGTGCTTTCCTGTTTGAAGGGTTTCAGTATTTGTTTTTTTCCTGAGAGGTCCGTCCAGCAGAGGGCAGCAGTCTCTTTAACAGCGGGTTGTATTTCCGGTTAAGCGGCGCCAGCTATTGGTTGAAACAGTCGTCTGTTTTGTAATCCTTACGCAAAATCTTGTGTAACTTTTAAATGTTATGTCAACGCTCTCCTTCCTTACAAGAGTAGTGACTAGTGCATTTGTGTGCAGCTTTGGTTGGGGTTCGACTTAAAGGAAGCACAAAGTAAGTAACTTTTTTTTTTTAGCAGATCTTCATGAAGCAGTTACAAATGATTAATGTCAAAAGTCCTTCTGGTCCTGTAAGGTCTATTAAAACATGTGGTTTGTTGTCAGCTGTATGCAATGACGGGAGGGGTTGAAAATACTTAAAATGGGCTTTAACCTTTATCCATCCTGTTGGAAGTAAGTTAAACCGCCATTAAGACTTTCTTCCCCTGCTCCGACAGCACGATGTCCGCGGTACCCAAAGTGACTCTGGCCGGAGGTCTGGAGGTCTGCCGGGTCCTGAACGGGATGTGGCAGGTGTCCGGTGCACATGGACCGGTGAATAAAACCAGAGCAGGTAAGCAAAAACTCAGGGCTAATGGTCATATAACGGACCAGCTGAAAACATTAGGCTGTTTTGGACGTATTACAGTTGGAGCAATATTCTTGATAATGTAGATTTTTTTTTTTTTTTAATGGCACAGAATTAAAATGAGAAGTGTTCCAGCCACTTTGCCCATAAACTACATAACAACCACCTCTCTGAAGAATGACTACAGGCAGTCTACGAAATACAGCAAATCAGTGCAGTACCTACTTAAATAATGTGTTTGAGGACTTAATGAAAAATATAAATGTTGGCCAATTACACATTTTAGTGATCTAACATTAGGACTGTGCAGAAAAACTTGAGCACATTCATATCCACTGTTATTACCCTCTTATCTCTACACAACATGTTGCTTCTCTCACTGCTGTTTTCCCCATCACATCTCTCCAGTTGAGGCCATGCAGGCCTATGTAGACGCTGGTCTGACCACATTCGACATGGCAGACATTTATGGGCCAGCCGAGGAAATATTTGGACAGTTCAACAGACAGGTAGACACGCACACATTCCAGACAAGCAAAATGAGCACATAGCTTTTCCATATATCCACACAATTTGACCTCTTTGGTCAGAGTCCATTGCATTTGTACGTATTCTGATGTAAGTTTAACACTCCTATTTCTGTAAAGTTAAAGTATCTTATGCATTTTGATATTCAGACAGTTGCTTTATAGATTTTAAAGACCTACGATTTTGAGCAAACCTTCAAAAAGATCTTTCAAATGGAAGTGTAACTGGCCTGCTTACTATGTGACCAAATACTGAATACAATTTGACCCATGACTTCTGGTGTAGTGTTGAACACTGAAGTTAGTGCTTTCAAAATACTATATATTATATATTGTTTCTTCTTGTTTCTTATATTGTTACTGGAGATCCAAATTGGACTTGATTCCCAAATCGTTTTTAAACCCCTTATTGTATTAAAAATGGTACAAAGACAACAGATCAATTCTTAAAAATGAGAAATATTTTTTGATTTGGGGAAAAATCATGCTCATTTTCAATTGGATGCCATTAATGTCTGTCTTTAAAAAAAAAAAAAAAAAAAAAAAGTTGGGCCATATTTATATCTGCTCTGTTTCTGCATCTCTCTGTTGGAGTTTGAGAATCATCTTGCTTCGTATAACAATTAACCTGCTTTAACAGTTCAGCATCTCATCTTTGGTATTTTTTCTTTATTCATGCAGATGATTTTTCAGTGGTTGATACTCAATATGTTATTGTTACAGCATTGTTTTTATATGTGCTTTGGTAGGGTTTTGCTGAAATAATAAAGTCAAACGATGCTAGCTTTTTTTTTTTTTTTTTTTTTTAAGCGATGTATCACTTTGCTTCAGTCCATTTTGAATAAAGGTGGGCCCAGAGAAGGAGTTGGAGTTTTCATTGCATTGTAGTGATGATGCAGCGATGAACTGGCCTCACTCAGTTGTTTTCAGATGTTCTTGAGCCCGTGCAGTTATTTCCACCACAGAATCATGTCTCTTTGTAATGCAATAACATGTGAGATCCTGTAGATTATGTCTATGGAAAATCATTTTGTTCTTGGTGTTCAGAGATTTCTCCACATTCTCTGAATTTCAGAGGATAAAATGTCAAAATTCTTTTGGATTTTACATTGAGAAACATTATTGCAAAAATGTAAGTGTTTAAAAGCTTGACAGAGTGTTGCATTCTGACTTTCAGATCAACTTTTGTGAAAATTAGGTTGTGTTACATCCTAAAATAATATTTCTTGTTTTGATAGCACTTCTTGTATTTTCTGGAAGCTGTTGATAGTTACAGCATTTTGTGTAACTTAACACAGTTTCATCTAAGTAACTGTGATGGAAATGCATAATATATTCGCCATAATTCTTTCAGCTCACTCTTGGCTGGGTATTGATAATTTTTCGTGTCAGTTCTCTACACATCTCCACAGATACACGGCACACACTTGAAAAAAATGTTCTCACACGTTCCATATGTCATGACCACAAAATAGTAAATACATGATAATAGAGAACAATGGCAGAAAAATGACAGAGCTCCTTTAATTTGTTTTGTAACTTTGATTGTCTTTGTCTGACCCTTAGTTAAAGTCCTCTGGGAAAACTGCCCCAGCTCTGCAGAGTTTGACAAAATATGTGCCGAGACCAGGAACGATGGAACGCAAGGTGAGCTGCTGACTTCCTGTTGTGTTTTTAGCTGTAAGTCTGGTTTTATCCACCGGGGTGCGCTGTGTTACTTTATAAACCACCAAAGCATCTCCTCTCTGGTCTACATAGGATCGCAGTGATTCTTATGGTCTCATTTGATCTAAAATACCTGCACATTATTAGGAAACCTTGACATTCACATGTAGCTGCTGTGCACGATATATGTTATTTATGTTTACCAGCACTATCAGTTATTGTTTTCAAGATGTTGTTTTGGGGTAATTTAGAGACGAAATTCTATATATCAGTTCTGTTATACAGCACAAAAATCCAGTACTGGTCAGGCTCCATATAAAGTTTTGTGTTTATGTTTGCAGAGACTGAAAACAACCCTATGAGTTAAATCAGTTTCCTGTGTTGTTTTTAATGGTCAGAGTCAGTTTGACTTTGACGGGTGCTGACCTGCCTCTTTGTGTGCAGGTGGTGGAGAAGGCGTTGCAGCGCTCCATGACCCGAATGCAGGTGGACACTCTGGACTGTGTTCAGTTTCACTGGTGGGACTACGAAGACAAGAGATATCTGGATGCACTGGGACACCTGTCTGACCTGCAGCAGGAGGGAGTCATACGTATGTGCACTCTGAACATTTGAAATTTGTTTACAGTTAAACAAGTATAAAAAAAAAAAAAAAGAGTTTATAATAGTTTGTGTTTAAGTGTTGGTTAAGGAGCTAAAACAAACTTTTCAACCTAGAAATGGGAGTCAAGTTGAGTCACCTTTACCTATAGATACATGAGAAAAAAACAATAGAAGTTGACCCAGAATGCTTTCCGTTTAGTAAAAAAATAGCTCGTAAACAGTAAGTAATATAAGCTTAATTCAAGTTCCACTCACCAGCTTTGCTGTCAGCTTTCATTCCCAGTCTTTCGTTGGATATTGTTCTCTCACTTGCTTCAGTTACATGGTGTTTCCGAAGCTTTCCACCACATTTCAACTGCAGCTGCTCCAACTTCTGAGAAATATCATGATATGGTGTTAAAAGCTAAATGGAATTTGAGAATTTCACTATGTGCACATTGCTGCTCCAAAGTAACAAATCAGCCATAGATCTCAACTTTAGATCACAAATCAGTTAGTTAGAATTTCAAAACAAATTTCTACCAATTATGTCATTTTAGCTGTTTATTAAATCCCTTCATGTCAGTATCAGGAGCAGAGTAATACCTGTAAAGCAAATCCGCAATTAAACATGGCAAAGCACGCCACAACGCGATTCAACGTGAGTGTGAAGGGAGACTGAATATTAAGACACATTTCAGACTTTAACACACACACTCAGATGGCACTGAAGCATCAGAAAGAAAAACGGGTCATGTGTCTCATTGTCCCTTTCTGTAATCCTTTGTCCTCTTTGTTCTCCAGGGGAGCTCGCCCTCACTAACTTTGACACGCAGAGACTGGAGGAGATCACCAACATCGGCATCCGCATCTCCAGCAACCAGGTAACGCATCCGTCTACACGCTACAGGACGTGTCACAATGTTCCTCCTCTCCTCCTTCAGTGCATCCTTTAACCTCGTTTGTGATGTGGCTGCCTGTGCAGGTTCAGTACTCTTTGATTGACCAGCGACCGGCAGCGAGGATGGAGCAGTTCTGTCTGGCAAACAACATCCAGCTCCTCACTTACGGCACACTGGGTGAGATGCATCTTGTCCACATTTGAATTATTTTAGATACATAATGATCACCGTCACAATACACTTCATGTTCAGCACTTTTACTGTTGTCGTGTAAATGTGTAAGATGGAGGGCTTCTAAGATGGAGTCAGTTGGCATGACGACACATCCTCTCTTAAACTTGGACTCTTCTCCTTTTACTCCTGCTGTCTCTCCTCCCCCTACTCTCCCGTCTCCCCACCCCATACTCTTTGTCTTGATAACCTTTCTATACTGCCTGCCACTTTTAACTCCTTCATCTCACCACCTCTCCTCCATCCCTCTTCCCGCTCTCAGCTGGCGGTCTGCTCTCCGAGCGTTATCTGGGGAGTGCGGAGCCCAACTCCAGGGCGGAGCTATACACCGCCTCCCTCTCCAAGTACAAGAACATGATCGACACCTGGGGTGGATGGAGCCTTTTCCAGGACCTGCTCGTAACCTTGGAGACTGTCGCCAAGGGACACGGCTGCTCAGTGGCCAGTGTGGCAACACGTTATGTGCTGGACCGCCCTGCGGTGGGCGGAGTTATTGTGGGTTGCCGCCTCGGCGTGTCAGGGGCGGGGCAGCACATCAGTGACAGTCTGCGTAGCTGCGGCCCCGACTTGAAGCTGACGGCGGAAGATCACGCCGCCATCGAAGCAGTGACACGGCGCTCCAGGGACCTCACGGCGCTCATCGGAGACTGTGGGGATGAGTACAGGAACTGAGGGGGGAGGGGTGGATTGACAGATTGGATGTGGCAGATCAGTGAGGAGGAAGAGTGCAGCCACAGAAAAAAGAATAAAATGTAACTTTGGCTTTTTAAGCTTTCGCCATTTTTGTGAATTCTAATCTTTTATTTTAAACATGTTGTAAAAATGACTCCATACTTAAGGTGTTGTTATTGGGAACACTCGTTAATGCTCACACGGTGTTAGCAGCCTCTCGTTCAGGCGTGAATACAGCCGCAATGAAACGCACAAACACATAATCAGAGTTTACTTTTAAATGTAAAGTATGTGTGAAAGGCAGAGAATGTATATTGTTTGATACATGAAAAAGGACATTTGATTACTTTTTTTTTCACATTTTAATTTATTTTTGTTCATTTGTTTTGCTGTTTTTGGTCCGTTTGCTTATTAAAGGAACTTTTCGTTCAAAGAACAAAACTACAATTTCTCTATAATTTCTTTTCTATTTAAACTCCCCACAGTCCCAAAAGAAAACTGTTTTTATTGAGTTGTTTGGGTTAATCATGAAAAACTAGAACCCTGATTCTGTGACAGCAACCAAATGTCTCAACAGTGGATTTATCTTTAAAGTTAGTTGTAATTTAGATGTTCTTAGCCATTGAAATGTTATGAAGTAATGTATGGTAACTGTACACTGATATTTCTGTGTGTCTGAGAACTAAGCCTGGAGGCAACGTGTCTTTGTGATGCAAGATGTGGAGCTCAGTGAAGTGGAAGGAAGTGGAAAATCCTGTAGCTTTCTCATCATCTGTAGGGCCAGACAATGAGAAAGTGGCACACAGTGTGTACACACACACACACACACATATTTATTGAAATGCTAAGCTTCCACATATAAATGAAATTAATCTGTATGGACATGTACTACCTTGAATATCCGGTGACTGACAAAATGGATATCTTTTGGGTTTATTGGGTGAGCACATGAATGGTTCATGAATGTACAATGTGCACTAAAGATTGTAATTTTAGGTGTGTGTCTGTGAGCATAACTTAATGTGTATTTTGAAGGCGCTCAGGTAGCAAAAATTAAGTTTGACAGGGGGCGTGTCAGCCACTCCACATGTGTGCAAATGTGTGCATGTTTGGGCTGTGCATTAGTGGAAAAGAATCCATATGACAGATTGACAGATACAGAGACAGATGCTTAGCTGGCAGTCGGACAGAAACCCCCAGCATATGTGTGTGCGCTCGCAGAACCTACAGCGCACGAGGCTTATGAACATACATACACATACTGAATCTTCCATCAATGCACGCGATCTGTCAGTACGTTTTACTTCTCTCCCTCTCACACCCACAGCTGACACACTCTGTCCGCCTCAAACACCAGACAGACCCCCGCTGCGCTATAGGAGTCAGGGTCAAAGGTTGTCCTGGATATCACATCCAATCTCCTGAGATCCCTCTCACCAGCTGGAGTTTAGTGTCCGGTTCTCTATAGAACTGAGAAGTACATACAGGAAGAGCAAAAGGAAATATTTGCAAAAAGGGAAACCCAATGATTTATATTAAATAACCCAGTCATCTACTTAAAAATAAAAAAAACGTAAATCAGTGTATATTGCAGCAGTATGTAACTGTTAGATGACAACGTTAAAGTTATTCTCATTTCTATGTTCTAAAATGGAAAATTACAATCTTTTCTACAGAGCGAATGAGGTGAAGAATTCTGTACAGAAGTTACAAGCTTGTTTTCATCTTTTACATTACATGGTTCTCATAAGAGATGACATTATCTCTTTATTCATTGTAGTATGCAAAGCTCGTGACGTTGAAATTTGAAATAAACGACAAACATATTGACTGTTAAAAATGACAGCTTATCACATCTGGGATGCTTTCTGGCATCTTGCACGTCCCTGCACAGGTACCAAATGGTGCCAATGTAAATCTTTCAATAGGCTTTTCAATTATTAACACACATTAAATATACAGCACACAGAGTGTCCGTGAGCTTTAACTGCAGCCAGTCACCAGCACTTAACTAACACAGAGTGCAAGAGGTGGGGCTCGGCTCCATACTGAAACAGACCTGACCTCGATATGATTGAGGACAGTACTGTCGTCTGTTTGTCCTTCTGTTGTGGGCAGAGGTGATTGTAAAAGTGTTGAGGATTGGTGCTACTGAATGGAAAAACCTGCGCTTATAGGAAAGATGAATTTATTATCTTACTTATTTGTAAGATCATACATCAAACCAAAACAGAATGCATCTTTGCTTTGCTTTATTCGTCACCAGTAAATATTACGGATAAACAACGCAGCATAACAAACTAATATTCACCCAATGTTAAAAAGGAACATTGCCAAGTGTCAAAATATTTTAAAATGCCCTTCGTACATCCTTTAATCAAAGGCTCTTTTCTGAGTAGACATTTTGAAGTGCAGTAGCAGAAATAGTAAAAAGTGTTGTATGGAGCCTTTCTGTGGGAATGTTCTCCCTGTGAATAATTACACTTCTTCCCACAGTCTAAAAAACATATGCAGGGTTCAATCATGACACCAAAATAAAATTATTATTATTTTTTATTACTATTTTTACTTTTCTATACAATTGCAACTAATTTTACAGACTGTTTAAATCAGTCAGCTTTCAAGTTACTGTATTTGTTTCCGTAGATAAAAATAAGGTCACATTTGCTTTGAAATACATCAGTAAAAATATAGTTATATAGTAATTTTACAGTGTGTAGTGGTATGTGTAGGGCTGCACAGTGGTGTGGTGGTTAGGACAGTTTGAATGTGTGGTGTGGTTCAGATCCCGGATCCCGACTGTGGTGTTTTAGTGTGCAGTTTGCTTTGTTCTCTTCTTCCCACTGCCCAAAAACATGTATGTTGGGTTAATTGGTGTCTGTCAATTGACCCTTGGAGTAAGTGTGCGTGTGGATGGTTGTCTCTGTGTGGCGCTGTGATGGACTGGCGACCTGTTCAGGGTGGACCCCGCCCTTCGCCCAGTGAGAGTTGGCCCCGCGACCCTGAGTTGGATTAAGCGGGTATAGAAAATAGATGGATGGATAGCTATATGTACACTACTGTGAATAAAGAAGACACAACGGATCAGAATTACTTAGGGCTACAAAAGGCTTCTACTTTGTTTTTTAATTTTTCACATTACACTGCTGTTCTGATATGTCATTGTATGGAGCATATGGGGGCCTCTTAGTGATTTGGCAAGGACCGGCTCTTTCCTTTCCACAATCCAACATGAAGTGGAAGGTAGACATACATTTTATATATGTAGTTTGTTATGCTTTAGCCACCAGTGTTTTTTTTCTTTTTTCTTCTCAATAAACATTCAGTTTCTCAGTTGCAATGCTGGGTCACGGCATATGTCACTGCTGTTGCAGCATGAGCCACTTTTGGATGAATTCTGAAGTGTTTTGGTTTCAAGTCGTCTTTGTTTGTTTGAGAAAAGCTGGTGTATTAAATGTTTTGCAATGTTGTGGTGCTTCTCCTGTTTTGTCATGCCACAATACCTGCGGTGTTTGAAAAAAAAAAGTGCATGACTTCTTGGAAATAAATTCATAAAGTGTGTGTTAGAGCTCCTTTATTTGTTAAACCTTTTGTTTGTGAATTATATAGCCACATTAGAGGCCATGCTGTCACACAAGATTATTAGGTTGAGCACAAGCATGTCAGCCTGTACCTCTTTGCATGTGTTAATGCTAACAGGAAAAATTTGACATTTTGACTGTATTATCACTCACAAGTAACCACAGCAAGTTAGCATACAGTTAGCTTAGTGACATTTCAACATGTATCATTCCCAGTAGGAAACAAACGAACAAAGAAAAATGAAAAAAGGTCGCTGCATTGCTTCTTTCACTGGAACTTTTACCCTTTGCTTCATGCCACCACTACCCATAAGAAAGACCTCTTAGACACAAGAACTGTGAAGAAAGCATCCCTTTATTTGTGTGAAGTAATCCCAACCAAAGTCAGAGTCAAAATAGTTAAAAACAGTCAGTGCTCAAACAGACCAAATCAAAGTTTCTCCACACCCTGCAGGCTCTAATGGGGTGGATTTACACGGTCACACAGGGTGCAGACGCTGAGCCTGACAAGTGAGAAGGGTTCCACAGAAATTATATAGAGAGACTGGACTCCAAACCACATTCACTGCTTGTACTGAAACACCACAGCAGCACCAGAACTTTCTCTGAGAGGTAGGAAGGAAATAGAGGGTGCAGGTGTGGATAACTGTGTGGGTGAAGGCGTGAAGGTGTGTTTACTGGGCTCAAAAACTGAAGGGGCAAAAATCTGGGGTGGGAGTGTCAGACCACATTGATCACAGTTAGAGGAAAATCTTTTTATTTTTTTCAAACAAATGCTTTGGGATTGTTCTATGAGGAGGCGAGCATGTGGGCCAGAAGTGCCACCCCTCTTTCTGTGTTGGTTTATTTGTTGGTTAGCTGTCTCCGTGGTGATCCCAGGATAACCACAGAGTCATTTACCATTTTCTTCCTCCTGCTGGCACTCCTGCAGCCTTCCTACTTGGCATTGGTGGAGCTGCTGATCACTTTACGCACCAACTGAGCGATGGCGTCACGATCAATGCCAAAGATTCGGAGCAGCTCTTGGGGCTTACCACTGCGGGGCACCTGGGAAACTGCCAGGCGGTGGACGGTGAAGCCGGCCTCATTCACCACCACTGAGCACACTGCCTCACCGAGACCACCTGTGGATTATAGCGCAGACAAAACTATTGATTAGAGGGTTTGTTCACCTAAATTATGCATGCACAAATTGTTTTCCCTGTTTTTTGTTCATCAATCTTCAATGTATATTTTAGATTTGCACCCTTCTGTCATGCTCAGTCTCTTTACACCTCCACCGCCGACGGAGTGCTGCAGAGATTCGATGTGGACTGACAGCACTGACGCCGCACTCCTGTGACTTTCCCACTCCTCTTTTGTCACACATTTTACCCCCTTGAAAGAACATGAACACCCAAACAGGTTTTGCTCTTTGTGACCCTCCCTCCTGGTCACACCAAAAACACATGCAACAGTAAAGGAGTGCAACGAAGTGGGTTTCAGAAGCATGTTTTTGTCATGCTGGTACTGTATGTAGGTCAGCACGAGCCTAAAGGCCAGAGCTGAAATTAAGAAACACTGACAGGCTCCTCCTCTTGATTCCAATCTTCCCATCTCAAAAGATGTGCTTCTTCCCTATCATACATCTCATTCCTTACAGCCACAACCATGAATGTCAATTCTCTTCCATCTACACTTTCATCTACATGTACATCTACATCTACATGTTTGTCCTCCTCCTCTTCTTCTCTCATCTCTGAGCTTCTCTGTGTGCACATGGACCTTTGTCCTCAGCGGTTCAGGGAGCAACAAAACATGCAAAACAAAACCGACTCTCCTGTTTTGATCTGGACATGACAGCAAAATCAGTATATTTATCCACTCAACAGCAGTCACCCTTTCTTTACTTTATTTGATTTATGAATCCAGATACAACACAAAACAAATCTTTGGATTCAAGCTTGTAATGCACATTCATTGATCATATTTAGGATATTAGAAAAGAAGAACAAAAGTACAGTTTTGCCATATCTTGTTTGGTTCCCAAAAAGATTGAATGATTTCTCTCTGAAGGGTTATTTGTCTCGTTTTGTGCGTGCTGACTCCTCACCTTCATAGTAGTGGTCCTCCACTGTGATGATGCGTCCTCTGGTGGCCCTGGCGTTGTCAATGATGGTCTTGGAGTCCAGGGGTTTGATGGTAAATGGGTCAATTACACGGATGTTAATTCTCTCTAAAAGAAGAGAGGAGAGGGCAGACCACGTTTTTTTTGTCAAACATCAAACTATAAAAGGGAGCCATGAAGAAAAGTGTGTTATACAGCGTTTGATGCTGGCTTTGGTTGGTCTCTGTCGGTCTTGCTCTAAATCCTCTAACCTTTCTTCAGCAGTTCAGCAGCAGCCAAAGCCTCATGGAGGGTTACACCAGCTCCAACCACAGTCACATGGTCATCATTAGTTTTATATACAACCTAAGAGGAGTGAGAAGAAAGGAATATATGAATCTGTATGTGGACGTCAAAAGCACATGTGCAAACAGCTTGGTCAGATTAGTAATTTACGATAATACTGTGAATACAAATTTTATCATGGATCATGCAGGGATGTTGGACTATGGTAAGAAAACAAAGCTACAAACCTTAGCCTGTCCGACATGAAAGTCTTCATTGCAGTTGTAGATCATGTTGTTCTCTGGGCGGCTTGTTCGTATGAAACACAAACCCTGCAACAGATCAGAAATAGGTTACGTTTCTCCAGTTTTTTAACACAAACTGTGAAAAACCGAACAAAGTCTAACAAGACAAATATTCCCATATAATCTTGAGGATTTAGCAACTTTTTTTCCACTACTTATTAAAAGTTAAAATGAGTACCTTAGTATTGGCTGCCAGCTCCACAGCCTTTTCAGTCGAGACACCGTCACTTGGGTAGAAGACAGTTGCCGTAGGAATGGCTCTGAACATGGCCAAGTCCTCTAGGCCCATCTGAGATGGTCCATCCTCACCTAAACAATCATCAACAACAAACAGACAAGTCAGGCAAAGTAAAACTCACAGGTTCGCTGTAGGCTGGAGAATAAATTGTGGTAGACTGGCATGCATTCGGTCTGCAAGGGTGGGCATGCAGTGTACCTGATGAGGCGGAGGAGAAGGTGAAAGGGAAGGAGGAAGAGGAGGTGAGAGAGAATCAGGCCGCTCTGTCATTACCTCCATGACACAGAGACAGAGAGAGGAAGGGAAGACAGGAGAAGGACTGATATGGACAATACAGTAACACAGAGGTTGAGAAGAGGGGGGGGGGGTTAGCATTCAGGGGAAGAAATACTATGGACCTACTTATCCAGCAGAATCAACCACAGATTTATGACAAACTGAATTTTAGAAAATGTTTTGCAAGAGGAAAGACATGCAGAAATCTCCACCTATGGGTCAACAATAAATGAGCCCATCGCAGTTTCACAAACCAACTTGCCCTTTTTTGCCTTAATTTGTAATCAGTAATACATTTTTCTCCTTCGCTCCCTCATGTTGTTGTCAATATGCTAATACAAATAATCACTTTTTCACTAACAACGTTCATAACAAGATGTAGAAAGCAGTGAAAGTACGTGTAATTGAAGAACAGTAAAACTGACAGGTAGAAGTTCAATAAGATGGTAACTGACCAATGGAGACACCACAGTGGGAGCCACAGAGATTGATGTTGCTCTCAGAGATGGCGGCCATGCGGATCTGGTCATAGGCTCGGCTGAAAAATGTGGCGAAGGTGCTGGCAAACACCACATTACGGTCTCTGACAGCACAACCGATCGCCACGCTCAACTGCAGGAAAGGAAGAGAGGAGGTGTGCGGGGAATGAGGTGAAGAGGAACAACCCAGCAATCGTGCATCACGGGCAGCACACTGTGGGCCTGTGGAGCCCAGACAGGGCATCAGTGGGACAGCCCAAACTTTGGGCTAAAAGTGGGCAGGCCAAACCAAGCAGAATGGGCTTCAGCTGGTGCCCACTGTAGGCCCTCTAGACCCTACTGTATAAATATTCAATGTACTGTACCTGTAATATTTGTAGTGTTAGCAACACTTAACCTCCATAGACTCTCTCCATAGTATATCTTCACATTCACATTATCCCAGTCTTCTAACTACAGTGTGGGTCTTTCTTACCATGTTCTGCTCTGCAATGTAGCACTCCACGTAGCGGTTGGGATGCTCATTTTTAAAAAGTTCAGAGAAGGTGGAGTTCTTGGTGTCACCATCCAGAACGACCACATGCTCGTTGTAACGGCCCAGCTTGGCCAGAGCCATACCGTACGCCTTTCTTGTAGCAATCTGGTTACAGAGAGACAAATCAGTCGATTAACAGTCTTATTATAACAGTCACATTAACAGTCAATATATAAAGACAACTTATTGTTGTATTGTAGATGTCCCAAATCCGTTAATAAAGATAACACACATTTAAAGCTGCAGTCTGCAACTCTTTTTCAAGCCTAATGCCTGGAACTGTCCGGGGATTCTGAAAGTAGTACATTAAATACCCCAATACAAAAAAAAATGAGTTCTCTAGGTCCCCTATATGTCCCGCTAGGTCCCTCCAAAGCCAGCAGGTTTGTTTACAAAATTGCAGACCGGACCGGTAAAAGGTAACCAATCAGGTTTACGAGCTGGGCTCTGTTGCCTGTCAATCACCGGTTGTGCACGCGCGATACAAGGTAGGCTCGTCCCCACGCTTATTTATCTAGACTATTGAACTTCATTACGGGCTAGTCTACTTACTGTGTCTTCCATGATCGCAAATGACAGGTGAGTTGATGAATGAGGAGTCGTGTAAGCGCATCTGGCGTGCACGTCTACGTGCACGAGTTCTCATGTGTTTTGATGGGGCGGGACAGGAAGTTGAATAACTTTTTATTTTTCGGTTAAAAAATAAGCATTTCTTGCATTTTGCGACTACGGAGGTCACCGTTTTCAACTTCAAGCGTTCTGATAGATCATGTAAACTCTTAAAATGCCAAAAAGTAGGACTTTACGTATGACAACAACAAATCCTGCCGACTGCAGCTTTAACCGGGTGTTAGATACAACTGTCCACCATCGATGATCTTACCTTGTCTCCAGGTTTGTAGCTGGGTGCGCTTGGCATGCGGATGTTACGGAGGCTGACAGGTGAAGAGTCCTCATTGGGTGGAGCAGGATAGAGACGCTTGTTGCAGCTGATGATGCGGCTCTGCAGCTCTTTAATCACGCTCTCTGCCATGTCTTTGGGCAGAGGCTTGCCATGCCAGCCCATCTTATCCTCAGCCGCTGAAAGACACACACATCTTGGTACCACTGCACTAGACTGTATATTCTTTTCACTATTCATGCTGTCAAAACTGCTGCATGTGTCATGGGTGTGTGGAATTTCTACATTTTCCCATTAGTTTAATCATTTGTAACATGGGGAAGTTGTTGTAAAGTTAAACAATAAAACACAGTCCTGAAGAATTAGAGGACTGCACGCAGCTGTGATAAAAAAAAAATGATATACATGTACTGTATTTCAAAATTCCACCTGATATCCTCCATAAAGTTATCTCCACCACATGTACGCAAGTGCACATGAAGACAAGCCCGTCTTACTGTCACACTCAACAATCTTCCACTTCAGTAGGTCCCAACAGACGGTTTCAAAGGTCAGAGGTGAGAATCAAAGGGCGGCGGGTTTACAACAACATTCAGATTTTCTAACACAGTCATGTGTTAACAAAGACACACTGCTCTTAGATACATAAGCTCTTATAACAACTGTCTTCATGCATCTTTCTCTCTCACACACACACACACACGTGGTCACACACACTTAGCCGTATGCCTAATACAACACAAGCACAATGGGCTGCTGCTGGGAGTGTATCCTACACATTCTGACGGATTACTGAGCGACAGCAGCTAAAGAACGAAAGCGCTGCCTGGATTATAGTGAGTTAGGGGCCCCAAGAACTGACAGTGGGTCCTTGAAGTGGCTGAGAAAACATCTAGCAGAACCTTTACCAGTCTGTTTCCATCTTTTCACCCATTCCTCTTTTAGATTGTGAAATATTGTGATTTTCATCCTTTGACAGCTCACATCACTGTCAAAGTTAAGGCTCTGATCCAAACTGGTATTCTACTCATGACCGCAGTTATGTTTCATCTTAAACACTGAGTGACTGTTTTTTATACCTTGGATGCCCTTGCCCTTAATGGTCTTGGCGATGATGGCGAGGGGCTGGTGTCGGGGTTGACTCAGGACCTTACAAAGCTCCTCCACACTGTGGCCATCCACAATAATGGACTGCCAACTAGGAAAATGGAGAAGATTGACTTTAAATGTGGTCATAATCATTTCTGTATTACAGGAAAAAAAATGCATTAAAAGGATAAAAAGGCAACAAATCCTGCTATTTTAGTGTCAGGAATGCAAAAATAGTTGCATTTTTTTGTTTGTTGCAGATTGAGTCTTCTTTAATGAATTGCTCAAGCAATAGTCCAACAATTAAAGGACATATGTTCACTTCACACTTAAAAACAAAAATGTCAGCACAAACACCTCACCCACTAACTCCCACTGCTCACCCAAAAGCCTCACAGCGTCGCTGGTACTTCTCCACATGATGCTGCAGTGGAGCCGGGTCGCTCTGACCCAGCCGGTTGATGTCTAAGATGGCTACCAGGTTGTCTAGCTGGTAGTAGGAGGCGAAGGCCATGGCCTCCCACACTGATCCCTCCGATAGCTCTCCATCGCCCAGTAGGCAGAACACCCGATAGCTACGGAGAGAGAGAGATGTGCTGTTTAGTCATTTTGGAGCTTACATGACAGATATATTGAGATGAACAGGGGCAGTTTCCAAATCAGCTTAATTTTCACTGAACATATCTTCCCCCCCTCGGATTCCTGACCTTCACACCTAGAAATACCAAAAGGCACGCAAAACAGCCCCCATCTCAGCTCCACCCCCCTGCCACTCTCTGATCATCCTCAGTGGTTGCTCCTGTGGCGTAATCACTCTCGACAGCTTTCCAGTCCGATAGACACGTTCTCATTAGAACTGGAGGATAGGCCGAAACACGGCACATTAAACCACGCATTCCAACCATGAGTGCGAAGAAAAAACATGAGGCACAGGCAGACAAGAGAGGAGGAAGATAATAAAGAGATGAGAAGAATTCCACAGATATGGAAATGGAGGGATGAGGTGAAAAAGAGGTAAAGATTTGAGACCAGAGGGTAAACCAATTGCCTGAGCTAAAAGGTCAGTTTCTGAAATGTCATTTTCCATGTTACACCACTTGTAATGTTACAACGTACTGTATACAGAAGAATAAAACTAAATGTGGAACATGAGTCTTATCGACACACAGTAGCATCAAGAAGGAATCTGATCATTCCCAGATTCATTTAAAATCTTTACAAAACCCTTAGCGTACTGTGGAAGTAACTCAAGACTAAAATGTCATCTTATCTAAATGAGCGCGTTTTCAAAAATACAAGAGTGAGTGGTAAAAGCTGCAGGATATACACACACTGTACTGTAGTCAGAGAGGCTTCCTGTACACCTACGACAGGTCTGGCTCAATGAGTAAAGTAATCCCTCACAGGGTTTCTGTGTCTCTGAGAGGTGAGAATATCAGATCAACATAAGGTGATACTTCTCCTTTCAAACTGCACAAATGCAGCGAGCTGGCTCACACACACACACACACACTAGTACTACTACTTATTTTTATTCACTACAAAGTGTTCAAGATGGGAAGGGGATTTGCATTTGTTTCATCCAATAATCTCACATTTTCATGTTTACAGCTGCAGGGCGTTTAAGCCACACAAGCATTAACAGCCAGTAACACTCTTACTTGCTAGTAAGAGTATTGGACAGATTCATCCATGTATCATATTTTAATACAGCACCATGTCATAGCTGAGGAGTCTCTCTGGTTCATTAGTTGTAGTGTAGAAATAATCCTGGAGTAGTGTAGGTTGTGTGAGAAGGTGTGTGTTCCTAAGTGTGGTTGATATAGCTGCTATTCAGCAGTTTTCGCATCAGATTATGTTATGAAACCAGTTATGCAGCTCTCTGCTGCATGGAGAGTTGCAGTCAAATACCTTAATATGCTGCTCTACGTATGCAGGGAAAACGTGCAGATTACTGTCACTCCTCGTATATACGACTACGTGCTTATTATATCATCTAATATGCCTACAT
Organism: Odontesthes bonariensis; assembly: GCF_027942865.1. Classification (NCBI taxonomy): domain Eukaryota; kingdom Metazoa; phylum Chordata; class Actinopteri; order Atheriniformes; family Atherinopsidae; genus Odontesthes; species Odontesthes bonariensis. Next base: position 14,321,287 of record NC_134515.1, on the reverse strand, counting down.
AAATGTAACTGAAAGAGAGCAAAGGATTTTATCATTTCTTTGGCGAGAAGATGAGGAAAATGGGTGAGGCAGAGAGAGGATGAAGCAACTGTGTTTTTGCATGTGTGATTATTAGAGCGGAAACAATTGAGTGCACACAGAATGCAGAGACAGAGCGATTTCAAGGACAGACGACTCGAGCTGCAAGTACGGCATTCCCTCAATCTCTGTTTAACAGTCTGTTTGTACGCAATAAACTGAAATGTCTTTGGACACTCTCCTTCCGTTCTGTCTCCAATAAAATGTGGCAAACTTTGTTCTTGAAAACCAGAATTCAGCACAAGTGTTTTTGTATCATATTCTCTTACTATGAAAATGTGAATGGAATGTGTTGTGACCTATTACAGTCACAAAGCCGTATCTGTCCATTGTCAGAGGGAAATCAACGTGGTTCTTTCTAGATCACCCCAGAACAAAGGAGACGCACGTGGAGCGATTCCAAACAGCTACTATTCAGCTGCAAAACTGCCCTGCAGGCTTGTTAGGATATTGTGACGAAACTATGAACAAATATCAATGAATGTAAAAGAAATGGGTGGAGAAAAATAAGACATTATATGTGCATGCTTTCACTTCTTTATGCATATTTATACAGTTTGCTTCCGATTGACTATCCAACCGCAGTGAGTAGACAATTTACTCTGTACCACTGATATATTTCACCACTTAATCTCCTCCTTTGGATCTCAGATTACAGATGTGATGCTGTCGTTTATGATCTAAAGGTAAACCAGATTGAAGTGCTGTTCCTGTAGCTCTAAGTGGCCACCAAAATGTCACCGCAGACCAGGCTTGTCTCGAAGGGTTTGATCCAAAGCTCTTGGCTTAAATGTCAACTCTCCACAGTTCACTGCAGCGGACACTATGTCATCCATGATTTCATACGGTCTGCTTTAATGTGTGCAAATGCATGCTGGCCTGTTGTGCTCCTGAATATCTTTGCATGTTATGAGTTTTCTGCATGTGGTTATATATTTTTTCCCTCTTTTTTTCCCTAATTTGTGTATCTGAGTGAGATTTTGAGTATGTTACCTGGCCTTATCAAAGTATTTTCCAGTGTAGGCCATTCCACAGCCGGCTCCCAGCCCCTGACCCAGAGATCCAGTGGCCACATCCACAAACTGCTGCTTCTGTTTATCATGCACACAAATACGCACACACAAAACATGGATGTTAATCCCCAGACTGTGCGAGACCTCAGGTTCTGCAGGAAATACAGTGGATGGATTGTTTGCAATTTCATAAAACACAAGAAACAAGCAACAGTGATACAGTCTGGACTGAAGCTGCAGTCTGAGTCTTAGTGTGCTGGTATAAGGGTTCATGTGAACAGTGAACAGTGTTAATGTCTGCAGCAGAGGACAGACATTGTTTGTCATACAGCTACAGCCTTGTCCCCATGTCCCAGCCTGCAAACAGTTTGTCTGTTATCTGTGGGAGTTCTCTCCATAGGACATAAAGTATGTAAAGCAAATAAACTTTAGATTATATGTGAGGTCGTAAAGATGTAATTTACAAAGTTTTAGCTTAAAGACATCAAACTATTCAGTATCTTAAGAAGAGAAGAATATTTTCACTCTTTGAACTCATGTTGCTTCTTTGTATATGTTTATGGTGCAGTGTAAGAAATCCTCAAACTCTATCAGAGAAAGAAGGCGAAAAGAAAGATTTTCATCCAGAGACAAATATATCTTGGGTGATGTTGCGTGATTGATTCAAACATTTTCAGATATTGACAATATTTGCAGAAAGCCCTGTGAAGCTGCAGGACAGAAGCAGAGTCAAAGATACATTCAGGCAAAAAATATCACTTCTACGATCTTTAAGGTGGGGACAGATCAAGAACACTGTTTTATTTTTGGTCTGTATGAATACAAAGCTAAACTAGAGAAACCCTTTCCATCAAAGTAAAAAATGGCCGAAATAAAACACAGAAAGACATTACAACTGTTTAAAAGCATGTATAACTCGTGCACTTTGGTTAAATGGAATACATTAGCTTTCAGAGCCACAGCTTCCTGCAGGTCTGAATGTTACCTCACCGGCACAGGGTGTCCTTCCAGGATGGAGTCAACCTTGCGGAGGTTGAGAAGCTCGTTCTCCTTCAGGTAGCCATTCTCAGCCCACACGGCATACAGCACAGGAGCCGCATGACCCTGAGGATGAAAAGGTTTAAAGGTTACAATTCAAATATGCTTGTTAAAATGTGTTGCCTGCGTTATTACAGCACAAAACACAGAGTACGGATGTGTGCTTAAAAAAATGCTGCTTCCTTGTATGTACTGTCTTTACAACAGAATAACACCCGACACAAATATGGAAATGTGCGAGTGTTACCTTGGAAAGGATGAATCGGTCATTGTTGGGGTTCCGCGGATCTTCAGGTCGGTACTTCATGGAATGAAAGAAGAGCACAGACATGATCTCCGCCACGCTGCAACATGATGTGGGATGACTGTAAGAAAAAAGGATGAGAGAGAAAATCAGAAAGCGACAGTCTTCAGAGATCAAATTGCAGATAAAATCTATTGACACGTTCAGTAAATGCTGTAAGTGTGCAGAAATGGACGCAAAGGTAGAAATAAGTCAGGTTAAGGAGAAGTACAGACAATAAGAAGCAATCAATACAGTTTGATCCAGAGGGTTAATCAAAATCGGAACACCTGCAGTTAAATTTACATGGACATCTGACAAAGTAATCAGGGTAAGACAGTCAGATAGTGCAAATATAACAAATATCACTCTGTAAGACACATATCAAGAAGTGCAAAGGCATTCTGAGGTTGTCTGCCTCTTTCAGTCCTCCATGCATGGACACACACACAATGTGTTGTTCCCAAACTGTGTATGTCATTATAATTCAGCACAAAATAATTTTAGATGAGTTTCTTTTTGTTTTCAAATCCTTGCTTGTTATTTCTGTCTTTATTTTCAACACATGCCAATAATACCTGACTCAGGCCTCCGGGAAGGCACTTCATTTACTGTCCTGAAAGGAAAAATGTAATCAAATGACAAAAAAACAAAAACAAAAACAAAAAAGAAACAAGAGCAGCAGATGATGAGAGACCTAAAATAAGATAAAAGCTCTGTGAAAGGGTGACTGAATGGAGGATGACCTTCTCCCTGCAGCAAACAGGTATATGGTTCCGTTGGTTTGTGCTTGCAGGCTCAAACTCGAATTTGATTAAATGTGATAGTTTATAAGACCTGGAAACAGCTACACTTGAAACAGATTTATTTTTTGTTAAGGTAAATAATTTATAAATGGAAACTCTGGCTCCCCATGCTTCACCAAAAATGTCCTTTAAAGTTTAATCTCTCGTTCTAATTTCTCGCTGTTGTTGGGTTCTTTTTTTGCGTTACACACCGCAGCAACACATTGGGGATTTATTTTGAAATGTCCCACCGGACGCGCTTCTCCTTTTTAATTTTCCGTACCTTACGCTGGCTTTACCATCTGCCCCGGGACACGCAGGCGCGGCAGCTGACCGCACGCGAGTTCACTTACTGGTTTCACTTGGCTGCAGCCGCCCAACACACCACGCCGCCCCACAAGCTCGTGCAACTATCCGATATGTGCTCCTCTGTTACACAGTAGGCCTATGTGAGCAATGGGAGAGCGGAGCACCGGTGCACCTGCAGCAAATCATGACCGACCCTCCAAATCAACACGGTGTAATAAATGTTTTATGAGCCTGTTTGAGAGGAGCGTTGTGCGTACACGACGGATAATTCATTACGTTTCATCAATTGCTCTATAACTTTACATGATTGTAAGGACCTCGAGCCCTTTACAACTAATCTTCCATCTCAAATGGGTAAACTGCGCACAAATACTGGCACAGTGTGACGTTTACGCACAGTTTAAATATTGGCAACAGCACTGGTTATATAAGACTCTTATTTCATTAATCTGAAAATGACAGTAAGTTAATAAACACATCTATATTATTACACCGGTGGTCCTCTTGCATAGTGTTTGTTGCGAAAATGCCATTAGTAAATCAGTCCAATGCTTTTATTACGCATTTCAGCGCACTTTTATAAATCTTCTTTTAAAAACGACAAACGTACACGAGGCATATGGTAATCGTTCTCTGCAAAGTAACAATGTTTCAACGCGTAATATGCGTCTCCAGCTCGGTGAAATCTCTCCGCTCCCTCATCTTACCCGCTGCCCGCTGCAGTTGTCGCTTTGATGGAGTTGATCCGGAGGCGGGCGGCGATGTTCCTGAGCGCCTGCACCGTCTGCTGGTCCGGTTTATGGTAGTCCTCCATCAGTCCGATGCACAGAAGAAAAGCACACACGCGCAGACACACAAGCTGGTTCAATGGAGGTAAGAGTTAACAGTCCCCGGTCTGCTTAGATTAAAGGCGAAGGGTGCGCAGAGGACGATGGCAGGGGTTAAAAAGAAGCAGCGCTGTTCAACAAACACACAGAGAGGAGGGAGGGGGCGTGTTTGCAAGCAAAGCCTATGAATATGGCTAATCTAGGGCTGAACTGTATCTAGTTAGCCCAAACTCCCGCATGAGCACAGCCAATAGGGTTTGGACTGAGACCAAAAGCCAAGTGCACACGCTCTCACGCATTCTGGCACACTTTGGTCAGGGGCGCTCTGAGTGGCTTCAAATAGCTTGCAAAACAAACACATGCCAACATAATTTAGAATCAAAGTGTGGCTGCAAGGCTCAGTTAGAATTACAGAAACAAGAGTCAATCAATCGTTTCTGTATTTTGTTCCATCTTTATATTGAATTTGGGTGTGCTTAAAATCTCACTGAAGCCACTTTCCCTTGCCTTACGCAGCTTTACAAGCTACAAATACATGTTCTTTAACTTATAAATAGGTTTTCATGTTGTCTTACTTTATACTAAAGCATTTTTTTTTTTAAATCACACTGAATCATGTGGGTGGATTTGAAACTCGGAGATACATTTTCAGTCATTTCACAACAGCAGCTCTATACTTCTAATGCGCTTTGCATTTAACAGCGTTTATTAACTAGACGCAAAAGGCACTGGAATGTAGGCTTTCAGCCAACATACTGTAGTAACTACTGCTATCAAAGTATAGTGAAAGTTTTAAGAGTGGATTTGGTGGGTGTTCAATTTGCTTTTTTAGAAAAAAAAATTGTAACTATACAATTGAGTGCAGTAAAAACACGTGTTTTAAACTGTTAAGAACACCTAACATGTAAAGCTTCAGCATTTCCACGCAGAGTGAAGGGAGAGCTGAAAGGCAAAAAGAAAGATCACAGATGACAGTAATCTGACTTTAATGGCATCTCCCACAGAGGCTGGCGTGCTTAGCAGTGTTACAAACCAGCTACACCTGTAGTGCACTTAAACACCTTACATGGCACCTTACAACTGTCAAAATCAGTGATAAGTAGGAATGTTATTGTACTCTTGTGTTTAATTAACCTATGAGGTTAATTCTGACTGAGTGGCTTTCCTTCTTGTGATCTCCAAATGTTAGTTTCCACAGTTGGCCTGCTGGGAACCCAGGGGTGGTAATCCAACAAGAAGATCACAGCATGGGGCGCCCCTTATTGACTCATCACTACCTTCTGAGAGGGAGACAGATCAATTTAGTTACTTTTACCTCAGATAAATTCCCAGGTCAAGTTCTCTGAGGAAACCCATACAAGCTTGAAACCAACTAATGACATCATACAACCTCTATATTCTGGTCTTGGTCTTTCAGGAAATCATTGCGATGACAAATGTACCCATCATCGCTCCACAGGGTTGCCCCAGGGCTTGGTACTTGGACTCCTTCTCTTTGAAATATACACCACCTCTTTGGGCCTGGTCATCGGCTCATGTGGCTTCTACTATCATGATTTCCCAGATGAAACCCAACTGTACTGTAATTCTCACCAGATTAACTCAAAGTGTCATCTTAAAACTCAGTTAATGTCTCCAACAGAGAAATCTACACAGATGAATGAATGCCACATTTATCTAAACTCCAAGACTGCTCTATTGCTCATCTCAGCCAGTCAGTGCATTCAACATTAAATTGGTCTTTTCTTCAGGCTCCATAAAACCTGTGTGTAATGGTTCATGACCAGTTGTCCCTCTGACCACATTGCACCGGTCTCTTGATTATGTTATTTTGAACCTTAAGTTAAAAAACGTAAAAATCAGGCCACATTTGACACGGTTTGCCTCAAACCTACCTCTCATTTCGACTACTCCATTCCTCTTCCAACTGGTCTCCCTGTCCCAACTACAAATGGTCTGAAACACATAGGTGTGTCCAGTATTTGAGCTGCCAAAAAGGGCACATGCGACTTTCACTGAACTCCAATGGTTACCCAAATCAAATTCAAGGGACTAATACTTGCCTGTAAAGAGACCTCTGGTCTCTACCAAGCTGTTTAAACTCAGTCATACAGAATACAGGCTCCTGCTCGACTGCTGCGCTCCTCTCAGGAAGGATGTCTAGTATTACATACCTGCGCAGCCTAAATATTAACTTTAATTCTATATTAGACTCTATTGGTTTTTCTCAAAGTGTTCACAGACCTACTCACTGCCTTAATCCCACCCTTGATCTTGTGCTGACTTATGGCATTGAGAGTGAACAGTTAACAGTGTTCCCTCATAACTCTGTCTTATCTGACCATTTTATGATAACCTTTGAGTTTACATTACTTGACTATACAGTTTCTGAGAAGAAATTTACATATAGAAGGTGTCTATCAGAGGATGCTTGAACCAGATTTAAAGAGTTAATTCCATCATCCTTTTCTTTAATGCCATGTGCAAATATGACAGACGATGGCTACCTAAATTTTACTCCAGTAAAACTTGACTCTCTTGTTGACAGCAGTTTCAATGTGTACAACACTGGACAATGTTGTCCCTCTGAAAAGGAAGGTAATCTGTCAGAAGAGGTTGGTTCCTTGGTATAATTCACAGCTGCATGTTTTAAAGCAGACTGACAGAAAGCTGGAGAGACAGTGGCGTTCCTCTAATATAGAAGAGTCTCAATTAGTCTGAAAGGATAGTTTAATAACGTATAAGAAAGCCCTTCATAAAGCCAAGACTGCTTATTATTCATCGTTGATAGAAGAGAATAAGAATAATCCCAGGTTTCTTTTCAGCACCTTAGCCAGTCTGACAAAGAGTCCGAGCTCTGTTGAGCCGGGTATTCCTTTAACTCTCAGCAGTGATGATTTCATGAGATTCTTTATCAATAAAATTGTTACTACCAGAGAGAAGATTGATGGAGTCCTTCCCACTATTATCAGTGATGTATCATCAAGTACAGCAGCTTTAGAACCTGATTTGTATTCAGACAAAAAATTGTTGCAGCTCAGCTTTGTGATCATTTACACAGAAATAATCTGTTTGATGAGTTTCAGTCCGGATTCAGAGTGCATCATAGCACAGAAACAGCACTGGTGAAAGTTACCAATGATCTCCTCTTAGCCTCTGATAGCGGACTTGTGTCTGTGCTTGTCCTGTTGGATCTCAGTGCTGCATTTGATACGGTCGATCACAGTATTTTATTAAAGAGACTTGAACATGTTATTGGGATTAAAGGAACTGCATTAGGCTGATTTAAGTCATATTTATCTGATAGATTTCAGTTTGTTCTTGTAAATGAAGAATCTTCCTCACACACCAGAGTAAGTCATGGAGTTCCTCAGGGTTCTGTGCTTGGAACGATTCTTTTCACTTTATGCTGCCATTAGGTAACATTATTAGACAGCATGGTATAAATTTCCATTACTATGCTGATGATACTCAGTTGTACTTATCTATAAAACCAGATGAAACCAATAGGTTGGTCAGACTACAAGCATGTCTTAAAGACATAAAGACCTGGATGACTCAGAACTGTCTGCTTCTAAATTCAGACCAAACTGAAGTTGTTGTCTTTGGACCTGAGCGCTCTAGGGAGAAATTGTCTAGCTATATAGTTACTCTGGATTGCATTTCCTTGGCTTCTAGCTCTACAGTGAGGAACCATGGAGTTATTTTTGACCAGAACTTATCATTTGACTCGCATATAAAACAGGTTTCTAGGACTGCCTTCTTTCATCTTCGTAATATTGTTAAAATCAGGAACATCTTGTCTCAGAGTGATGCAGAAAAACTGGCCCATGCATTTGTTACTTCAAGACTGGACCTCTGTAATTCTTTATTATTGGGCTGTCCCACATATTCTCTGAAAAGCCTTCAGCTGATCCAAAATGCTGTAGCCAGAGTTCTGATAAAACTAACAGGAGAGATCATATTTCTCCAGTTTTAGCTTCTCTTCATTGGCTCCCTTCAGCATAGAATTTAAGATTCTTCTCCTCACATAGAAAGCTCTTAATGACTGAGCTCCATCATAGCTTAAAGATCTCATTGTAAGATATTTTCCTAACAGAGCACTTCGTTCCCAAACTGCAGGTTTACTTATGGTTCCCAGAGTTTCTAAAAGTAGAATGGGAGGCAGAGCCTTCAGTCATCAGGCCCCTCTCTTGTGGAATAAGCTGCCAGTAAATGTCCGGGAAGCAGACACCCTTTCCACTTTTAAGACCAGGCTTAAAACTTTCCTTTTTGATAAAGCTTATAGTTAGAGATCGCTCAGGTGATCCTGAAACATCCCATAATTAAGCTGCTACAGTCCTAGACTGCTAGGGGGCCTCATCTGTCACACCTTTCCTCACTTTACTCTATTTTCCCCCCGTTTAATTTCTCAAATGATATTATGTACAGGTGACATTAGTGAGGTCATTAACTTGCGTTTCCCTGTTCCAACAGGTATCCTTTGAATGGTGTTAGTGTTTTTCCCCTCTTTTCTGTCTTCTCAAACCCCAGCTGGTCGAGGCAGATGGCCACCCTTCCTGAGTCTGGTTCTGCCAGAGGTTTCTTCCTGTTCAAAGGGAGTCGTTCCTTTCCACAGTCGCCTCAGGCACGCTCAGGACGGGAGATTGAACTGAAGACAAGTTTCGGTGCAATCTGTTGGTTTCCAATCATTTGTGGTTCCATGATTGGTGGAATGAGCTATGAAGAGCTATAAGAATAGAGAATTCCCTTTCTACCTTCAAAAATCTACTTAAGACTCATTGCCTATGAGAACATCTCTTCTCCTAACGCACAACAAAGCCAAAACTGAATTTACGTCTTCAAATTTTCCATCCTTGAATTCGATTACCCCCCTCATCTCTTTGGATAAAAACGTCTGCTAAGTAACTAAATGTCATTTAGCAGATGAAATGACATTTATACAAATTTAAAGCTGGCAATGGATGACCAACCACATGCTGTGACATAGAAGCAGACAGCGACACCTGGTGGTTAAAGTAACAAAGTACACCAATGGTCAACATTGAGGGCAGTTTGCACTTAAATCATATAGTCTCAGTAAAAATTGGCAAAAATGAGTGAATTTTAGGATAAAAAGGCAGATGGAAAATGAAGACATCACCATTTCAGCTTTGAAAGAAATTTTCACAGCTGACAAAAATGCAGCAAACACCACAACTCTACTTTCAAATCTTTAATATCACAAAATATTTATAATAAGCCAAATTATGCACAGTGACAAATTTAGAAAATGAATGTAAATCGCAAAGACGTACCCAGAATGATAAGTTTGGCCAAAAAGAAAAATAAAAGAACATTAAAATCTTAAATATGTGACTGAGATTAAAACAACGTCTACAATTTCAATCATTCTTTATTCAACCAACACACAATTAAAGTGTTGGTAAAACCATGTCTGAAATGAAGATTTATCACATGCCAATCAAGTCATTTCATCATCTGATCTCCTTCCTGCCTGCACAAATCTTACATTCTACATTTCAACCTTTGCCGAATGAAAAAGGCAAGAGAGGGCACTGAAGGCGTGTGGATCTGAAGTGCTGTTATACTCGGAAGAAAAACGAGACTGGGAATAAACATCAACCGCATTCAAATAGCAGACCAAACACAAATCATGATATCAAAGTCAAGACAAGGAATGAATGCAGCAATTTATGTTAACAATTCAGCAATTTCCAATTGTTTTAAGATGTTTTAAGATTTTTTTTGTTTTTTCAAATGAATAAAAAGAAAGAAAAAAAGAACAACAATCTTTGCCTTTTATATTGTTCACAAAACTAAAACAAGCAGAAATACATGTTTTCACATTGAATGACGTTTAGGTAACCGGATAACTGAGAACATCACTGTGCCACACAAGCTTTTAACTTAAATTCCCCCGTTTTCCCCAATATCTTTCAGCAGCTTTAACAAGCTCGCATGTGCTCAATGTCGTACAATAACAGGACAAGAGAAAACTTTTTTTTTGCATTCAAACATAATTTTTTTCCCTCCAAGTTGTTGAAAGTTAGTTCTTTATATGCATCGGATCAGTCGTCATTGTTCGTGAACGGCAATCAGCGGCCACTCAGTGACGCCTTTAAGAGGATGACAAGTGTGCTTCATCCTGATTCCACTGTGGTCCACAGGTTTACGGATATGTGCTGCAGTAGCTTTTTACTGCAAGTTGAGACTTAACTGTGACTTGAAAACAGAAACTAAGCAATGGGAAGGGAGGTGATTTGTATTTTCTCACAATCAATTAAGGTAACGGGTAGCAGATGGTAAAATGCGACTGAAGCTGTCAGAAGCTCCACCTTTTCTTTAAGGTTTATGAGATTAAAATGCTTAAGTGTAAACAGGAATACAAAACCAATAACAACCTTTACATCTTTTTGCTCGTAATATTTAAATCATAGATCAACTGCAGAACCCTGGGGTTCATATGAACTTAGTTCTATAGTACCATCATCACATCTCCAGATGCTGGTCTCCCTAAAGGCTCTAAAACTGTCGTCTATTGCACATGTCCCTCCAAGAACATCAAATACTCTTGAGCTTAGCTGCTGGAGGAGACAATGTCACAAAGACAATGAGAAAAAAATAAAGCCAGGATACAGCGAAATGTGGTGAAAGGAAAGGTAGCAAAGAAGAGAGTTTGTGCGTTTGAGTCATTATAAAGGCGTCACAGTCTGTAACATTTAAAAAAAACAAAAACAGCTGGGAGAGACCAACTCCTAATTTAAGTTCTTAGCTGCAAGTGCTTCTGAGGACAGTTATGAAAATCATTTATCCTCCTGGCTGAAAAGGCTGAAAAAAATTCTGTCTAACGCAAAATGTAGCAAAAACTGAAATAGCTGTTCAGCATCTGATTATCTTTACCAAAAATATACAGGCTTCATATTTATCTTCTGATTGGATAAGTGGGAAAGAAAAAAAAAAAAAAAAAAAAAAGGAAAACGAGCGGTTCTTTTGAGACCTCAAAAAGAGTTCTGAGGTCCACCCACATAGACGTCAAGTTTGTCTTAATAAGCATTTGGAATATAAGTGGTATGTGTAGCTTTTTCTCATACTCTCGTACTGCGAGAACTCCACAAAGATGCGCGATGAGTAAGAGAAGCAACATTTATGACTCCCACAATGTTTCAGCAAAAAAAAACTGCCCGTCTGAAAGTCGAGAGGTTTTGATGCCATCAAATCTCATCTGTGGTCCCATCCGGAGAATTCAGCCAACTTCCCCAATAAGTGGCCAGCAGTTTGAACATATTCATCAAGTTTAAAAAGTTAACACAAAGACGTACTAGGAAATCTTTTTTCATCCTGTTTCCTTAAGCAGCTCTCGTTTGATATAAGACAAAATGTCAATCCAGGGTCACAAGGGCAGCCGGAACAGCATCAGGGTTAAATGGTGAGGTGCTTTTGCACACAGACCAATGCTGAGGAGTTTTAGAGTACAGTGTGTCAAAAACCTGTTCGCTCCGCTTGGTGCAACTTCCACGATCCTGTATTCTCTTCCATGGTCTGACAGGAAATGGAGCATTGAAAGCATCTGTGGTTGTGGTTGAACTATAGCTTCATGCTGCTGAAGTCCTTGGATAGACTCTGCAGGTAAGCATCATGAATGGCACTGAGGAAGTCTGGGTCATTCTGGACAAGGAGGGAGTGAACAAGAAGAATTAGCAAACTGGGAAATTTTACAAAAAAAGAAAAGACATTTCTGATCCTAGTTCATTTCTACCTTTTTAATAGGAGAAATAGAAAGTTTTTCAAAGTTGCTGGACAGTAAAGTCAGAACAAGAGAGGAGGATTACAAGCAGCAAAGGGTCCAAACCCAGACTAACTGCAAAGAGGAGCTTAAGCTACATACACGGAGTTCCTGCTCAAATTGCTGGGCTAACATTTGTATGATGTTTAATTGACGTTTAACATAAACATGAATGCTTTTGACTTTAAAAATAATATAGGGGAAAACTGGGATGGCCAACATTAATCACATGAGAACTTGGATTTCATTTTGGGAAGGACCCGAGAAGCTGGTGATAAGTTAAGAGCCCCAAATCAAATCTGCCCAAGAGACCCAGTAGAACCTGTAACCGTTTGATCGTTAGCTTAGGGAAGAAGAAGAAGAAGAAGAAGAAAAGAGGGGAAGATCTGACTGTGAACCTGAGGACATTATCCCACCCTCACAAAAAATGAGCTAATAGGCCAACTAAACCATGCATACCAGGATAATTTAAACTAGTGAATGGGACCAAAAACTTCAGGAAATAATTTCAAGTTAGAAGTGCAGCAACTTCCTTAAAGTCTTCAAACCAACTGTCATCTTTCTGTGACCTGGAGCTGCCCCCTGCTGGTCATTAGAAAGAACGCAGGCTTAATGCACCTTTGCATTTGCTTTTCTTAACAAACACTCTTTTATTTCAGAGTCAGTAAAGACACTCGGTTGTATTCTGCCACAAGATCTGGAAGCATCAATAGACAGAGCAACACCATAAATGACTTGGCAAATATAAAGATGAACAGATTATCCTGACTATCAGTAATGTTGTTTCTAGAGAGAAACTGTTAAAATATTTCTATGTATTTTCCCAGTGCTGTGACCACCCAAAATGAAAGAACAGCCAGTTTAATCATACCAGTGTGGAGGCAGAGTCTTAAAACGCAGACAAATTCAGCCAAGACTAAATAAACTGTTTTCAGTCTTTATCCGAGTAAACCAAATAACTCAACTAAAATAAAAAGATACAGAAGCTCCAGGAGAATACTTAAATAGCTATTTGAAACTAATTAGTCAGCTTACATAGATTTTTTTTTTTTTGTGAGAACTGAACAGTTTAGAAGAAAAAAAGAAATAAAAATGAATTTGAACTTTTGTATATAACAGAAAATGGAAAGGATGTGAGTTTCAGCTAATCTATCATTTATTTTGTCAATAATCAACTCTGAATAATTCTGTCGCAATATACTGTGCAGCTCTGGTTAGAGTCAACTGCTTTTGCTTGAACTTCTCCCAAGAGTGTGCCCTTTGTTTTATGCCATTGGTGTACCTTAATGAGGTGTATCAAAGTCTCCTGTAACTGTGTTTTGCTGCAGGGGACCGCTAAGGGCTCTACGGCTCCTCCAGAGGCTGACGGTGGCTCAGCGGGACCAGGAGGGACCACTGGTGCTGCTACTGCCGGGGTTTTATTGACAGACTGCTGGAAGGCGCTGGGGGAGAGAAGCAAAGAAGCGTCCGTCCCTGGAACAGTGAGTCCTGGACTCATGGGGACACCCTGAGAACAGAAAAGGAAGACAAAGAGACAACACACTGAATTACAAACTAATTGGCCATGGTACTGGGAGCATGAGGGACAGCACACTGATGAGGGTGACATTAGCAAACAGAACTGAACTCACAGACATTGGCTTAATCAGGTTTGGAGGCTGGGAGAAAACATCCATCTTGGGTTCTTGGAAGCTATGGGGAGGAACCAGAGTGCTTGGCAGGAAGTTGGGTGCTAGGATGGGTTTGTGGATGTCTGAATGCACGGCTGGTTTGAGTGTGCTGAGTATCTCGCTTCCCAAATAGGTGGCAGACGCTACTGGAGGCGGTGTAGGGCCGAGGGGGGCAGAATGATGCTCTGAGCCGGCTGGAGGCAACATCAGCGGGGAGACAGAGCAGTGAGACTGGGGGTCTGGCCTGGGGACCACTGACTGGAAAACTGGACTGGGGTTTATGACGTATGGCGCTGGGATGAGGGCGGGGGCTTGATGCCGCTGGTTGGACCCTGGATCTTGGGCAGCAAGATGGGGAGTGAAGAGAGGACTTTGGTGGGCTGGAGCAGGATATGGTTGTTTCTGGATGTAGGCAGCAGAGAGGTCACTGGTAGCAGTGTGGTTCTGTGCAGGATTGTTCGGTAGAAGAGACTCTTTAGGGACGGACGAGCCAAAGAGCTCCTCAACTGTGATCTGCTTCACCATTGTATGCGAGGTCTGGTGGGCAATAATTATAACTCTGTTAGCTCAAACAATCACAAGACGGACACAAAACTAATAAACAGCAACGTTAATACTAATTTAATTTCCTAAGCTGATAATGATTCTTGTAGAAAGATCTACTATGAGGATTTGTTGATTTTCTTTTCTGCATTACTGTAAACAGTCACTGCATTTTGACTCTTTGGTGGACAAAATAATCAATACGAGGACACCATATTATTCTGGGGAAACTTGTGACCGTTTGCTTTTTTAAATCTTTTTCTAAATTCAATTTATAAACGACAGCATAATTCATCAAACCACAGATGGTTTGAATTAAAAGCAATTGACTGCATCAGAATGAATGATAAACTCATCATTAAATATAATTCAATTTTCAGAATTACAACTAAAATTCAGAATGACTTTGACTTATCTTCAGCAGGACGATATACATTTTCCACAGCGACCTTTCATTGAGTGCAAACATCAGGAATATGACTGAATACGACACTTAAAAAGTTATATATATCCCATATTAGCTCAGCTGTCTTTCAGCTGCTTTCTGCATGCTGACAAAGCACGTTTCCCCTCTGTCATGTTCACAGTGATACATAGATGTCACAATGTCTGACGTAGTTATATTGCCATCCCAAAATGATATGGAGAAAAACCTGGGTGCTTATTTAAACACAAAGCCGACGCGTTCAGTAGACTTTGTGACACACACAGAACTTTGCAAACAAAAGAAAGAGTAAGCAGATAAAAAGTCGGATTTAAAAAAAGAAAAAGCTCTAACCTAGCTCTTTTCTGATTTAAACGTGTAAAAAAGACATTGCAGCTGACATGCTCCTGAATCGAAATACAGCAAATGTCTCTTGCTATCAAGTTTGTTAAGATCTATTGTCAAAAACTGTTGGAGTCAGCTTCTGCTCTCTTCGAGCACCTGTAGAGCAGAATCAGTACACAGAGCACTGACAGTGGTTTGTTTGCAACTTAACAAACATTAGCAGCTTTTTCTGTTGCCAAATGTGAACACAACCTTGGGATGAAACTGGACCCTTCTCACCGTCTGTTGAGGACCACAATGGTTTTCACGTAGAGTAATACAGATAAATGAATTTTTTAGTGCATATGTTTGTGTCATGCATGTACCTTTTCTGGCAGTGGAGCACCATGTGCACGTTCCATAACTGTGCTTATGGCTGCTTTCAGATTTGGCTCTGTAGACACATCTGTATCGCCTGACTGGGCCTTCACCACATACACACATACACAGATTTTTTTATTACATAAAAAGGCTGGTAAAGGATGGTACCACCAAGGCTAAAAGAAGCAAAGAAAATATATCTGCTCATAAAAAGATCAAAAATCCAGCCGTGTCTTCTCACTTTCTGGTATTCTTCCTTGGCTTTGCTGAGCAGCTCCAGGATATCAATGGGCCGTGGTTCAGCAACCCCATTGGTTCTCCCTGGTGCTGTCCTCTCTGGTGTCTTTCTCTGGGCATAGTCTGCTTCTTGTTTCACAATCCTGGAGGAGAGCGGAAGCATAAAATAAACTCCTCACCTAACAGATGTTTGTCAACTTTCAAACCTTTTACAGAATCCTTGATTAAAGTAAAGCGAATGCATAAAGGACGACAAAAAAAAAAAACTAAAATAATAAATAATAGCCCCCAATTAATAACAGACTTGCTTATATGTCAGCTTACTTACCTGACCATTAGCTGAGCAATGCGTTGACAGTCCCTCTTGTCATAGAACCAAATACTGTAGATACCTACTGTTAAAAAAAACACAAACAGTGTATTTTGGACTTTGTCCATTCTGGCTGCAAAGCAAAACAAAACAAACAAAACTCTTGACACATAAAGAAACTTCTTAGACAACCAAAGCAACTACTACTGAGCTTTAGAGTGTTTGGAATGAGTAAAAACATGAACCACTGAAGCTGTGATGTAGAACAAAAATCATGACTAATATGAGATCACCATCACCAGCAAGAAACGACCTGATGCAGAATGAAATGTAATGAAACAAACTGGAAATCATAAGTTTTTCGCTGAAACATTAGCTAGAATATATTCCACTGCTTATCTGTTGTTTGTGTGTGATGACATACTGGTGTATTGAAGCTCCCCAAGAGGCTGTGGTAACCTAGCAACCTGAGCGCCTGCCTCCCTGCAGCACCTGCTGCTACCTCAGGGAATATGAAGCAGTGTAAACAGGTGAATGTGTGTGTCTGAGCTTCGCCTCAACAATACTCTCTAAGTCCGAGTAGATTTGCCAGCCTTGAGAAGTGAGCTGACCGGGATTATAAGGAGACTGGAGCGAGACTCAAACCATCATCAACTATCAACTTTTCTGTGAGGAATCAACTCTCTCCGTGTCGGACTCGCTGCTCTTTAATCAAACTTCTATCTTGTGTCAACTCCTCAGAGGGAGGGGTCTTAAAATGTTGTGCATGCTGCTCTTTTGAGATGACAAACTGGGAAATTATACTTTCACTGGCACACCTTCATGTCAGCAAAACAACAAACAACTGACTCTGCATGCTGACAGAATTACTTTCCGAGACATAGTGGACATTTGGACTGATTCAGGAACAAATAGATGGAATAAAAACCAGGAGAAGATACCACCGGGAACCGTTTACTCCGACCCATCTTCCAGAGGAAACTTACAGCTGTCAGAGCTCACAGCCTGAGGAATACTGTCAATCAGAGGTGTGCCAAACGACTGTACATGTATGTAAATCTATCTTTCTGTGGCTCAACTCATTCTAAGGAATTAAAATGACACCAAAAGCAATCACGCTCAAGTGACGCTATCGGAGAAGCTGCTCTTAACGGAATACCAACAAGACTTATCATCATGTCCTCCATACCAGCCAGGCTGATAGGCAAACAAAGTCCAAAAGGGGAGCAGTCTACTTTGACGTTGACTCTGGCCATGCTGTTTTTTCTCATAAGCAAACAAATGGGAAAGCAATCAAACTCCTTGTTCGTTGCCTTGTTGAAACTCCTGTTCAGACTTTTAATAGATCACCTTGGTGGCAGCGGTGTCAGTTACTTTTTGAAGATCTGAGGAATTTTGTCATTCTTCCCTTCATCTTACTTTCTTAAGGCCAGTGGACATCATTGAATTCAGCCACCAGCAAAATCCCAACTTATAAACTAGTATAGATCAAGTAGCAGTCTGATTAACCAATCAGAACCCTAACTCTCTTTAGTTGTTGCTCCGATGCAGAAAGATAAATCTGACCAAGCTGAGCTGAAGCTGCCATTTGGTTGGCCAGCGTAGGCCATGAGCGACAAAGTGTTCCTGCTTAATGCGCCAAGATGCCAACATGACCTCAAGCAAAAAGGAGAAGAGATGTTCCACCGAACACTGGGGAGGTGTTTGTCGAAGATACTAAGAGGTACCGTTATAATCAGTCATGTGATTGTGACTGTGTATGTGTATGTGAGTGTCAATGAACATCATTAACACTGACAGTTGTAAGCAAAATTCTGGGAACTCCCAGTGCACTTATTTAAGCTTATTTTAGATGTGAAAACGAATGCAAAAAGGGGATGAAAAACAAGCAGAGGGTCTAAATAACTTAGCATTTAGCTTTTCATATTCTATAAGTGTACAAATGTATGCTTGGTGCCTTCAAAGATATGCACATTTACATTTTTCTTTAACAGAATCTTCTGTAACAAAGCAATGTTTTATAGCCGATGTATTTTGAAAAGAAATATGGTACTAAGAAAAGTTTGTGATATTCCCACAGATGGACAGATTTTTCATAATCTATCCAACTGTATTTGATATCTGAATCTTAAAACTTGCAACTCATTTGCTAAAGTGGCTATTTGGCTAGTAGCCACTGACTCTCTTCTGTTCTGAACTTCAAGAAACAATGAAGAGATTACAGACAAGACATTAGGTAATTTAAAAGAAATGCACTAGAGTTATGTTGACAGGTAAATTCTTTACGTTTCTCTCCTACACAGAATGCTTTCTGTGTAAGTGTTTCCTTTCTATAAAACACTCACAGTTGCCATTCTTGTAGAGCAGGAAGGGATCTTGCAGCTGGAACTCCAGATCTTTATTGATGGGCTCCACCAGGTTCTTTGTACTCAGTCGATTCATGATGGTGAATCCATGACGAGGGGAGGCAGACCTTCAATGGACAGAGGACAAACGTCACCTTCTTGATCCCACTTTACATACCCTTGTGCACAATATCAAGTTATTACTTTATTGTTTTTAATGACGAACATCTAGCAAAGCTTTGGACTTTAAACCTGTTTAGCAAAATGAATATGCTCAGAAGTAATCCAATTTAAACACATACATCACATAACACTTCAAATGAAATATAATCAAGTATTGTAGGAAAAGTTTAGTTACAATTTGGTTTGATTTTTTTCAAGATGGAACAAATATAAAAAGACATTTTAATTGTAAGTAAATATTTTACAGTTTAATTATTTTGTTTGGTCGTAAGTCAGGCGTCTTGAGTTTTTTTTTTTTTTTTTTTTTTTTAAAAAAGCAAAGAAAATCTCTTTGTCCTTTAATTGATTAGTGCACTAAGAGGCTTATATCCTAAATAACAAACATTTGAATTTATCACCAAACAGTGTATAGTTTTTTTCGTTTTCAGAGCTATGGGTATAATTCATACAATCACACAAAGATGACTTACAGTTTGTTTACAAGGACCGCGGCCTACACACGTGCGCGGAATACGTCAAATGACAGCGTAAAGATACGTAACGATAAACAAGTAAACAACCTTCACGGAGCTCCAGATAAATTACAACAGATACATGTTTGTACGTACCTTGCATACACAAACAGGGTACCTTCAATGTCCGTTTTCTCCTGAAATAAGAAATTATATTCTGAGACACAAACAAACAAACAACAACCGCTAATCCAAACGTGCTGAATGATGGGGGCGACTACAGTTAGCCCAACGAGCCATGTTCAGTTAGCTCCCGTAAAATGACGCTGAACTATTAGTACTAAACGAACTTATACATGAGAAGAACTGAACTACTAGTAAAAATAAAAATCATCTGAGAATTTTGGCAGGATAAATTGTCCAAATCCTGGCTATTTCTCTTAGTATTTTATTTATTTATTTTTTTCTAGAGAAGCTATGCTGCTAGGTTAATTTATAGATAGCTTTGCTGGATTTCCACTTTACTGTTTCAAGTCTTAATCAAACTTACCCATTCATTCGTTTTGGAGTTAAAGGTGTAGAGAGCCACCTGGCCGGTTACATCGAGCAGTCGGTGTATGTACGGATCGTGTCTTTGCAGCGCTGCTAAACTCATCATATGTCCAGCGTTTATCGTCTCCATCTTGGATGTGATTGTTGCTCCCGCACGGACGGATTTCTGCAGACACTTATAACTTCCGGCGTCTCAGCGTTAGAACAAATTCCCCTGCGAATAATTTGTTCCGCTGGTATTAATATGAATTGTCATTTGAAATTTCCTAAAGTAGCCCTCACCTCTTTGTAGAAAGTGGTTGTGTTCCAAAGTGTCTCATTGATTATGATTTATACACTTCAGCAATTCAATTCATACATATAAAAAATGAGGCTATAAAAACAGCGCCTTTATACTGATTTTATACTTATTTTTGTGTCAATAGTATGTTGTCTATAAGGATAATAAAATATAACGTCTATACAAAAACGTTTGTTTTTGTTACTGACCTTTGTCTTTTTAAGATATATGCAAATTATTGCATTTTTAATTCAATAAAACATAATTTGCTCAATCTAAACATAACGTTTCATAAAACTTGTAATACAAAAAAAAAAAAAAGAGAACGTGTAGGTATTTGAATAATCAACAGGGAGTTTTAAATAGGAAGGGATCAATATTTTAAGTGTAAACTCGTGGTTAAAAGTGTGTATCTTTTAAAATCCACAACTTTTTAAATAATTTTCTTTTTAAAAACCAGAAATGTAAAAAGAAGCCTTTTTTTGTATTTATATTATTACGTTTTTTTAATTATTGAATATTGTTTAAAAAAAAAGAATCAAAATCTTGTTGTTTATCAATCATAAGTCTGTTGACAATATTTTCTGACATTTCTTTTTTTCTATTGCTGAGCGATATCCACGATACCCACTAAAAACTCATGTCTTCAACATGTCATCGTGAATACAGCAAAAAAAAAATGCACTGGTTAAAATGTAATTTGTCACATGTGGAAGTGTCAGGGATATGCTTTTTCAAAAGAAAACAAACTCTTCGCCTGTACTGTAGTCTCCTTCAAATGTAATTATTTCAATTCATTCTAATTTACTAACTAATCTATTCTATAGCATATGATATTCTGGATATTCTGAAAATCTGCACAAATATATTAATCAAAGCCATTCTGAACAGTCAATGTTACATTTTAAACCAAAGATTGACTCAAATTGCCTCCCAATTAATGCCCAGGTACCTAATATGTAAATGCAATATATCTTTGTCGCAGGGCCCCAGTATAGTACTTCCGTTAGTCGTAATGAAATCATAAGATAATCGTCCTTACATTTAGGTAATACAACCTAACCAAAAGCAGAGTCTAAAGTCAGAATAACCCTGAGTGTGTTCGAGAATGCATATTCAATGTAATTATTTTAACAGAATACTTTCAATTCGTATTGTTAATTATCTGACCCAGTTGGGCTGCAGCTGTCTACCTCACCTGCCTCATGTAATGAAGATTGGCGCAGGGATTAGAACCGCAGGATTACGCACCACCGTGAAACACTTTTATCCTCCGTACAGGCACAGGTAATCCAATCACGGGTAACCTTCCAGCAGAGCTCTAAACAAGTCATTTCCTTTCGAACCGCCGTGGACAGAGCACAGAAAACGGCACTATGAGGCCCCAGCGAAGAGCCAGGTGACAGAATGCCGTTCATTATAAGGGGAAGACCCCTGAGGGGTAAGTCCAAAGACCTGGGACACAGCGTGAGTTTATCCATGTGGATATGATTAAATATTCATCTTAAAGAGCAACCAGCTTGGTAAAGTTATCGTCATGATAACCTGCTATTTATAAAATTCCCCACAGATCTGTCAGCTTCGGAACGTTTAGGCTGAACTAAACTCCATATCAGATACAGATCAAGGCGTACACAAACTCTGTTAATGTAATGCAACAAGTAGGAATAATTACTGACATCTTGTGAGTTTTGTTTTAGAACTTCTTGAAATGATTTACAAAACTTTCCCTTTATTCGTCCTTTGAATTGTGTTACAAACAGCATAATCAAAAACATCTGGCAATCATAGAAAATAGTTCTAAATCTCTAAATCACAGTCGATGTAAAGACGTCCCTTTCCCCCCAAAGCAACAGGTGCATTTCCACATTCTGACCGAGTGTGATGTCAATAAAGCGTCGTTAAGACTGCTCCAGCTCGTGACCAGTCCTTGTTCAGCCACAGTGAGATGAATTGACAGCAGTGGATTGACCGCAGCTGCCAGCGCGTCCTCTCGGATCCGCCGTGAATCTGCAGGCAGGCACCCGGATGTGGCGAAAATGTTCAGCGCTCCTCTCGGGGTCTGCGCTGGGAAAACCTTTTATAATTCAGGTTAGCGGCTCTGTTCAGCTTCGCGCCGTCGACATCTTTGGGTGTTTTTTTCCAACGATGAGTTGGATTTAAAACGGATCTTTTCGATGTGGATTCGAGGATGCAAGAAGCAGATGAACAGTCTGAAGGTAAAAGCCGTGCGTGGAGCGCAGGAGGAGAGTTGGAGCGCTGTGGGGGCGAGAGCGCTCGTTTGGTTTATTCTCTGGATGTCTGCCTCATCTATGTGATTATATTCTCTGAGTTGTGTCTGATGCCGACGTGTTTTCCCCAACTTATTTCAGTGTCGAGGCCGTGTATAAACATTGAAGGCGTTTGTTCTGTGTTGATTTGTGTTGAAACCAGTTCAGCCATCAAATCCATTGGGAAGCGAGTTTAGACTCGCTCTCAGAAGAATGGTTGACTTTAATATCACGGCAAAGTGGTTGTTTCGGAACCACCTGACAGCTTGTCTGCCATGAGAAAGTAAAACTTTCAGGTAAAATCGGTTTCTGTGGTGCAACAGTGGTCCAAACAAACGCTGCCATGTTTAGTGGGTAAAGTCAAGATGAACACCAGGGAGTCAACACTTGTTTGGTCAAACAGATGTGCCATGTCCAGCAGGAGTGCTGGATAATTCTTTCTACATCTCAAGGGCTGCAGTCTGTAAGCATCAGTAACAGTAACAGTCTGGACTTGAAACTGTATATCTCAACTGTCTGACTAAGGTGAATTTAACTAAAGATGATCATTTCTTTGATTTTCATTGATCATATGATTTGATAAATTACCTCAAAAGTTTATCTTTGAATTACATTTAGATGAACAGGTATCATTGCCAGATGCAGTAAATGTATCCAAAATACTTTCACTGGCAACAAATGAGCACTTTTTTATAACTTTGCTCTTTGACCCTTTTCCTTGCAGGACTTTATTCAGCTTTTCACTTTGAGTTTCTCTCTACACAGCTCACTTAGAGCCACTGCTTATTTCAGTGTTTTGGGGGGGCGGGGTTCTTTTGGTGACATTAAAATGTTGGTTAGTCTGTGGTGGACAGTGGGGCATGATGTGATGGCGCTGTGGACTTGCAGTGTACCAAAGTGACTATGTCAAGGGCACTGTCTTTTTCACTCATGGTCTGCATTGATTTTAATGACTGCCTCCGTCAGCCATGCACGCTGCCATGCTCTCTCTACCTCTTCAACGGTCTTTTTGAACCAGCTCTCTTCCTCTGATTTTTCTGCCAACTTGTTTCTGGATGCTTTCCTGTTGTATACACGCATCCGTTTTCAGCAAGTAATTGTGGCAGTAGCAGGATTTTAGAGTGAACTGCAAAATAAGAAGGATCAGTCCCATCGTTAATGTCCCTTAGGTTTTTCATTTTTTAAATTCTTAAGCTCAAATGAAATTCTGGCACTTCCCTTCAGACAGGAGCTGAAATAAAAATAATCTCTCAATGCCCTCTCAATGAAGAAATTCAGAGTCACCTAAGCTTTCTGATTTGTTGTGAAAAGCATAATCTCTGTCGTTACGCCTGTGTGTTTGTACTTGTATGTTATCAATAAGTTAAAAGATGATGTTGACGAGTAGAAGTGAATGGTACTGATGTTAGCTTTTAATATTAGTATTGATCTTATTCGTGCAGTCAGATAACGGACCAAAAATTATTGCACAAAATTGCCAAAGACATTGTTCTCAAGATACTCTTCTTTATCAAAAGCGTTTATGTGAAGCGTAATCTTTACCGAAATTAAGTACAACACTAATTTCTTTTTATGCACTTGAAAGCATTTTGTCCTTCTTGTATTATAAGAATGTTATACATTTGAACTTATTGTCACACAATATTTGTGATATATGATACATATAATTCTGAGTTGCCAATCTTAAAGCCGTGTTGAATTTGACATCGTCAAATTTTCATGCCCTCCAGTGGCTGCATCAGAAATTTCTGAAAAAAAGAAAATTATACAAAGATAACTGCGCTGACACTGATTTGTTTAGTTTATACCCTCAATATAACAATTTGCTTGTCTTTGTTTCCTGCCCTGTCTTTTCAGGGGCACAGTATGCCAGCAACAGAAGGACCACTCTCTCCTCTGACACCCCGGCGCTCTGGTCAGAAAGACAGTCAAATCTGCACCAGCTCCATTCACCAGAGCCCCTGGAGGCTCCCGCCAGCACTGGAAAGCCCGTCGGCTCCTCTTATGGCCTCCTTGGGACCAACAGTGGCATTCAGGGCTCGGTTGGCGCTGCTTCTGGTGTCAGCCCGGTCCTCTCGTGGCAAGCCGCCATTACTGCTGTGCGGCAAGCACAGGACGATCCTCAAAAACCTGAAATGAATTCAAGGCCCTCAGTTTGCACCACTGGGCAAGCACCTGTCGGCTCACTGGCACTGAGGAAGAGGCAGCAGTATGCAAAAAGCAAAAAGCAAGGAGGATCTACCAACAGCAGGCCACCCAGAGCTCTGTTCTGCCTCACACTCAACAACCCAATCCGCAGGGCCTGCATCAGCCTGGTGGAATGGAAGTATCTTTTAGCCCAGAGACAGAGGCACTGGTTGAATGAATAGAGCAACAGATGACTGGGTGTGAGATTGGATTCTGTTTGTTTGTGTGAACACATTGCTCCATAGATTATTCAGTGGATGGTTGGGGCAGTGAGTGAATGTATTAATCAATCAGCTGGTGAGATGTTGAACTATAACTGGGTTATTGGTTTTGAAAATGTATGTAGACTGCAAATGAGTTTGACTTTAAACAGAAAATAGCTTTTTAAAACAGCGGAAATGTCCAGTTTGCTTTTTTCGTGAGAAAGTAACTCCCTTTGTAAGGACTTCTTCTTTATAACGTAACATACATAGAATCTACATTAAGCCCTTTTTACACTGGTCAAGAAAAAAAAGAACTCCACAAACACCTGCTAACATCTGGCTTGATAATGTGATCCAGCTGCGTTCAACATTGATTGAAGCACAATGTTCCCATGCACCACTACTTCCAAAGCTACAGGAATCAAAGAAAGAGTTGTTTACTGACCTTAACTTCTCACATGGAGGTTCAGACAGTGTAAGATACTCTCAGTCTTGTGGTGTGGGCCTCTATGATCCAGTCAAAAAATAATGAACTAGCCTACTTATGTTAGAAAGTTGTTTTTATCAGAAATTGTGATTCAACACCACCGTAGCCTGCAGGATACAGTGTAATGTCATTCCTTCATGTTGTCGTAACTTACAGTTGGAGGATAGTTACGGGATGTTACTTCAGTAGGGTGTATGTTGTAGGCTTCGGCACAGCGAGGGTGAACACTACTAATGGCAGCGGGAGGGGGATTAAATTGCTTTTCTTTTTGCAAATGTACCCTTGTTTAAACAACCTCTTTAAATATGCTAGTGTTAAAAAAAACAGGTCACTGAGGGAAAGTGGAAAAAAAAGAAGCCATGAAGTTGTCTTTGCTTAATACTGGCATTACAAGCTTTACAGCTGTTTAGATTGTTATGAAATGCTTTTACATGATCATACATATTGACCTATATTTTGAACCAGCAGTTCTATTCACATGGCTTCAATCTTCCTGATATTTCTATTAGTTTGTAATAGTGCTCTTTGAGATTCTCGTCTTCCTTAACAGTCTCTTTTCAGACCCTTTGATATCTTTATACTGCTGTCTATTTTTGCCAACTGCGTGGCCTTAGCCATCTACATCCCCTTTCCTGGAGACGACTCCAATTCTACCAACCAAGAACTGGTGAGTGGTAACACAGATGATGGGGTTGTAATAGATTTGCTGAAATGTACTTTTTAGCCCGAACAGCTCTCTGTGCATGATCTTTGATGTTTTTGCGATGTCTTGTTTTTGAGTACATGGCAACAGAAGGTGGTTTAAATTCAAATCTGGATTTCAGTGATTTGCTTAGAGGTCATTTCGTATGTTACACTAATCAAACATCTGTATTTTTGTATTTTGGATCCATGTTGTGACGATTGAGAGTTTGAGACTGGGTATAGGCACACATCATGGCTATTCGCAGAATGTATTTAGAGCTGGTATTTTGTGTTTTAGATGGAAAGATTTGCAGGAAAGCTAGGGGAATATTTATGGAAATGCAATTAAGTGCTGAGCTTTTTATGAAACCCACAGTGAGAACATTCAGAACAGGCTTAATATTGCACATCCTTCCTGTTTCGACAACTACCTGAATTTGTTTAAAAAAAAGAGAGATGTAGAAGTGTAAAGCTGAACTTTTTCTCTCTACAAAATTAAGGAAAATGTGATTAATGTTTTTAAACTCCTGAAATATTGGCTAATATCTAAGTATCAAGGGGTATATGGGTTTATAAGTGATGGGTTAATCTCTTTTTATACCACAGGATTGATTGGAACCTTTCTTTTTTTTTTTTAGTATTTTGTGAACTAAACTGGTTTTCTTCTGTCTCAGGGATAGTTTGCTATTACTCTGTGGGTTGCAATTGGATCTATCTTTTATCTGGTAGCACAAAGCCTGATAGACCTACTTTTTTGATCATTTGGATACTTTATGTTGAATGGACCAAGCACATACAGTGCGTAATTGAAGGGGTTTTATTTTCTTCTGGCTTTTCCCATGTATTTGTTCAAAATGAGCTCTGCAGATGCTGGTTGTGTCATAAAATATGTCAGAGTTTTTGTTTCTAAAACCCTCGTGCTGCTTGTTGTTAGTGCAACCATGTGTCATTAGAGGGATTACACACAAAGGCTTTAGACTTCTGTATGAGAGTGATTGGCTGGATGCGTGACTTTCGTCACACACAGGGCTTTCCTGGCAATATTTGGATAGATGTGTCTGGTTTTATTGTTCTGTTGACACACACATATACTGGTGTGTGCCTACATACATACACACACACACACACACACACACACACAGAGCGGTTTATCCCTCTGTGTGACACAGCGGCAGTTCACTGAGGTGAAAAGACAGAAGGGAGTTTTATCATGCTGCACCCATAATTGCAGATCAATTTGACATTCAATTTCAAACAAAACAATAATTACTTTACAAAACAATAAAATGAATAAATTTAGCTCCAATCAGATTTTGCAATATACTTGAATGATACTGAAATCTTCAGAAGCAGGTATAGTGTATGTGCTTTGTTTTTTTGATGTACATTTCTGTGCACTCACACACTAAACTATGCCTGAAGCAGTGTGTGCAGACTTTGTTGCATGTTTTTGTTGTCTGGTTACAACTCTGTGTGTTCAAAATAACTAAATCCTGATTGCATATTTATAGTTTCACCAAATAATGCTAGTTCTCAGACATAGTAGGGAAAGCACTGGTGATCCTAATAACATTAACAGATGCTGTGCTGGGTTAGTGTCTCAGTAATGACTGTGACACTGAGACAGGTCCCTGAAACTGGAGCATCTAAATAGGATTCAGCCATGTGTTTTTTTTCTTGGTTGCGCTCTTCCTCCTTTGACTTGTCAGACTGTCTATGGTAAAATGGAAGTTTGAAGACAACAGACTCTAAATCCTGCTCCTGATGAAATGTTGGCTCATAAAGAATGAAACCTCACCCAACCACAGGAAATATTAACATGTGGGTGCCTGGTATGATGGAAACCCAGCATTTTTTAAGTTTGTACAGAAATGCACTCCATCTTTTATTGTTCTGACTTGGAACACGGTCAGCTTAACTGTCTTGAGCAAAATGTTTGCTCTTCTGAGGCACTAATTGAGAAATACCAAATAAAAAAGTCAACTCACAGTAGATATTTAAAGGTCCATAACCAAACAGATGTAAGAGCTGCTTGAAAGTTTAAAAAAAGGATCAAGTTCGACTGACCACTTCAAGTATAACACAAGTGGTTTTTACCTGTTGTTCGTAACAGTATGAAACAAATGCAGCAACGCACTCAAGTCAAGTTTGTGTCAAATGTGTGAGTCATTCGTTCAGTTAGTTGCTTACAGCTGTTATCTCCTCATGAAAATTAAGAGCAGAAGGATCTAATAGCTTGTCCAGGGCAAGTGAGAAGGATCAAACTCAGACAGAGAAGTTCACCATAATTAGTTACGCCTGGAAAAGATTGGGAATAGTGTTTGTAATGTTTGGGTGTAATGACAATGAACCTGAACCTGAACCATGTGTTTCAAACTCCCACCATTGTTCTTTTCTTGTATGGGAGTCAGTGGACTAACGACAACTTCCTCGTTACATGCGAGCAAATCAACAATGTACAACATGTCAAGGTTGTCATGTAGCGAGCTATCACAGTTATAAAACATCATCATGCAGTCACATATGACTGCTGAACATCATCATGCAGCCGTTTACAAAGTAGTGCATAGAGATTCAATGTTCTGCCATGAGTTAGTGTTGGTTAGCTAGACCACAGAGATCAGAAATATATTCCAATGTAAACACCATCTTGCAAAATGTGTGTGATTTCCCCTCAGATTGTGTTGCCAAAAGAGCAGAATGAATTTTTATAGTAGCTTAATCCTGTGAGTGTAGAAGAGTCCTCAGAGGACTTTCTCTTGCAGTGAAAACATTTGTTTTTTTTCTCTGAGGCTATCGAGGGACGTTCTTAGCCCCATTGGGAATTGTGTGTGTGTGTTTGTGTGTGTGTGAACTAGTGAGAGACGGACAGAGAAATGTAGCGTGTTCTATCAACAGATGGGGACTATTCACGCTGCCCATTTCTTTCCCTCATCACTCACTGTACGATGTACAGTATGTGTGTGTTTTTTTCTTTTTCATCTGTGGTCTTTCTAATGGTCACATGTTACCGTTTTTTTTCTCCTGTCACGGATGTGGTGTCTAATCTTCTTGCAATAGACATTAATTGATCTTTTTTTGATTTTAAGAAAAATCACGTTTATAATTTACATCAGATTTTTGTTGATAATTCAAAGTTTTGTCTATGGCACTGAGATGAGACTGCAAACACTTTATGCAATTACTCATATTTTTGGGAATTTTGTGGTTTTCATGATTCTAATATGGAAACTTCTGACAATACTTCAGTAAAACATTAAATTAATTTCACAAGAATCTTCAGCAAAAGATCAAAACTAGTAGAGCTTGTTATTCGAATTTGCTAATTCAAAATGGATTAAAATATTTTATGGCCTCCTCCACCTAATGAAAATAAGTTTATTACTAACTCTTTACTGTTGTTATGTCTCCACCTACATGCTCCCCTGTATTTATCAGTTTGTCCATAATTTCACCTGTCTGTTGTTTTCTTTTGAGAAGGTGTCAAAGACTCAGTTTAAATAGTCTTAAAACACTGGAATGAATTAAAATGAAATGACAATGAAATGGTAATCATGAGGGAAATGTCATGGTTTTGTCACTGAAAATGAATTATTGGTTTTAATATGCTACTGTATTGTTATTATTACTGATGCTGTGTCTGGCTTAGGTTGACTATACTACTGGGAGCTGGTGGTGTAAGCAGAGTATGAATCATTAAACTGTGAGCATGTCAAAGGTCATGCTCCCTCAAAGGAAATTTGAAAGCTAAGCCCTAAAGTGGCAACTTCTGATGAAATTTTGGGGCAACGAGAGAGTTCTAGTCTAAACAAAAACCTTTTCCTAAATCTCAGTTGTTTTCATCATTAGTTTATATTAAAAAAGAAAAATAATGTACCAACTAAGTCTAGAAATTGTAAGTTAAATCTTTATACTACCTCACATGACTTCTTAGGCCTTTTCTGGCAGAATGTTAGACTTTTGAAAAAACTGAAACTACAATGCGCAAAAGGCAATGAAATCTTAAATCTGTAATTTATTTGAATCTTTATTCACTAGGTATTTAAGTAAAACTTAAATGATTTCAGTGTTATCACTTATGAACTCCATTGTATTTAGATAAAACAAACAAAAAAGGTGGGAGACAAGCAAAGAAAGACAAAAGTGATTATAGAATATAACATAACGATGTTCTGGAAAACTCTACAATCGGCAGATAATTTAGAGTCACGTGAGCATGCAGGATTGGGTACGAAAAGGGCCATTCACCAAAGACTTTGTCTTCCTAAGCAAAGATGGGTCGTGGCTTACCACTTTGTGCCAACCTTGGTCAGATAATCATTTAAAATATTTCCGGTGCAAAAACATCTACAGATTGGGGGATGTCTCAAAGCTTCAAAAGCCAGTGATAGTTGCACGTGAGCTTCAAGCCCTCAGGCAGCATTGCATTTCGTGGTCAATACAGCCACATGGGCCTCAGTTGTACCTTGGAAAACCGTTGTCACTTAACCCAGTCTACACCCGATCTAGTTTTTGCAACAACAAACTATCAGTTACTAATACTGTTACTAATGCTGTTTATCCTCTGGGAGCCATGATGGGTGCAGCGTTGCAAGTGCTGTGATAGACGCACACACACAAAAAAATTCATTCAAGTTTTAGGGAGCACGGGTCTCTTTCTTATAACTGGAGTATTCCCACATATGCTTTGTCCTTTTTTATTGAGGATGTGGGTGTTGCTTTATCAGATTATTCATGATTATCACCTTCATAGCAAAAGGAAGATAAATATACAACTGAGAGATTCAGCTACTGCAGATAAAGACAGTTTTTAGGTGATTTTGCCTTAGTTTTAAAATGATCCGTTGCTTTCAGTTCATTTATATCCATATGCTATTCAATTATCTTGTATATAGTAATATATATGCTTCAGTCATTCGTCTCATAATTTCTCGATTTGGCGTTGGATGCTTGGCTCATTAAGGCCACATTTACACATAGACGGGTATTTAGAGAAACAAATATTTTCCCCCCTCCGTTTTCAATAATAACATCGTGCACACAACATTGTTTTCAAAATACTTGTCATTTACATCAACCCGCATAAATACCCCGTCAAGCGCCATAATAACTATGCCAAACCTATTGGCGGCAGTATAGGGAAAGGAATAAAGCCATGCAAGCCAATCAAAATCCTCAGAATCGAGGACTTTCCTCATGTGAAGGAGGAGATAACTCGAGCAAATATCACAACAAAACTGAAGGCAATAAGAGGGAAATATAGACAGTCAGTGGATACTGGACGCAGGAGCGGCCACGGAAGAGTGGTGCTCCTCTATTTTGAACTGTGCGATCAGGTTTGGGGTGGCAAATGCAATAAGGCCACAAACGTAAAAATTAGTAGAACTTTAACATCATCCATGATAATCCTGATCAGTAGCCAAACAAACTGTAAACATAAGGCGCTGGCATGACGTTAAGCATTTTCTGGCGCATAATGTGACGTTTAAGAACCTAAAACGCCGTTTCTCCCAGTTGACACAGCAACACATAACCGGTGTTATCAGAAATCTCCACTTTGGCCGGAGGTTTTAGAAATAATCGTTTTCTGTGATAAAAACGGGGTTTTGGTGTAAATGAGAGGCCAAACCGCAGGAAAATATCTGCGTCTTCCTATCGTGTAAACGGGGCCTAAGGTTCAGCCTATTATGAAGTGTTTATTCTAAAATATTACATATATTTGATAACCTTTATCTTGATTACAATTGTCAGTCACAAATCAGAGTGACTGATGAATTCAGCTGCATTATTCTTCAGTTGTTATTCTGTAAATATGTGTGATGCCGTTCAACTTGAACTTTCAGGCCGCTTTACAAGAAGAGGTAAGCACTCAGAGTCAATCTCAGAAATGCTTTCGGTGAAGAAATGTTGCTGTTTGTAGTAAATCCATGTGACCATGTGTTTGAGTGTGTATTTTATTTTGTGTAAGAGATTGTGTGTGAGTGTGAGAAACTGAGTGTGCAGGAGGGGAGAGAAAGTAAGTGTGTCAGTGTGTGTGTGTGTGAGCAAAGGATTAAACTGGGGACTGGATTAGTCGGCACTAAATGAGTGGAGGTTGCAGAGAGATGGGTGGATTGAAGGATTGAATTGGTGGAGAGATGCAGGGTGGTAGCTTGCAAGTGGGACGGTCCAAAAAGAGGAGATTTTAAAGAACACCCTTATGTTGGTCAACATAAATATATGTGGCACTTTCAAAAGAAAGGCTAAAAAATTGTACATTAGTTATCTGTTGCTTCATCAGTTCTCTGTAATACATTGCTCCCATTGCTTTGCTGATGCTTTACTGATGGCGTTTCCATTCCTAGCAGCACGTGACAGCGTTGATGCTTGTGATGTAATGATGTTGACAGTTGCCACTTTGAACTAGGACAAAAATGCCCCATCAAGGCAAAGGAAGGGTTGATGGGCTGCGTATAACTCCTTACCTTCAAGCGAGAGTTTGGTGGTTCAAATTTGGTCCTGCTCCATCTTTCCACAGTCCTTTCAATTTTCTACTTCTGCTGTACATCCACGACTAGTTACTTTTCTCTTTTGCTTTCATCTGCTAACGGTTAGGAGTTCAAGTATATGGTTAGATATAGTCCTGCAGTGCAGTTCACATTAAAACGAGGACTACCATGTGTGACAATCGTAGACGGGTCAGACAGTGTGAACTGTTGATTTGAAGCTTTGCCCTCAGCATTTGGTCATCACCATCTTGATCTCTCAGATTACTAAAAGTATGTTTCTTTGAGGACAAATATCTTTAAAATAGAGAAATTATTTTCAGAAGGTCTCGAACTAATGACCCGATAATAGCTCATTTGGAAAATGTATTGAAGCATTTAATGAGAAAATTTGTTTATGAAATGGGAGCCACAAAGGTTTTGAAGCACCCTTGTCCTGAGTGGTACTGCGCTATAAGTTGCTTCTGCATCTTCCTGTTTGATGGTGGACAGCTGAAATCACTTTTTCTTCAGTTTTTGTCAACAATTTAGAAAAATATGAACATAAACTTTTTGTTGTTGTCTAGTTTAGACTTTCAACGCCAGCAGCTCTTTGAAATTGAGGTCTGCAGTGTTTCTGTGCTCCCTTTGACTTGTTTATTTCTTAGACTTTTCTTAGAAAGACTTAGACTTTCTGTCCTCTTCTCTTCATCTCTCACGTATTATTAAATGTGTCATTCTATCTACTTAACTGCCTCAGTCTTTTCAGCCTCCTCTGTCTATTCATCATATTCTTTTCATTTAACTAACCCGATCTCCTGCTCCCCCCTTCACCTCTATTCACTCTGCTGAGTGGAGAATGATTAATATTCTATTAATCTGATTTAGTAGACTTATGACGGCCCCTTTGACCGCTAGCTAACATACTGCTGATCAGGTTGTAATCCCATAAGAATCCTTTATGAATCTGCTATGTTAGAGATTTCATTAAGTAGTAAATAGTGTCTGTGTGAGAGGTGAAAGATTTCATTTCTTCTTGCCTGGACCCCTATGTTCTTGGTTTGGCTATATTTGTCATAAAAGATATAAGATATGATACATTTCAGGGATGATAGATAATTTTTTCTCATACAGAACAATTTGCCATTTCTATCAGTGTGGTTTTGGTCTGTTACCTTCAAATACATATATTTAATAAAAGGCCAGAGAATCAAAATATTTTTGTTAAAAATTAAGAAATGAATGCATTTGCTAGTTTTTGCTTTGCTTTTTTCTTTACTTTGATGTACAGGTCTCGCACACATTTGTCAGTCAACAAACTCTAGTTTGGGTCTTTTACCACAGCTCTAATGTATGTATCGTGTCACCAAAGCCGTCACTCTCAACCACAATACATAGTTGTTGCAATTACCTTTGAGCTTGCAGTGCTGTGGATAAGTTGTGACTTGAAAAAATCTTCAGTATCCAATTATTTATCTTAAGTGCTGCTGTTCTTGCTTCAGCTAGCTGTAGTAGCATCGAGTGACTGACCATGACATCTCACCAGGTGAGTGTTCAGATCTGTTGTGCCACCACTGTGCTTAACTGATGCTCTCTGTTCCCTCCTCATAAAATCCAAATGATTTCCAGATGTTAGATGTGAGGCCGTTGTAAACCATGTCAGCATTGTTCATTGGACGTGTATTTGTGTTTACATTGCACGTAACAAATGTGGGCACATAAGCCTTAGGGGGCATCCGATGTGCTGGCTGATCAGCCTCTTAAATGGTATGTAATAATATTGCAAACCCACTGTGACACATAAATCTTTCATTGACTCTGCAGGATTTGCAACAAAACCTCAGTCAACGGATTCTAAATGTAGAATGGGCCATTGACCAGTTTATGGCTCATTTAAATCAATCCAGGGGTCTGCATGCTGATGTATTTGCAATTTTAACATTAGAATTAGCTTTACATCTTTACACTAAAATAAAAGCACATCATAAGCAATTTTTTTTAAAGCTTTACAAGAATATAACATTTTGCATAATTAAATATTTCTATCTATGTTGAAGATTTTCAAATCTCAGTTTATTCTTGTCAGAAAGATGACAAGGCTTACTGTGTTAATTCTCCTGAGTGTCTCTTGATCTTAGAGGCTGTGGTTGTTTAGTTTAGACAAACAGTCGTGGAGGTGTTGCTTACTGAACTCGAGGATGAATGTCAGATAAAAATTTAAATAAAAAGCTGAAAATGTTAAAGACATTTAGAAATTTGCATGCCATTATTTCTCGGGTCACTTAAGAATTATCTATCTATATATATATATATATATATATATATATATTCTTAAGAGACTAGTCATTAGTTATTGATTAACCCGATGTAAACCACAAAAATGCAGGAGGACATGAAGTCGTAAGGATCACTACAGATAGAAGTCACTAAATTAAATTATAAACAATTGTGTTTTCTCTTCTTGCCACAGTCAAACTAGCAAAACATAACAAAAGAAAAAAGAAAAGAAAACCTTTTTCTGCTGCATCTGAAAACATAACATTCCTCTCATAGGTCTAGTGAATTTCACTTATGATTATCAATCTGTTTTTTCTGTCTTCACATTGCATGAGGCCATTGAAGCTACTGGTTGGGTTGAAGCTACAAGATTTTTTTACTTTGAGTGAAATATTCAAACTAAAGGCGTATGGTTTGATGTTTATATTATTGCTGCTGTACATTTCCATGAGCCCCCTCTACATATAGGTGTGCACATATGTTGAATAGGATTTTAATGTGTTAAGTTTAAAAACAACTGTGACTGCACAGCATCTTCACATCCAACATGTGTCTGATGTTTTCAAACTGAATAACATGCATTTAGGGATTATCTTACTGTGATCCCTAAACAATGTGCTTTGACTCGACGACAGCCCGGCAGTGCAACACATATATCAGATACCGTTGGATTAGTATATAAGATCAAGTTGGTGAGATTAAATCTGAACAGTGCACAATATGGATCCGCGTTTAAGGCCATATGTCAATGCTTAACTGAAAAAACAACATGGCAATCCGTGACCATCTGCACCTTTAAGATCACATTGACCTAGCATATGTTTGCTATCACCAAATATTCCATGCGACATTTAAGACAGGACAGTTCCTTTATATTAACAATAGTGCATTAAAGGGATTTCTAGTTGTATTTGTATTAATGTAAAAGATTTTGTGTGCCTTTATGTACATTTTAATGCAAACAAATATTCTGACTATCTCTTTCGTTCTATATTTCTTCGTTTTGGTGCAAAATCAACTAAAACACCCAAAAAGCTGGCAAGGGCTACAGAGAGCAGGTGCCACACAAGGGTGACAACGATAATTTTTTTTACATAAGTTTTATTAAAGACTTGATCATTATTTTAATTAACAACAGATTAATTTATTATCTGCGTAATCTGTGTAAGATTCAGTCAGTCTTATGACGATGTTTCCCAGTATGCCGTCCCAGTCAACCTGACTGGTTGTATTTACAGTCTGTCTCTATTATGAGTTAATTTTAATTGTATGTGGGTGAGCCCTCCCATGAACAGCATGAGTCAGAGATCAAAGGGTAAATAATCTTTTGGCCGATGCAGGGTAGGATATTGAAGTTAAAACCATGGTAACAAGCCACATCATTTTCTGAATTAAAACTGTGTGCAGCCACTGCAGCATGGGTGTTCGCTGTTAGTCATAACATGAACAAACATGAAGAGATCATCCAGAATTCACCTTCATTTCATTTCATTTCATTTCATTCACTTCAACTGATACAAATACAGAAAGGATTCACATAAACTTCTCTGAAATTTTAATCTTCACGGTGATTCTTTGGTTCTGTGACATTGAGAGTCTTTCGTTTCTCAATAGTTTATCAGAAAATGGTCCCATTGTGTGTCATTTTAGAAGATTAGAAAATGTACTTCCGTAATGGTCTTATTTAGTGCGGTTCGAAAAAGACTGCCCTCACCCAAACTTTAACCTGTGCATGTTCACACTTTGGATCATCAGTGCCTAAACTACAAATTATCAGTGTATAGCCGTGTTTTTCAAACATTCACCATGTGTTTCAAACATAAAAGTGTCTCAAAAAGGTTGTGTCATTTTTCTTTTGTGATCAGATTTCTCGTTACTGTGATTAAAAGAGATGATAGAGTTTATTGTTCTGTAAG
Source organism: Odontesthes bonariensis (assembly GCF_027942865.1). Classification (NCBI taxonomy): domain Eukaryota; kingdom Metazoa; phylum Chordata; class Actinopteri; order Atheriniformes; family Atherinopsidae; genus Odontesthes; species Odontesthes bonariensis. The sequence continues at coordinate 14,284,979 of NC_134515.1, read as the reverse complement.
GTGAGCAATTTATTCCAAAACAGTAGTTCAGGAGTGGCTTCATTCAGCATATGTGTGTTTAAGACTATGTTGGAGGGCGTTATCAGTCAGCACTGTAAGTTTGTGACGTCGGTACATGAAAGCACTCTGCAGAGGTCGAAACATCTGCCCACACTGAGTTGTTCTGTGTGTGTCTCTGCATGTTTAGGTTTCCGTGTGTTCCACTGCCTATATGTACGATGGGCTTGTTCATGTTTTTTGCCTGTTTTAGTAATAAGTCTGAGGACAGAATGTCGGGTTGCATAATTTTTCTCTCAGTCAGAGATTAAAGGTTTAGAGAAGAGGGGAAATGAGAGTCACACTAAGCAGCACTGCTCCATCAATCACGTGATTTGTGTGTGTGTGTGCGTGTGAGAGTGAGAGAGAGTGGCCATGTTTCTTCTCTTCGATTGTATGGCGCCTAAAATATTAGGACACATAGAACAATTGCAATCACATGAAGGCATTATCAGATGTCTTATTCAGTCAGCTCAACAAACCCTTACACTGAACCATCATATTATAAAATACCAATAAACGTAGCAATTGATATTTTGTGCCATAACACTATGTGAAAAGTTTAGATTTTATAGTTGGCTGCCTGAATGGCAATTATGATTTGGTGGATCCATAAAGGATGGTGATGGATTATTAAAGTGGGTATGGCTTATAGAAGTAAAACTGTGATCAGAAAAGAAAGAATCACACTTCCTTCATGCTGACTGCTGACAGAAATAAAACATTTCTTAAATTTCATAAATTTGGTTCTAATTATTAGAAGAAGTTGAAACAAACAGGTGTCAAAGGACGTAATTGTATGTATAAAGAGGTGCTTGAACAAAATGTTGTATTTAGAGAGAAATTGCAGAAAAGAGGATTTTGATTGTGTTATAAATGATTTATTATAATTTTTAATTATGGCACTAAAGGGTTGATGTTGGGATGGAAGACTTCATTTAACCTGTTGGTTTTCTCTGTTAAAGTTCACTCACTGTGTACGTGTCAGGTCGGTGCGTTTGTCTGTGAGAGTCTTCTTAAATGTCAACATCAGTTTTATACTGTGTGTTTGTTAGAGGGAGTCTGAGTGTATTTGGATTGTCATGCAGAAAGAAAGTGTTGTTTACGGAGTTACGGCACCATGAGCAGGAAAGAAAGTTCATGCGTAAATGATGTCGAAACCTATCGGGTAACCTTTGTGAGACCGCAGCACGTCCAAGGTGATTTATTTGTTTTGTTTTTGTATGTGCGAGTCTTGATATGATGATTTAATTAACAAATAAAACCTTAATGACAAATAAAGTCATTAATCACTTAAAACTACAGTGCTATTGTTACATAATATACTGTTAAATGTTAAAGGCCAGATTTACAGAAACTAAGTTATAAAACTTACTCTCTGTTCTTTCATTTCTGTAAAAGGCAGCTGTTTTGGACAATTAAGACATATGAATGCAAACCCTCTATGACCTGAAATCTTTGGTGAATTTCTGCGGGTCCTTATACATCAAACCAACAGCTTTGGGGGAAAAAATTGCTCCTGAACACAAAAAAACCTCCAACAGCCAACTCTGACATATAAGGTACAGATGCGTAAGAGGACACAACCTCACAGTGCAGAATGGAGCAGAGTTCAGTAAGATAGGAATAAAAAACAAAACAGGTTTGTATAAAGTCATGTCAATGATAGCTCCGTTCGGTTTATTTCATATAAATCCAGGAGAAAGCAAAGTTATTGACTCAATATTTTTTTCATATACCTACTGACCAAAAAAAGAAAATACAGGAATCACTTTAGTGAAATGTTTCTTTGTTACAGAGATTCCAGATATGTGTATAGTTTAAAAAAAAAAAAAAATCAGTAAAAAGTACATTTTATTTCCACTGAAACATGGATTAGCTGAAGAAAAAAGTGTTTATTTATATCCCATCACTGCAGTTTGCGTCACTAAAATTACTACTGTAAGTCTAATTAAAGTCTTGACTCTGGAGGCATTTTTCTATTTTTTCACTGAACTCCTATTATCTTTAGTTAATAGTCTACATGTGGTTATTAAATTGCTATTATCAGAATATTCATATCTATGTAAAATGAATAAAACACATGACCTTGGTCAGGAACATGATTCTGATCAGATTTTTTTTCAGCGATGATGTTGGAAGACATCAACTCTCATGAATCCATCAAACTCCATGTTGTTGTTTTTATTGAGACCTTTAGCAGGAAAACTTAGTGGGCATAAAAAGCTTAGACTATTGTGACTATGCACATTGACTACCAAAATAAGTTTGAACGATAAAATTGTTATTGGACCAGTCTCTATCTCCCACCAGGAGACCAGTTCAAGTTAAAGAGCTTTTAGACATCATAGAAAGTCTGATATGCCTTAAAATAACTGTTTAGGGGTTCAGACTTGTAGGATAAAAGTTATTATTATGTTTACATTAGAGTTAGGAACTGGGTGAGGCATTTCTCTTAAAATGTGACGGTTGGGTGAGGTGTTTGAGGGAAAGTATTCTGTTATGAATATCCTCTCAGAGACAGTCTTACAGCCATCTGTGTGCGTATGATTACAGTCACTGTTAAAGTAGCCTCAGGACATTTGTGATCACACAGCTTTATTAGAATGCAGTCTCATCATTGTGAGTCATTTCCTTCCTTCTCAGAGCTGTCACTCCTCTTCATCATTATCGTGTGGCAATTATGGATTGTATAACTGCAGCAAATGCAAATACTCAGTTATTAACAGCAGCTGGGAGCAAAAAAGCTCTGTTAAAACTCTAATGGTTATAAAACACTCAACATGTTTAAATATATTTATATAGTACTTTTGATTTAAAAAAAAAAAAAAAAACATACATAAATCACTTCTACTCACACAGACATAGTAAGACTTGTAAGTGCATATCTGAGCGTAATGCAAGTGTTTGTCTATTTCAAATGGAGCCCAGGCACTTTAGAGGTTTAAAGGCTGTGGAATGACAGAAGCCCAGATGTAAGGACGACTCAATGCTTAGCACCCAAAGGCCAAGGGACCAGACATATTACAGGGAACATGGGGCACAAACGTAAACAAACACTCACTTTGTTTCTGTCACTCGCACAAGCACAAACTGTAGCTTTGTATTCCAAAGCTACACTTTTTTTTCTGTAGCCATTGGCCACACTTACTGAATGCAGCCTTAAGCTTTGTAAACCAGACAAAGTGATAAAAACACTGTGTTCTGCTGGATTTGACCCAGTTTTCTGTCAGCTTTCTGCTGACTACAAGCTCTTTTTGTCAAATATCAATAAAAGATCAGAAGTAGAAGCAAATAATGTTACTATTACATGTATTTAAGCACAAAATTAAGCTGATTGGCGTGTCCAGGTGCTGTAATTTTGGAAGAGTAAATAAAAGAAGAACATTTTCATTCCTTTTATATAGTCTTTATTAGGGATGTCCCGATCAGTTTTTATTTTTTACCTCCGAGTCATTTGATTTTGAGTATCTGCCAATACGAGTCCCGATCCATTACTTCTACAGTACATCAAAAAAATGAAGAAACAGATCCAGGACGCCCCCCAGCTTCAAGCTGCTGCCGTGTTCTGCTTCGCTTTACGGCAGCAAAGTGACGTCATGCCGCATGCGTTGTTTCTGTCTGACTCTGTACCACCACATAACAGTAAATACTAAGCTGTTATTTTTTCACATTTGTTTTGAAATATTCTAGTTCTGATAAAAAAGATAATGAGAATAAATGTACATATATAGAGAGGCTATATATCTGATCGCTGATCGGGATGAAACGTCCGATTCCGATCGAGTCTGAAACCACGTGATCGGATCGGGACATCATATTCATGACATGTGTTTTTTGTCATGTTGATGAAAGGAAAAGATAATTTATTGTTAGCTTGTTTTGTTTGTAAAATGCTCTACTCACATGATCCACTGACTATAATTTTAATGAGCTGCTGTTCTGGCCTTGTTAAATTCCTGTCATTTGACCTCATTGGAAAAAGCAGAATGATTCATTTTTCACTAGTAAACATGTTGTTCTGCAGGTCACTCAATGGAAAGTGTACATTATGCAAACAAAACTGTTGAAAATGAATAATGAAAGTGGCAGTGGATTGAATGACCAGGAAATGTGATGAGGAGATTATCTGTTAGAGTTAAGCAGGTTTATGGCTCATGGGATAAATGAGAACTTAAATCTCTCGCATACACCAGTTTCCTCCTTTATATCACGATGCTTTAAGCACAGAAAAAAAGCTTAAACCAGTAGCACGTTTGTTTAACTGGACACAGTGATTGTAACATATATGAAAACCCTATTAAACCAAAACCGCCTGTGATGAGTGTCTTCATTGTGGCCGCAGACTTACTTTTTTATGCAAAACTATGTAAAAATACATGTTTTTTAACTATAAAGTTGGAAATGGAAATTAATTCAAAGAGAATAATTCTCACTTACTAATATTCCATACTAGTTCCCTGAGCCCTTTAAGATGTCTTAACTATACATCACACTTTAACCCTTAATGTGTCAGGAAATTATAGTTTTGATTTGGACATTACGATCTAATTTTCATTTGAAAAAGTCTGTAGGTTTTAGAACATCATGTTTACTCAAGCCTGCGTGGGCTCATCAGTCAGCAGCTGTAAAGGATGTTTTTAAAACACTCACTTGAAACTGTCAAGTCCATGGGTTTACTTTTTTGTTTAACTCTTATCAGTCTCACAAAATCAAAATTTGCCTGTTTTCACTGAGCAAAAATTAAACAATCAAATGAAGGCAATTATGGTAATCAAACAACAGGCAGACACAGTTTGCAACATAAGTGTTGAATATTTCCCTCCGGAGTTTGTGCAACTATTGTAAAAATAGACATTTCGATGAGATACTGTGTGTTTGCACACTGCTTCACGTATGATCATGTGACACACACGTCTTTATGTGATGTGCATGTACTAGATTTCCATGCATGTTATGGATATTTATTTTTACTGGCTGCATGTTTATATTCAGTATATTCCTCCTTCACCTAGTTTTACATACAGCACAGCCTGCTGCCGTGACAACTGTGGCCATGGAGACTTGTGGAGCATCCGCGGACAAGGCTCTTAACAGCAGAGAGAGAGAGATGCAGAAGCAGACTGAGAGGAGCAGGAAATTAAGAAAAGAGCATAAAGGACATGAGGGTGGTCAAGAGATAGCAGAGTGTTGGCTAAAGAGGGTAGAGGAGAGCAAGGAGGACAAGAAGGTGATAAGAGGAAATTAGGATATTAAAAGGGTTAGGGTGGAAGAAAGGAGGAGCTGTAAAGATTGTAAATAATGAGAGAAGGTGTAACTGATACTAGCTGTTTGTATAAACTCACTAAACTGCTTCTGAAGTCAATTATGTTATAAGCAGCTGTGATTGGAAGTATTATTGATGAAGTGTGTTTTCTGTTCATTTGTATTGTCATTTGCCTTCAGGTGTTGATTTGTAAAATCATATAATTCATTTATGTGACTGTTCATGTGTTACAAAGAGACAGATCTCTGATGCTGCTACAGTTGTTCTAATGCCAACTCTAGATTAGAACGTAGCTTTTGGTGGTCAGTCAGTACCAGCACTGGCTGTTTTGTCTGCGTTTAGGGCCACTCTCCCTCTTTTTAACATCTGGATTATGAATATCCATACCTAAAAATAGATCCTAGCTACAATTGCACAGGCTTAATTGGAAAAGCAATAGAGAGGACAGAATGGCACAGAGGCAGAGTTCAGCTGCAGCCATTGGTAAACATTGTCCGAACTGATGCTGCCTCTTTCCTACTACTGATAGAGGACAGTTTATGGTTTTTATTGAGGAAACACCGCATCATAACATCAGATCTCTTACTTTTACAGGTAAATACTAGAAACTACGTGACTCGATCAAACGTACACTGAATATTGATTCATACAGTTTATATATTGAAGTTTTACTCTAGTTTCTCATAAAGAGGCTGATGCCTTTATTTACCTCAACCGTATCAAGCCTTTATTAGAGGCAGTGACGATTCCTATTGTTATTATGACTCCAACTGTTATTATAATGACTCTAATTGTTAATATAATGCCTTTAAACAATGCACATAAAAACTTCTTTTCACATAGCTGTATGTATGCAAAACTACTTTGACAGATTTTTCCACTCCAGAATTCCCCCAAGATACGTTGAGAACTTTTACTTTTTGTGGGGGATCGGGGAGAGAGACCGCACTGTGTGGCGGAATAAATAAACAGGCGAACAAACTATTAGCTTGATAAACTATGGGATTACACAGCTAACACTTCCTGCATGGTATCAAAATCCCACCTGAAAACAATTGGACAGAAACACTCCTATTCTTATTATGATAGATGGGCATGCACAGGCTACAGTATGCAACAGTGTACCCGACTGAGCCGAAGTGGTTAAATCCAGTACAACAAACTGTTTAAAACATGTTTATTTCACTGTATTGATTAGATAATTTTTTATGTCTTCGGGGGGTTTCATATCGTAACACAACATGTGCTTTTTTTCCCCCCTCTTTCCTTTTACCCTTCCTCTGTGTCCCTCCTGTGTGTGCACGTGATGTTCTCTCACACATGTGTCTGTTGTTGGGTTACACCCACTTTTAGCCTCTGAGTGGCAAAAGGACAGCTGGCTCAATGGCCGCTGACTGTTTGATCAGCTTGAAACCCGAAAACATGTCTAAAATGGTGAAGAGCTGTTGTGCAGTTGACTGTACACACAGATTCAAAAAGACGTTGGAGTTTTTTTTTTTTTTACAACTTTCATTTTTTTAAAAGTAAAGAGAAAGAGAGACAAATGGACAATTCACAGAGATGACTGGAATCCAATTTTATAAATGTGGATTAACGGTGAACTTGCAAGAAAAAAAAAAATCAATATTATGACAGACCATAAATGGGATGAGCTATTTAGCATCTCCAACTAATAGTCCATGTAACGCCGCTTCTTTTGATCTGCATTTTAAATGAGGGTTAGATGTCCGCCAGTCAAGACAACCTTAGAGGAACTATAAAAGGTTGATACGGAAAGTGACTCAATTCTTAGCTCCAACTTTGTTCAAATGAAGTTTATTATTTGCATTTTCATTCATGGTTAAATTACATTCCTAACCTGCAGTTGTAATCCTGATCCCTGGCTCACAAGTCAAATGTTTCCAATATAATAAATTGAGAGTTGTAATGGAATAAAGACTATCACATATATACTTATAATATGGACGGCACAGTCGATTCTATACTATGATTTCATCCACGCTTACAATTTTCATTCCAAAAGTTTGAATGAAATAGAAGATGTCTCTATGTATTCTGTCCACAACCAGGCTTCAACACCTTGATTTTGTTGACAACTGCCACTTTGAAGTATGACGAGGCATCCAGACTTGTGAACGCTTTCAAGCTTTGCTTGGGGAATTTTCCTTGCATAGAAATGAGATGAGGAAATGAGATAAATATGAGGCAGCCTGATTTCTGCCCAGGTCCATAGAGGCTTGGGTAGGTCATTATCCATTTGTTGTACTCCCAATCTCATGAGTCGCAGATCCAGATCAAAGAACCCCAACCTTGGCTATTGAATAATAATTAGTATTATTACTTTTTTATGATTTTACCTCTCTCTCATATTCCTCCGTCATCATGAAGGCGATATGTCTGAAAAATCCTGAGAGACCTGATGTTTTGGATTGAAGGATGAATAAATTAGAAATTACATAGTCAAGTCATAGTCAAAGTATTTATTAATAACATATGACAAAAGGTTATGTAGCCTTGGAGCAAATTCTATTCTATTGTTTTTCTATTCTATTCTGTTATTCTTTTTTAAGGTTTGCAAGCCATGGACCCAAATTTATGCTATTAGTTGTTATTTATTGTTGTTGCTGCTTAGTTTCAAATCCAGATTTCCCTTGATAAAGTGATTGATTCTCTTGTGGATTAAATGTTGGTGCACAGGGAAAATGTGGTGGGTTAACACACTCCACAACCAGCTCAATACAGATGGACACAAACTGCATGTTCTTCTTGACTCTTGACAACTTTCAGCTGTAAGTATATTTTGTGCCCGCACCACAGGATTTTCAACTCGTGAGCTAGAAAAATGAGATTTCTAACATGGTAGGCATTATGGCAGAATTCACCTTAAGGCAAGCCATGATTTCCCATCTCTTAGTAGTTTTTGATGCCTAAATCTAAACACATGATTTCTAATTCTCTCATGCAAAAACATTCTTTTTGTGAGATTAGTTTTTGAACGTTAATTCAAATCAAGGATAATAGATTTGGCTTGACTCATTGAGATATGTTGATAAGATAGATTTGACAATATATCCTTCTGATTACACAGCATATACTTTATTGCATGATATGTGGTCTCTTTTAAGCAATTACGGACACAAAAGAGCTCTCAGTCACAACTTATCAGATCGATAATTAGCAAGCAGGGATTACTCGCCATCTTCGTATCTTATGTAATCAAGATCGAACATGATATTACAGAACCAACCTATTTCTGGAGATGAGAGATCTGTGGGAAATAAGAAATAAGAGAGACAAAGACAGGAAGAGGAACAGGGAGGGACGTGAGGGATAAAAACAAGGCAGAGGAGAGGCTATAAATCACATCTGTGTTTCTTTACTCCTGTCCAACTGTGTTCTTCAGATCAGAGCGGGATTTACTTTATGATTGCTTCTTTTCCTGCTACCATTCAACACCAGGTTACAGGAAAATGGAGGCATATTTTTCTATCCTTTTAAAAAGACATGTAGATTATGTTTTTGAATTTTTCAAATGAGGGGAGAGGTGGGCTGTCAGACAAGCTTACCTGAACAGTAGAGTTTTAACCTGTAGAAATAAAATGACTAAAACTGCTTTAATACATACTTTTACAAAATTTTACATTTAGATGAGTGATCAGGAAATGTTTTCACCATCACACCCTGATATGACCAATAAGATGAGGAAAATGTTTCTCTTTTTGAAGGAATAAGATAAGCATTAATTGTGATCTCACCGACTCTTTTGTTGGTCATGTTCAGTAGCAAATGAGCAGTCCATCCTCAGCCTTTCTTGCCCTCATTAATCATATTAAGACCAAAGGGAACAGAACCTAATATGAGCTGATTAGCTTGCTTCTGGCTGCCTGGCTGATTCACCTTCATGCAGATGGCCTCACACACGCACACACACACGCACTGACAGAGTCACACTAAAACTCTCTCACTTTTGTACCTTAATAAGAGTGTACATAGATGTCTAGAAAATATTTCCATGCATGAACACCTTCTTAAAGTTGTTGAGCAGAGGTGCTGCTGTTCATTGCGCTAGTTAGAACCGGAGGGACTTCCTGGCCTTCAGTTCCCAGAAAGAAGAACATACTGTTCTTCTTCCACATTGCTTCCGCCACGCTTAATTTAGATGCTATACGACCATTTTGTGTTTTACTCATCTATTTCAGTTTGACTCTGTTACATTTTGTGTTATTAAACTGTCAGTAAAGGTACATTTTCATTCCTTTCTTTATTCTGTTAAGTTGTAATAACTTCCTGTTTACATCATGTGACCCAGGCTGACATCATCTCTGCCCTCTATCACAGACAGAGCATTATGGGATGCTACAGTACCTGTTGGGTGGGGTGAGGGATGATGAGGGTTAGACCGTGCACACACAAACCAGATACACCGACTGGCTGGAGCCACACAGCATTGAGTGTTATGTCAGCTCATGTTATCATCACTGAGAGAGGTGACATCGACTGAGCCTGCCACCGCTCTGTGTGTGTGTTAATGTGTGTGTGACTCTCCCAGCTGATTTGTAAGGTAGGTCAGGCATGATGATGTGCTGGGCCAGCCCTTCTTTTGGATCAATTGTAAGCAAACACAAGCACGCTCTAACTATTATATAGTATGTTGGAATGTGCAGAAGTTTCAGACACTAAAAGTAAAATGAAGATGCTGTCAAAAATAGTGTCATGAAATATTTGATCAATTAACATTGTACAAATGCACGGAACATGTGAAAAATGAAAAAAAAAAAAAAATGGAATCATTATTTTCTGTCACAACCCTTTACCTTTAAAGGACAAGACCGTTTTTTTGACATTGGGCCCTTGATTTCACATTATAACATGATGTTCTACTCACCCCTGCTTGTTGTTGGTAATTTGGAGCTGTTCCGAAGATATTCGAGAGGCGTCTGGCTGCTCTCTTGAGATATTCGGCCATGAAACGGTTTCCTATGGGCAACGTTATACAGGCACAAACTATGCTGTTTATAATTTATTAATTACTGTACACTAGCACTGATAACGTGGAGGTGCGTCGCTTACTTCAAAAAATCCGGGTTACTGTAATTTTGAATTTTAGCCGAATGAATAAATAGGCAGCAGGTCTGTGGGCTGTCTGTGGTAGTAGCACGACGATGACGTCAGTAACACCCACTTTACGACAAAAAAAATCAAAATTACAGTAACCCGGATTTTTTTAAGTAAGCGACGCACCTCCACGTTATCAGTGCTAGTGTACAGTAATTAATAAATTATAAACAGCATAGTTTGTGCCTGTATAACGTTGCCCATAGGAAACCGTTTCATGGCCGAATATCTCAAGAGAGCAGCCAGACGCCTCTCGAATATCTTCGGAACAGCTCCAAATGACCAACAACAAGCAGGGGAGAGTAGAACATCATGTTATAATGTGAAATCAAAAGCCCAATGTAAAAAAAACGGTCTTGTCCTTTAAAGAGGCACCAGTTTTCTAAGGTTCAAATGAACTCGGTGTTCAATACTTACCTATTTTATATTCTTTACTTTTTAGTTTTTTTTAGGGATACATGCAATTCAAGTGTTCACTCACACATGAACATTTGCTCTATCTGTCAAAAAACCCTCAGAAGCCCCTTATTTTGGTCCAAACATACATCTCTGTGTTGGTGCTTTGCAGTCGCATGTCTTCATGTTGTAGTGTTTTGTTGCCACTTGGGTTTCAGAAATACATTTGTTGGTCTTTGATGTGTTGGTGGTTCAGTTGGTCTTTTAGCTTCGCTCTGCTAAGGAAAAGCTGTGTTTTTGGCAATTCATCCTATTTGCTATGAAAATAGTTGTCAGCCATCCCTGGCTTGAGATCACTTTCAGCTCATCAGCATCTGATAATTCAATTAATTCGTAGCGGAATTTCCAAGGACTGCATACTGTTAGCTTTTCAGAGAACTACATACTCATCTATGTTGGTTTGTATAGAAAAAATACCGTCTGTGGGGGCTGAGAGTCCTGCAGGCATATACCTTTTAGCAAGTATAAACGAGTGGGATGTTTAAGACCTGGGAAACTTCTTTTCTTTTTTTTAACTTGAATGTCAAGGTTGGCTTTCTACCAAAGGATATTCACAGATGTACTGGCTGACATTTAGGTCTTTAACTTCAACTGGCCTATCAGCAAATAGGATAGATCAACCAATGGCTGTGGCTGATATATATATGCTGTATGCTGATTGTGTTTGACTTTGCTCTGAAACTAACATTTAATTTAGTTGAGCATAGGAAATTTTGTTGAAGCTTGTCAGAATGGAAATTCACTGAGTTGGCAATGATTTAACAAACTAAAAAGTATTTTGAAACTATTACTTTATTTACACACATAATCTTTTTCCATGAAAGGTTATAGAATCTCATTTAAAGAAAGTGTGAAAAAGGGGATGAAATTCTTTAAAACTTTTAATTTTTTAAAAACAGTTTTCCTGGAATTAAAGGAAAAGTGAAAGACAAAAGCAACTGGCATCAGCCATTAATCAAGCTGTTCTTCTTAAAACCAGTATTATCCCAAAGTTTCACAATCGATGCACAATTTTCTAGTAATTTTGGTTTCCAGAAATGTAAAATGTGAGAAGACAACAGTTTCCTGGTGACTGGCCTTCTTTTTTCTCATCATGTTCACCAAGATTATCTTCATAATGTTGAGATTAGGACTGTAGGCGCAGTGCCATCAGTAGGGGGACTGCTTTTTCCTCGTGTCACTAAGGATAGGTCTTTATGACCCTGGCTGTGTGTTTGGGCTTGTTTTCCTGCTACAGAATGAACCCTTTGAAGGTACCTCTTTAATGGATAACAACTTAAAAACTGAAAAACTTTATGTGTACATTTGGAATAAAGCAGATAAACCAAAAACACAAAGCAGTTTTTTTGTAATCAGCACTGAAATCGTGCACAACAAGTTAGTAAAGAAAATGTATTGCCTCAGTGCAGCAGCCACCTTCATGCTGACACTATTCTATTGTCCGGCTTTTGTATAGTTAACATCTCAACGCCTGTCACCTCCAATCACTCATTCCCACACTCTTTCTCTGCTCAAAGCTTAGTCCAGTCAGATTATATGCAGATTTATGTAACTGGGTGACTGGATTTGTGTCTCTTACTATTCTGTGTAATACTGTAATAATCCCTGGATTATTTATAAAATGAAGAAATATCAGTTGTTTGATTATTGTTGTGTTTTCTCACAAGATTCATCCAGTCCATTTACCTCTTCTTACACTGTAGCCTACTACACTCTTACATTTGTCATTTTTTCTCTCCAGTTGATTTATCTTGCATTTTTATAAATTAGTACATATACAGTAAATTCATTTTTTTTAATAATCCCTTATGTGTCATAAAGGACAGTCAGTTATCAAATGAGATCAAAAGCTTTCTCCTGTAAAGATAGTCCCAACTGCAGAGTTTAGTCTTCTTCCAGTTTAAACACAAACCCATCGTGGATGATTTCTCTCAGTATATTAAATAATGGCAAACGCTTCACAGCAGCTCCTGAACTTATACAAAGACTGATAAGAGAGAAGGATTACAGTAAGCAGAAGTTAACAAGGCGCAGTTTCTTTCTTCCTTTTCGCTGATAGTGCACCAGCATAGAGAAAGACTAAAGTATACACAAGCTTTACAAATATTCAAACAATATTATGTATTTTACCACCTTTTTGGCATTTGTAGTTTTTCTGTGGACTGAAACAAATTTTCAAATACATGACACTGATGTCCAAGCAATACATAAGTGTACATGCACACAGCATTATTATGGTTATGTGTAGAGGAGATACGCCTGGCAGATAAAACCTCTTAGTTGCTCATGTGTGGAGAGTGTGCAAAAAATTGACTTGTTAATATAACTGCAAAGATTCGCACAACATAATGTGGCACTTGCAGAGAACAGCCAATTTACCACTGCTGCTATCAATTTCTTATATAATGGTTTCACTATTTTATAGCCTGATGACAGAGTGTACATACAGTGATTACATAAACAAATGGTTCGTTCTAATTCATCAACTGTGTGGAGCATAAACTGTTGAAAAATGGAAATTTTATCTTGTGACTCAAAGTTAAACATGTTTGATGTGAAGTAGCAGCTTGTTTTGGGGTTGAAAGACATTGATGAGTGTTCAGTTTGAGTTAGCTGAAACTAGTTATTTAGATGCGTACCGGACGTGTGCGGGATGTTTCTTTCCTTTTTATGGCTACAACTGTGAATGCACAGATGGCTAAAAAAACATTTCTTTCTGAGTTCATGTAAAGTTTAGGAACAGATTAATTCTTTGTGTCCTGAAACTATCTCTTTCCTTCTGTCCGTCTCTCCTTTATCTGTCCCAATATTTGATTTTTTTCGCATGACTTTTTAAATGACTTACCCTTTCTTTTCAACTTCACTCTTCTTATCTTTGTCTTTCTGGGATGCGGTTACTCAACAGTATTCCCATTTTAGTATCGGAAAATATCATTTAAAATGGTGACAGTCGTCTGTCAAAAATCCGTAGTCCTGTGAGAAATACACTTTGACAGTGGACATTATGCACTTTTTTCTATTTTTCTTTTTTGGGAAGCTCCACCACATGCATATCTGAATAATCCTTAAAACTTTACTGTCACCCCTTTTTACTTTCATGAAACACTAATGGCTTTTGTTTCTTTTCTTGTTCCTATTTTTCATCATCTATTTTTTTCCTCTTAACACGGCTGCTGAAGGCTCTCACTGACATAACCTGAAACTGCATGTTTGGTCAGTTTGGGTGCAACAATGCGTCATTTCATAATCCAAAGCTTTTAGTTGCTTTCATATGGTAATGTTCATATCAGACTGACTCAACTTTAAAGTGAATGAGCTCATCTTCTCACTAGAGGTTTTCCACATCCTCAAGGCTGGAAAAGTACACGCCAGCATTGGCAAAATCAGACAGCTTGCTCATATCCTGAGCAAATTGGTGCATAAAGATGCATGTAGTGTCACCAGCCTGTTTCATCTGCAGTGGAAAATTTTATGGATTTTCTTTTCACATTTTTCTCACTCTATTCAATTTTGCTCACGAAAAACATAATTACACTGCATGATGTTTGATTCAAGACCCTAAACTGCTTGTTGGTTCTATTGTAGAGATGCACGTGTGGGCGGGATATGAAAACCCATCTGTTGGCTGTTTGTAGAGAGTTGTAGAGAGTTGTATTCTTTCAAGAATTTTTTCATTTCTTGAGACTCCATAAAACACACAGTCACTTGTCCTCGTGACTACCAACGCACCTCTGTGTGTAATAATATTTAACCTTTCACAGGCTTTTGATAATCCAGTAAATGCGTTACGACTTAAGGATCTGATTTTGACAGTTTCTGCGCGGCGTAAACCTTGTGCAGCCACTGTGAACTTTAGATTTATAGTTTGTGAACCGCTGAATTAGGTAATAATAGGTGATATTAATCTCACCTTTTATTCTTTAGATGATCTTTTTAAGCATTTACATTTACAGCCCACTGGCTGACAATGGGAGTCACTCAGTTACAGCATGCATGTTTCATTTGTTTAAAATGTTTTTTGCTGACAATTAATTACATTGAAATTGGAAAGACCTTTTTTTATAAGATTATACCAGTAATCTCATTCAGAAATGATGAATGTTATATAAAAGTTGAGAGTTTATTGATGCAGACTTTTCATGAAGAGCAGTGGTTTGTGCAATTTTTAAGATCAAATCAAAACTTAATTCAAATGAGGATAATTATTCTGTAAAAGGAAATCGCTGATGCATCACAGTGTTATATTGAGTCATCATATGGTCACACACATGCACGCTCACACAGCAATTGAAGAAGATGTATTATAGCTCTTTAGGGAAGTAGATTACTAACGTTTGGGGATATCTTTGCAAAGCGTTTGCAAATTTTGCAAGCTCACTTCAGTGTGAGATTTGAGATATCAGTTGGTCAGATTTTAAAGATACTCTGTGCAGTCTTGCTCAGTCAGTGATGTTTATATATCAGTGTTCAATTTGAACATTAGAATTTTTAAGTTGCTTTTAGCATCTGTGTGGCCTGTTTTCACTTAAAATGTATGAAATAGTTTGATAGAGCAATCAAGAAGACCTCGGCTTTCACGGGACAGGGTTAAAAAGTAAAGTAAAACTAAAATGGCAAGTCCAGCAATTTGTACAGCTAAGATGAAGTGTCAAGATAATTTATCTTCTGCATTGCGTTGAACTCAAATGGATCAGAAGCTTTTAAACTGCATCATTTCTGCCTCCATGCCCTAAACTGTGCAGCCAGTTATCAACCCCTGCAGCTGAAAACATGTGACAGTTTCTTTGAATCTGTAAACATTATCCAGAACATTTGGTTCATCCTCTACACAGAAACTCTCAGCTCTTTTGGCTTCAGCTCAAGCAACCAAAATTTCTTGTCCGGCTTCCAAAACAGAGGATTTGGGAGCTTACAAAGCAAACTGCTACTCCTTAAATTAATTAAACTCTTTCACTTTCAGAGTCTGGGTGTCCTTCTGTCTCAGGCAGCCAGTGAGGTTTAGACTAGCAAATAAACAGTGCCATGTTTTTTTTTTGTTTCTGTATTTTCCTCTTTTACCAAAAGTTGGAGATTTTTCAGCTGACTTTAGTTCACTCTGTGGTTGCCATTAACAGTTGGCAAGTGAACAAATTTGTATGAAACATTATCAGTATATGGATTCAGATTTTTCAGGATCAAACAAAAAGCAAAGGATACCAAAAGCACAATTTTCCAACATGTTTTGATAATGAACTATTTATGGCAGAGCATCACATTTAAGGTGACATGAGATGAAAATGTTCATGTTTAAAACTGAACATTCGGTGGAGTGCCTCCGTGGAATCTCGTATTCATGTGAACCAGTTTGCTGCACCAGAGGCAGTTTTCTTGAGTTTCACTTACTTGACCATTTCAAGTCTCATTCTCTGCCCACACACGAGTCAAGCCTGGTTTCCATGGCAACAATATTCCAACTACAAGCACAAAGGGAGTGATCTTCGCAAAGCTGGGATGCAGGAAACAGAAACGGTGGGTTTGCTTCCTTTTTGGAAGTTGTTTACATAAAGCAGAACTAGACTGACGACAGCAGCTTTGTTGCTCTTCAGCATTAAGTTTGTTGCTCATGTCTCCATTTAACAGGACACTCAATCACTCAATAAAACAGCTTCAGGCTTGAGCCACGTGTTTCTGTCACACTCTATTTTTCAGGAATCCCACAAGGGATTGGCAGAACAAAGGATTTAATATGTATTATGTAATAAGCCGTCATCTGTATTAAAATCATCACAAGGTTTGTAACGGGGCAAAGGCCAAAAACTATTACTTTTTGGGTTACACCTATTACGTCCATCTCAATATATCCTGCAGAAAGGAGAACAGAAGAATTTCCATGAGAACAACATGTCCCCTTATTTCATTATGTAGATTCCTAAACTGTGGGATTGAATATGACATGAGTTCCCCAAAGGGGTTTATGAGGTTGAGTTGCTGAATAAGACAAATAACAGGATTAAATTATGTCTTTAGGGTGAAAGAACTGAGCTTGTTCACTGAATCGTATTATTATTATATGTGAGGACAAATAAATTAAACGTACATAGGATAAGAAGAGCTAAGATAACTTTTTTGTCCCTTAAATTGACATAGAATGGGAATTTTTCTCTTTCGCATCTGACAAGACAAAATAGAACAAAGGGTACATTAAATTAAGCTGAAACGAAACAACTCTGGCTCAGCTACCCTAAATTATTACATCTTTCCCAGCTGCTGCTACAAAGGAAAAACCATCAGCGAGTTCTTTCACTGGAAAACCTAAAGTGAAGCAGCTGCAGGAAGAGAGTAGCTTTCATTAACAGCACTGCATGAATGCTTGTGCCATTTCTTGCAATATTTATATAATAAGGAAAATTCCCCAAGATTCGGTTGACTTTGACATAACTTCCTTAAGGAAAATATAAGAATAGCCCAGAGTAACTGTTCAACAGACAGTCAAATACCAAATGTGAATTAGCAGTACATCAGTTAAATTACACATGAGAAAGAACAAGGAAATCGTCTCAAAGTAATGAAACATTATTCTCCTAATTTCAGCTGGTGATCAACAGAAAAAAATGTACTTTAAAAATCTCTGAGTTTTTTTTACACCTGATTTATTCATCAGGTTCCCCTTAAGTTGCTTATTCCCCCACATATATCTTTCTTTGAATTCTTCACTTACTGCCCTGTTGAATATAATCCTCACTGCTAGTTCACAACCAGAATACGATCAACTGAAACACACACACACACACAGTCATATTTCAAACACTTCAAAGGAGAATACAATGGCTTACATTAGATACATGGAGGCTTAACAGAACCACAACTATAACCGTTCCTTTCCTGACACCTATCCAATTCATTATTTCAGTTATTTCAATTGTGGAGTTTTGCCTTGTGTTCCCGAAGGGGGAGGTGGAGCTACACAATGTGACTGTGTCAACAGACTTGTCTTCACAGCAACTAATTCAGGGACACACACACACCAACAGACTGTCAGCTGTTCACTAAGCAGAAATTTCAGACCTGTGTAAACAACAGGAAGATGTTGCAAGAATGTTAAATTGGATGGAGGCAGGAGATGAAGGCTCTTATCTGTGAGAGACAGCTCTGATTGATGTCACATGTTAACAGGTCATCACACAGCTACTGTAAAGTCCCAACACTCAGTTTAAACCAGTTAACAATTAAGACTCAGACAAAGACTTGGCAGCTGGTGAGAAATCAGTATTTAAACAGCAGCTGAGTTGTTGGGGGGACAATTAAGGAACAGAAGCAGAGATTTACATTATTAGAGCTATTAACTCTTTTCTTATTTTTTTATTTGTCAGTGTGAATGCTATGTCTAATTTAATTTTTGTCAAAATCAGGTTACTATTTTTATGTTATCACAGGAATGCATGTAACGTACCGAGTTCACTGTGATGGATTACAGAATAGTTTTAGTGACTTATGTTTTATGACTTACAGTATGCAAATAATTTTTAAAAAATCGTTTCCACAAATATCTGCTTCTTAGTTTGATAGTCTTTCATTTTGTCTCTTATTACAGATTTTAAAATCTATAAATGAGAAGATATTTTTTAATTTAAACTGCTACTTTACCAAAAAAAAAGACACTTCTCAGGGAGTGTGTTTCCAGATCATGTTTGGCCACACCGATCTGCAAAATAGTTGAAAATTCCAGGTTTGTCATGTGCGTTGTGTCATTTTAAAAGCAGCACAAAAAAACGTTCTCCCTGCTTCTGTTAACGTGAAACCAACCTTCCAATGCCCACATTTTTCACATGTATCATTCTCTACAGTGATAGACAAACTTCCAATGGAAGGAAAATATCTCTCAGGTCTGAGTAGGCTGCAGAAATGAATTATTATGCAGCTATAAAACCTGAAATACTCACTTGTGGCAGCTGTGGAGTTTCTGTAGTGCAACTAACTTTAGATTTTAAAGTCAGCATGGTCAGGAGCATCTACAATCCTTCTGTGAAACTATTTGTCAGGTTGACAGATGTGTGCTTTGACTTTGTGTGCCACTGTAGGTGTCTCTGATAGAGAGTGTGGGTGTAAAGTCTTAGTGTGAATGTTACTGACGTCTTCAGTAACTTTCAGTTGTTGGGTTTCTTCGTGCACATTCTCCAAAGGAGGCTTCGTGTGATTGTGGCCTGTAAATCAGCAATAGTAGTGCTTAGCTTAATGGGCCTTAAAACCCTTCGAGTCTCCGACCTGCTTGTTGAATTGAAAACACACAGAGAGAAACAGACAGTTTGTGAGGGGGAGAGACGAGAAGAAAAATGGGAAGGAGAAATAGGATACGTTTGAGGTGGGACCAGGTGGATACACAGAGATAAAGACTGTGGAAGGGAGAAAGTCAAATAATGTGAAATCGTAATAAATATGTGTGGGAAAATATCCAAAATCAGGAACCATGTTACCATGGAAACATGATGATGATGATGATGATGATGTAGGAGGACAGGAAGTATGACTGAAGAGTTTGATCTTAGAGACGACTTTATTTTGGCTAAATCTTTGTTGCTTTGTGGTCAGTGTTTTACCCTGAAATTCTCAGTAAATAAGAATAAATTCAAGACATCTTTTAGATTTTGGGCTGTTGCAGTCTTAGAATTTTTTTACATCTTCTTTTCATTTAATATTTCAGTAATATTATTATAAAAAGATACATTTTCTGTGCTTGGCTCATGATAAAAAATGTGATCTTTTTTTTCCAACATTCAACATAAAAGGTCATTGTTGCAGTCAGTACTTCCCAATGCAGCTTCTGGATGAAAACCGGAAACTCTCAAAAGAAATCATAATAGCTTTAGCTTTAGCTAATAAATGGCAGCTATGATTGTTTTGAGTTCTTTGAGGTTTAGATTTTTTTTAATTATGTTTGAAAACATGACTGTAGAAAACACGAGCCATGTTTACTCAAAGGTATTTCAATTTTTGTGAAGAAAGTGAAGAAAATACATGTGTAGTTTTTTTCACATCAGACTATATCCAGGCAGAAGTGTGAATACCCTCAGGCTCTCACAGGATTTTTGGATTTTGGATTTTTCTTTCTTTCTTTCAACTGTTAATTTCCACGAGAGGAATGACTGTACAACTTAGATCTTTGAAAAGTATGCTGATTTCAGTCTCTAGCATGATATGTGGAATCAATCTATCCAAAAAAATGTAAAGATCCAGGCTAAAATGTACAGCTCACTCAAATATTTAGTTGAATGCTGGTTTCATGCATGGTTTCATCACAAAAGTGGCTGAGTTACGTTTGTTGGCCTCCTATCCAACTTTTAAGCACATGTTTTTGATAGAGTTGAGATCAGGACTTCCAAAACCTCCAACAGCAGCTCTTATCACTTCCAAAGCCAGCTTTGATATGGGATAGGGTCATCTTCATGTGAGAAGATTCACATGTCTAAATTAAAAGCATCTAGGGCATGCAATCGACCAGTGTCAGCAAATTATCAGAACAGAATATTACTGCCACCTTGCTTAACAATTGGCTCAGTAAGCTGGGGCTTCAATGTTTCCTCTTTACCGTTAAAAACATTATCCTTAATATATCACTGGTGTCTGAACAGCTCAAGCTCTTACTTTGTCCATGTGCTCAGCTTGTAGTTTTCAGAGCTTCTTTCAGAATGACAGTCTCTCAGTCCATGACAATGTGAAAGCACTGAAGACAGTAACACTGGTGTTGCAGTAGCTTCCATTTGAAGGCAGATCTGTACTTCGGTGGCTCCTGGGCTGTTCTTAACCATCCAAGGCAATTTACTCCCAGCTGAGGGTGACAGTTTTCTTCTGGTTTTCTTCCCGAGACTGGCAAAGTCGCAATGCATAGGAATATTTAGATGTTTCTCGAAAAGCAACACCTGCTCTCTCAGATACCACTAATAATTAAGCATCATCACAGTTTTACAATACATATTTCAAATTCACTGGCAGGACGAGGACAAATGACAACAACAAGCACACAGACGTGAAAAACTTCTCATGAATCATCTCATTACTCTCGTGTTTTTCTTTCAACAAATAAAATGGTTACATTAGATCTTTTTGTTGCTCCTCAGATCTGAGAAACCTTGACTAACATCATCCTTAGGCCCATATTCAGGAAAAAGATGCATTTGACACTGGAAATCTCACCATTTAGTCTGCCCACTCATCAAATTAATTTTTCTCCAAGAATTTAGTTCTCAGATCTGATAATTTCTTATTTTCGTCTCACTCCCCCTCTGTTTGTGCCACAAACTTGATAAAGGAACTCAGCCCTGAATTGGTTGCTGCTATTTTTGAGCCATCACTAAGTTTTACCACGCATGAAAAGTATAATGTGTGCAAAGATATTACCTGATTTTACCTGGATGCCTTGGCTCACAAACAATGCGCTCCAGGATTTTTCTACTTGAAAATGACCAAGTAACTTTATGTGTGCGTAACTACTAGAACATGCATCATTTTTATTTCAGTAGATTTCTCAGGAGGGCCTAAATGCAAAGTAATAAGCAGGTACAGTCCAAAAATACAAAGAGTAAATCCAAAATCAGAGGGCAAACACAGTTTTCTGCACACACACCAAAATAGGCAAGGAGCAAACAAAGGTTTGATCCAGAAGCTGCTACGATCCATACAAGGAAAAAAGAAAAAGAACTATGCCAGAGAAGGACATGAAAGCTTATTAGAGAAGGAAGACAGAGGTGTGTATTTACCAAGTGAGGAAAGAGCTGATAACTGACAACTGGACCCAGGTGGGAAATCTAAATGAGGCAGGATACAAAACTAACTGGGACTCATGAGGACAAAATACTTGGAAATTAAAGAAAGAGGGGAAACAAAACAAAACAAAAGTCCCTGATCAATTAAGGCAAAGACCTTTATCTTAATATGTTTGTTCTTTATGAACTTATAAACAATGTTTGCAATTTTAGCCAGAAAATATTTTATCTTCACCAAATTTTTATCCAGTTTGGGTTCATCTTTAATTTGCCCTTATTTTGTTATTTTTTCAAAATATTTTATGCCACATGACATCTTTACATGATTTGAGATTGCTGGGTAAATCTGGTGCAAAAACCAAAACGATAGAGCTGAAGGTATTTATTAAATGAGAGTGAATGGCACTGAAACTTTGGCATAATTCATTCAGTAATGAGAGTTGTATTGTTGTTACTTGGACAGTTTGCCACTTTGGACACGTTATTGGTGGTGAAATAGGCAAGTGACACATTAATACATGTGCCTGTGGTACTGTACTCTGACAAATTGTTCTCATTTGTGTTGTTTTAATAACTGTCTTTTCTCTCTCTCTCCCCCCTTTCTCTCTCCCTTACCTTTACGTTTTATTTTTCTTGTATTCTTTCACTCAATGCAGGAAAAAGTAGAATATGCCTTCCTGATCATTTTCACAATAGAGACATTTCTGAAGATTATTGCCTACGGCTTGGTCATGCACCAAAACTCCTATGTCAGAAACGGCTGGAACATGTTGGACTTTGTCATTGTCATAGTGGGGTGAGTTCATTGCAAATTATTTATACAAAGCTTACTTTACGCTTTATCTCTTATTAATTCTGTTGTTAACTATAAAACATACTATAACACACATGCATGCAATGTACAAGACTCTGAACTCAGCATCTAGCTGTTCATCACTGATCGCAGTCTCAAAGTCAAAAATGAATCTTAAGCTTATAAATGATTTGCATGTCCAGTTGCTGACAGTGATGTTTGGGAATACGCACAGATACACACACGTGTACACACACACACACACGCACAAGGCTTTGTATAGAGTGACGGTGTATCAGTCGACCACCTGGCTGCTGTAGGACTTCAATGTAAACCGTGGTGAGGTGTGAAAAACTAAAGGTAAATATGCAAAGACATAAATGACGCATGCATTCGGTAAACCATGCTTATATGCTTACCCGCCCGTACACAGGTGCATGGTCACAGAGAAAAGTACAAAGAGAACACACTTTCAGCTCTCTTCTTTGATTTCCGACTCTTTTGCTTTAATCTTTTCTGTGCTTTCCTGACATTGCCATTACTACTCTTTTCTCCCTTTCTCTCCCACCTCTGCCTCTCTCCCTTTCTTTTGTCTCCCTATCTTTTCCCCATTTCCTGCTCTCCCATCTATAGGTTGTTCAGTGTGGTTTTGGAGATGATAACCAAAGACGCTGACTCTGGCAGCCAGTCCGGAGGCAAACCTGGGGGGTTTGATGTTAAGGCCCTCCGAGCCTTTCGCGTGCTACGTCCCCTTCGCCTTGTTTCTGGAGTTCCCAGTGAGTTGATGCAGTAATCTCATTCTAAAGCTAATTTTCATCTATCAGTCCAAGTCCAATAATTTATATTTCATCATTTCAAGGATAACTGAAAACACCAACCCAAGAGTTTTCAGTTATGCTGAGTATAAGACATGCAGGTCACTGTACATCTCACTTGCCAACGTGCTAAATGTTGTACTTGGACTCTTTTTTAAAGGGCAAAAACATTTTTACAACATACGTTTAGTGACTTGGCACTGCACAGCCACCATATTGAAGTCTACTTCATACAGAGAGGGGTAGCAATAGGTGGAGTAGTAGTTGTAAAGTTCACAAAATACATGAAATTACATGCTAACTATTTAAGATAAAAGGTACATTTTCTTAGTAATCTCTTGCTGTGACAAAATTTCTATTTGACAACACCATGTTACGTATTAATTTAACGGAACATCAGTTCCACATTGTGTTAAAGTTTTGATGTATCATTCGAACCAGGTTCGTTTTGTGTGGGAAAAAATGATGTGTTTCAGATTTTCCTGCTCAGCTGTCTCTTTGACAAGCATAAAGTACCCAAACATTCAGGTGTTGGGGTGTTTCTTGTCATTTATTTTTGAGACCAAACATTCATTTTGATTTTGCTAAAATTCTAAGGGGTGACAGTCAAACTTGTGGATGGGTGTAGTGGATCATTGTCTGTGCAGTGACACTCAACACTACTGTCATTGCTATTAATTTGTTGTAGTAAATGTATTCAACACTACACGATTGTGGACTGAAACATGTGAGTAAAAGATGAAATGATGAGATTATTTTTTTGTCCAAAAAACCCCACTAAAAGCTCATTTAATATTTAATGCTGAACTGACATTCACATCATTCTAGCTGTTATCAGTTTTACAGTAATGTAGTTCTGGCTAAATTGATGCCAGTAAGTTACCCATAGCAACAAAGCTTGAGGCAGCATGTTGTCACCCTTAAATGTTTGCACTGGTTTGAAGTGACAGGAGAACCACCTCAGAAATGCTCAACATACATCTCAGGTAAGAAACCTTTAGCTGACTAACACAACTTATTTTCTGCAGGTTCTTACAGCTAGCAGCCCATAACGCAGTGCTCTTGGAGGCACATTTATGAGGATGGAGCCTAAATCACATTTGCTGTTTTTGCACATGGTCACTATCTTTTTTTTAAGAAGTCATCTGTCTACCGGTGCAGCCTGGTTTGCTAAGTACATTGGCTGTTGGCTGTAAGCTGAACTATTATGGGATACTGTTTCAGCTGCAGTGAGTAGTAACTTGAGAGGTGTGATAATCGGGATGATTATATTTGTTCATGATTCATTACCTTCTCGACTGTAAACACATTTTTCTTGGTGGAGATAGGAAAATCACAGGTGTGGTTCTTAACATGAATAATAAATATGTAGTCTATTGAGTAGAGTCAGGCTCTTGTTATTGTCCAGGATGTACTGGCATGTTCAACTCAAAGGTAATGACTTGAGTAGTTACAATAAGGCTTTTGAGTTATACCATGTGGCATTTTTTTAAATGCAGCATGTCTTCTATACAAGATAGGAAAAAAAAATCAAGAAACTTTACATAATATGAAGAGATCAAATTTTCCCTAGCTTAGTTATATATATGTTTATAGCTTCCCTCTCCAGTTCCCTTTACTTTACACATATGACTGTACATCAACATCTGTCCATATGTGTCTGCACTATCTGAGTTGCCATGGTAACATATAATTTACCAAATGTGGAATGAAAGGACCGTTGGGAAAAACAAATTAAGTTCTGCTGAAAATGTCTCATTTAACTGTTGCAGTTTAACATGTGTCTGGTTAATTAAGCTTTGCGACAGAGGATGGTTTGTGGGCTTTCATGCTTTTCAGTTTTATTAGGACATTAAACACAACACGCTGAATAATCATAAGCTCATCTCTAGTTGACCTGGAAATCTAATAGAAGTTAAACAAACTGCATTAATTGTTTGAATTTGAAAATTTGTAATTTATTAGAAAATATTGTAATCTTTTAAAATATAACACATAAAGCAATTCTAGTTTCTCAGCTGTAAAAGTGACAGAAACATGATGGAGATTTGAATTTTGGACCATTTGTCAGATAAAACAAGCACATTAGGATTATATGATGACCATTTTTGACTAGTTCCAATTTTTTTTTCATTTATGTTATGCAAAATATTTGTTATTATTCACTAGATAAATCTTAAAGTGGCACTTTGATCATGAATGTGTCCAGATATCTGAAGTGATAAGAGGAAATTTCTCACATGGCTGTTTTGGGAATAACAAAAATGGACACCGTTAAATTATATATATATACATATATATGTATATGCACAGCATATGTGTCATGAAGCTATGGACATACATGTCAATATTTACCATATTGACATTAACACATATAAAAGATTTATTCTAGGAATATACAGCTAGTGATTGTTTTAAGGACTGTTTGATCCATATTTCATAGTTAAAATTTTGTCTAGAATTCTTTCCTCCTAACGTCCCAGAAAGGTATTTATCTTGAGAAATTGTTATATTAGAAACATTTTCAAGATGGGATTGCCTTTGTTCACTCATATGTGTAAAACAATGCATCAAACATTAATTTTAGAGAAGTTAGGATGTTTTTGCGGACCAAAAATGATCACAATAATCCCTGATTCATTTTCTGCTGATCACGCATTTCCGTGTTTCATTAATTAGGATCCTATTGCCGTTTCTCTCAGCATAAAATTGGGTTAAATCTGGGTGCCTGTTTGTTCCTTCTGACTTTGGCTTCAATGTATGTTTACAGGTTTACAGGTGGTTTTAAACTCCATTATTAAAGCCATGGTTCCCCTGCTTCACATCGCCCTGCTGGTCCTCTTTGTAATCATTATCTACGCCATCATTGGCCTCGAGCTCTTCATCGGAAAAATGCACGCCACGTGCTACATGATGCAAACAGGTAAAGCAGAGTTTATTTTCCTTTTGTTGGTTTCATTCCTTTGTGTCAGATGTGTGTCCACAGTTTTAGTTTAAACCCCTTTATAATTGAGTCCCACAGACAGCATCCAGGCATACTGTACATCTCAGTTTAGCGTAGATAGAGGATTTAATCCCAGGGAATGAATGGACACATGTACTTTGAATGTGAATGATGACAAGCTGCTGAAAACAGAACAGAACAACAGATGGTGGATTAAGTCCAGTGATTAAATGACTAATATCTAGCTATTATGTAAACATGCTTGGCCTTTAGCCTAGCATTGCTTTGAAAATGGCGGAATCAATCGAGGAGTGAGGATAAACTGAAGCCGATGGACATATATACACACCAATATATAAAATCACAAACACAATTTAAAATGACTGACCAACAGGCGCAAAGCGGCTTAAGTTTCAGGAACGGTCTGGCTATACTGCCATAATACAGCAGCTATAATGGTGTTTCACTTTCTCTTTTGCTCTCTGCCTCACATATTTCACCTCATTACTTCCTGCTTCCCTTTTTTTCAAGTTTGGATCTGTTTTGATGTCCTTGCATGTTGATGTCAGGGAAACCATTGTAGATTTCTGTCATGACAGAGCAACATGGATGCTCCTTTCAGTTGCTGTTCACTGGCCCTGAGAAAGGCCTTTATGGTGTAGGTGGTTAGGGGGAACAGGCAGGAACTTTTGTGGATATGTGTTTACAGCGTAGATATTAACTATGAAAAATGTAACCTAATGTGGGCTAATCTAATGTGCATGTGCTTTGTGTTTGTTTGTGTGTAGGTGGGGGGGTTGGTTAATATTAATGTGGACTATGTTT
Source organism: Odontesthes bonariensis (assembly GCF_027942865.1). Lineage (NCBI taxonomy): Eukaryota > Metazoa > Chordata > Actinopteri > Atheriniformes > Atherinopsidae > Odontesthes > Odontesthes bonariensis. The sequence goes on along the minus strand of NC_134515.1, from coordinate 14,257,993 downwards.
TTCTCAGTGCTTATGTAATAATTAAATGAATTACAGAACATCTCATTTCTAAATGTGCTCAGTGATCAAGCTTAAATAACTGTATGGTTATCTACCTACTAGACAACAATGATTGTCATAATCTTAACATGAAAGTGAAATGCAGTTAAAAGTTATATGATATCGGGAGAAAAGGAAAAGAAGAGCAACATTTTGATAAAAAGTTAATAATACTAACACAGACACTGACTAAGAAATGGGGTTTGATATGAGATTTAGGAGCAGAAAAATGCCTCCTTTTAAGCAAGTAGCTTTTGTGCAAATGCAGAGGTATCAGTTCAGTGAAAGCTTAGTCAACCTTTGAAGTTCATCTGGTCTCAAAAGTCGGTAGAATTCCATATTAACAGCTATACCATGTAAAATGTTGTTTGTACTTTTTTTTTACAGATTGTATGTCACCCCCTCTTGTTTTGTATGCGTGCTGAGATGAGGGTCGTGTATGCACTATAGTGAACGAATGCTCCCCTTATTGCATAACCAGCAAAACCGAGATGCTACTTTGGCCGCTGATATGCATTGCCGCTGTGAATTTGCTCTCCAAAATCAACTGTAACTCACTGAAAGGGATATTTCTTTTTTTTTTTTTTAAGTGGGGCTGTATGAAGTACTCATGAGTAGTCGGTGGGAACAGTCGAATAGTCAAAAAATGACCTATTGTTGTTTCCTGAGCTCTTTCCCTTTACTTCATGGAAAACATTATGGGTTTAAGGAAAGATAGTAGGAGAATTTCGGGACTGAGGAAAAGACAGTCTAGCTGCAATGGGAATCCGACCACAGTTACATTAAGCTGTGGCGTAGGTCTGCATCACTGAAACTACAGCTGTTCAACAGATATCTTCAAAAAGGGTTTTAGTTACTTTATGCATTACAATTAGTGCAATCTAATCACAATGTCCCACAGAGACTCCGTAATATACTTCATAATAATATAATATATGATATTAAATACCTTTATTATTAAACTTTGCACTAAGGAAAGTAAAAGGCACAAAAGTGAAACATGTTGTCACAGGCTCCTCACACTCCTGTCCTTATATTTACCCGCATGAATCACAGTTAGTACAACTGGGTACATATTATCGTGCGAAATTTGCAGCTGCCAGAAACTGTGGGATGGCTTTATCACCTTTCTTTCATAAAGGATTCCCTAGTGTCTCCTATGCCAAAGGAGATGAGTGAAAAAGAAGCACTGAACCTCCTTTTAATAATAATTTCAGAGTTCAAACATCTCTTATTGTGGCTGCCATGCCTGCTATGACAATATTGTTATGACATTATTACCAGGAGCACCAGACTGTTCTAATCATTGATTAAAGAATTGCTTTTCCAAAGGCATTGCGTCTCTGCTGCTGCTGCATTTTTCATAGTACACTTTGATAAAACCATCTGTTTTAATCAGACCATGGTTTAGCCATTTTGTCTCGATGGAGGTCTGGTTCAGGCGTCACTCCTGACATTTTGGTTCGTATGAGTTAATAAGTTGGGGAATGTTTCCATGTGGAATGCATAACTCTCTACAGGAGACTCAAGTCATCTTTCATGATGCTGTACTTAAATTGCACTGATATGGTGGGCTTCTGCAAAGTTTTTAAACATTGACGTTTACATTGATTACACAATTTCCTTCGGCATCAATAAAGTATTTACCTATCTATCTCTATCTCTGTCTCTCTTCTTATCTTTTATTGCAAACTGGCACGAGTGCTGGAGATCAGCAGATTAATCTGTTTGTCTCTACACCTCCAGGCGCCCTTGCAGAAGAAGAGCCAACGCCATGTGCGGTATCAGGTCATGGCCGACACTGCCTGCTCAATGAGACAGTTTGCCGAGAGGGATGGCAAGGCCCCAACAATGGCATCACCAACTTTGACAATTTCTTGTTTGCCATGCTCACCGTGTTTCAGTGCATCACCATGGAAGGCTGGACCGACGTTCTGTACTGGGTAATATGCCAATATGCATCCAAATGACTCAGTAAAGCCTTATTTGGGTGACGAGTTTTTGTTTTATTGTGTCAAAGAATAGACAAATATGGAAATGAGTGATGTCCTGTCACCCAGGACAACCACGCAGAGCTGGTGGAGTTGAAATGATTCACAAAAGCATTCTCAGTCTAGTTGTCTAGTTGTCTAGTTCTCTCAGATTTCTTTGTATCTGTTCCCCAGTTAAATCTCAGGCAATCTCTAAAAACCTTATGATTTTAGGTTTTTGATTTGTGTTCCCACAGCAGGAAGAACTTGTCAAGTATATTGTGATCATTTTACAGCCACTGAGGGTCTAGAGGGCCCTGATGGTTCACTTCTGCCATAACTATGTTTAGATACTCTTAGAGACCTTCAACTTGTAGCATTCCTTTTGATTTTCTGTGTCTGTCTCTCCTGCAAATTCAAAGTTCTCACATCCGTAGCTTGAAACATCACCTTTCTTTGAGTTAACAAGTATTTTGAATCTGAAAAGCCAGGCTCACTTCAAAACCCTCAGTTTCTCATTAGCAAAAAAACAGCAACAGCTTTTAATTAGCCCCAACACTCAGCATTGAGAATGGGTTTTTATCACAGCCCACCCACATCCTGTTATTGATGGAGACCCTCATCTATGAAATAACTAACCCCTCTCCCTCCTTCTCTTCTGTCCTCTCAGACTTTCTCCATCCCTCTTTACTGCTCTTATTCATGTGTGTGTTGCCATGGCAATTCCATGCTAATTCTATCGTTACAAGAAAGGAGGTTAGATAAGTTAGACAAACCTAAAAGACGAAAAACAAAGGATAATTTGTGGATTGATACATGGATTGATGAATTCAATCTGACTTGAGACCTCTCTTACAATTTATGCATGGTGGTTGGTGAGGAACTATAAACTTATTTGTGGGATAAAGAAAAGCGTAATTTATGAAGGCAATTGTGTGAAAGTTAGCATAAACTGACGAATGTCAGCTTTCAGTTCCTGGAAGACCCTTAATCTGTGGTCTAGTTATTTTCCACAGACAGTTCTACTGTTATATACTTCCTCTCATGGTTGTTTCTCATAGGTTTCCCTCTAGTGGCCAGTCTTAAATATAGTTATTCTTCATAAACTATTGTTTTCTTTCATGAAATTAGTTAATAGGTGACAGTAAGTGTGCAATTTGTTTATGACGGACAGATGAGTATCTGTCATTCATACTTTATACCGTCACCCAAACATATAGTTGTCACATGATTCTGTCACAGCACATTTACTCCATATCAAGCTGTTATTATTAGTCATTGTTACCCTTTTATATTGATTGAGCAAGCATCATCATGAAGTATCAGAATGCTTCTGGCATCTAACATTAAACTGGTTTTCCTCTTTGCTTTTTTGTCCTTACAGATGAATGATGCAATGGGCTTTGAGCTGCCATGGATCTACTTTGTCAGTTTGGTCATCTTTGGATCCTTCTTTGTTCTTAACCTGGTTTTGGGTGTGTTGAGCGGGTAAGTTTTATGTTTTTTTTTTCTAAATGTTCTGAAGAAGTTGCAGTGAACCAAAAATAAGACAAAAAAAAACCCCAGAAAAAAAGAATAATGTTATGATCCTGCATCTAATGTATTATTTGACTCAGGTGTGCTGTTGTCTCTGCAGAGAGTTTTCCAAAGAGCGAGAAAAGGCCAAGGCTCGAGGTGATTTCCAGAAGCTGCGTGAAAAACAGCAATTAGAAGAAGACCTGAAGGGCTACTTGGATTGGATCACACAGGCTGAGGACATCGACCCTGAGAATGAGGAGGAGGGAGACGAGGAGGGCAAGCGTAATCGTGAGTTACCTGGATTTAATTGATTTTGCTCTGTGTTCTTGTCTAAAGCAGGACAATGAACTGTGGGGTGCCAAACATTTAATTACCCTGCCTTTAAAAGAAGGTATTTTCTCCATTAATAGTGAAATGAGGAAGCAGAGTTGTCAAACCATTGCTCATGTAATTAACTACACTTTAATAGGCTCACTTATTCTTTGCCTTCCATGCACCATCAACATCATGTCAAACTGTTTCAACATAACAATAATAAGTGTTTTCTCGAGCAGTTCATGCTGACAAATGTGCTTAGTTTGCATCCACAGTGAGAAGATTTAACTGTTGAACTGACAAATTGACAGTTTAAATTCCATCATTCCTATTATTAAATTCAATATCAATGATGATGAATCAATCAAATGACTCCCTGTCAAAATAAACAAATGAACTAGTATTTAAAGAGAAAAGAAAACTGAAGCACAAATAATGTGCCAATGCGCACTCACAGCATTGTTTTCTGACAGGCTGAATGATAATGATGATGGCAGCCTATTGACATTGTGAGCAGCAACCTGCTCACATCGTGTGTGTGAAGCCTTTGTACGACAGATCCCAGTTGACAATAACATTTGAGGATATGAACATTTTGATAGTTAATTAATATAAGAATTAACTGTTTAAACTTGTTCAGATTTATTTATGTATACCAGAAGAAATATGTACTGAGGTGCTTAAGTAAGTTTGAGGTTAGAAAATAAATACTGAAAACTGAATTTTAGTTGTCATTACCATAAATGAAAAACATCCATATTGATATGGCTCCTGTTGTTTGGTTTTTGCTTTTATAAAGCATCTCCAGCGCGTATAGCATCAATGGTGTTGTAATTTTTTCAAAATGTTGGCACTTATTTGTTCTTTTGTGGCATCCACAGACTGAATACATATGCCATCTTACAAAGGTTTCATTTTAGAAATATCCATTGTACATTTCAGAAATCCTATCTTTCCACAGACATAATGGGGTACAGTTTGGTAACACAAGACATCTTGTGCATGGATGAATCAGCCCAAAGAACAAGTCTGTACCAAAATTGAAATTTACCGTCTGAAAAATCTGCACTTTCGCAAACGTCTAAAAAAGAATGTGCAGCAGTATTAGACAGTATTACGATGTAACACACATACAAATGAAGTCATATCACACCTGTAGATGTCATGATGATCTCTTACAAGACTGATGAGGTCAATACAAACATAAACCCTCTGAAGCTTAGGAAAGGTGTGAGCCTCTTTCCATGAGTGCCGGTTGTCATTCGGAGAGAAGTTTTGGTGTTTGATTTCTTACTTATGTTGACAACTAAAATAAGGAGTGACTTGGATTAGGGAAGATTTGTGTTATTTGTGTGGAGAGGTAATTTAGTTACTTTAGTACAAGGTGAATCAACACCTTTGCTCTTCAGTTTGCTCAAGGCGCACCAGACTTGAAAGGGAAAAGCACAAAAATGTCTCACCTGATCTGAAAGGATTGTACAGTTTGGTGTCACTGTCTATGTCAACTAGAAGGACTGCTGCTGTTTTTCATGAAATGAGGGTCTCCGATGAGTATTGATTTGTTCTGTGCACTGCAAGTGTCCACTTTTCCTTTGAATTATTCTAAATAAGACATTTGCTTGCTGTTGTAAATTTCGTCTTTAAAGTTTCTTACACTCATTTCCCACTGTTATAAAATAACAGGAGAGGAATTTTTCAGCAGAACGTAGTGATGTTAGATTTACAGCCCTTGTTTAAGATTTTGATTAATGCCAGCATCACACTGTAGCCTTGAATGGGACTGTTCTATGACCCTAAGAGCAGCTATGCTTTCTAACAGTTGGTAAACAATGTACAGCTTTTGTCTTGTCTGCCCAGGTTGTCTTTTTCTTTTCAGTATGTGTTGGCTCTATTGATACTGTGATGTGAGAAGTAATCAGTTTTTGAAGGTTGTGTATCAAAAATGCTAACCAGCTCTGAGTGTGACCAAACAACAGGGTCCTTAGTTTGTTTTAATCTTGTATCCTTTACTTTCTTTTGTATCTTTTTTTTTCATCATCACCAGTCCAACACTTTGAAATTAGGATGTTGTGGCTTCTTTGTTATTACCCCAAGTCTCACAATTTCTTCTTGAGTTTGTCATGAATAATTGCATAGGAATACGAATGCAGAATTGCCCAATATAGCTGTGTAAATGGCAAAAAAATCATTTAAAATGATGAGACTAAAACCACAAGATGATATTCCATATCATGAGTCTGGATGTGATCACGTGAAACACGTGCTCCGTGTTGATCCTGCCACAGTGCCTTATAATCATTCACAGTGCACTCAGTTCATGCACCATTCAGTTTTTGTTCTCCAGTAGCTGCCCTGCTTTCACCACTGCTGCTGTTGTTATAGGTGACAACGCACTAACTTTCTTTCCTTCAATCCTGCAGTGTCTGTGTGCCTTGTAAAAACTGTCTGTAGATTGCTGCTAACATTAGATTCCTCTTTTCCTGACTTTCTCTCCTTTTGTTTCCTCATATCTTTTCTTGTTTCTAACAGTTGTTTTCTTCTCTGACTTCTATCTTTTGTGTTCTTACTGAGGTCTTGTTTACTGCAAATCTTTTCCAATCTTATTTTGTATTATATGGTTACTGTGTCCAGAATGAATAGAATTGAGAGATGTAGTCTGACATGTAATATGTTTTTAGGATACTATTTAATCATATAGACTAATACTATTACTGGTATTTCAGTAATAAATTCTTACATGTCAACATAATCAATCTAAATTACTTTAGCACTGTATATGGTAAAATTTTTTAGTTATGACATTTCTTATGTAAAATATCAATAAACTGTGCTGTGATTTATTTTTTTATTATTTTTTGTAAGCGCTTATTACTTAACATTTTAAATTAGATAATTTAATCTGAACAATCCTATCTGTATTAACCCTTTCTTTAAAGTCTTGACTGGCTTTATATTTAGCAATTATTTTAAGTATTTCTTTCTTTGAATTTTTTCCTTATACTTGCCAATCGTTAAAACCCTACACAACAAGTGAATTTTATTGTAATTAGACAAGATAGTCTGATACTTAGATGCCAGGTTATATTTGTTATATCAATGTTAAGTTAGTGAATTTCCTGTGCAGTATTAATAGTCTTTTTTCTGGACACGGTAGCTGTGTCAGTAGTTTGTATTGGAGCTTCCTCTTGTTGTACGTTCCTCTTTCTTGTTCTGCTGTGTACTGACTCACTGCTTCCTCTGCTGTCTGGCTGTATGAACTGCATGTTGATAACACCAAGGGGTCACGCTGGCTGACCTAACTCAGAAGAAGAAAGGAAAATTTGGCTGGTTCACTCAGTCCACAGAGACACATGGTAAATGTGTTTGTGTGTGTGTGTGTGTGCGAGTTGCTGGAAGTGTCTGTTTTCCCCCTGCGCATGTTCATGAGGACATTTCATCTTTGTCCTGAAGGGTGTGTCTGCATCATTAACACGCTTTGCTTTCTGTGAGCTTTGGTATCCGCATGCCACTTTTGTCATTTGTCAGTATTTCCTACTTTTCCTTATCATCCTCATCATGTCCAAACTGATTTCATTTAAGATTTAGGACTTATTGCACAAACTTTACATTGTGCCCCGTCATCAAATAAAGTCTAAGTGCTAGTAAAACAAAGGTGCAAAAATAAAAAAAAACTATTGACATATAAGGGGAAGATACGCCTTCAGAACAAGCAACCAACTCTATGGGAATTTTTGGTTTTAAGGGAAGGCATAGGAAGACTAATAGTAAGGCTAATGTTTCTTAAAACATCAGGACAATAACAAATTTGAGGATTGTGAACGTACATTTATAAGTGGTTTAACAAACCCTGAGCGAGTAAAGCACTTTAAACCCACCCAATCTGAAGGAAATCGTGCACGTTTTTTTTGTGTTGTCACGAGATATACCCCACATGTTTTCACATTTGACTGGGAAATCTCAGTAGAATTTATTTAGCTCATATTTCTTTTAATACCAGTTTTGATATAACATCCTTGACACTTTGGATAAAGATGTTTTTGGCAGATATTTCAGTTTTCACTTTATGTCATGACTGTGTTTACTGTAAGTATGATAAAAAGTGAACAGAAGTGCCGCTGTGTTTATGTTCAGATCCCTCATTGTACCATTATCACTTTGAACTCCTTTCATTCTTCATTTATGAAGACAATATTTTTTGCATGTATTGTACATATGATTTCCAATGTCCAATGTGTTTTAAGTGTCACTAAATTACTAATACTTCGTAACGCACACACATGGATATAGTTGCTACATTTTATGCTACATTATATGAAATATTTCAGAAGGAGTTTTGCAGTTAGTGGTAGTAAAAATTATAATACAAGTGAAATTTTACAACGGATTAAAGTTTCCTTTAAAATCAGAAAGTATTGAATTCAGTGCGATTCAAGTCTAGCGTCGTGCACTTACTGGGATTTTATCCATGCAGACAATTTGAAAATGAATTCTTCTGCAGTGATGAACTCATAAAACAGCTTGTTTAATATAGCTGAAAGAATTAGGGATTAATCCAAGATAGAATATAGTCACTTTTTTTTTCGAAAACTCAAATATCCTAATGCTACGGAATGTGAAAAGAATTTTCTGTCTAAACGCTGTAATTTTCTCAGTTTCATTTCTTGCGTTTTGTTTTTTCTGGTGGTTTGACTTGGTCTTTAGGCCCCTTAAAATGAGGCGTAATACTCCCTAGTGACCTTTTGGTGAAACAATTTTTCAGGGAACGTACAACTTCTCAATGTTTTCATTAACTTATTTGTGTGTGTGCGTGTGTTTGTGTGCGCGTGTGATTCTGTAGCGAGCATGCCTCCGAGTGAGACAGAGTCGGTGAACGCAGACCATCGCACTGGAGAGGAGGAAAAATCACCATGCTGTGGACCACTCTGGTGAGTCTGATGTAATATACACAACAGTCAGAGTTCCTTGACTAACAGTTTTTCAAGAACATTGTCACTTGGTAACTGACAGTCAGTAGACCACCACACTCAAATGCAGGGTTAACATTTGCTCTTGTTGTTGCTCTTTATTAATAGTTCCCTCATCTTCTATTCTCCCCAGTCAAAAAATTACTAAGTCAAAGTGCAGGTTAGTACTGTGCTGTGATGCTGCATGGTGGATATGTTCTTCCTTTTATCAATTCAACTCATCTTGCATGGCAGATATTCCCTCATATCAAAATGATTGGAATCCCATAAGTATTCATCTGTATGTGTTTCTCCTGTTGACCGCCAGAGATTCATCACTGTGTTTGTCGAAAACCCTCCCCTATACCCCAGTTTTTATCCAGTTGGATTTTTATTTTTTCATTTCACCAAATCAAAAGGCATGTGTGAAATATAAAACTTTGTCATCAAATGGAAATAAAGATCTAAATTGATCAAAGTCAACTTGAAACTTGAAATATGAAAAACTGATTGTCTCTCAGTCGTCAGTGGCGACGTTGGAACCGTTTCTGCCGCAGGAAGTGCCGTGCAGCTGTGAAATCTGTGACGTTTTATTGGCTGGTCATCATCTTGGTGTTCCTCAACACTCTCACCATCTCCTCTGAGCACTACAACCAGCCTGACTGGCTGACTGAAGTACAGGGTATCTGTTCTCTTCTTTATGTTGAGTGTTATTGTGAAACACTTTTTCATGCTGTTAGATATTTGATAGAATAAACACTTAATCTTCTCCTCTCTTCTCCTCTCTAGACGTGGCCAACAAAGTTCTCCTGGCCTTGTTCACCTTGGAGATGCTGGTGAAGATGTACAGTTTGGGATTACAGGCCTATTTTGTGTCCCTGTTTAACCGCTTTGACTGTTTTGTGGTGTGTGGAGGCATCGTAGAGACTATCCTGGTGGAGCTTGCCATCATGTCTCCTCTGGGCATCTCTGTTTTCCGCTGCGTACGCCTCCTTAGAATCTTCAAAGTTACACGGTGAGCAGTCCCACTGAGCATTTTAAGGTTGAAAAGTCATCTAAAAGACATGTAAATGGTCCAGTCTTAATTTGTCTGTAAGATAGTTGGGGTTATTACTCCTAAATCATGCTAAATCATTACAATTTTTCAAGTTTATGTATTCAGCTGCTGCCTTTACAATGTCTGGAGGCATCTTGTTGTGAACATACAACTTGTGTAGCTCCATATTAAGCCCATAATTCATACAACAAATTCATTTCTGTTGATGCTAATGAAATATGACCAAGAATCAAACCAAAGGTTAGCACTAAAATCCAGGTTTGAATGATAAGGACTGAACTGTTTTGGAGATTTAGGGCTACAACTACACATTATGTTGAAATCACATCTATGGCTCATTGGGATATTATTGATAATCTTGTTATATCTAGCACCTTTGCCATCAAGGACACAGGGTTCTGCACAAATAGAATCAAGAACAAAAACCAAAGTAACGTTGTGACATTAAATAAAAATCAAATAAATCCCAATGCCAGAATCAATGAAATTGTTGGAGTTGGAGCCGATCCCATCTGACATGGACTGGACATTTCTGGACTAACAGACAGATATGATTCATACTCACACGGCCAGTTCAAAATCATTCTACTAACCTAAAATCACATTATTTTGACTGTGGGAAGAAGATGTAGTTCACAGACAAAAATAATTAACAAAGGCGTCATTCATTCTCAACACATAAAGAAAGAAAATGTTATTTACTCGTGAGAGGAATCCTATGAACAGCAAACTGTCACTATGTGGATGCTGTCACACTTTTTAAACAACTGAGGGATCCAACACAGACACCTGGTCTCTCTGGTTCAACTTCATCTGGGGTCCTTTGCTACACCTCCTCCTCATTTCCTGCTGACAGGAAATGTTGTCACAAGGTTTTGTCAAGCTTCACCTAAATGCAGACAAGATACGGCTGTTAACTTGGAACAAGATTCCATTTACAAGTGCTTGAAGAAAAGCGCAGGGATCACAGGACAGGTGTAGCCAGACTTCAGTACTTGATGACAGGAAAAACAGACGGACGGGCGGGCAGACAGACGACTGAACTGAGGCAGCAGCAGCAGCAGCGGACAGAGGCAGGCAATCTACAGAACAGAGAAAAACTTTTGTATCAACAGGAAAAGATTTCCACAAAAAAGAATGTCACACCTACAACACACAAAAGAGAGGAAGATACACCTGGAAACTGCAAAAATAATGCCTTGTTTAAGAGATATTACATCACAGTTTGTGTGCAATTTCTGTTTAAATTGTATTTTCTCTTTTCCAGTCATTGGGCATCACTTAGTAACCTGGTGGCCTCTCTGCTCAACTCCATGAAGTCCATCGCTTCCTTGTTGCTGCTGCTCTTCCTCTTCATCATTATTTTCTCCCTGCTTGGCATGCAGCTCTTTGGGGGCAAGTTCAACTTCGATGAGACCGTGACCAAACGGAGCACTTTTGATAACTTCCCCCAGGCCCTGCTCACTGTGTTTCAGGTATGTGTTTTGTGTAATTCACTTTAACTGAGATCAAGGCTGAATGGGGGTAGAGCCTGACATGTTATGATGTGCTCTAATTAATGCGAAATGGGAGTTGTGTTTGTAAGAATGATATAATCTAATTCCAGCGTCTATAGTAATGAATAAAAAAGACTAATACGGTCCCTGTCCATAATGTCTATCAGATCCTGACAGGAGAAGACTGGAACACCGTGATGTATGATGGTATCATGGCATACGGTGGTCCGGCCTCCTCTGGAATGGTTGTCTGCATTTACTTCATCATCCTCTTCATCTGTGGAAACTGTATCCTACCAAGCACAGTGGCACACACGTTGTCACACACACCATACACGAAAAGCACACATAAAGTGGATGAAAAAGTCCTGTTTTAGTTTAGACAGTTTTTGTTTTGTTTTTGTTTTTGTACAAAGCCCAGGAGGGTTTTAATGATTTGATTTCATCATGTTGGTCAATGTTTTCTCTTTAACTCGCATGATCAGACATCCTGCTAAATGTCTTCTTAGCCATCGCTGTTGATAACCTGGCAGACGCAGAGAGCCTCAACACAGCACAGAAGGAGGAAGAAGAGGCCAAAAAGAGGAAGAATAGTGCCAAGTATAGCTCAGGACACCATCATATTTGGATTACTGTGTTTTTCTTTTTTGTCTATTTGTCACCCGCAGTTTTCCTTGCAGGAAAATTCGAGTGGCCTCTTGTTTTGTTTGTTAGTTCATGTTTTATCTGTCGCCAACAGGGAAGCAAGCATACATAAGAAGAGAGTTGAAATAACTGAAGCAAAGGATGGTGAGACCAAGGTAAAAGACAAATTAGCTCTAGTTCTCTGCATAAATCATGTAAATTGTGCTATCAAATGATACTTTTCAGTGGTTAAACCATACTGTTGTTTTCATTTTTATCTCAGTAAATATACATGTTTAGAACGTTAAACATGTTCACCTTGTGTAGGTGCCGACAGAAGCCTTGCTAGAAGGTGACAAAGAGGCGAATCCTGTCATTGACTCTCCAGGTAAAGTCACTTGAGATACACACACTTTATGTACATTTACTCTGATAGATTTATGTTTCTGCAACTGGCAAGAAACCCTGAACAACGAGAACAGTCGGACACGGATGATTTTTATGGTATTTCAGCAGATATAGCTGAGTTGAAAGATGGGGAAGACTTTGCTAAGCATGAATAAGCATGAATGAACTCCAAGAAATGTTGCTGTATTTAAAGACAACATGCAGAACAGAGGTCAACAAAAAATAGAATTTTTATGGGAAAAGTAAAACAGTGATTTGTTTTTCTGACATCAAATATAGATATGCCGTATACTTCATCTCCATATCATTGTGTAGTACAGCCTTTAAATCTCCATTTTATATTAAGTGACATAAACACAAAAACATTACAGAAAATCTAATAAATGTCATTCATGAATCTCAATATTCAAACAGCTATGCACTAAAATCTTGGAAAAGTAATCTTTGTTTAATCCATTTCATATAGGCAAACTTTGAAACCGTTTATGGCATTTCAGAGCATGTGCTGAATTCAAATACCTAAAGTAAACCAAACATTTAAATAATTAGGAGAGAATGAAAAGACACATGATAAATTGACACAAATGTAAGATCAGACTCTCTGTTTTTGTACTGCGAGTATCCGTAAACCACTGATACTAAAGCACTGTTATGAAATTGGAACAAATGTTTTTCAGAGGGTAATGATGGCGATAATGAGAACCTCCCAGAAGTCCCCTTAGGGCCTCGCCCTCAGCGGATCTCTGAATTCAGCATCAAAGAAAAGACTCAACCAATCCCAGAGGGCAGCGCTTTCTTTATCTTCAGCAGCACCAACCCGTGAGTCTGACGCATGCTGTTTGGTGTTATCAGCAAAGAGAAACAGGAGCCGGTCATCAGCTCAGTGTGACAGAAACTCCACAAACAACCAAAATCAGTCCAATCAGAAATAGCAGTGACATAAAGCTCATCTTTAAACCTGTGTAGTAAAACTAGTCTCATCTTCATCTGTCTACTTAGTCTTTTTACCTTTTATTTTTGCAGGTTTCGTGTTTTCTGCCATAAGCTTATCAACCACCAGATCTTCACCAACCTCATTCTGGTCTTCATCATGCTCAGCTCCGTGTCTCTGGCTGCTGAGGACCCCATACGCAACTTCTCCGCTCGCAATATTGTACGTAAACAACCACTAACTGTCCGTAAGGGCAATTCCACAGTTACTCAAACATTAGGAGGGCTAAATTGACTGACTGTAGCTGACAATCAATCTATTTTCATAGAGTACATTTTCACGTCACAGTAGGGAAAGAGCAGGTGGGAGTGATGGCTGAACCTCATGTAGCTGCTTCATTCTCAGTCTGTTAGTGATGTACACGATGCTTAACAGTTACACTGTCATGACTTCAAAGGAGAGGAACTGTCTTTAAACTGTAGTAGAAAAACAAAATGCATGGACAGCATTCTCATAGTAGAGAATATGTGTGATTAATTATGTTGTTCCACAGAATACTGCATCAGAATCTTGTGTCTTCTTAACTAAATTAATCCACTCCTGTATTCCACATACTGAACATTGCTGTGATGTTGGATATGAATAGTTGCATTTCTACTTAGCAAAACAAGCTGCACTATTTAAAGACTATATAAGAAACTATGTAACTATGTAACATGACAAATATTGCCTAGTGCAGCTTTTCTATTTAGGAATTAGTTTCTGTATCAACTGTGATTAAGCCTTACAATATCTACAACTTGAAGTATCTGATAGATCACTCACTGTGCTGTTATTCTGGAATGACTTGAACTTGTGCATTGCTTTTTGCAGATACTTGGTTATTTTGACTATGCTTTCACCGCAATCTTTACTGTTGAGATCCTGTTGAAGGTAAATGTCCTGTTCATGCTGTGTTGTGCTGTTTTGGGTAGAGCTTCAGTAACCCTGCGTGCTTATGTCACTCTGATTGCTTCCTCAGATCCTAGGCTATGCAGACTATGTCTTCACTAGTATGTTTACATTTGAGATCCTTATTAAGGTAAACAAAAAATGACTTATGCATTGCCTCAGCAACAACCCTCCACTTCCGAGCTTGCTGCACTCATCCGTCCTCCCTTCATTCTTGTATCTATTTTTGGTCAAAATGGCCTCCTGCTTGTTTTTTTGTCATAGACAAACTATCAACGTGGAGATCATGCGTTTTTTTATAGTATATATATACACATATATATTGTCAGTCACTTTTCCATCAAGACCCACTTTCCCTTTTCACCCTTGCCAGTTAATGGACCAATGCTCTCCAGAGTGCAACCTCTTCTTTGGTTATTCACGATCATTACAGCTTTTTTCAGGTTTATAAGATAAAAAAAAGACTATTGACTTTGAAATCTTGCAAAAACTTAAAAAAAAAAAAATCTATTTTAGCATTGATAAATACATTTGGATATTTTCAACAACTAAATTTTTTAAAATTCTACTTTCAAAGATGTTTAAATTTAATCTCTGGGTTTTGGATAGGTGAATCTTTACTCACATGGATCTCACTGCCTAGTGGGACACAACACGCACAAATGAGAAGCCTGTTTTGGCCAGTGACCCTCCAAAGATTGTGCTTGACGAAATCCACTAAATTCCTAAATAATTTTCATGTCATACTGTTCAGTCCTCTCCTTTACCCCGCTGCTTGCTGCATGTCTGCATCAGGTAAATCTCATTTATAGCACAAGATTAAAAACCTTTCAGAGGATTTTAGGCCCCGTGGTGCTCGTTATAGCTAAATCTTCTTTGGCAATGAGTGTAATGACTTTTTGTCCTGTGTTAAGATTTTGCATTATGTGTGTATATAAACAGTGTATGCGTTTTGCATTTATGTCTTCGTGAATCCAGCCTTGTCTGTTTGTACAGAATACAGAACTGATTGTTAAAATGTTGCTTCAGAGGGGCTATTCTGTTAACCAGTTTGTCCCTGTGATACCTAAAGAATGTCCACATGACCACTTCATTTCAAAGTTGGATCATGAGAGCTGCAATTTAACATGGAAACTGAAATACAATATCAAATGTAAATGATGATGGATATACAGTACAGGAAGACGATACAAATTTTAACAATGCTCTTTGGCGTAAATCAGTGTTCTGAAACGTAATACTGGAATTTAATTATTTTTTGTGTAAGTTTAAATCTCATTAAAGCCTGATTCAAAGCTGCTCCGCTGTCTATTTGTCTTTAAGATGGCAGAGTCTTAACGGTTGTTTTTTTGTCTGTCCAGATGACAGCGTTTGGAGCGTTCCTTCATAAGGGGGCATTCTGTAGGAACTATTTCAACTTATTAGACCTGCTGGTTGTTGGCGTGTCTCTGGTCTCCTTCGGCATTCAGTACGTATTATTTCATCTCTCCGCAGTGAATGTTTTTTTTAATGTTTTGGTGAACTGTATCATTGATAGATTGAAATCCGTTTATAACAAAAAACATGTTTAAATAGAAACCTTCCTAATGTTTCTGAATGGGTAAGGTCATAATTCAAAGATATTACATTTTCAGGAATATGTGTATTCACTAGTTAGACGAAGCCGTCGCTTCTCTAATGACTGACCCTAACTATGAAAATAGATAGAAATAGGATTTACCGAATAGTTCATCTGAAACTCTTAAACTTTATTAGTTTTAAACCTCACATAAACGTAAGTGTGAAAGCAACATGTTGAGATTTTACTATGGGATATGTGTAAGACTGTTGCCAAGCAACTAGTGGAGATTCCAGGAGATAAGTATTCACTGGTATTAAATGTTCAAAATGCAAATCAAAAAATGTTGAACACAAAAGATTTCTATGGCAACATTCGCGCAGAATAAGTGGATCCATTGGTGTGTTTCACTGTCTTCCTCAGGTCCTCTGCCATCTCAGTGGTGAAGATTCTTCGTGTTTTGCGAGTTCTTCGTCCACTCAGGGCCATCAACAGAGCCAAAGGACTCAAGGTCAGGACAATACAATGATATATTGCGACATACAGTGTCTGTGTGTCTGAACATGTGAATGTGGCCGTTTCTCCCTGAGAATTTGGAATATTTGAGCAAGATTATGGCTTTGCTTCTGATGCAGATCTTTATATTTGTTTTAATGGTTTGTATCACTGTACTTTTTGCAGCATGTGGTGCAGTGCGTATTCGTGGCTATCAGGACCATTGGCAATATCATGATCGTCACCACGCTGCTGCAGTTTATGTTTGCTTGTATCGGAGTTCAGCTTTTCAAGGTACAAGAGCAAAGAGCAATATACAGTAAAGTAACAGAGTGACAAATGAACTGCTTCTTCTATGTTAAAAAAAAAACGTTTGTAAAGAAGTGTAGGGTTTTGTACTAAATGTATCTGTGGTGCTTTTTGTTTTTTAAAAAGGGTAAATTCTATCGCTGCACCGATGATGCAAAGTCGAGCCCAGAGGAGTGCAAGTGAGTTGATTTCATTCCATCCAGGTTTACATCTTTTGTCAGCAGCGTATATGTGTGTCTTTCCATGCGTGAGGTTATACAGTATGTGGCTAAAAGTCCTTTTTAAACCCTAGGGGTACATACATTCTCTACAACAATGGGGACACAGCGTTGCCGATGGTTAAGGAGAGGATCTGGTACAACAGTGACTTTAACTTTGACAATGTCCTCATGGCCATGATGGCTCTTTTCACCGTTTCCACTTTTGAAGGGTGGCCCACGTATGTATTGTCTTTATCTGAGGTGGAATTTATTGCATTGAATACTACATGCTCATATGTTTCATCATGTCTTAATGGGTGAAGCAAAGGCAACTTTTTGAGTCGATATGAATCTTGACTTTCTCTTTGTTTTGTGTCTCTACAGTTTGTTATACAAGGCCATTGACTCTAACAGGGAGAACATGGGCCCTATCTACAACTACCGGATCGAGATCTCCATCTTCTTCATCATCTATATCATCATCATCGCCTTCTTCATGATGAACATCTTCGTCGGTTTTGTGATTGTTACCTTTCAGGAGCAGGGGGAGAAGGAGTACAAGAACTGCGAGCTGGACAAGAACCAGGTAGAGCGGTCTTGTATTTTTTTGTGTGCTTTTATTTTTACAATATTTAAGATCAACTCCTCTTGTGCTGAAATCCAGTAAGGACATTCCTCAGAAAGCATGAAGAAATCGAGTGATCAGTGTTTTACATACTGTGCTTGTTGATGCATCTGTTTGTCTCTTTTTCTCTGTTTCACCACCTCAGCGTCAGTGTGTGGAGTATGCACTTAAAGCTCGTCCTCTGCGACGCTACATTCCTAAAAACCCCTACCAGTACAAGTTCTGGTATGTGGTTAACTCCACCGGCTTTGAGTACGTCATGTTTGTCCTAATCATCCTCAACACTCTGTGTCTGGCCATTCAGGTAAGTTCTCTTAGGAGGATTCACCCTCTTCCTATTAAACATTGTGAGATCACTACTGCACATAAATATTTATACATGTTTAATGCATGTACCTGTGCTTAATCTTTCAACTTGTGTCTTTTCAGCACCATGGCCAGTCACATCTGTTTAACTATGCCATGGACATCCTCAACATGGTCTTCACTGGTGTTTTCACTGTGGAGATGATACTCAAGCTCATCGCATTCAAACCCAGAGTGAGTCTCATCTCTTCTCCAATATTTTGTCTCTCAGAAGTTGAAAATTCTGCAATATTTGCAGTGTTCAAGCAAATGATAAGCAGATTTATGTATAGAAATCCTAAGCTCCTTAAACCATTTCCCTTTGCATAGTATCCCCAAATAGTTACATTTTTCCTTTCAAGCCCTCAGCCTTGCTGTCACTCCTACTTCCCCTCTTGCTCGGTGGCTGACTCCTCTTCCACTGATTTCCTGTCGTCACCCACCATCACTTCCCACTATAACCTCTCTACCTTCTATGCTTTCCTACATTTCCCTATCTCCTACCCCTTCCCCCTTTGCTCCCGCTGGCTGTGTATGGCACCATGTTCAGGGCTATGTCGGCGACGCCTGGAATGTCTTCGACGCTCTGGTGGTGATTGGCAGTGTAGTCGACATCATACTCAGCCAGGTAGACGGACGTCGTTATGTACAACTCCGTCGATCCCGCTTCCTGCTCGCCCACTGCTGCTGCCATTTTCTTTTTTTTCCATACCTCACATCTTTCCTCCTTTCTTTCTTTCCTGTCTTATCTTATCTTCAAGAATGGGCAAGAATTTCATGAAGGGAACATTCTAGTTTCCGTTTATAGTTTACTACTGTCCAAGTTGTATTCCCCAACAACATTTAACTTTGCTGCATGTAACTTAAAGTCAGTCTGGAAAGCAAAAGTATTGGAACACAATCTTGAAACCCAATCATTTCTGACAATTGTATATTTAGATTCTTTTTATTTTTGTTTGAAAACCCATTTTCTAGATATCCTCTGGCTACTCAGGAAGTCCCAAAACATTCTCTGTAGTATCCAGAGGATGAATTATCAAATTATAGCTGATGGGTTCTAAGATTTCACCACAGCAATCTTAGAACCAATCAGCTATAATTTGATTTATAAGCACCATGCAACTGAACAGTAACAGTGTAACTAAAAAGCACTGCCAATCATTTCTTTAAAGTCTGCCCTGATCATTTCATAATTCATCTAAACAAATCTACAAAACAAATTTACTGAAATGTAAGAAGACTGACTTCCTTACTCTTTCATATTAAAGCTCAACTTGTTGATGTACTTCGATGTCTGTCTTTCACAGTTTTTTCTTTTTTCTACCTCCTCTTCCTCTTTGCTTTGTTGTCCCTATTCTTCTTCTTTTCTGTGTCTCTTTGTTGCCTGTGCTTGCAGAACTATTTTGCTGATGCATGGAACACGTTTGATGCCTTAATTGTTGTGGGTAGCGTGGTTGACATTGCCATCACTGAAATCAATGTAAGTAATCATTTATCATACGTCTTACTGTTTGTTCCCTACAAGAGTGCCTTGCTGTAGCATCAGGGCTGCATTCAAGATCACAACTTTCCCTTTTATGTGTCTATTATAGTTCTTTAAAACCCCAGTAAACCATTTTAATGATGGGGAAATATGTTAGTCAATTGCTTTTTGTTACACTAGCTTTTGATAGCATGATGACACACATTAAAATAACCACTTATTCAATTAAACCAAATAAAAGATGATGGGTGCATGTCACATTTGTTGCAGTTTTTTAATATCTAATATTCCACATTAGTGTAAATGAAAACCTTCAAACACACAGTTTTTTTTTTTAGATAAACCACTAACAATAGAACTTAACTTCATCCAATTTTATTTTATTTATCTATAAAACCCTCTTTTTTAAAAAAAAAGAGTTGATAAAACATTAAAAGAATTAGATCAATTGTGAGCCATTTGGTTGTTTTGGAGAACTTGTCTTTGAATGCAGCATTGTCTTATTGTATTGCATGTGATCATGAGTCTTACTTTTAATCTCTCAATTCATGCTTTTTGCCAGCTGGTATATGTCAAGATATTTGTCCTGAAATGTTTTGAGTGAATGTTTGAACTACTCACTGTAAGCCTTTAAACTTTAGAGAAGAATTCAATACAGAATGAATCCTTAGATATTATGAGCTGATCTGAGGAACCAGTAAAATTTCTTTGGAGCATGTCTGCTCTTTATGGTAGAAGTTATGCCATCTGGTTCTACAACTTGAACATTCACATTTTTTTAGGGAAAATATTTGGGCGTCTGCTAAAGAAATTTTACAAAAAAGTTGCCGTTTCTTACAATGTATTTAGTGAAAGAGCAAGAAGATGGTTGGACTTTCTGAGATTTTACAAAGAAAATCGGTGAATTCCCTGTTTTCTTTGTGTGCATGCACCATATATTTGATGTTACCTCCGAGAGCACGTGGTAAATCTTTTGCATGGGAGGTTTTATGCTGTTGATGATGTTCTTGCAGGTAAATTGAACATTTGAACATTTTTAAATGAAGATGCCTCTGTGTTTGTTTTATATAAGATGCTGAATGAAACAAAGGTAGTCACGACATGTGATGTTAGCAGCAGCACCAACCTGTGAATGGTTTGATGCTGTATACCTGTACTGTACAACCGATTAACTTTAGGCTTTTGGTTTCAAGTCGGCAGCCATTCCTGTTGTCAAGGTGATAGTGGAGCCAGGGGTAAGAATCAACCCCCTCTCTTTTATTCAAGACCATCACCCCTCTGTTATCATCCGAAAATCAAAGCATCTGCGTTTTTTCTAGAGACACTGTTGCTGAGTTACTATTGAAAACACTGAGATGCTTTTTTACCAGAGCTTCTGATAATTTTCCAGTAAATTATGAGGGTTTGTCTTTGAACTGTGAATGTTTGTCAAAGTCTTGTTTTGAATCTCTCTGGTTTGTTGCATTTTGGCACAAGTTCTAACCTCCCGTCTTTTTTTCCCCCGTCTTGCTTGGAGGCATGGCATGACACAAAGGATTAGATAACACTGTTTTTTTTTGGTTGCTGTCAGATTACCAACTTTGTTTGGACATTGAACTGCCCTGTCTTTACTTTTCTTGTTAAAGGTGCATGCGTCATGTTACAAGGCAGATAAATCTCCATCTTTGTTTTTGTATCAGGCATAAAAAGAACGTGTTTGTCGACTGACTAATCTTTGGCGTATTCTTCCTGTTGTCAGTTGTCCAGATCTGTTAACAGCATGGAGTTCAGGACACGACTTCTCTGCATGTATATTGGTTGTTGTTATCATAAAGATGTTTGTTGACAACATAGGTTTTTCAGTGGCATTTCTGAATCGAATCTTATGTTGCTTGCCAGCTAATCTGACTCATTGATGACTATTGAAAGAATGCATGTATGACAGACTACATGAACGAATGAGAAACACAAAGCTTTATTATTGTGCTCGCATGTTGCCCCTTTTTTTTTTGTTTATCTCATAATTGCTCTCCATCCATCTCAGAATACAGAAGACAGCGCTCGCATCTCCATCACCTTCTTCCGCCTGTTCAGGGTGATGCGACTAGTGAAACTGCTGAGCAGGGGGGAGGGAATCAGGACTCTACTGTGGACCTTCATTAAGTCCTTCCAGGTGAGGTTGTTGTGTTATCTGCTATGCAGATATTAAAATGCTTTCTCTAATCTGCAATATTTTAAATGGACAAGATAAGAGGTTACACTTACGTGATACCCCAACTCTGCACTGTGCTTCAGAGTAAACTCAATAGATATAAAATGGTGACATTTGTGATAGAGAGAGCTTGATGTTTTCACACATTCAGTTGATTACATCATGTAGTATTGGTGCTGGGTAATATTGGACAAGGTTCAACTTGAAGCAGACTTTCTAAATAAAAATCAAAGTCCCATTTAAAAAAATTGTGTTTTGCTGCAGCATTTCAGTCTGCATGGAGCCTGTGCAGAATTCTAAGACAAATTAAACCAGTAACCAGTGGATATCTAGATGAAGTTATGATAATGCAACAAAGTCCCAAAGCAAAATGTGAAATCTCCACAAAAACAAAAATCATCCTAATTTGAGCAGATGGACATGAATTCCATATTTTTCTTGTCTTCAAGCACATCTTTCAGTTGTATATTTCAGTGGGATGTCTACTTTGTGTCTTCAGCACATTGTGTGTGTTTTGCCAAGGCGGCAGGAGTTATCACCAGGTTATCAAGGAAAAAGATATTGAGATGCAGTGCATTTTTACAATGAATATTTGAGTGGAAGCCATGGTACCACGTAAGTTTTAACAGGCAAACCCCACCAAACTGCATATGAAAATAAAAAGGATGCCTCAAAGTAAAGTTACTTTAAAACATCACTGATTGGAAAGTGAGTCAAATTTGACTCTTCAGCTTGACAATCACGCATGTAGCTCCACCACCAAACACCTCTGAGCTCAAAATTTGGGTATTTCTTCCTGTTAAATGTAATAAACGCTGCTCATGTGACAATTTAATGAAAGGCGTTGAGACTGTACTCCTCTCTGCGGTTTCTTGCTGTTGAGTCGAACAGCATGAAATATATAAAAATGATTAGTTTCTGAGTCAGCGTCATGAGTCAGTAGATTCAATTTGAATACAAGTTTCACGACACTGTCAGTTTTTCTGCGCTCAATTTACACTGCGTGTTTAAACAAGGTATGCTTTCTCTTTTCCTCTCACCTAGGCTCTTCCCTATGTTGCCCTTCTGATAGCCATGCTGTTCTTCATCTATGCTGTAATTGGAATGCAGGTAATGTTTTCAGACAGGTGACAAAGTGTTAGACAAAGGTTTGAAACTGTGTGTGCTTTGTGCATATTCCATAACTGTTACCATCCTGTGACCCTTCGAGGTAATCTTTTTATTGGCAGGTTGCGAATTCTACTTGGTTGGTTCTTTTAGTAATATTTTTTTATCTGCTTTTAGGTGTTTGGTAAAATAGCAATGGTGGATGGAACACAAATTAACCGCAACAACAACTTTCAAACCTTCCCTCAAGCTGTCCTGATGCTCTTCAGGTCTGCATCTTTTTGGAACTTGAGCTGCTGGCTACAAGGCATTATCATAGTTTTCATACACAGTTAATACAAAAAAGGCATTCAGCAGCTTTGTAAGTGCTGTTTCTCGTTCTGTGTCAGGTGTGCCACAGGGGAGGCTTGGCAGGACATCATGCTGGCCTGTCTGCCAGGGAAGCTGTGTGACCCAGAGTCAGACTACAACCCTGGAGAGGAGAGAACCTGTGGCAGTGGCTTTGCAATCATCTATTTCATCAGCTTCTACATGCTCTGTGCTTTCCTGGTACTCCTCAGAGAGCTCATTGACTTTAGTTCCAGTAATGCTTTAACACAGACTTGATTTTTTTACAGTCCTGCATGCAAGTGAAAGAAAAAAAATTCCCTGTTCTTGTTTCAGATCATTAACCTCTTTGTAGCTGTTATCATGGATAATTTTGACTACCTGACTCGTGATTGGTCCATTCTTGGACCGCATCACCTTGATGAGTTTAAAAGAATTTGGTCAGAGTATGATCCTGAAGCCAAGTGAGTACATTGTACCCATTTTCAACACATTTTAATGTTCCATGTTATCCTGTGGACTTAATACTACTGCAAAGAAACTCAGTACACATAGGGTGGCATCTGCTCTGTAGCAACAGAGCAGCTCTCTGAAGGGCACTAACTGCTTATTTGTCACTTCTTAGATGGTGATGTTGTTAGGAAGACTGTGTTTGTGATACAATTAATTCTATTTGAATGTACCGTGTTGCTAGGGGCAGGATAAAACATCTCGATGTTGTAACTCTGCTGAGGAGGATTCAGCCTCCGTTGGGTTTTGGCAAGCTCTGCCCTCACAGAGTGGCCTGTAAGGTGCGTTTCCACAGCTCGTTGACAGAATCACCCCTACCGTAGGCAGAAAGTCAGTTCTTTGCTTTCACATTTTATGCCTCCGTGTCAATCTAAAGTTTTAATTATTTTTGCAGCGACTGGTGGCGATGAACATGCCTCTCAACAGCGATGGAACTGTAATGTTTAATGCCACCTTGTTTGCTTTGGTTCGTACTGCTCTAAAGATCAAGACTGAGGGTGAGTGCGCAGCTAAAGACATCAGAAATCTCTAAGATGATTGGTTGTTTTCTTATGGATTGATGCTGCATGGCTGAACTTTCTTTATGCTATTCACCTCTGTGTGAGAATGAATGTGATTTGATTTAAAATATCATGCCAATTAAGATCACCACTGTTGCTTTTAATCTAAAAGTCCATTGTTGCAAACTGTGTGGGTCTCTCAAACTTCTTGTGGTCTTTCAATAATTTACCACATGGGGGAGTTAAAGGCATTCAGGCCAATTCAACACTCATGTTGCCTCTCCTGGTCACAGAGTTGATCTTAGTGATTACATAACTATTCTCAATGATTCCCAATGATTGATGTAAGACTGAATTTGTTTAATTGTATTTACTTCTTATTTGAAGAATTATGTACGTTGTTATGTAAAAGTTAAAAAGTGTAGCTGTTTTGATTGTGTTTTCAGGTATTTACATCATTATACACAAAAATGTTCATTTTAGTTAATTTTTTTCTACCCATTTTGCCTCTCTCAGGTAACTTGGAGCAGGCCAATGAGGAGTTAAGAGCTGTGATCAAGAAGATCTGGAAAAGGACGAGCATGAAACTGCTGGATCAAGTAGTGCCTCCTGCAGGCGGTCAGTATTCATTACACACGTAAACGTGGAAAACAGCACGCCTCAATGTCACTCAAAGTTCAAGCATTTAACGCTTAACCCTTTTCTTATCTTCGTACTTTATTCTCTCTTTCTGGTGATCTGCCTCTAGCTGTACCGATATTTCCCAAGAATTAATCGTAGCGCTGTCACTTGAAGGGTAACATGTATGTGTTTGGACACATCTTAGCTTGCAAGAGTTTAATTGAGGACAGGACATGAAACACTAAGTTCAAATATTGTGCAAGATTGATTTACATCTGGTTGTCTGGTACATTTGCATCAACAAGCAAAGAAATATGCAAAACAATTCTGCATGACTTATGTGCACTTCTGTGTAGTTATAGGAGGAAGCATGGCAAAAGATACATATTAGCTCTATGGCAACACAACAGAAAGCACATCAGTTGAAATGTGGGGTATCAGATTAAATATGTATTAACAAACATTCCTATTCAGATGAGAGTAAAAAAAAATCACAATCAAACGGAACATATTTTTAAGAGAATGATTACAAAAGCTGTGAAAAAAGAGGCAGAGCTAAACCCAGATCTACTCTGGGATAGCTGATGAAGCTGTGGGCCATAAAAATGGGTGACCTTTCAAAAAATATTCTGTTTCAGATCTGCGTTTATGACCCTGAACTTTTTCCAAGGTCCACATCCCAGACTGTGTTGTCAGATTTGAACATTCTGTTCAGCCACTGCAATTCCCCCAAAACTATGTTATTGTTACACACAATTGTGTAATAATTTGTGTCTCTTTTACGAAATGCTCAGTTCTACATAGCTCATTCAACATTTGCAGAACCTCCAGTATTTTCCTCATATGTAGTTTACTCAAAACATAAAGTCAGCACATTAGAAATAGTGCTAATAGTATGTATTCAATTATTACCTCATAGAACTCATGAGGTGTCAAGCACAAATGCTCTTCCTGGGATGTTAGTATTATCTGTGGTTAGGATTTGAGTTTTATTAGCCAGAAACTCAGTCGGTCAAACTTAGTACCCTTCTTCTAAATTTCGGCTTATTTTCTTTCATCACTGAGCTTCAAAAACAAAGAAGCTATTATCAATCCGCCATCTCTGTCAGCCTAATGTCACCATATGCAGATAAAGGGTACAGAGCAGATGCTCACTTCCTGTTATTTTGCAGAGCAGCTTGCAGACTTCTGATGTAGGACAGTACTGTACAAGGATGGGTTGTGTGAGCTCAGGAAAAGTTACATCACAACACACTCATACATTTTTTTAGATAAAAAGAAATATTTTATACTGTATTTATATGGTTACTTTTATATGTTTATATGGAGGAAGACACACATGTGACTTCTTCCAGTTTTGTCTATAGTTTTTGTAGTGTGCTTCCATGTTTACTATGCTTCAGTTTGTCAGACTCAATTCTGCTGCATGTCTGTGCATTAGTTTGCTAACTTCCCTTTCTTTCTCTCTTTTTTTGAACTTTGTTTCTGCTAAGCTACTCTGCTCCACAGCTTTCTCTGCTCTCAGCTGCCTGCTGGCCTTCTTTTTCTTCCCTTTCTGCTGTCCTGAGCTCTAAGGAGCAGTTCTGTTTTAGTCTGGTGGCATGAAATTGCTTTTACCTCTCTTGAATACCTCAGAAGACTCTGTCCAGAGAGAGATTCTTTGTCACCTGTGGGACAGTAGCAGGTTGAAAGAATATTAGGAAAATCAAGATCCAACCAGTCTATTGACAAATTCATTTAAGCACAAAACAACTGACTCTTGAGTCATATCAGTTATTTTACATTAGAATTAGCTTATTAACTTGCTTGAAAACTCGAGTCATGGAAAATTGCATCAAGAATCTATGAATAATCTCATGGAATTGTTCTAGAATATAATCTGTGTAGTATTATCAGAAGTTCTGTCTAGTTTTATGAAGGTAGGACATAACAAATTTTTGTTTAAAAAAGATTTAAATATAGAACTCGTAATAAGATAGGCATTTGGTCACAGTTTCTCTCTATGAACAGAGCCTTTTATAGTTTGTCTCTGGCTGTGTCAGATGTTGTAGAGAAATGTGTCAGATGCTTTAAGATGGATAATAAATCCATCACATGACGTGTCACCTTTCCTTGATAACTCTCCGGCTGATATGGATCAAAGATAGGTGGTGACAAAACTCCCCCGCACATTTCCTACACTCCGAGATGCAGCTGTCTTTTGTCATTCAGCCTCTGTCCCCAGTCTGCTTCAGCACCAGCTTATCTGAGCGAATCAGACCCACACTTGATTAGCCTCTGTGCACTGCAGACAGTGTGTAGTCACAACTTTGTTTTTGGCTCAACATGATTTCTGTGCATTCTTCTGTAGAAGTGATTTTGATCTCCTTTACTCTGCTGCTTTCTTGCATGTGCTTCTTGCCACAGACCTTTTTTCTGTGATATGTAGATATAAAGCTTTTACGCTTCTCTAACTCTGGAAAGGTTTTTGTTAAATTCCTTCGTGCTTAATATGGTCATGAAATAGTTATATCCACTGGATGCAGGTGGTTTTTGCTTTAGTTTGCTCAACTGTTTTGTATAAATGTGACTTTTGCTTTTTTTTTGGGAGCGAGTTTTGATATTCTTTGTTAGCATTTTCAGACAGGAAGCAAGGTTAGAGCTGCAGGCATAGATTTTTTGGAATTTGATTAAATCATTATGGACATCTTAAAGGCAACATGGTATAAGATTGGTCATTTAAGTTGTCAGCACTCACAAAATCACTTACATCCACAACAAAGGACATGTTTGGCTCTCTTAGCGAGAAGAAAGCCAAGACCTGAAACATATCTCTTCTTGCTACCATCATATGTTAAAGTTGTCATGAAACGCATTTGTAAATGCTCAAAGTATTAGATTTTTGAGTTGAGCATGTTGTTATTGTTTGCTCAACAATCAGTTACGAATGCGGTTTGTGTGTTTTCTGGACTGAACACTTTAATGTTCAAACAGTGAGAATTTTTGTTAATGTGTTTTGGCGTTCAGTTAGTTGTTGCAAATCTATTTGGTATCGTCACTGAGATACTGTTGTAAACTTTTCTTCAACTCTCTGTAGCACAGATGCTTTACTGCGATGTTTCAGTGTTAAAGGACTTTAAGTGCTCACCTAGACAGCAATGATAGTGTAATAGTGTTGAGGTGTTTTGGTGTTGACGTGGGAGGCTTTGGTTTGTCTGGTCTGTTCACTCAGATGACGAGGTAACAGTGGGGAAGTTCTATGCCACCTTCCTGATACAGGACTACTTCAGAAAGTTCAAGAGGCGCAAAGAGGAAGGTCTTGTGGGAAGGCGGTCCTGGGAGAGGCTGAACACCACCTTGGTTCTACAGGTGAGTAAAGCACAATGCATTACCAAATAAATCACTGATTGCATGTTACTGAACGCTCTGCAAAAATCCTGCAATAGAATTCACTGAGAAATTGAGGAGCAACAATGTTTACTTAAAAAAAGAAAAAAAAAAGCTAATTTTACCAGTAGATTGAACCACAGTAAACCATGACAAGTTTACTTTATAAATCATATTTTGCCATGTTGTTATGTAGATTTAGAATTTAGAACATTGGAGTAATCTGGACTAATTCAAATGGATTTAACTGGATTCATTTGTAATGAACTAGTTTACTTTCTCTGTAAACTGTCCTGAAATGACTTTGGTTGTGAATTGGCGCAATATGAATAAACCTAATTGAATTAAACAAAAAATAAACCAAAACTATTTGCACAGAGAACAACACAATAAATGATAAAACATATTTTGGATTATTTGGACCAAGGGAACCTTTAAAAGAAGATGCTGGTTTTGTTTTAATGGTCCTTGTAATGAAGAGATATTGACATTTTCTATACAAGTGTTAGCAGCATTTCTTACCCGCTCTGTTTCATAGACGTGCAGCGGATGAAACGAAAACATTTTCAAAACTGACATGTAATGACTGAAATGTAAATTAAAATACAGTATTTTTCAACAAGAAAAACATGCGCACAAATGTGTTTTTCTATCTTTCCGATATCCTAACATGGATAAGAGGCATTCTCTAGCCCCTTATACCTGATTCCAACTGAATGCCTAACCCTAACTTTAACCTTAAGCTAATTCTAATCCTTACCATAAAACCATTTTTTTTTAACCCCATCCAACTTCATAGGTCTACCATTTTGGTATGTATTGTATTGTGGGATCCTGGTTTTCAAATCCCACAGGTAAAGAAGAGCAAGGCCACATACTCATGTGCATACATGCAAAATGCTTCTATGTTTGTTATTATAAAAGCTCTCTTTGCAGGCTGGCCTGCGCACCCTGCATGACATTGGACCGGAAATCCGTCGCGCCATATCATGTGATCTACAGGAAGAGGGACTAGTAGATGCAACCGGGGAGGAAGAGGAGGACATTTACAGGGTAAAAGTATCTCGAATACCCCCTTTACACATATTTAATACTTAGGATACTCTACTTTATAATAAAAAGTTACCTGTTACCCAGTTAAAATGTTATTTACAAAGTTTTTTATGTTTTCATTTGTTTCTGGTTCGTCTCTGCAGCGTAACGGCGGCCTTTTTGGTAACCATGTTAACCATGTTGGCGGGGATCAGCAAGGCTCTTCCTACCCCACTACTGCCACGCAGCGGCCGCTACAGATCCTGCCCTTCTCCTGCAGTGTCTCTATTGCACCCACCCTGATTGGTAGACGAGCCAGCAGCAGTGATAGGGAAGGAGAGACAGAGATGAACTCCTCCCCAATCCAATATAATCATCATCACCACAGTCCTCATCCATGTGATTACCCTCACTGTAATTCCACTTGCCGTCAATCACCAATACCCTCCAATGCCAACCTCAACAATGCCAATGTGCCCTTACTTCTCTCCATGAGCTCTGAGAGGCAGCAGAAGTGTTTATTACAACGAAGTCGCCCGTCCTCCACCAGAAATAGATCATCAACCTCTTACAGCAAAGGAGTGCTAAATAAGACGTGGAAGTCGCACTCCACAAGGTTAGTCTGTAGAAAAGTACAGCAGTAAGTTTTTTATTTCACTCATGTGTCCTTTGTGACAGAGCAGCCAGGTCTGCACAGTTTACAGTGTAATGTTAACAAAATGTGTTGTCAGTATTTGGAGCTTTTGCCAAACAAACACATATTAAACAATATCCCAAAGCCATTTTGGAATATAAACCAGTAAAGTACATTCAATGTGCAAGTTGTTTTCTACTTTTGTTGACTGTGAGTCAACATTCTTTGGCATCAACAATAATACAACTGAAACAATATAACTTTAGTTAAGGATACAGAATTTGGTTCATGGTGCTTCAATAATTGAATTGAACTACTTTCTCATAAAGTACAGTTTATTCCCTGGGGAAACATTTTAATGTAACACTTCTGAATCTGTACAAAACATTTTAACCATCTTCATGTCCTCTTGTTATGTCATTGCACACATCTTCTGTCCCACAACGCTGTTTCGAAAATTCCTCTCTGATCATCTCCTCCTCCTCTCCTCGGAGCAGGACACGCTACTATGAAGCCTATATTAGGTATGTGGGTCATGCAACCACTTAAAGAAGTACACTTTTTGATGGCAGGTGTGTGAAGAAAGGTGTGTGTGTGTGTAAGGCTTCGGGCTGTACTTGTACATACTAGTAATGATGATAATCACTGGCAGTTTGAAAAAAGCAAATGAGAAATCTGGGGAAAGCTGACTGTGTGGTTTTCTAATGTTTTGGTTAAATTTGTGTTTCACTGTGTTAATGGTTGTATTTCTCTGCACTGAATATACACTTAAAGCCTATATAAAAATAAGGACTCACTTGATGTTTATTATTTTGATAATAGGTCACAAGGTGGTGGAGGACTCTACCCCACCATTCGTCGAGAGGAGCCTGGCGGTGGGGACAGTGACGACGAGAGGGGCTCAGGAGAGTACTTCAGTGGGGAGGAATTTTACGAGGATGACATCATGCTCACAAAGGACAGGTGCTGTGGCAGCAAAAGCAACTCTCAGCCTAACAGACTGATGACGCAACATTGTTACACACTGATAACATAAATGCAGCTGTGGCCACATGTTACATTACTCATTGCATTAATTTACTCTCTGAGTTTCAGGCTTGTTTTATTCGGAATGAATGCCTGCATTTACTGTTCAGTTATGATCACATACAGCAGTTCTCATGTAAAATCTTATTCCAATATTCTTACTCAATAGTCATTTTCTTTATGCATACATTTTTAATTGTTCATTTCTTACTTTTTCCTTTAAAGATTGTCCTACACAGACAATCCTGAAGATGCAGAGGGAGATTTTGACCTGTCCATAGATGACTGCCAGTCTGATGGTTACCATGACGATGACAAACAACCCATCTGCCAAGATGACAGGAAGTCACCGAGGAGATGGTTTTTGCCCTCACCTCAAGGTGAACTTTTATCATTGGGATTTTGTTATTTGGATGTGACTGAGATTCCTAAAGATTTATTGCACATAAATAAACTGAGATGATAAAAGTAAGTGCACATTATTGAACGTATTTGTTCTGAACCCAATCAGATCAAATGTATTGTAATTGCATAGTAAAAAGATGTAAATAATGTTAATGAGAGTTGGTTGTGTTCTAACTATGTGATTCGTGGATGGTTATTGTGCACTAATTAGATGTTGTTGCGTTTCATGTGACTTAATTTGAGACTTTTATTGACCAAAGTTGGACATCAGAGGTGATTTTAAGTTCTCGTGTGTCCTCTCAGCCTGCAACACCCCTACATTCAGTTTTGAGTGTCTTCGCAGAAGAAGTAGTGGAGATGATGCTCCTCCCTCTCCATCATGCACAGCTCTCCCACTGCACCTGGTGCAGCAACAGGTACTCTTACACTGATATTGTAAGCTGTTTCTATTATGTAAAATGCAGTTGTTGCAGTGATACTGCAGTGTTCTGCCCCCCCCGTCCCTCAGGTGATGGCGGTGGCCGGTTTGGATGCCAGCAGAATTCGTCGGCTGTCGCCAACGAGATCACTGCGTTCCTGGGCCACGCCCCCTGCGTCCCCCATCGCTCGTGACTGCTCACCCTGCTACACACCGCTCATACAGGTTCACACTATTCATTCTGTCAGATGTAGACGTAAATGTTAACAATAGCTGCATCAATTTTCAACAAACTGCTGCAAAGAAGAACGCTGATTTTTGTTCATGGCAGTCAGATTACATTCTTTAAAAAAAACAGAAGGAAAGGCAAAAAACTGTTCAGTTTTCTTCATCAGTTTTTGGACAAGGTATTCATTGTGTTTGTGTTCAGGTGGACTGGCGGGGACCTGGCAGTGTGGGCAGCCTCCCCGGAGCAGTAAAGAGGAGTTCATGGTACACAGAAGGCCGGGATGGTGCTCCCAGCCTTCTGCCATCACATCTCCAGCTACCTGCAGAGAGCTGCTCGCACCTCCAGCAGACGAGAGGCAGTGCCAACAGTCTGGTCGAAGCTGTGAGTTAAAGATAATGGCTAGATTGTTGTTGTTTTGTTTTTTTATGTTTTCATGTTTTTTTAACCTAAGAAGCCTTTGAAATTAGGACTGCACACTTTAGATTTCATACGTTATATGACTGTGAAATAGAGCAGCATTATTATTCTCAATATCAAATGTCAGAAATATGAGCCATTATTTTTTACTTTTCTTGGCTTTGACATGCAACCAGATTATCTGAAGTACCAGTGGAATTGTTGGTGTTTATGAAAAAGGCAGCTCGATGTCTTGTCATCTCTCTGTCCTTCATCTCCTCCAATTCTACGGGCTACAATTGTTTCAGAGGCTCCTGATCATACTGACATACAGTGGACTGATTTTAATTTATTGATGTATTATATATTATTCTCCTACTCCTCTCAGGTATTGATCTCTGAGGGTTTGGGGAAATTCGCCAGGGACCCCAAGTTTGTGTCAGTCACCAAGCACGAGATTGCGGACGCTTGCGAGATGACCATTGATGAAATGGAAAGTGCCGCCAGTAATCTGCTGAATGGGAATATGGCTAATGGCAACACAGGCGGAGCGGGGAACACAAGCTCAAACTCACATGCCATCACACATCAGGGGGACAACAGTATCCGTGACTACAGTGACGAGGAGCCATGTGTGGCTGTGAAGCGTGAGGAGGACCTAACAGATGAGATGATATGCATCACCTCACTATAGCAGCGGCTCATACTGGATTATATTTAGGATTTTTTCAATTCTGTTTTTACTACTGTTCTACAGTGACAGGATGTCTCTGTTCAAGTGCATCCTGCAAAGAACAGAAACAATGAAACGGGGATGAATACGAGAGCAAAGTGCCTTGTTTTCTCTTTCTGTTGAGTGGAAAATGGCAACGACAGACACATGGCTGAATTTACAGGTATGGAAAAGTTCTGCAAATATTGAAACCACAGGGCTTGAATCTACTTGCCAGCCAGCCTCTTGTTGAGTAGGAATTAAGGACACTAACTGGAAGTTATTTTCTTTTTATTACCATCTTTATATGGCATAAAAGCTTGTAAAGTTGATTTTCCCGGCATTCACTAAGGATGATCTAACTCAGCTTTAATTTGTGGGATTTGTATCCATGAAGCATTGTGTGCAAGTAGGCCTGTCATTGTCTAGCTGCACTGTTCTAAAACCTTACAACTTTACACAAACAAGGCCATAAACCCTCAAATGTTTACCCAACATAAGCAGCCAAAAAAACAAAAGGAAAATGTGCCACTACTTTAATCACCAGCAGACTGGAGCATATAAAATAGGATAGACTTACTAAAAAACAGTTTTTCTATGAATAAGTTTAGAAAGGTTTTCTCCATAGCTTTCAGTCTGGTGTCCAGTTTAAATGTCAGAAACGAACACCAATGACAGGCCAGTGTGTGGTGTGATCCTAAAGGGAAGCTAAATGTGTGAGCTGTACTGCAAAATGTCTTTGGCCATTCAATGATTCCCAGAATTCCCATACTCAGTTGAATTACATGTATATATGTTTTTATAAGTCAAAGTAACAGCTGCTGGTCTTCACATTACATCCTCAATTGTTTGATGCAAATTACAGACAAAACTTGATATACATGTACATACATTTTATATATGTGTATATAAATATATATATATATATATATATAATACAAAATTGTTAGTTTATTTCAGCTCATCTCAATCAAGCTGATGAAAAGCCATCACAGCTGGTACGTTTTAATCGAGTTCAGGACTTCAGGGTGAAACATTGCTTGTCTCCATTTTTGACTTGAAAAAGAAAAAAAAACATATCAGTGAAAAAAGACGTTGTCCTCAGGCATATCCTTCTGTTTCCATCCCCACGTTAGAGTTTTATGATAATGCTCAGTACGCTGAACTCAAACATTTCGGATTGTGCAAGGACTGAAAACTGATTCCATTTTTACTTGCAACTCAGATTATGCAATGCTTCACTTTACACAGATCTCCTTGACATTGTGGAAATGAGTTTGTACTGAGAAAAAAAACAACTGTAGATATATTCTTTCTGTATGACGCATACAGTTTGTGATGATGTTGTGGCATGGCCCTCTCACCTTAGCACAAGACCTAAATGTGTTTTACAGAGTTTTACCCACCTGCTTACAGAATCAAATAACCATAGTCATCATCATTACAGTAGGATTTCTCTGAGGCAATGTTTGCCTCAACAGCTTCAAAGTGCTGCCATGTGAAATTAAGCCGAATCGCTCCAAAGCAGGTCTTTGCTGGTTTTATCAGTCAAACAAAAGCACATAGATGACAACACGTAGATGGTTTATTGCCAACACGTCCACAACGCAAAGGGAAAACTCAAGTTACCACATTTCCTGATATTCATTTTATAGATTTCATATAGTCAGTTCATAAAGAGAGAACAACAAGCCTGCTGGTACAATCACTTAAGAGAGGCAACACTTTGCATTTCCTCAGTCACTAACCAGACATTGTGTACCACTGCCAACTGTAATCATGTCTTCAGGTTAACTTTTGAAAACTAACACGTGCTGCTGGGATGTTACAGGGCAGTTTATCCATTTTTTTTTTCCAAATACTGTTTGATCTGTGCAATCAAAGGGCTTCTTTGAATATTGAAACATGAAGAAATATAAAACCAAAATGAGGGATCATTGAGTGCAGTTACACACACACACACACACACACATACATAATTCCAGACACATCTGGATTGTATGTGTTACTGCTGAAGTTGTTTAAATGTGCACCATTTATTTTGTACAGTCATGACAAAAGGTTTGAACGTGACTAATAGGAGATCCTGAATAGACAGTTTGCTGTTGGATGTTGTGATTACATACACATTCATTTGGATTACTGTCCTCGCACACTAAACACACACACTTCTTCTCTTTACTCACATACAAACAAGTTTTAGTTGCTGATACGGCGAATAGGCAAGATTTATGCAATTTCTACCAGCATGTAAATTCTCTCAAATTTTAGTATCATCACCTCTGTTACTATCCAGGTCTGTTAGTGTGTCAGGGAAAATGTGGCTATGGCTGCGTTTGCAAAAAAGCAGACATGATGTGAAATATTTACATGTATCTTTTTGCTGTGATTGCAATTGGTTACCTCATGGGTTCCAAAATCTCAAGTTACGATTGGTTGATAGTGATTTGAGAAGCAAAATTTGACCCCTGAAATCTTTTTTTTTTTTTTTTCAGATTTCTATATTGCTAAACAGACAAGTCAGTTAGTAACCAACATTTAAAAAAAAAGAAGCGGGTTTATGTAAATGCACCCGATTTAATTTTAATGTAAATTACTCTGAAGCTTGAAAACTATCTTTTGGAGGAAGTTTGAACACTTTACAAGCCATATTTAGCACACAGGAAGCATGTTGTTGGAGTAAAACATTAGTATTTATACAGAGATTGGAAAAAAAAAACACCAGCTGTTTTATTCCTTAAAATTTGTCAATGATTGGTTTACAATTTTATCTATTATAAAAAAGAAATCACAGGCCACCACTACATGATACTGAACAGTCTACTTTCTCAGAAACTGACAGAACACAATCATTTGTAGAGTCCAAAAACACGAAGCTTTGTTGTGCAACACAGCTTTATTTTTTCTACTGTTCCACTGCTTTACAGATGTCTATGAAATTATGATGATGTATAAAATCTGTACAGTGTCTGTAAAAAGTAAGTGATAAACTTGAAGATTTCTGCTTTCTACCTATTCATTGTATAAAAAAAAAAATGAAAAAATGAGCTCCATCTTCTTCGTAGCATAAGTTCTAGTATCTTGGATTTTGTACCAATAAAAGCAAAAACCCTGTTTTGTACATTTGAATTTTTGCCTGAAATGACGGCGGATCGCTGATTTTTTTCTAAAATGAATCTCTGAATAAAGTCACGAGGACAAGGTCAGGACAGCTTGTCGACTGTCAATACAGAGAAAAAAACAAAACAAGGCTTTGACAATGTTCACAGTAACTTCCCTTTCTCATCCATTCTCACCGATTCACATCTGTACTCCTTCATTAGAATGGAAATGATTTACACGTCTTTGTATAATACTGCATTATAATGTAAACAATAGTCACAATATAATAACTAAGACTAAGAAACAAAATGGCATGCAATAATAATTCACTGTAGCAGTTTGCACTGTCCAATATAGCTGATGACGTAAGCTGATTAATTTGAATCAATGTCACTTGAACTGACCCTAAAATCTCAACATGTGTCAATCCTGACAGCCCCAAACTGAAACCTACTTCATTAGTCACATGTTGTATACATCACAGTGTAAGGATTTTAAAGGCACCAATGATTAGATCCTATTTAAAAACTTCATCATTTTCATTTGCACAATCAACAAAAGCATCTCTGTAAACATCCACAATATACATTAAAGAAAAAGAATACGTGCATCGACGAGAAGATCCCGGAGAACCTTTTTTGTTTTGTTAGTTTTCTTCATTTTAAGGTGCACTTGGATTTGAATAAGCTTTTAGTGTATATATATATATATATATATATATATATATATATATATATATATATATATATATATATATATATAAAAAGTGTATTTTAAGATGGTTAGTAAGATTTTTAAAAGATACAATTACTAAGCATACATAGACTACTGATTCCACAGCTTTCACTCTGGCCCAGAACACAAGAGAACTCACAACTGTGAGAAATCTGAGGACTCAACTTCAAAGGTAAATGTGTAAAAAGAACCTTCTGCATGTGCTATAATACAGATATAATGGTGACTGTTACTTCAACTGTTTGTACCTCTTAAAGACATCCACTGTTCAAAAGAAGAAAAACACACATTTGGTAGCGTTATGGCTTAAACTGCACTGTGGTAGTGTTAAGGAATCAGAAAGGCAGCTCATTTTCTTTACCGACTCTGAACCAAAGTCTAGCTGCCTTCTTTTCCATCCAACTCATCTCTTGTATATGTTAATAAACAGTAATTATGCAAAGCTTTTTTGCTCATAATTGTTGCATGGAAACAAGTAAGTACAGTATTCCCAGTTTTAGTCTTTGCATACAGCTCTTGAAAACAAAGTAAAAATACTGTTAACATGAAGCCATGTGTACTGATTTGTTATCAGGCTGCAGATACGACTCATACAAACTACAAAGGTATTTAAGTAAATGTAACCTTCCAGATTTTCTTAATTCTTCTATGAAACATGTGCATCAAACCCATGAAAACAATGGGCCATCAAAACTGTTGAACCTGCAAGTTTTCAGGAAGTGAGATAAGCGTTTCCATGGCCACAACAGATATGAACAGAAAAAACACAAACTGCTGTTGAGGTTGTTTGATCGGTGATCACCAGACAAGAGAAATGACTACCCAGGACTTTTGCTCTTGACTGAATGCAGCTGTTAACATTTACTTGATCCCTCGAAATCTTATAATGGGTTTAGTCTGTTAAATAACAGTTAAAATACTCAAATTGGCTGTGGATTACCTCAGGGTATCAGAGTTAAAATTAGTATCCGAACCATTAAACCTCACCAGCCTCAGATAGCATTTCTGTCAGGTTAAAATTGGGCTCAAATTATTCTGCAGCCTTATGCGTTTGTTTAGTCTGTGAGATTATCAACATCAGGATATATTTACTCAAATGCAATATCAATGCAATTGATAGTTTCTATTCAATAAGGCACTGCCAGGTTTACGTTTTCTGTAAATACATTTTGTAATTATTGTGCATCTGGCGAAAGCAGAATGTACATTTAAAAGAGTGAGATGGGAAGGACGTGTTCACGGGGCTTGTGGGACAGCTGAATTAAGTGAAGGCAAGTGTGATAAAGTACAAAAACCTGATCAGTGCCAGGGACAGAGCCTTATCAAACTGCTAAAATGGACCATATACAACATTGTTTGTAGCACTGAATAATTTAAAAGCAAATCAACGTTGTCACGAGGTGAAATAAAAATAAAAAATTCACATTATGAGATCAGAGATTCAGTAATCATCTCCCAACCAAAGACCAGTCATTCACCACTGCTCTCATCATATAACTGTGTTGGGTACTCTGTCTGACCTTCACGTACCCTCTACTCATACCCGTAAAGCTCGTCTTCGGCTCCCTCACTCTGTTCACCTCTGAGTGTCAAGAGTTGGAGGCTGGTACACTGGAACCCCGGGGTCGACGAGAGGAGGACGACCTCTGATAATATCGGCGGTCTTCTCTGCAATCATGATGGTTGGAGCGTTCAGGTTTCCGCTGACAACGCTGGGCATGATGGAGGCGTCCACCACACGCAGCTGCTCCAGACCCAGTACACGCGTGTTCGAGTCGACGACTGCCATCGGGTCTGAGGGTGAACCCATCTTGCAGGTGCAGGATGGGTGGTAGGCGCTGTCGGCTTTTTGGCGGACAAAGGCATCGATCTCGGCATCAGACTGGACTTGAGGACCAGGCCGGACTTCTGGACCACGAAATGGATCGAAGGCCTTCTGAGCAAAAATCTCTCTGGAGAGTTTGACACATTCCCTGAACTCCCACACGTCAGTATCTGCAAGAAGGAGATACAGTAAACACCAGACTCTGCCCAGACAAGATTCCGCTGAAATAGTAGGGTTCCAAACAGACTCCATGTTTTAACTCGGAGTTTCCCACATTGCTGAGATACCAGTTGGATCTTACCAGTGGAGAGATAGTTTGGTTGAAGAATTGGATGATCCAGAGGGTTGTTGCTCTTCAGCTTCATCCAGCCGATACTAGTGCTTCTCATGGGTCCAACATGAACCTGCAACACAAAACAATCACTTGTCCACCAGAAATCCATCTGACACTCATTTAATTTCTCAAGCATTCAAACTGACATGTCATTAAGGGCGTATTCACACCAGGAAAGTCCGATAGTTCACTTGCTTTGGTCCGAACCTTTTTTTTTCATTTTGGTGCGGTTTGCTTTCAGACTGTACATTTCAGTAAACGGACCAAAATATGTCAACAAAGCCACGCGCCCTGAAGTCGTTCGGCTATTGGTCAGAATCGACACGCGCAACACAAAGTGCTAAGTTCAAAAGTGAATGTATTCATGGACGCTTTCCGTGCCGTTATTGCTTTTAATATAATCAAAACTATATGTTTTTTCAACGTTTTGCTATTTTCACAACTGTGTAATTACTATGCTGCTGTACAAGTAATTTATCAACAACGACGACAAAGGGCAAGGCGGCTACGGAGGAGAATGCTGATTCGGTCTTTCGTTAGCTTTACCACAGCCGGTCTAGTAATTAGAAGAACGACGCTCTGTTCTGTTACCTAGCAGCAGACAAACGACGGATGCTCCCGAGGTACAAAAAAGCAAAAAGTCTGGGATTAGGTCCGGTCTGCTTTCACACCTCCAAAAGATCCGCACCAGGGTTCGTTTGATCCGGACCGAGTCCGACCTTTCAGCTCGGTCTCGGTCCGCTTGTTTGGTCCGGACCAGAGTTCGGTGGTTTGTATTCAGACCATCCCAAAAGGTCCGAACCAACGAAAATCTGGTCCGTTTGGTCGTTTGGTCCGGACCAAACGAGGTAGGTGTGAATACGCCCTTACACAGACTCTCTCCAGTTCAGGACTTTTCTCTCCCCGGAGACAGTGGAGATCATGCAGTGGAGATCTGGCATGGTTTCACAGCGTCTACTCTTAAACAATGCCAGAGGCTGCTGGGGCTGATCAATAGAGAATTCTTATTGCCCTCTGTTTTTCTTCTTGCATGATTGTTAGCTTTAGTTTCAGCTAAAGTCTACCCATCAGGCTGCACTCAGTTTTCCCCAGACAATACAAAGGTTATTTTGGGGCCTAACCCAGCTTTTGTCCCAAAGATTGTGGATTCACGCTTATACAGTTGACTGCATTTTACCCTTTGCCGCAGAAAAAAGTTTCAGGGGACTCCTGACTGAGAACATTTTCCAGAGCGCTCAGGCTAGGGTGAAAGTTAACATTTCAGCAAGAGAGGCATACTGTCAAGAAGACACAGAATGACACACTTTATGACAGGCTTTGGAAAAACTCAGAAAAAGTCTTGGAGTGACCCACTAGAGTCTGGACCTGAGCCCAGTAAACCATCCCCAGAGACCTCCAAATGTCTGTGTGGTGACACTTCCCATCCTGCCAAGAGGACTGTGATAAAAGATGTGCAAAGCTTGTAGAATCATTGTAGAATCATTCAAGACTCGAGGCTGCAATCACCATTTTTCAACAAATTATCATTTCAACCTAAAAATCTACTTTTTGCTCTGTTCAAGATTAATTTAGAGGACAACTTAATGCTGTCAAACGCAGGTTTCTGATGTTTCATATTAGTTTAGAAGGTTTTTTTGACTTATTACTTTGCAATGCTTGTATAGTACAAAAAGTCAAGGCGGAATGATTATAATAACCATTTTAACATATGTAAGGCTTTAGCCCTAGTTTGTGTACAATTGCAGTCAGTCATAGTTACGCTTACGTTTTTCCTCAAAATAAATCTCTACATAAGCTATATGTCTTATTCAAGTAAGAAAGCATGACATCTCTGTGTTTATTTTGTAGACTCATGAGGAAGGAGCATGCAAAGGAATCGTTTCACAAAGAATTCTTATCAGCAACTGTATGGCACACTTCTCTGGAAGACGCTAATAACAAGACAACTTCTCAGGTAATTTCAAGGAACAGAACAAAAGGAATCTCTTTTCCCTGGAAGGTGCTGGTGTTTTTCATACCTGATAAGCCTCTATCTTCGAAGCAACTCGTCCATGGTCGATTACTTGTGATGGCAAAAAATGAAACTGAATGTCAGGATGGGGGGCCTTTGCCCGGCTGCGTATAAACCCGCCACTCTCCAAGTGAGCTGTTGCTCCATAACCTGGGGGATTAACATCATGGCAAGTGAGATGAAGAGTTACCAGACCACACCAAAGTCTAAATTAGAAGTTGGTATAGTGTAAGTCTGCCCATGATTGATTAATGTTGCTTAGTCACATCCCGTCACATCCCGCCAGGATTAGCATTAATCTGCAGAGTGTCAGTTAATGGAACATTTCATAGGAAATCTGAACAAGTCCTTCTCAGCAATAAGTCTTGGCAAAGTTGCTAAAACAGCGGCTTTGGGCTATGGTGGTAAAACACGAAAACAAGCTCCACACACCTGCAGCATCAATGCAGTCAAGCAGAAAATTAAATTTCTTAGCAAGTATATCGTCCATGAAATGAAAGGTGACAACAGCTGGGCTGGGTAAAGTGAGTTATAAATGTCTTCTCAGGATCCATTAACTGTATGTACACATTCATTTTTATGACTGATATTCAAGATTACCAGTGAACAGGGTGAGCCACTCCAGGCCTATCTTTATCATCTGGAAAGGTTTCTGCGCCTTATACAGGGTGACGGGCTGAGTACACTGCTGCTGGACGTAAAGCTCCAAGTGATCCTGCAGGTTACTGCCAACACCTGAGCAATAACAGACAACAGGACGACACAGAGAGACAATTATAACACAGTTTGCTCCAAATCTGGGCCAAAGGTGAATAGAAATGTCCTGTTCAGAAATCTATATCAATTCCGCGTTAACAGTCTGCTTCAGCTGCAACATAACCACACAATGCACCTGGTAAATGCTGGACGACAGGGATGCTGAGTTCTTTCAGGTCATCGGCGTTTCCCACTCCCGACAGCATGAGAAGCTGAGGGGAATTAATGGCTCCTCCGCTCAGTATCACTTCTTTTTCAGCAAACACCTGAACACAGGATAGAAAAACCCGAGTGAGTCTGTGAGGTGATGAACAGACACGAGTAAAAGCATTGTAAAACCTCAATCAATTAAGTAACACTGAGTGAGTAGACAAATTAAAAGCATTTGGCCAAAAGATAAAAAGGTACATTTTAAATCAATTTCCATTCCAAATTTTCCTTAAAAAAAAGTCTTGTAACATTTATGCTTCTTACTCTCTTCTTCTGTCCATTTTGTGTGTATTCCACTCCCACAGCACGATTGCCATCGAACAAGATCTTGGTGGTCAAGCAGCGCACCTCTGTCTTCAGATTGGGTCGACTCAGGGCAGGTCTCAGATAGGCGCTGGCGGTGCTCCACCTCTTCCCTGAACAGATTTGGGTAATGAGGCATTGATAATACTGTATTAAAACAATGGTTAACAAACGTCTATAATGCAAGTATAAGGACAGTAACACTTTTTCTTCTTCAGGTTCTGCATTCTCTTTGAATTTATCAATTTATCAATGAATGTATATTTATTATTCAGTAGTGCCAGTTTTCAGCTTTACCAAAAAGAAAAAAATACCCAAAAATCTAACTTTTGATTGTGAAAAGGTTGAATATAAACCTTGGTTGCTTTAATGGCATGTTTAAGCTCACTGTCCAACAGGATGATGAGTTTCATCAGACGCTCGAAATAATACTGGTGTGCCAAACTCAAGTGGCAGTGATACATACTTAAAACTTTATAAATATACTATTAGTCTTCAGTTGTTTTGTTTGTGGGCTGCACGGTGGTGTTGTGGTTAGCACCATCACCTCACAGCAAGAGGGTTCCGGGTTTGAATCCTAGCTGGGGCCTTTCTATGTGGAGTTTGCATGTTCTCCCTGTGTATGCGTGGGTTCTCTCCGCGTACTCCGGCTTCCTCCCACTGTCCAAAAACATGCATGTCAGGTTAATTGGAGACTCTAAATTGTCCCTCGGTGTGAGTGTGAGCGTGAGCGTGTGTGTGGTCGTTTGTCTCTGTGTGGCCCTGTGATGGACTGGCAACCTGTCCAGTGTGTCTCTCGCGCAAAGACAGCTGGGATAGGCTCCAGCCCCCCGCAACCCTGCAGTTGGATTAAGTGGGTATAGAAAATGGATGGATGTTTTGGTTATTAAAATTCCCCCTTTCAATCATTTTGATACAAGCTGATTTAGTATAATCCCTCTGCTAATGTCTTCTTGTATGTTTGAACTTTGCAGGAATGCTGTTCCAGCCTGTCTAAACATGTTAAGAAATCATTTACACCCACCTTTGACGGATCCACTAATACACTAGTACACTCTACCTCTCAATCAGCTCTTCAATTAAATGAACACACAACCATCCCAGACACATTAAGTAGTTTACGAATAATCCTTAAATTCTTAGTTAAATTTCCCACATCTTTAAGATTAATTTGTTCACAACTAAATGTGCTGAAGCACTTAACCTGATAAACAAAATAATTTGATCAGTAAGTACTGCAACTAAAGCATTTAAGTGTTCTCAATGGTTACTTTGAGATGATTCCATTAACCTTTATGAATGGTCATGTCCATCCAGCCCAGGCCTTCCTGCTGGTATCCGTTCATGTCATCAGTGAAAGGGTATCCTGCCTGCTGCCCTGCCTCAATGAAAGCCTTGTGAAGGGAATGGTTGGTCTTTCCTCTGGACACATGGAGAGGTCCACTGCCACCCCTGTACCTGCAAAACAAAGAGGAAACACCAAGTTAAGATTTCTATTTTTTTTTTTTACCGTGTCCAGTCCAGCATCACGGCAAGCAGAATGATGGCCTGAGTGCCGTGCTGCCCCAAACACATTCGCTTTGCCATGATACTATTTTCTTTTTAAGTTGTTCATTGTTAAAATTATATGTAAATGCTGATCCGGACGGGGGAGGACAATAGACGGG
Organism: Odontesthes bonariensis; assembly: GCF_027942865.1. Classification (NCBI taxonomy): domain Eukaryota; kingdom Metazoa; phylum Chordata; class Actinopteri; order Atheriniformes; family Atherinopsidae; genus Odontesthes; species Odontesthes bonariensis. Next base: position 14,214,309 of record NC_134515.1, on the reverse strand, counting down.
GGAGAGTGAACAGAAAGGAGACAAAGATACAAAAGATAGAAAACAACAAATGTACAAGTAAAACCAAAGCAAAACCAGAAAACCAGCTGCTACAGCTGTAGAGAAAACAACCTACGGCCTCTGAGGAAGGCAAGGTGCTGAGGACACCACACCCTCGATCCAGCCCTAACTACAAGCAACCAACACACATGCTGACATGCCCAACCCTCCCGAGTAAAAACACCCCCAAAAATTCCCAAAGGCATTCAAACACAAAGATACAGGCTCACACAGATTTAACTACGTAGATTTCCACTGGCTGATGCTATTAAAGATAACAGCACATTCGTACTTTCCATTTATATGGGAAATGTCAGGCACGATCTAATATGTCAGGAAGTCTAATTCCCTGAAGAAATTCTGGGAAAACATTTGTTTGCAAACCACAGATGAGCTCAAATTTACACGGTCATAATTTGCATGAGCTTCCTGATTTCCCAGTTTCTTTTTCCAACATAAGACCGGTGACCTTTGGCATTTGACTTTTGGCAAATTCATGTATTCAGGTTCTGCATGACAGTATGCATTAACATGTCTGAGTCACCCATGATGACTTTTGAAACTTGATGAGGTTTCCATATTAAGGCACTGACATTTCAGGAATAAAAGATTCTCTTCAAACCGTGTTCATGCACATCAGACAAATTTGGAAACGATTAAAAAGCATAACAATTTGGTGTACCTACCTATTTTCTCCCAGCTCGTGGCACTGAGCTTTCCTAAAGTACGGCAGACAGTGGTCATAATCCCAGCCCTCTGCTCCCTCCCTCTGCCAGCGGTTGTAGTCTTCAGCATGCCCGCGGATGTACACCATGGCATTGAGCGAGGAGGACCCCCCCCAAACACGGCCCCTTGGCCAGTACATCACCCGGTTGTCCATGTGTGCCTGAGGCAAAGTGTGGTAGTACCAATTATACCTGAAGAATTAAAAAGAAATATAGCATACAAAAGGAAAAGGTCCGTCTGATTATCAGGTCTGAATGAAAATACTTTAATAACATGACGGAATTGGATCAATAGTTAAAGTCAAACACGGATGATTTACTTTAATATAAAGTGAAAGAAAAAAGGAAATGATTTGATTACTGTACTTGTTATCACAGAGATTGTAGGTCAGCGCAGCTGGCATGTGGATCTTCCACGAGAGTCTTAAGCTGCTGAGCCACATGTCCTTAGGCCCAGCCTCCAGCAGCAGCACAGACTCGTGGGCATCCTCTGTGAGGCGGTTGGCAAGGACGCAGCCTGCTGAGCCTGCCCCGATAATCACATAGCTGTAGGACGGTGTTTTCTGATTCCAATGAGAGGCTGAGGCAGTAAAGCATCTGTCGGGGTTTAAGGACGAGCAGGAAAACAGAGGGCCTATCTGTCTCGTCTTGGGGATGAAGTGACATTTCGTCAAACAGGTAAAGATGCCCCTTCTGTCCTTCATAAATGTCCCCCGAGTCCCCGTCACAACTCTTCGGGCTCCAGTTTGGCCAAGCTTGGCCAAAGGCAGCATTCTGGAGAGACTTTCCTAATTTACTGGGAATCACAACAACATATGGTTGGAAAAGGACGAAAACTTTTAAATCTGATGGCACTGAATGAAATGAACATGTCTGAAAGTAACAAATATTTATCATAGAACATAATTTAATATAATATAATATTACTTATGCCACTCCTTTCTCTTCTGAGTCACACGACATTCTAATATCATCACGAGGTAAAGAAAGAATGAGATGTTGCTTGGAGCCTCAATTATTAGTCATGTCTTCATGATAAGTTGTTTCTCCCTGTTAGTCAACACCACATGTTAAAGTTTCTGTATAACCTTGTTTAATTGCAACATTCAGGATTCAGTCTGATAAGATTGCAAGATCAGGCCAAGACAGCTTAAAAAAAAAGTCAGAATTTTGTGTGCGTCAGCTTCAGGTTCGCTTCACATACCGCGTCACAAGACCTGCAATAAACTATCGGCTCTCGTAAATGTTTAATCCGAGGACAGGGCTGCCAGGTCTGCTTATCAAGGGAAACTTTGGGCTTGCTTTTTTATGAAGTCGCTTATGAAATATCTGTATTCATGTGATGTTTGTGGCCTCGTTTCCACTGTGAGGCTGCTCAGTTAGGATTGTTCCCCGTATACAGGTCCAGGATCAATCACCACTCCGTTTCCTCGGCCTTCTCTTTTGTTTTACTTTGAATGTAATAAAATGTAGGCTAACTTAAACATATGCGAGTCGATTTACAATACTTGTATGTTATGCTTCTTTCTGCTCTTAATTTACTATATTTTTAGTAACATTTCTACTCAACTTTATTCATATTCAGGTTTTAGTAGCTGGTTTTGTGTGGATTTGGATTACTAAAGCAAGATAAAAATGATTTTATCATAGTTGCTTACTATATAATAAGTCAGTCTTTTCTTTTTATATTTTTGCACAAGTAGGATTTTGAATGCTGGAGTTTTACTTTTTGTTCTGTTTTTGTATTTAAGCCACTCAACACTCACAACACTCATAAATTGTTGCACCTACTTTTTATTTTACTGGTAATATGTAAAAAGTAATGAGGGCTGGCTCAGGACATTTGCCCAGTATTCTACTTTTACTTATATTTTTACAGAGCATACTGCTACTTTTACTAATGCAAATCTAAATACATCCTCACCACTGACTGCTGGATGCATGTTCAAAGAACTCCTATTCATTCGGCCATACATAAATATAGATCAAGTAGGTGGCCTTTCTTTCCTACATGGTTGCCTGTAAGGTCCCTTGTTTGGGGGGGTTGCTGTTTTTAAAGGCAAGTTGAATATTTTGGGCTTGTCCATATATCTAAAAAATTGTTTCTCTTATTAGATCTAGCAACACTGTTTGAAGGCTATTCAGTATCGCATTTCACAGTTCACAGGAGGGGATGGAATCAATAAGGCCACGATAAGGAATAATAAGTAGGTCACAGTAGTCTGTTCTGTTATCTGACTACTCACTATTGGCTTTAGTGTCACACTGAATTCGCAAAAGTCTGAAACGACAACCAGTACGTCTAAAAATGTATGGGCAGAATTAACAACTTGTGCCAACGTTCAAACTTTTACTTTGAAGTTTTGCATTAAATGTTTACGACGGGAGGCCAATTTCGTAACCTCAGGCAGTCTACAGTATCGATACGTCTGCGTTTCTTGACACATTTTTGCACGACTAATATATAGTTTCAATGTTTCATAAGCTATTAAAGCCGTATAAATTACATACAAAATCTATAGTGGTTAAGCAGTAGTTGGTGACAGTGCAGCTGAGACTTCTTTGGGGAGCGAACCCATGCGTTCATTTAGATTTACTGTTAAACGGCTAACTACCCGTTAGCTCTGTCTGAAGTTGTCAAATGTAATAGAGGACAGTAGGACAGGGAAATCGCTGAATAAATCTACTAAAGCCGAACTAGTGTAGGAGTTGTTTGCTTCAGACCCAAACTAAAATATACAGCGAGCTGTTGAAGTGAGCAGCAGAATAAAGCGGTCCTTACCTGTTTTCCTAGTAATGTAAATGGAAAAGCGTTAAACGACGCAGAAGAAAGTCCGTGACTCTCGTGGGCGGGGCTTTGTGTCTATAAAGCGAGCTCCAGCTTCTCTGTGCTACATTAAGATCTACTGTTACATGGTAAAATAAGCTTTCGTTCGTTGCAGTTTTTCCATTCAATTGTTTTCATTTTCATTTTTTAGGTGAGACAGGAGCTGAAGATGTTGGGATTCACCCTGGGGTTTCTCTATTATGTCGCGGCTCAGGTGACATCACATCAAATTGTAAGATTTTGACTTTATGTTTTGATTGAAAGTAAAATTGATATTACCTTAGACCTGAATTTATTTCTGGTATTGCTTTGCAGAGAGTGGAGTGTGAAGAGTATTATGGTAAGTAGGCGTTATGTTTGTTCTTCATTCTTTGGGAGGGAATCTGCTCTTAATCGTGTCAAACTCCAGTATTTCCCCTATAATCTAACGAAATTAACATAAAGTTAGAACTTAATATGAAAGTAAAATGTATATGTTTAGATACGTTTTTCGAGCTTTATGTATTATATTTAACGAACTTGAAATTTTAAAGTTAAATTTAACTGGAAAAAGCTTCTCCAGATTTAATCACAATGACTTCAGGGGGCGTTGAATGTAATGGTGAATGTTCTCTGGGATTTCAACAAAATCAGAACATTTTACTATTCACTTTTGCCAGGCTTATGCAGCCTCCGTCACCAAAACCTCGTCTCACTGTAAAATAACTGGTCAGTCTTTTTAATAAGTCTTGTTTAAACTTGCCTAAAAAACATGTCATGTCCTGTTATTGACATACAGTAAAAAAACAAAAACAACAACAAAAGTGAGGAAAAGTCATACCTTTAATTGGACTGCTGATTAGTGTCACAAGCCAAATCACCTTTTTAAAATCATTCTCTTTGTCATAGGTTTCTTGCCTTGCCAAATAGTTGACTTGCATTTTAAGACTGAACAAGGGGAGCTTGATGTTGGCTTCTGCTCACGGTCAATACAGGTCCACTTCACTGAAATATTTCTGTCAACTCTGAAATGCACAGTTGCCATTAAAATTGCACTCTCACTTTAAACATGCTACTGTTCACCCCATTTGGAGAAGCCACACTCAAGATTTTAGACCATTTTAAGTACTTTTTATCCGGTTTCTAGGAGGCCATTGTTATCAAAAGCCTCTGACATAATTGTATATTCTATTGTATATGTTGTTGTGTTGTTTTTTTTTACAGAAATAACAATATATTTCAGCAGCTTAATTAAAGCTGAAAAGCTATTTGAATAACAGAACGTGAAAATGATAACAGTATAATGAAGTTGATAGTCTTTTGTTGTTCTAGCTTTTCCCTCAACAAGTGATAACCCCCCATCCGTGGTGGCTGACCTGAACCTGAACCTGGTGAAAGAAGGAGAAAAAGACTTCCTGAACATAAGCTGGGCTATTAACGTTGATGGTAGGAGAGAAGTTTTAGGTGTTATTGACTCTGGCTTCAAGATAGTTTTCCCAGTGCATTTTAAAACGCTGCAGACTTGACATCAGCATCCTGCACTTTATATTCTGTACATCTGTGTTGAGTGCGCGTTATATACATGCCAAAATACAATGTGTCATCTGATAGTTAAACTTTTTTTTTCTGAATTTTAAACATAACTAAATTGATCAAATTCATAGATAAATCCTATATTCAATCCTGTTTATCAAAGTCATTGCGGATATGAGACAGGAGGAGCCCTTTATGGTAGAAAGACATAAAAGTGGTCAAAATTATGTGGAATTAAAGATCTTGTTACATGTTTGAATGAATAGATCAAATATGGATAAATAACCTTCACTACAGTTAGTCTCTTCCCATAGGATCCCTGTGGTGGATACAGATGTGTAATATCTAAAACCCAGGCAGATGTTTTGACGTCTATAAAACCTGTGCTTTTTCTCTGCAGCTAGCATCAATAGCCTGACAAGTACATGGATGGAAATTTCGGGGGAACCATCCCAAAATTGTCAATACAGTCCTTCTTTTACCGAAGCAAACCTCACTGGGTTTGAGCAGGTATGAACAGGGTCTTCACTACTACTAATTGTGAATTATTTTTTAATATGTTTAAGCAGCATTTGTTTGCACAGCATGGGGCTGATCCGTGGAGAAGTTTGTATTCAGTGCAAATACTTTCTTCTTTTCAAATCTAGGTATGGTTTAATGTTTTGGTAAAAGTGACCCCTGGCTTCTACCAAATAGAAGTTCAAAATGTCCCACTTCCTCCACTTGGAAGTGGCCCCACTTCCAAGGTTGCCCAAATTGTTGTCCAGCGTAGAGCGACGCAGCGTAAGTACAGTTTTTAATTATTTTTTTCAATTTGCAACTTTATAGTAGCCCAGAAAAAATAAGTCATGTTTAAGCATAAAAACAGACATTACAGATATGTCTGGTGTACAGTATTCATATTTTTATTTGAGAGTTTTCATTAATTTGTGGAGTACTTTTAAAAATACTAAGAGTCAATAGTATGTGGGGAATGTCTACTATAAAACTATGGTTTACTAATTGCACATAATATTGAAACTACAGTTTTCATCAAAACTCAGCACACGTCGAACGTTAAAGTCTTTCTTTCTTTCATTTTCTGTAGTGAGTGTTACATCCACAATGCCTCTTAAGGGAATCACAGGTGAGCAATCAGTTCCATTGAGAGCAAGTCAGCTGGCTCTGCTCTGTGTGAGTTTGCAAAAATAACAAAACACAGAAAATGTATTTAAGACTATTGAAAGAAAATCTTAGTACATGTCAGTATGAAATGGACTGAAATGGTTGAGGATTAATGGCAGTTCCTGGAGATTTCAAACACCATAAGGCACATATGGAGTTGAAAGATGTCCAAGGTGAAACTGTATTGCAATGAGGCAGAGTTTGCAAGACAGGCCAATGACATGACTGACCGCTTCAGGAAGAGAGCCTACAAGCCTGATACGGTGGCGCAAGCCCGGTTAAGAGCGCAGGCTCTGAAGCGCTCAGACACTCTGATTAAAAAGAGCCTTAATCGAAATAAACAATCTCGCCCCTTTTTTGTTACACAATACAGCTCCGAGGCCAAACAGGTTACACGGATCATCAGGAATAATTGGGCCATTATTAACTCGGACCCTGATCTGCAACAGATCTTTCCTGAACCCCCGTTAAGGCTCTAGCATGGTTGCCGCGTCTGCTAGCGCGAGCGGTGTTGATGACGTCACAATTTCGTGCCCGCCATGTATAGTGGCGCAAGTCGTTGCGCCAGTAGTTGCAATTTTCTCCGTCACATAGGTGGCGCTGCTACGTTAAGGTTACCGCTACTCTACAACCAGGAAAGTGGAGAAGAAAACAATGCCGCTGTCAAGAACAGGAATACAGTAATTAATGATACTGCTGCAGTTTTCGGATCATTTTAATGTTTTAATTCAGTTAATAGAGGTGAAGGTCAGAAGCCCCCGGCATCAACAGAGTCTCTGCCCTCTTCTTTGCCTTCACGTATCTGTCCCGTAGCTTCTTCCACACATTCTTACAGAACTCTCCCTCTTTCCCCAAAGTTCTGCCAATCTCTGTGCATCAGTTTGGGGAGTTTATGTGCTCCCTGTTCTGTTTCACTGCAGTTTCGTACAGCTGCCTGTACAAACGCCTCCTCACTGAGCCTGGTCTCACATCGGTCCATCCGGTTCGTTGTGCTCGGCGCCGCCAAGTTACAAAAATCGACTGGTGCACGACAACGCGCTGCGCCGAGCGCCGTTTTTTTTCAAGGGAAGCGCCATGCCTGAAACGTCATTTTGACGTCACGGTGCGACACCGCTGTGACAGACGCGGCAACCATGCTTCAATAAAGTTCATTTAAAAAAACATTTTTTTAAAAAACGCGGCAACCATGCTAGCTACAAAAGAGCTCCGACACTGCGCGACACTCAACCAACGTGAGACGTTTTGGATCCACCAGTTAGATGCGCTTAGGTATCCAGGCCTCAATGAAGATATCGAGTTTAAATGTTTTTTATGATATTTTGTCTGTATGTTGTTTTGATGTCATTATCTGCCCATTTGCTATTTTGAATATCTAAGGGGTTTATTGTTTTGTCATGCTGTAACTTTGACAACAATTATTGTATTGTGATCTATGCCCCCCCCCCCCGTCTATGATAGGTGCGCCTTACTCTCCCAATTGTATTGGTGGCACACTAATTATACACCTGATCCAGGTGTGGGGTTAAACCGTTTTAACCGTTGTTCATTCTTTGTCTTCTGCTTTGCCCTGATGAAGACCACGGAGGTGGTTGAAACATGTTGGCATTTTATTATGATTAGCCAAAGTCATTAAAGGCTTTTTAATTTAATACCTTCTTCCTGTTCTACTTTTGAGTGCCTGGGACTTATTTCTTTTCTGATCGTGAAACTGTACTTGTTTTAATACTTCACAATGATGTGGTGATATTCTATCTTTAACTGTCCTTTTTATTTTCTCCTTTAGTTGAGAGCACTACTGAGCCCACTCCTCCATGTAAGATAGTTACTCAAAGCTCTGTCTGTACATACACCGAATCAGCTAAGTCTCATGTTATGTTTGTTAAAATGTGTCTGTGTGTCACGTGTGCTTGTGTTTGTCTTTGCAGACCTGACTGTTACAGTCATCATCTTTGGATTACTGGCCACTTTGACCACCCTGTGTTCCTGCTACGTAATCTGTAAATACAACACTTGAATTTACATTCAATCAGTGAGAGGAAGAATTTTTTGAACAAAATCTGCAGAAGGTCATTGACCTTTTGCTTATATTTTCTTCTCTTTTTTTGCTTCCCAGATAAAATTTGTAAACACAAACCTACCTTATCTTTATGCTTCAACAACCCGCCTGCACCTTCCATAGTACCAGTGTCTGTGCTTGTGGTGTACCCTGCTAAGGATTCAGCTTTCCAGAGGGCAGTGATGGTTCTGGCAGAGATGCTGCAGTTGCATGGCGGCTGCACTGTAGCTATCGACATGTGGCAGCAGGAAAAGATCGCAGAGCTGGGCCCAATGCGATGGCTCGCAGAGCATGAAAAGGGTGCACACCGTGTGATCATTGTCTCCCCACAGGTAGAGAGTGTAAGTTGTCTCTCCTTTGTATTCATTACCTTTTGCTGTCTTAGGATTTAACAACATGATTTCACTTAATCGACCAGACTCCTTCACCTTTAAATCAAGAAGCACAAAAAGCAGGGACGCATTAATGCCCTCACACTCAGCTGGTTTACTGCAGTCAGCAAACAGGACAGCATTGACCGATGATAGTGGTTGATATTTATCTGGTGTGTCTAGGGCTGCAAAATTCCTGGAATTTTCAAAGACGGAAACTTTCCATGGGAATTTAAGGGAATTAATAGGAATTTATGGGAATAAACTGGGAATTTTTTCTAAATTGAAGGTTGGCTCTTCTAGGGAACTTAAATATAGTTGAGGAAAGTATATTTTAGCATAATCTTGACAAAAACAAACAGATGCTATTCAAATACACTTGAATATCCATGCCATTCACATGCACAGAGCACACTGCTTACTGCATGGCTATTGAGACCACACCCCCTACTGGCACTGTGCATGCCTCCATCACATGTACAGAAGATTTCTAGAAGACTGGACCACACTTTTGAGCCTGAAGCACAAAGACTATTGAAGGCACACATTTGAGCCTGTTGACTTAACAAAGTGAAGTAAGTTTTGAGTCTATTGACTGAGCAAAAATGCAGAGGATTGCTTGAAGGAAGATTTGCATGTTTAATGGGACGTTTTGGAGGAAGATTTTTGAATGAGTGTGGTTAGGGGATGGGTAATATTGAACCCAACACTCCTGTTTTTGTTCATCCATGAAACAAGTAATTAGAACGTGTTCAACTCCACTTACAAATAAATCTGTTGAAATATCTGTTGAAAACATTTTGTATGGGTGTTTTCTTATGAATTCTATTTATATTTATGCTTGGATATAATATATTCCCAGTTAGTTCTCCTAAATTCCCATTAGTTCCCATAATTCCCATCATTCCCATGGAAAGTTTCCAATATGGAATATATCCAAAATTCCCAAGCTTAACTTCCCATGGAAATTTACCGGAAATTTTCCGCCCCTTTGCAACCCTAGGTGTGTCCCGCTTGTACCATTGTTACTATGCCCCGGAACTGATGAAATTTATTTAAATTTACTTTTTCTGGGCACTGACAACTTGTGTGGGACCATGTAAGGACTGAAAAGTCACTGAGTTGGTGATAGTTTAACAGGCCAGCAAAAATATTTTGAAACAGTTAAATTTTGAATACTTTTTTTTGTGTAAAAGGTTATAAAAAAGATTTTTTTCATACATTTTGGTGAATGAATTTGTGCTCATTTAGTGTTTGATGAAAAGCTGAAATATACTTTCAGTACTGTATGGTTATTTTTTTGTAAAGCAGGTTTCATTGTTTCCCTGACATATGGAAAAATAAATGACAAAAAAATTGTTTGTTGAGTATACAACATCAGACAAATGATCATTTTTAACATTAGTATTAGTGCAGAATTTTAAAATTGGTGGATTCCTCACAGAAAGTACTCAGAAAACTTTCTTAAAGCAGTGTGCTCAAGGCTAAACAGTTGTGTTGTTAACAGTGTGTGGTAGCTACTACTGAGTGGGTTGATTAAAACTGTTAAAATCAATATCTTGCACTCTCTCTCTCCTCTTCAGGCTTCTTCGCTGCTCAATTCTCTTCCCAACCACGGCCTCCCAGAACTGTCCATCCCAGCTGCAGCTCATGACCTTTACCCTCTGATTCTTAACATGGTGGCAGGCCATGCAAAGAGCACCAGTGAGTTGGCCAAGTTCTGGGTGGTGCAACTGAGCGAGCAGAAGGATCGACATGCTTTGCCGCCGGAACTGAGGTCATGCAAGACCTTTTGTCTGATGAAGGATTTGAAAAAACTTTGCAGATCTCTTCAGGCTCACAGGCAGGGGGAGAAAAAGATATTAGACTTGGTGTTTAGGCCAGGGATTTCCTACAGTGAAAATAGTACAGTGAAGTTAAAGGAAGCTATAGGACAGCTAAGGGGGGGTGAGCCCAGAGAGATGCAACCGCTTAAATCTGATTTCAACCTTGTTTGAACCCGCTTAAGAAGGTTGAGACTGATAGATAAATATGAGAGGGTCAGAAGAGTTGATTTGTGGATAACTTGTTTTTTCATGATCTTAACCTTTTTGTAAAAGTAATTTAATTCATCCTCCCTCTTCTTGTTTTACACACTTTCATTTTTACTCTCACACACACACAACAAAATCCCATGTTCTCTGTCAGTGGGCAGTGTTTGTTTTGATCTGTGTTTTATGATAACTTCTTGCGAAAGGCAAATACAAGCGAATTTCCAAAGAACAGCAAACAAAAGCAGACGTGATCTGTTGGTGTTTTGACTGTTGTCATTGTGATAGAGAAATGGCAGACTGGTTCAAGGGGGGGGTATGCAAGCACCGAGACAAAAGTGACTCAAAAACAAATACAACTTCTGTTTGCCCTTTTTTTTCCCATTTATATTTAAGAAATAAAAACTATCCTAAAAACTATTCATTTGTTGCATTTGTGTATATCATCTTAAGTATTTGAATATCTCTTCAGTTGAAAAAAGTGGGCCGCAGAAGAGGAAATGGTTCCTCTTACAACAATACTCAAGACTTTGCCCTATGACAGTTTGATTTGTTCATCTAGTAAAAACTGAAAGGGTGTTTATAATTGTTGCCTCACTGTGAGCAGATTCTGACCTCAAACAGGAATTTTCCCTTTTGAGTTGTCCGTATGGGTTCTACTTAATACCACGCTGCAAAAATGTAAGGACTTAGATTGTTGCGGATATGAATGATGCATGGACTGTATTTTTACACTGCTTTTCTAATCCTGCACAAGTCTTTTTCACTCATTCACACACGCTTATATATTATATCTTAGTGCAGTGTTTTAGACCATGAAATTCTTTTTCACTATCATATTCACACACTGTTGTAAAATGCAGTAAGACGTTTTTGCTCATGTACATTTGTTTGCCTTCTGATTGACTGGGAAGTTGTCCAGTTGTCCCACTTCTCCCTGGTAGAATATGACAACCACAAGGGGTCACTAGATCACAGAGTTAACCTTCTGGCCCCTCTGTCATTCAAAATTCATTATTATCATTTTATCTTAATATGATGAATACAATAAATGGAAAAAACAGTCCATGATATGACCTCAATCGTGCATATTTCTGTAAACATAGATACGATGCTGACGTATCATCCGCTTTTTAAAAATGATTCCGAGATCATCAGATATTCAGCGCTGGTCGTCAGCGCACGCGGGACGCCAAGAAACTTCATGCATTGAAACCATGTTTAAACAATACACGAATTATATTCAAACTTCAGCATGATTTGATGGCATTTTATTGTATTTCATGCTTGTACCACGTGACACGATCACCCGGTCATGTCATTAAGCGACCTGTACGTGTCCATGTGGGCACATTTCACCCGAGACAGGTTTTCGGATTTTTGATTATGTTGTCAATTTTTTTAAGTTGTTTTTTGGACATCCACTTTGTACCCGTTACTTATAACATAAAATGTCTTTATTTTTGTTTACTTTCAGTATCACAGCAACGGTGGGCGGGGTATTCCGAACGTGGCCTCATCGCCACCAAAACTCAAATGTAAACATTCCTTTGAAACCACAGCAAGCACAGACCAAATTCCCATGTTTGTATGACCATTGTTGGAGAAGATCCGTTGAGTTGAGAGAAGACTTGCATTCTTTTGACCATAGACAACCTTCAGAAATGGCAGCTTCAAAAAATACCAAGAGAAGAGAGAAACCACTGTATACTGTACAGAAAAACGTTGTTCTGACTGGAAATTCAAGTGGATACCACATTGATGATTTCCTCGGTGAGGGCGGTTTTGGAAAAGTGGCCAAGTGCACAAAACTGGATACAGAAGAGATTGTGGCAGTGAAAATTATACGAAAAGACCTTTTCAGAGAAGGCAGAAGAGAGGCCAGAATGCTGAACAAACTCAGACAGCTTGACCCTGACAAGAACAACTTGGTGAAGTTCAGGGAGCACTTCAAATTTAAAGGTCACTTCTGTCTGGTTTTTGAAAAACTGGATTTAAGTATTTTTGACCTAATCAAAAGCAAAAATTTCATGCCACTCCTTGTTTCTGATATCAGAGTGATTGCTCAGCAGATGCTGGTGGCTTTGGACGCACTGAAAAGCATCAGCATGGTTCATGGTGACATAAAGCCAGACAATATAATGCTTGTGAACCATCAGTCTCAGTCCTACAAGGTAAAGCTGGTTGATTTTGGATTGGCTACAAAGACATCCAAGCTGTGGTGGGGAGGCACCCTTCAGGCTATTGGTTACAGGGCTCCTGAGATCATCCTGGGGATTCCAATGGATGAAGGTATAGATATATGGTCTCTTGGATGTACTTTGGCCTACATGTATCTTGGCCAGAATCTCTATCCTACACACTGTGAGTACGAGGTGGTAAGGATAGTTGTACAGTTGCAATGTCAACCAACAAAGGATCTCCTGAAATCAGGATTCAAAGTAAAGCACTTTTTTACTCAGGTCCAAGACTCCCCTGACCGTATATTTAGGCTGAATACACCAGCTGAATACACAAACGCGACAGGCTTCAGTACAGAGGAGCTTCAGGGCATCTATAACAGTCTATACTCACTCGATGATCTGCCAAAGATGAACCCAGAGCCTTTGGATCCCTCTGAATGTACACAAGCATTTATAAGCCTGCTCAAGCAGATGCTGACTGTGGATCAGGGTAAACGGATCACTCCCAGAGAAGCTCTTGGACACAATTTCCTCACTATGAAACTCCCAGCCTCTTCCTTCAAAGAAAATGAACCCTCTTATCTAAACTCAGAACAAACAACTTTGAAAAGTTGTCATCGAGGGAAGACAGAGATGAAGTCAGCTGGAAAATGCTCCAAAGACGGCAGGTGGAACAGAAGAACCATTATAACAGTGAGGCCCCTTTATCCTATTGATAAAGAATCTGAAGACAGAGCTGAGAGTGCAACAGCCGTCAGCAAAGGTGAACCATCGGCAAACGTCACGACTGACGGGACCCATGAGAAGCTCACTGCGGCAGAGAATGAATCCACTGCATGCAAAGAAGTGAAAGCCTCTGATCCTGTTGAAGTAAAAACCCACAAGAAACCTTTTAAAAGGATTCAAAACTTCTTCTCCAGGATATTCAACTCCATCACAAGCTGCAGAGGAAAGAAGTGAAAGAGGACACTTTCACCAGCAATTTCCACCACATAGACAAGAGTTCCACTTTACTCCCACCATCAGCAAGATGAGACCTAAGAAAAACAGCAGTGTGTCTTATTGCAACAACTTGATGACTCGTGACAAATTATTTATTGTAAATTCTTATTAAGGTATAAAATGAGTTGTTACAGCTGTCCTGTACAGGGTATATTTCCCTCAGACATTTACATTTTCAGACATTTCAGTAGTTTCTACAGGCGCTGACTGTATTTAACCCAGTATTATAGGATGATCTCTATGTATGAATACAATTGCTTCTGCTTTTTTTAAATCTGTGTTTAGTAAATGCCCATTTGCTGCTCAAAGTGTATATTTTTTCTTATTTTCTAAGAGGTTTATGGTGTTACACAAAGCCACAAATCTGCTCGGATTCAGTAATCAATCTCACTGCTGCCTTAGTTAAAACGATTTTTCCAACCGACAGAACAAGAAGTGATTAGTACAGTAAAGCAATATTTAAACATAAACAGAAGTTCAGTATGGAACACATTTTAGAGACACCACATAAATATAAAGTTGAAATTACAAGATGGATAAAAAAATAAAAATGTATGTGAATAACACACATATTTGGAGTACAGTTTGTCCAGGAATGAATAATAAAATAGAGGTATCAATACTGTAGTGCAACTGACAGTGTCCATAAGGAAAATTGTGTTTTATCAGATGCAAACATAACTCCCTTATGCTCTGCTGTTTTCATGATAGGAGACAACTTAAAAAATCATGTGTGACTGGAAACGGGACATGTGTTTTTGGAGTCAATTGTAACGTATTTACTATTCAATAAAACGCAAGAAGCGGCGAAAACAAGAAACACTTTCGACAAATAGAAATAAGGCATTTGTACCACGTGATTAAACACGGAAGTAGAATCTACCACTGCTCCAACAGAAGTCAGGACGCCTGCCTGTTGTTGAACGTGGACCAAGAGGTCGAGAAGTCGTTCATTCTGATCATTTTGTCCAAAAATAGTGGCGATGACTCAGGCTGAGAAGGAACAGGACAACGGGAAGGAGAAGGAAAAGGAGCGAGAGAAAGAGAAAGAGAAGGAGAAGGAGCAGCAGCGCGGGGTGAAAAGACCCATCACTCCTGCGGCCATCCCCGACTCTCTGCAGGAGGTGAGATGGAAAGCCAAGTGCTTTACCCGCTAGATTCTAAAACATGAACGACAGTCCTTGTAAACTTGTATGTACTATAACATTCATAGTTTGCACTGGAACAGTTTTCGTCGGCACTGACGTGCACAAAATATCCGCCACTTAAACTCCTGTCTTTAAATTTGGCACATTGAGCTCAATATGATGCTTATGGTGTTTATAAAGTGTTTATCGGTCGTTCTTATTAGATAGTTACATGGTGATGTCTTAAGATGCTTTATTTGACCACAGTCAGATTACCGCAAAACCTGAAATATATCGAGTTTATATTGATATGTAATTATCACACATTCTGATTAACAATAGAAATGCAGCTGAGGAGGTCCATGGCTCTGTTATTCAGACGATTGTATTTTACTGGCTTGGTTCGGGTGGCCTTTTAAGTAGTTTAACTGTAGTTTAACTGTGCCCCCATCATAGGGCAGTACAAACTCTGTAGTGGCCCTCACGGTCACCACATCTCAACAGGAGTACCTGTTTAAAAGTTTGGACCACCTTTTTTGGACCTGGTATCTTTTTTTTTTTCTCAAAAAGTTTGACAGAAATTTCTACTTTTTGCACAAACAAGTCATGGCCTGAGTCAGAGTGGGCATCTCACAGACATCTGTGCTCGTTTGATCTCAACACGCTCTTTTGTTATGCTTTAACTTTAATTCTAATGTTGCAGATATTATTAAAGGGGGATTTCATAAACAACATGTCATCTAAGTTTAGCTTGTCCTGTACAGAGCAATGATTTCAGCCGTCGCCGTTCTTGTGACTGAATAATGAGTCATTTGCACCAGTGTTCCTTGGGGAAAGTGTTCTCAGAAGGTTGGATGCTGTTATAGTAGCAGCAACATGTATAGATCTCCTCATATTTTTTCCTCACCCTTTGTGCACAACAATGAAGGGGTTTATTGTGTTCACGGGAAAATGTAAAGTTCTTCCCTCTCTCTTAGCAAATACAGAGCAATTTCATCATCGTCATCCACCCCGGTTCAAGAACGCTCCGCATTGGTCGAGCAACAGACACTCTCCCGGTTATGGTGCCTCACGTTATCGCGCGCAGACACAAGCAAAGCGGACAGTCCAGATATGAAGACGCGTGGCTGTTGAGAGAAGGTCTAAATGTAAGCCAGTCTTTACCAGATAGGCTAACAATACTGTTGTCACCTCACAGTGGTATCAGTTTTCACTTATTTCAACTCTCTGTCCAGCAGAAACCAGAGAGTAACGAGCAGCGACAGAATGGCCTCAAAATGGTCGAGCAGGCCATCTGGTCGAAGAAGATGTCGAACGGTGTGCGGAGAACTCCCGTTTCTGCCGAGCAGGTTTGTTTCTGAAAGAGAGAAATGGGGGAAGAAACAGATTGAAGCGTAAATGTAATTCTGCAACATTCACAGCCAGCAGAGAAGTGATTCTACTGTAGCTTGTGGGATGAAGAAACCAGGTCAAATAGTGACCTATTTGAGTGTGATATGTTGTGAATATCGTGCTTTAGTAAATAGGAAAAGGTTGGCTGACATATAATGTGGTATCTATGCCCGGAAGAAGGAGCATGGCGCTTTAATTGGTGACAATATATATTTCTTACACCAGCTGCCGTGATTATGTGTGTATGTTTAGGCCAGAGCGTATAACTGTCAGATCCGTCCGGCAGTACTGGACAGCAGCTCCAGAGTGAAGTGGACTAACACAAGCCATCAACCTCCTTATATGGTGGGAGAGGAGGTCAGTGCACATTTAACAAAAAAAAAAAAAAAAAAAAAAATCTTGAACAGTTTGCATCACCTGAACTCTTTGTCTGGGCGATCCATTTTTATGCACCCTTCTCCATCCTTCCATCGTGCAGGCGCTTCATGTGAATCCTTCAGATTGTTACAACATTCACTGTCCCATGGTCAGAGGGCAGCTCAACGTGCACTCCGGTCCGGGAGGCTCGCTGACCGCAGTCTTGGCCGATCTGGAGACCATCTGGAGTCATATCATTCAGAAGCATCTGGAGATCCCCCTGAAAGATTTAAAGGTGGAACTCTACTCATTCTTCATATTGAAGCTAGAAAACAGTACATGTTGAAAGAAGACGGAAACAGAAAGGTTGATAATAATGGAATCTGGAAGCAGCAAGAATGCAGTTGTATATAGTAAGGGCTCCACAGAGCACGCTTTGGAGCTCCGTTCAGTAAACACTGAAATTAAATCAAACAACACTGATGGTGGAAATTCTTTTCTTGTATTATTTCTTTGATTTTTTTTGTTATTGGCTGCCAGTATTACAGATGCATCCTGTTGGTCCCTGACATCTACAACAGACAGCACATCAAGGAAGTTGTCAACATGCTGCTGCTTAATCTGGGCTTCTCAGGTATGACACACATATGTATGAGTATGCACAGGACACCAGCACACGTATAAACTGTTGTACAGTCTACACTGTTATAATTCAGTGCCCTAACCAGGCAAAGATACATTTAAACCTTTATTACCTGCTATCAACTTTCTTTAAATACTGTGTGTATATGTGTTTGTGTTTAGCAATCATTGTGCACCAGGAGTCAGTGTGTGCTACGTTTGGCAGTGGGTTAAGCAGCGCTTGTGTAGTGGATGTGGGAGACCAGAAGACTAGTGTCTGCTGTGTAGAGGATGGAGTATCCCATCGGAACTCCAGGTGGGACAGTTCACACAAAATACCCAGAACAAGGGCACAGATATCAAAATGGAAAAATTGACTGTGGTGTCTTGCATTTTCGACCCTATGTGTTTGTGGTCTCTTCTGTCTGGCTTTTGGACCGCAGGTTGTGTTTGGCATACGGTGGCTCAGATGTGACCCGAGCTTTCTTCTGGCTCCTGCAGAGGGCAGGGTTTCCCTACAGAGACTGTCAGCTGCCCAACAGACTCGACTGTCAGCTGCTGCAGCATCTGAAAGAGACATTTTGCCATCTAAATCAAGTGTGTGTTGGTCAAGTGGGAGTTTTTGGCGAGATATTTCTTCTACTCTGATCACCCTCAAAGTGGCATTCGCACTGGTGTACGCAAACTGATAGAGAAGTTTGCAGTTACTCACATTATTCCCAAGTGTTTTCTTTTCCAACAGGACATATCAGGATTACAAGATCATGAATTTCAGACCCGTTTCCCAGAAGCCCCTGCTCTTTTGTACCAGATTCGCCTTGGGGATGAAAAATTACAGGTGTCTCTTTCAAACTGTGATTTAAAAAAAAAAAAAAACATGCTGTTTAGGATGGGTGCCAAATTACTTTTTACATTATTTAGTCTGTACTCCACAATTACCCTCAGCAATAACACTTGTGTTTGTGTCTCTTCTGTAGGCACCCATGGGTCTTTTCTACCCAACCACATTTGGCATCGTAGGTCAGAAGATGACATCTCTTCAGTACCGTTCCCAAGGCGACTCAGAGGATCCTCATGATGAACACTACCTGTTGACCACGCAGAGCAAACAAGACCAGGTAAAACAAAGATGTGAACTCGCTTCACTCATCAGATTAAAACCAAATTTATTCCGATAAATGATTTCGTTTTTACTTATTCTACCATTTTCTTCAACAGTCATCCAAATCTGCTGCTGACCGGAAGGCTGTTTCCAGACCAGGTGGAGGTTTGGATGGTGAGATGAGCAGTCAGGGTGGCATTGGTGAAATGTCAGACCTGCCCAGGGGCTGTGGCAGCGGAGCTGGGGGAGCAGGGACACAGGGAGATATGGAGCTGGGGCCAAACCAGGGAGAGTGTCTGACAGGGGCTGGAGAAGTGGAAGAGTCCATGTCTGCTCACCTCTCCCGGAAAACTGCCATCATGAGCCAGTTTGAGAGCAAAGCATTGGGACTGGACAAGGCGATCCTGCATAGTATCGACTGCTGTGGTAAGAAAGTAGACGGTTGAGTGAGGAAAGGACCGATAAGTAACATTTAAAAATTTAAAAATGTACTTCAAAAAGAAAAAAGTATGAGCTATGTAAACCTCTTTCATAACATATAAAAAAAACCAACTCAGCAAGAACTAGAGCAGGAGAAGAAGTCAGCTGTTTCACAGCGCTTACGGTGTTCTTTCTTTTAGCTTGCCTTGTGTTTTTCATCGGCAGCATCGGATGAAACCAAACGAAAGATGTACAGCTCCATCCTGGTTGTGGGAGGAGGGCTTATGTTTCACGGTGCTCAGGAATTTTTGC
This sequence comes from Odontesthes bonariensis, assembly GCF_027942865.1. NCBI lineage: Eukaryota > Metazoa > Chordata > Actinopteri > Atheriniformes > Atherinopsidae > Odontesthes > Odontesthes bonariensis. The sequence continues at coordinate 14,195,069 of NC_134515.1, read as the reverse complement.
TTCATCGTATCATCAACAAAATGCCTCCCTCCTTCAGAAGGCTGGTCGACAACGTGGAAGTTATAACACGGCCAAAGGTACCAAAAGTTACGTTGTAGCTATCAGAATAACACAGGGACCTTCGTTCTATTAAGCTTTGTTGAGTTTACACACAACTTACCGAAATCAGGTGGTGCTTGTACATTTGTGAACCCTTTTGATTTTTTTTTTTGGATGTTGGTGGGTTTCCTCACATAAATGTTTCACGTCATTCCCAGAATTTCTGTTGTATCGTTGCAACGTTGACTGGGCCTTTTCAAAACGATGATTTCACGTTTTTCATATTTAAAACCATTCTCTGGTAGAATAACTTGTTTTCTTTGTGCATGATTCACTTTCTTTTGAGATTCATTTCATAGACTGACAACCTGACATTTTCCTGTGGAATTCATTGGTAGAATTTAGAAATGATTGTTATGTTGATGATAATACACCGTTCTCTCTTTGATGATGCTAAATACACCCAAACCATGATATTTCAACCACTGTGTTTCGTGGGTGGAAGAACTCTCAAAGGCAGTTTTTGTGATTGTTTTAGGCCAAACTTATTCAGAAATTTTAAAGTATTCACAAATGTTTACGCACCAATGCATGTGCTGAAAGGATGAGCGACATAATACTTCACATTAATCTTCTTATGCGTTGTGTACCGATGTGCATGTGGTGTAGGACATGGACCCCCGGCTGATATCGTGGAAAGGGGGAGCAGTGCTGGCGTGTCTGGACACCACGCAGGAGATGTGGATCCATCACAGGGAGTGGCAGCGCTTTGGTGTCCGCATGCTCCGAGAAAGAGCTGCCTTCGTCTGGTGAACACGTGCATTTTACTTGAAGCTGAGAATCACGCGGTGATACGGGCTGACTGGAAAAAAAGGACAATTCAGATGTCTGACTCGATGAAATGTATACAGTTGGTAAAGCAGTATCTGTGTGTTGGCCGTTTGGAACACAGGTCTGGTTATTTCGTAACTTTTCAGTGTAACAGGAGCGGCAGCTAAATAGGTGATGAACTGTAAATAGTGCTGTACTTCTCCAATGTTCACAAAGGTCTGAGTTGTAAATTGTAAAACCAGCCACACTTGGATAAAGTTGTTGTATTTCGAAGAAAATACTTTATCAGGATGTGGGTTTAAAAAAAAAAAAACTGCTTTGAGAGTGAGTTAAATTGTTTCATAACTGTTGCAGCTAAGTAATATCCTTAATGTACTTTCCCCTCAAGACACCAAATGACCAATCCTTCAGATTAAGCATTGCATAATATGATTAACACTGAAGAACAGTAACAAATACACGACACCAGTTTGTTATTATATAGTTGTGGAAAAAATTTAACGAACCAAACTCGCGAGTAAATCTTTATTCCAACAGAAGAATACAAAACAAAGACAAACTAATAGGATTCCAGGGAGGGATGACCTGGAATTCCACTGGTACAAATATCTAAGACAATGATGTTGCTGAATTGGAAGGTCAAAAGCAGGAAAAAAAAAAAAAAGAAAAAGGGAGGAAGTGGTGCAGACAGCTACTGTATCAGCCATTCTGGCCCCTACATGTAGGAATTCCCAGAAAGGCATCATGAAACTGCTCGTGGCAGTGGCAGCTGATGAAGAGGGGCTTCAGTTGTTGTGACGTCAACACCTTTGTGTTCTCAGAAAACACTGCATGGCCCCACGCCTACACTGCATGTGTAGGCGTTTACCTAGAGAAGTGAAGGCGATACAGTGTTGAGGTTATATCTTATATTCATATCATCTTAAAATAATCAGATAGGTACTTCAAAGACAGCTTAAATAATACTATTCAGAACATTTTTGGCAAGTTATTAGACTAAACTAAGTCATTTCTGCAGTGGCCCTTAGTGTTCAAGGAACTACAGTTTGAGTAAACAAATACAAATAGAGCAAGCAAATTAAGAAGTCACAGATGTAACAACACAGACAAAATACAGAGAGCAAACCACCAAATACATAAATGTAAAGCTAAAAGAACAGACTACAATGCAAATGTTTCCAGGAGGTATGCTTGTGAATGCAAAAACATTACGATTCATTAGTCAGTGTTGTTGAAAGAGGAGCTAACATGCAAGTTTTCAGTTCATTTCCAGAAGTTTCTCTGTCTCAGGCTTACACCTCATATGATCAAGTTTTCTAAAGTAGAAGGTTCAGATAAATCAAAAGTGGTTGATATGACTACGGTTTAAGGAAAAACTATTCCTCACCTTCCTCATCCTCCTCCACCCATTGGTGGAGCGTTAGGACCTGCACCATGGGTTATTCTTCCCATTCGCCTCCTGCCACCAGGGGGACCTGGAGGACTACAAAAGTAGCGATAGAAAGAACAATGGTGAGAAGGATCAATGGTATATATATGGGGCAAATTCACACACAGATGCACAAGTTGGCTACTCTGCAGTTCTCTGTTGAAATTCAACAATTCTTTTGGTTGTGAATAATGTTTTAATTAGTTAGCAGTAAGACCGATAACACAGTATACACTTTTTATCCCCCTGTGCAGTTAAAGTTAAAAACACTAAAATGCCTCTTACCGGTGACATGTATATCAAATTAGGATGGCTTTAATGTTTAAAATAGGAGGCCCTATTGGACATGTACCTGTTGTGCTTTTGACAGTAGCAAAATGACTGGGACTTACCCTCTGCCGTCACTGAAGCGTGATGAAGCACTGGTTCCATCCTTTGACATATCAGGGTGAATTATTGTCTTAAAACTGTACAAAGAAGATCAGTGTGAATATCAGTGTTGTGATTAAACAAAAACAATTTCCTTTCATTCTCAAACACAATATCTATACATCAAAAGACACTCTAATCTGCCTTAAATTGAGATTGCCGTAAACATAACTGCTGAAGATCAAAGCTGTCACTGAAGACTGAGCATGGTACAATGCGAAATAATTAACAAACGAGAAAATTGTTCACCCAGTGAAAATTGTTCACCTTACAAAACACACACACGGATCCATTCTAGAGCAAAAGGTGGTCCTCAACTTACAAGAGGCCGATAAACTCCACTGCTCCCCAGAAAAGATCAATCAGTAAGGACAGTCGCCATGGTGACTGTGCCCTACTGTCCAGGACCTGACCTGACAGACGCATAGAGAGTTAATGTCAGACAGCAGGGAGTGAATGGTGGAAATGAACAACATTAAAACTTTGTGAACTTTCCTCTTTGAGACCACCAGTTAGCAGTTTATTCAACTTTGCTCCTCTAAAAGTGACATTCAGTGCACACATGTAAAAAGGATCAGGCTACATATGTGAAACAACACATCATGGCTCGTTTCCAAACGCAGCTTCGGGTTTACATTTTAGTCTCATCGTCAAAAAGACGATCGTTTAAACTAAATCTGAGCCTGAATGTTTTGTTTGCTCAATGTTTATTACATAATATTAATTCGAGTCCTTCTTGCTCCACGGACTCAGCCAGGCTAAGCTAACAAAAAAGCTAATTTGCTAAAAATAAGCCCAATCCTCCTCTGCCATTACATTTTTTTAAAATTTTCTAAATATAGTGCTGTATCCACTTGGAGGCTATATATTCATTAATTTGTTTGAGACATATAGTTGTAAAGATAGGATAAACCACTCACCGTTCGACACGTACACCATCTTTCAGAAAGTGAAGCACAGCTTTCACAGCTGTGTTTGTGGTGTTTACGCTTGACGTAACGCTTCCGGGTCTGTCGATGCGTCTTTGTATTGCGCAGGCGCAGCCCTTAAAGGGATAGTTCGCCTCTTTTGACATGAAGCTCTATGACATCCCATATTAGCAATATCATTAATGAAATTTGACTTACCCCCTGCTGCGTCCAGTGAGCCGAGTTCCGGCCTCGTTTTGGCGTTGGCGAAGGTAGTCCGGTAGTTGGCTGGGGTTGCAAAAATAAAGCGTTTTGCTTCTCAAAACAATATGTGTCCAAAAGAGTAATACATTTGCATCACACAATCGTTGTGCAGGAAAAAGGTCAGACCTCACAATTGCTTGGTGCTATTTTCTCCCCCTTTGTATCACTGCGTGCAGACCGAGCAGTCCCCTGCTTCCGAGCAGCAAACACCTTAACAGGCGCAGCTATCGGCAGGTGGCAATATGGGATGTCATACAGCTTCATGTCAAAAGAGGCAAACTAGCCCTTTAAGAAAACCTGTCAATAAAAATGTATAAAAAAATTTGCTTACATTACACCAGGATACAGGATTGTGATGTGTTATTGAAACTAATATGCACTAATGTGTATTACATTTGTTTATTTATCTTAAACTTAACAGATTTTAATGAGGATATTTGAGAACAATTGTTTAGAAAGGTGTAACTTACATTAAACATTGCAGTGTTGTGGAGGATGAATGGTGCTATTGTATTTTTGTCATTATCAAACAATCTTGAAAGGTGCACAACTGCGAAATAACCTACCAGAAACACAACCAATGTTGATGGATAGGAGTAACTTTGACTTTAACAAAAGAAAAGTGACAACTTTTATATTTTTAAGTGCAATTTTTCTTTTCATGCGGTACAAACACTAATGTACACTAATGTATTCAATCAGCTAGGACTTCAGCATCTGGAAAATATAAACAGAAATTCCCAACAGTAATTCTCTGCATGCCGTCTCTAGCAACGTCGCTTCACAGCAGTTCCTGGTACGAATGAGTACAGTAACATGTGGTGACTTTATGTAGTGAAGGCATGATGCGGATTCCCTTAACATCCTTAAGTCTAGATGTATTAGACAGTGTGAATATAACAACAGCTTTATTCCTTATAACTACACTGGAGTTCCATTTCTGTTTTTTTGTCATGATGTTTCTTTAAAACGGGATCCTCCTCTCCCGTCTCGTCCAGCCTTCACCAAGCGTTTGAGAGCTATACTCAGATACTTCTGACTGTATTCTCGGTTCAGACTTTTCTGAAACGTTCCTTTGGCCTGCAGCCTGAGCCTTAAATGCTGCTTCACCTCCCGCAGACTTTTGTAAACCAACTGCTCGCATTTCAGGTTGCGTAATATCTTCACTGGGATTTTGAACATCATACTCCTTGTCAGGATTAGCGTTCGCTCCATATGGCTTTTGTGTATCAGCCCCTGCCTCTGGTTTTCTACTGGGTGCTCCTCTGAAAATACCAGCTTTGTGCAGCTCTCGCCTTATAGTCTTCACCGAGACACAGCAAGACAGGAGTCTGTTCAGCTCTGTGGTTATTTTTGAGGCTGTATACTCGGGGTGTTCATCAACTATCCTGAGAAGTGTCTGTCGATCCTCCTCAGTGAGCTTTGACTTGCGGCCGCTGTTCTTCTTTGCAGATGCTGTTCGTCCTTGTTTGATGTAAACAGTCATGACCCTTGATACTGTCCCCCTTGCCACATTGAACAGCTGCGCAGTCTTTGTGACGGATGCACCTGACAGCCGTGCAGCAACTATCTGGCATCTTTCAAACTCGGTCAGGTCACTCATGCTGTTCCCGTTGACGTGGTGGCTCTCCATTGAAGCTGAAGGACAACGCCACCTGACAGCCAAGCAGCCAGCTCTGAAGCTGCTGTGACATATTGTAGGGGGTTTCCATAATGTTGTATAAAAAAATCAGAGACATTCTGGGAAAAGGAAGATCTCTTGAAGCTCAATGTGTCCTGCACAGTGAGAATGACAATGAGAGGGGGGAAAAAGGAAAAGAAATGTCAGAAATGACTGGTTAGTTAGTTATTACTGCAACATCCCTGTCGTTGAAGTAAACGTCTGAATTGAGTTAAACGAGCAGCAGGATTAATAAAACCACCAAACGTGAGATGTGAAATTAACAAATAATACTGGAAAGAATAACCCTGACGCTTTCAAAACAAAAGGTAACTGGCGATGCTACTACGCGTTACCCAGCCAGCCAGATGCAAAGTTAGCTTAAAAATCGTTTCCACAACGCGGTTATTTAATGTCATGACGTGGTGAATGAAACACATTGGCGTGTGTGCCAATTATCATTTGTTGTACTTACACTTTGAACTGAACAACGTGGTCAGCCTGTCCACTGTTCCAGCTGTTCATTCTGCCTCATAGTTCAGAAACAGCGGTGTTTGTCTCCGGAAGTTCGTAACTACTAGTTCCGCTCAATGATTTTCAGATTAAACGAGCCGTGGGCTCTCTGTTGGTTTGGCAAACAATGGAAATTCGTCTTGAAATATTCCTTACTCAGAGAAAGTAGACCCGCTGGTTGTATGATTATTAGTGATTGAAAATGATTATTTTAATCAATTACAGAATAATTACAGAGCTTTGCAAATTGATAGCAGATCTTTCAGATTTCAAAGACCACTCAGCTCTGTTTATTTTGTTTTCATGCTAATCCATTATTCACAAAACAAAAAATAAACATACTCCGATTTATAGACAACAGTGGGTTGCCACCAGAGAGCAACACTGAGTTTCAAACACTGCTTTATATGAGTATATACAGGGCTGAATTTACATTGTGTCACTCCATGTTTCAGGGTTGCCAACTTTTCCAAAAACCTTGGAGTATACATATATATATATATATATATACATATATATATATATATATATATATATATATATATATATATATATATATATATATATATATATGATTCTGCTCTTCTTCGGTCTGGGATTCAGGTCTTTCTTTGGCTTCATCAGAGTTAAGTACTTCAGCCTCAGGTAGAAGTTTCCTACTGGCAGCTCCACCAGTATCAGCATCCCTTAGTGGCTTGTGTCTTGTTTTTTTTTTTAAATTTTTATTATTGCTGCTAGTGGAACTCCATGTAATGTAATAGTACCTGATGCTTTACAGGTGTGGGACAACAGTACAGGTACATTTAGAATGACTTTTTAGTGTTAGTGTCTGAAGCCTCTCAGACAAGCTTTCTTACCATTTCTTTAAGTATTCGTCCATAAGACCTGTAGCCACGGATATTCATTTGAGTCCTTTGTCATTTGGCATAACTCAGCCTTGTCTCAATTCCCCCTTATTTCTTAAGGACATCACTTTCAGAAATGAACTGTCACTAAGTGCTTGTTTTCCACCATAGTGGATAAAAACATGTAAGGTAGAATGCCTGCCTGCCTTTTGTTGGAAAACGTAACCCAGAACTGTATTCAAACAAGGATGCACTCATTGTTTTATCCACTCTGAAAGAGCTGTCATTGATTCCTTTACATTTTGAAATGTTGTTCCCCCTTTCAACCTTTAGAGGGCAGCAGAGACAATTTAATGGTTAAAAAAAATCGTTTATTGAACATGTTGCATCTGCCTGCTCTACTTTCTCATTATCATACAAACTGTGAGAATATGCCTCTCCTTACTTTGCTAGGGACCTGTTTGACCTCTGGAGACTCTCAGAAATCCCTGTGGGGTAGACTAATGAATTAAAAAGAAACAACTCTCCGTCTTACTGACTGCTCATCTTTGAAACAACTTGTAACCACACTGGTGTTCTGCTGCTGTTGCTCCTGACAGCCATGACCCCAGGCTGAAGGTCTAAGGTCAACAGTTCAGACAACACGCGGTTGTACCTCTGATGGCAGATCCAGACAGAGGTATCAGATTTCAATAAGAGGAGAAATAGAAAGGAGAGCACTGATTACGTGTATTTTCATCATCATAAATGACTATTTGTTTGCATTTATTATATTTAGCTGACTATAAAATGCACAGTGAATTCAATCATTTTTTCCAGGTGAAAAAAATAATCAAAGGTTCTTTTGCCTTCATCATATCTTTGTCCATCCAGCATCTTCTCCTTTTTTCTTAATTTCTTAAAAGTTTTCTCTCTGAACGCATAAATCTCTTAATTTGCCCCAGTAATCTAGCCTGGGAATTCCCATGCTGCTTTGCGCGCAATTCTCACTGCAAAGCCTGGAAACCACCGCCCTTATTTTTGCCTGAGTTTGGGAACCAATCACAGAACGGGAGGGGGGGGGGGGGGGGGGGGGGGTCAGCAAGGCGATGACGACGTCTATGCGCGACACCGAAGCTTGTAGAGTGTAAATCAAACATGGCAGAGGACACAACGTTACCGTTCGATGCAGCCTTAGAAAGTGTTTTAAGTAGCTTAGAGCGCAAGTTTACTTTTATTTTACTTTTTTTCTTCTTCTTCCTAGTCGAATTTCTGTCGTCATCTGGTATAAGTGATACAATTGGCTATGAATCGTGCGCAAAGCAGCATGGGAAGAACCAGACGCCATTTGATAGATATTCGTAGCGCCCAATAAACGGCTCTAGGCATTCGTAAACCACGCCTCAAATACGAGAAAATGCACACCTAGTTCCCAGACCACCATCTCATCGAGATTGTGGACGCGTCAGCCAGGCTACCAGTAATCAGGAATTCACATTCTTTTACTACACACACATGAACCAATGAACACAAAGAAGCACTGCTAAAGTCTTCATGTAAATCCATACTCAAGATCTGGAGTAATCCTGCTGACAAAAAGATGAAAATCAAAATACATGAACCACACACTCTCCTTGTCTTCATGAATGTGCATATTTCTGACTTGCTGCTCAAACAACAGCAAACATAGATGTCTCACAACCGCAGAAGTTTAACAATTTAACAATTTAAATCACCACATGTCCAACTTTGCAGCATCTTTACACTTCTGTTACACTTCCTGGATGACTTTCTGTATGTTTGCTACAGATTATTCTTGTAGCTGAATGGATTTCGGACCAATGGACAGCTTCCTGATTGTACTGCATGATGGATAGGAACATAAACATCATACCAAAAATACCAAAAAGAGCACAGAAATATTCCTCCTGTTAAAGTCATATCTAAAGTTTCAAAACAAATGTTTTTGTCTTTCGAATAGCTGAATTCTGTTTTGTGGTTTTTACCCTAATTTTTACAGTCAGTTGTGATTACATTTAACACAGCAGCAGGATTGCAGAGATGTTAGATTTGCAGCCAATCTGCTCCATGTGTCTTTAAACTGATTTATTTTAATTGATGACGCCCACAGCTGCAGCAGTGATTGTATGGTATTACACACACACACGCACACACACACACACACACACACACACACACACACATACACACACACACACACACACACACACACACACACACACACACACACACACACACACACACACACACACACACACACACACACAGGAGATTCAGGGCGATGATGGGGGACAAAGGGTGAAAGACAACATGAGAAGAATGAAGCATATGAATGGTGAACGTTTCCCACATACACAGAGAGCTTTCTGGAAATTATTATAGAAAATTGGAGTTGTGTGAGAAATGTGATGAACTGAGGGGAAAAATGCAGCGCGATCTGTTAATCAGTGGTTTCCATCCATTCTTTTCATCTATTTGTGAGTGCACTGTTGTCAGTCATGTACTTATTCTAATGCTGTTATCTGCACTCACACTTAATTTCCAATTTTGCTCAATTTTTTTAATCTTTCAAACATTTTTCAGAAATAAAAGTGTAGTTCACTTTGACACCATGTCCTGGAATGGACTTTTTCTTTCAGATTCCAAAACAAAATCAATTTTAGTTGATGCAGAAGATTTTTCTAAGCAGGGATTTTCATGTAATTCTTTCCAACTTTTATTTGACATTTAAATGTATCCAGTGCTTTTCCTCACAGCACTACTTGAGTAAATGTAGACATGTGCGTGTGTGTATGTGTGAGCTGATCTTGTGCAGGACACCCCTACTCTATTGTCTGATTTATTAGCAGAGGAAACAACTGGATAAATACGGTCACATTCATCTATGTGCCACGCAGCTTACCTTAACTCACAAACCACACACACACTTAACCTCCACGCACAGGTGTGCAGGCTTCCACATGCGCACACAAAAACACGCACACATGCAAACACTCATCCATCATTCTGACAATCAGTTGCTGGTCAGACCCACATACACACATGCTAACAGACCTCTGATGCTAATGCTCTTCCACTTAGGCTATGTTTTCACAAGACTGTAATGGATGAGTTCATTAGTGTTAAGTAGCGAGGTCAGCTATTTTTCACACCTCCACTTGGCAAAAAGTGGGCCGGTCACCTCACAACAAAAAGAACTTTCAACTCAGTCGTCACTTCACATGATGAAGCTGGAGGCTCACACTCCGCCTGGTCCTCTCTCATCTATCTCATCCGCTGCTACAACGTGTTTTCACGAGACGCAACGTGAAATAATTACATATGCTGAACGCAGTCTAACTGCAAACAATGAAAATGTTGCATGAAAATGCAATTCAGATTTTAAGAGTATGTGATGATTGCACTGTTTTGTAAGAAAATAAGTGGAATTCTCTTCCTGCACAGATAAATGACTTTTCCTCTCAACATTGGAGTGCTGAGTAAAGGTTGGTGTTGACAGTGAGTCAGTAGTTTGAGAAAACAACAGAGTGAGTGTATGTTTCATGCATGAGAGCATGAACACATGTTTGAGTGATGCATCTACTTGTACCACAAAAAATGTGTCCAGAGGTGGAGAATGAGCATGAGCATGTGAGAATTCTTACATTTTTCGGGCTTTGTTTTGGGAGTATTAAGCCTAAGTAAAGACGAATTATTTCATCAATTGTCTGCATTTTATTAAACGTCATTTAGACCAGCTGGAGCCATAAAGGTGAGATGCGTTATAAGCATAAGAGTAAAAATACAAACAAGAGAATTGGAAATTCTTTTGGAAGACAAGCTTGGTCAATGCAGGGTGTTTTCTCTGTTGTGTGTTCTTTCTTTAATCTTTTGCTTTTCTCTCGCTCTCCACTCTAAACACTTCAGCTATGTGTCAACTGTTCATGTTTATTGTAGATTGAGACATGAGACAGTCTTGGGCTGGAAAAATTGAGTATTAGGACCTAACTGATGAGGATTATGAAGGATATCACCAGGAAGGATTATGCCTGGATGATGTGTGTGTCAAATAACGATGAGGAATGAGTTTTTTGAATAAGGACTGTCTTACTGTTAAATTTTGGGAGTTTTCACTAACAAAGATGGACACAATCACATATATGTTAGGTTAATTGGTGATTCAGTGGTGGTTGGTCTCTTGTCTCTGTGTTGGCCCTGCGATGGTCTGACGACCTGTCCGAGTCGTACTCTGCATCTCGCCCAATGGCAGCTGGGATTGTCTTCAGGATTGTCTTTAGCTGTAGCTCAGCTAATGAGATGGCAGAGATGACAGCATCTATAACTCTTAGATGGAATCCTGATAATGTTAGTGGAAAGTACAAAAATATCACATTTAACTGTGAATTGTTCCAGGGTGACAACTTGTGTCTGACACTGTGAAGAGCTTAACTTCAAACATTCAGTGCAGCTGTGCTTAGCTTGCAGTCTGTCCTCTTTGAAGAGCAGAACATCTATCACATCAGAGCTCTGAAACAGCAACTGCTAGCTTTTAGTCAAACTAAAGCTGATGCTATAAGGTAAATCACAAACTTGTTCTGGGTGTGTTCTTAGTATTTTGAGTTATTGGTTTGAATTAGCCCGATGACCGCTGGGATAGGCTCCAGCTAATCCCCGACGGATTAAGCGGGTATAGAAAGTGGATGGATGGATGGTTTGAATCAGGATTTATTCTTTGTTTGTGTTCGTCTATTCTTCATTTGCCTTTTTGTTTATAGCCCCTCTTATGGTTTGCCTTTGTTGTTATTCTTGCTGTTGTTTCATAGCTATCTGTATTTTTAATTGATGTAGTCTCAGTTCAGTTTCTGGTCTGCTCCACACTCACTTGTTGTCAATCTGTCACAGCTGCAGTCTTACTCATCAGTTCTCCAGTTTGCCTCAGTTATTGTCAGATCCTTCCCGTTCTGCTCTACTTTGTTATTCTCTGTAGTTCTGTCCTCCGCCTGTCTAGTTTTATCTGTTTTGTTCTGTAAGTTATTATTTTTTGGTTGTTGTTTTCACAGTTTAGTGTATGTTTTTCTGCTGTGTCTTCGGTTTCAGTTTTAAATAAGCCTCTGGTTTGCCGTCTGCATTCGGGCCCTCTTCTGTCTTCCACCGCCACAGGGGTGACGTTATTTCACAATGATTGTGAGAGGATGAAAGATAAAAAATGAGGTGAAAACTTTTACATGACATAAGAAGAAACATTTAACGTAACACGTAACTCTTGGTTTTGTGTGTGTATTCTCTGAGACGGCGTAGCGACTGGAGCAAAAACACCACGAAGGAGACAAAGACTAAGGTGAGAGGGAGGTGAAGAGGGGAGGATGAGAGTGAGGTGAAAGCAGAGAACTCACAGACGACAGTACGGATGTGATCGACTAGAACTAAACTGCTTGTTGCAACTGCAGGGGTCAAAGATCTTCCCTCAAGGGGAATGAAATGCACTATGTCCTCATGAATCATCATGGCAACCTCCTAACTAAGTGTATGTATTCCCATATGTGCTTATTAGCGTGTTTGCTCATGACTGTAAGTGTGCATGAGGTTTTGTCCACTTTCTTACTGATGAATGCAGAGCACTTTCCTTTAGAGGCCAAAGGTTAAATTCTTCCACTGGAAACATTTAGACACCCAAATCCCTTTCAGCCACCTGGGAACACCCGCTACACGACACACACTTGCAAACACGAACAAACGGAGAAAAAGTGGAAAGGCAGGAGTGCTATCGCACAGTGTGCGGCTAAACACGACCCGAACAATTATCCACAAGTGCCCTTTCAGAGCTGCTCCGTCCCACAGATTATAGCACAGGGGCCAGTGATCCACTAATCGTCATGTGGTTTACCAGACAAACTGTAAAGAGACACAGGATGAAGGTATGCCGTTTCAGACATGCAATCAAGATGACGAAGTAGGAGAGTTTTCTTATAAATCCACACACAATGCTAAGATACAGCCTGCCAACCCTTTTTGAGTAATTACTTGCATCAAATGGGATGAAATTCATTACTCAAAAAGGTTGGCAGACTGTATCTTAGTGGAGTGCTTGGGCATGCACTGTACAAGCATATCTTACTCAGCTTTTGGCTCCATGATTTTGACCCAAATACAGCAGTGGCTGTAGTCCACCTTTTTGTCTCTTTGTTAATTGGATACATTTACTTTATTTGTGTCCCCATTTTCAGAAAATTAATTCTAATAAACTTTTCTTTCAAGGAAAGTTAAGTACAAAAGTATTTAATTCTGTAATTGATTCATAATGGCTTACCCTAACCCTGTAATGCCTGAAAATGTTCAGAATTTTACCTCAACATTCCTTGCACTCAACAAGAAATGTTTTCTGTTTTTACTTATTTTATTCTATTCAACCATAAGAGATATACCCCTACTCTCTTTTTACTCTATGCATTATAGTATTGGTGCTGCCTGCTACCAACAGTAAGAAGTCTGCTTATTTAATTTAGTCATTTATTTTTTAAGTAATTGGTGGATTCATACTGTTATGTACACAAAAAAGAGGGCATACAGATAAAATCGGAGAGTTCATTCTTGTGTTGGGACTTCTTGTGAATAAAGTATTTTTCTATTCTATTCTGAAAGGACAATAGTTTATGCTGTAGGTTACATTATTTCTACAGTGGGAAGGACTCAGAACTGATCTGACCTGGATTGTGTACATTTTTTTATACCACCTCATTTGTCACTTTGTTAAATCATGTTTTTTGTACCGTAACATCCAATGAGTTAACTTTACTTGGAAAAAAACATGCAAAATGATTGCCATGAAAAGCTAAATTGTATGCTGTACAAACAAATACTCATATAATCTGTGAAGTATATTCCACCTTTCCCACACATGGAAGGTAGGAGGAATATTTTTAAAAGATAACAGCAGGAATCAATAAAGGGAGCAATAAAAATATGGGTTACAGTGCATGTGTCCTGCCAAAATTAAGCTATCCTTGGGTGGAATGAGACAACCGTCACGTTGATTGCAGCAATATGGTTAATCAGAAACCATATGTCATAATGTTGACAGTCAATCTGAAGGTCATTTCAATATACTCTGCTTTTTTAAATAGGTCCTCCCTGAGGTCAAGTGGAGGCTGTTTTTGAGACACTGGAAGTCTTGCATAATACAGGCAAGGTATTTTTTAGTATTGACACAAGATAAATAATCATCAGATCATCAAGGACATCCAAAAATGTACTTTAATTTAATTTTCTTGGACCAAAGTGATTCATCATCTGACTTCTAGTCTTCTTCTAGTGCCTAATGAAAATGATCTTAATGTTACAGAAAGTGCAATCTAACCCTTGTTTCTGATTAATCATATTACTGCTACCAAAGTGACCGAAGTTATATGACGTTAAAGAGACACCCAAATGCAGTTAATTCGGACATCAAACAGAACTTACTGTATCGGGAGATTTGTCACATATTCCATCCAAAGACATGGCCATATTCAGAACCACCTAGTGTACTATGACTGCAGCCAAAAGGTAGCATACAGTGCTCTATATCAGTGGTGGAGAAAACAAACAAACAAAACAACATTCAACTTTGTTATGCTTCAAAGGGTCATGAATACCAAAGGAATGATACACACCTTCCCTACATTTGCACTCAGTTAAAACTGTTTAATCTGGCTCCTTCCAACTTTTAGACAGATGTTGATCTTCTTCATTGTAAATATTTATCCTTGAAAATCCAGTTAAGGGACCAGAGGATGTTACACATTATCAGTACGGTTAGTTTAATGGTTTAATTCTTCATACTAAATCAGAAGCAGTATGCATACAGTGTATGTAATAGCAAGTGGTGAAATATGCTGAATGACTCCTTCATTTACATTGTTCTCCGTTTCACCTTCCTAATGCTCTTTTAGACATCATCCAGGCTATTCATCAGCAATGGTTCTTCTCTTCTTACATCTGTATTCTTGGTGACCAATCATTGAATTTCGCAAGAACTTTTGATACATTTGTGATCTCTGTTTTCATCACGGCAAAATGCCAATGTAAGGTTTATGTCTCCAGGGAATTTGCTTTGTCTTGTCTCTCTAACATTCTCTATATTTGACTTTTTCTACATTATTCAGACAACAACTTCTGCTCACACAACAAAGTGAGCTTAGAAGGAACATGCTTTTAGATTTAGAATCAAATATTTAGCGGATGCTTTTACGCAAAAGAAGTCGCATGTAGCTTGTATGACTGAGTTGATATTGCTTGGTGGAAACCCAACAGTCGTCAAGCATTATTGACTTGATTTTTTTTCTGGCAGCCATGGGTTGCCAGTTTAATTAAATTTGTAATGGAGTGACAATAGAGTCAAATATGTCCCTTTTGGTTGATCAAAAACCAGATGTGCTGCTGTGTTCTAAAACATTTGTAGGAGTTTAACTGTGCAGGTAGGGAGACCTACTAGAACAGTATTACAGTAGTTGAAGTGGGAGATAACCATGGCCTCTACCAAGAGCCAGGTGACATTCTGAGTCAGTCACAGCCTGATTTTTTTTTCTCATGTTGTTACATAGAGACAAATGAGACAAACAACCATCCACACCCCCACACACTCCTAGGGTCAATTTAAAGTCACCAGTTAACCTGATAGGCATGTTTTTTGGATGGTGGGACGAAGCCGTAGTACCCAGAGAGAACCCACGCATACATACACAGGGAGAACATGTAAACTCCACACAGGAAGGCCCCAGCCGGGATTCCCTCTTGCTGTGAGGCAACGGTGCTACCACTGTGCAGCTTGAAGAGGATAAGTTCCTTCATCCATGTGAAGATGTCAGAGAGGCAAGCTGAGATTCATGCTGGAATCGTGGGGTCATCTTGTGGGAATTATGAGTACAGTTGGGTATCATCTGCATAGCAGTGATTTGAAAAGTTATGTGTGTGACTGAGAACAAAGAGGTGGTGTATATAGAAAAGAAAAGGCATCATGTGTGATGATGCATCCATTTTTAGCTACTAATAAGCACAAATGTCAAAGGTCCCACAAGAAAAAAAATGTCATGCCATCAAAGTGGGAAGTATTCATTATCCAAGCAAACACCACTGGTACCTGTTCTAACTTTTAAAGCATAACATTTTGGTGTTTTAAAGAGCATCTAAATGATTCACAAATCAGACATATAGAGGATCTGGTTGTATTTAAAGAAGCCAGGTTATATTTAGGTTAACAGTGGCTGGTCTCTTGTAATGACTATGTATATACAAGAGACTAGCGTTCAAAGAAATCAAAAAAAGGAATTAAATTATATCTTGTGAAATAGTATTTTGAACCCACAAGATTACAAAGTATGAATCTAACTTCATCTTGGGGAAAAAAAAGATCAAATTCAAACTGTTTGTATTCTCCCTGTTTTTTTGTTTTGTTTACCTGCTTTATTTTACAGGATCATTAACAGACAGGGGATGCATATGCTGTTAAAGGAATATAAGGCAAGGGTTAATGTTTTTAGGCCAATGGGTATGTGCCTTTTTAGATAAAACAGGGCACCCGCACTCACATGAACCTGGTCTAATTTAATAAAAATACCTTCATTCAATTCCATCTTAAATTTGACGGCTAATTCTAGGAGCTGACAAACTTTTGCCTCGCACAGACATTTGATTTTGGTTTGTGTTCCACAGTATTTGATGAACAGTAAATAAATGACTAAGTTTGATCATTATCCTTGTCTTTGATTGCATTTCCCTATGATTAACACTCTCTGTTGCAACAATTTTTTCAGCCAAATAATCACCGTCATAACACTAGTTAGAACATGTTGATATTAATGTTAATAGAAAAGGTGTGTGTCAGAGTGCCTGATTACCAAGCTTTTAATGGTAATCTATTCAATGGTTATAGGGAGGTATTTCTGTACAAAAGAAAAATGCCAAATTGTTGATAGGGTCACAAAGGGGTCACATGATAAAGTCTGGCAGATCCATGAATGTGTGCACAAAATTTTAATGCAGGAAATGACAGCAATTTGGATAACAAGGCCAAGGTCCTCATATTACAGTCATGTTGATGTTAAACATTAACTACTCAGTTTACTTCCTTAAGATGTCTAGTGATAGACTTTGTCAGAACAGAGGTAATCCTTCTGTTAGTCAGCAGAACTGAATACATTTCAGAGAATATTCATCAGAAAAGTTATATTTGAACTTGAATCTTGACATGGATACAGTAAGTCTGTTTCAAGCCTACTTCCAAGGATGTGACTTTATGTCACAAATATCAACAAGATAAAATCACAGCATGGTCTTACTGAAGAGCAGAAAACATCTGAAACAACTCCTAAAACCAGCATGTCTGAGGACGAGGATACAACAGCTGGCAAGTAAGTCAAATGGTATTTCAATCTGCTTCTTCTAGGAAAACTAATACATGCTAAGTATTGTAAAGTTGTACTGGAAAATATTTTTAGCCTATTTTGATTTCTATTTGATGATTGAACTTAGAGTGAATTAAAAAAAAAGAAAGTATTCTACAAGATGTCTGAATGGAAATTAGCCAATTCAAAAACAATTTCCGAGCTAAGGAAACCAACAGATTGCACCGAAACTTGTCTTCAGTCCAATCTCCCGTCCTGAGCGTGCCTGAGGCGACTGTGGAAAGGAACGACTCCTTTTTAACAGGAAGAAACCTCTGGCAGAACCAGACTCAGGAAGGGTGGCCATCCGCCTCGACCAGCTGGGGTTTGACAAGACAGAAAAGAGGGGACAACAAAACAAACACCATTCAAAGGGTACCTGATGGAACAGGGAAACACAAGTTAATGACCGCAATAACGTCACCTGTACATAATATCATTTTAGAAATTAAAAGAGGGGAAAACTATGGGATGTTTCAGTCTAAAAATGCTTCTGAATCTCCCCTAGGGACTAAAAGCAGTCCTCCAAAGACTGGATGGTACAGTCAACCACGGCATTAAAAAAAGGTCCAGCCTCTTCATGGCATCAGATTGTGGCTCACCAGGCATCTCATAGGCATTTTCCACATTTCCAAAGAAGCCAGTGGCATCCATGGACACTTTAGCAGCATCAGAAACCACTAGATTTAAGCTATGGGCTCCACAAGGCACATAAAAAGCACTTTTTGCACCGTTGTCTTTGTCCCCTACAGTCCTCAAAGGATTTTCACTAGGCCTATATCATCAGCAACAACACTCCATTGACATAAAATTGTTTTTCTATACAATAATATATCTTTTTTATCAGATAGAAATCATCACTCATACATGCAAAAATGTTTTTTTTTTTTTTGTTAATTTCTCATGGGGGCCCCCTAGTGGCCACGGGACCCCAAACAGACGCTTAGTTTGCTTATGCCTTGGGCCAGCTCTGGATATATGGATACTCACTCAAATTAAAGGGCCCCAACGAACACTTGAGCTGACACTAAGCTCATAAATGAAGACTCAACCCAAAACAACAGAGGATACATTTTGTTTTTTATGTGCGCTGTTCATTGTTTTTTCCTTTGTTATTTTCTTATTTTCATTGTTCTGCATTGAATGCTTATAGCCATGTTTCTGTTTTGGGAGAAAATATATAAATAGATGTTATTTGCAAACTAAACTGTGTGTGTGTGTCTCAATATTGGCATTCACTCCATGGACTCTAACAGCGGAATCCTAGATATTCTGGTACTGGTCTGTTTGAGTATATACTATTTTGTTCGTTGTAGTCATACTTACCTGATAAAAAGGAGGTTACAATTGGGGTAGAAGGCAATTGTCATTCCTTGGAGCACATCAATATTACAATTTAAAAGCTTTGAAAAAATTTTAGTTTTTTTTAAGAAAACCTTTTTACAATTTTTTGTGTTGAAGCTCAACGAGGCACCAAAGACCAGCGTCTCCATCGCCAAGCATGACAAGTGACATGTCCAAGGATGAACCTTCAAACTTCAGCAATGAACCTCTGAGGTAACACGTTTAGTAATGTTGGATGTAATACAGCGAGAAATGGAGAAAATCACTGAGGGAGAATGACTATGTGAAATGTTAAGATAAATATTGTATTTTTTTCATTGCAGCTTTACAATAATACTATTGAAAAACTTTTACAATTTTTTGTGTTGAAGCTCAATGTCGCACCAAAGACCAGCGTCTACATCGCCAAGCATGACAAGTGACATGTCCAAGAATGAACCTTCAAACTTCAGCAATGAACCTCTGAGGTAAGACGTTTAGTAATGTTGGATGTATAATACCGCGAGAAATGGAGAAAATCACTGAGGGAGAATGACTATGTGAAATGTTAAAATAAATATTGCAAATTCTTCATTGAAGCTCCACAATATTACAATTTAAAAACTTTTAAATTTTTTTGTGTTGAAGCTCAATGTCGCACCAAAGACCAGCGTCTACATCGCCAAGCATGACAAGTGACATGTCCAAAGATGAACCTTCAAACTTCAGCAATGAACCTCTGAGGTAAGACGTTTAGTAATGTTGGATGTATAATACCGCGAGAAATGGAGAAAATCACTGAGGGAGAATGACTATGTGAAATGTTAAGATAAATATTGTATTTTTTTGATTGCAGCTTTACAATAATACAGTTGAAAAACTTTTACAATTTTTTGTGTTTAAGCTCAATGTGTTACCAAAGACCAGTGTCTCCATTGCCAAGCATGACAAGTGACATGTCCAAGGATGAACCTTCAAACCTCAGCAATGAACCTCTGAGGTAAGACGTTTAGTAATGTTGGATGTATAATACCGCGAGAAATGGAGAAAATCACTGAGGGAGAATGACTATGTGAAATGTTAAGATAAATATTGTATTTTTTTGATTGCAGCTTTACAATAATACAGTTGAAAAACTTTTACAATTTTTTGTGTTTAAGCTCAATGTGTTACCAAAGACCAGCGTCTACATCGCCAAGTATGACAAGTGACATGTCCAAGGATGAACCTTCAAACTTCAGCAATGAACCTCTGAGGTAAGACGTTTAGTAATGTTGGATGTATAATACCGCGAGAAATGGAGAAAATCACTGAGGGAGAATGACTATGTGAAATGTTAAGATAAATATTGTATTTTTTTCATTGAAGCTTTTTAATAATACAGTTGAAAAACTTTTACAATTTTTTGTGTTTAAGCTCAATGTGTTACCAAAGACCAGCGTCTACATCGCCAAGCATGACAAGTGACATGTCCAAGGATGAACCTTCAAACTTCAGCAATGAACCTCTGAGGTAAGACGTTTAGTAATGTTGGATGTATAATACCGCGAGAAATGGAGAAAATCACTGAGGGAGAATGACTATGTGAAATGTTAAGATAAATATTGTATTTTTTTCATTGAAGCTTTTTAATAATACAATTGAAAAACTTTTACAATTTTTTGTGTTGAAGCTCAATGTGTTACCAAAGACCAGCGTCTACATCGCCAAGCATGACAAGTGACATGTCCAAGGATGAACCTTCAAACTTCAGCAATGAACCTCTGAGGTAAGACGTTTAGTAATGTTGGATGTATTATACAGCGAGAAATGGAGAAAATCACTGAGGGAGAATGACTATGTGAAATGTTGAAATAAATATTGCAAATTCTTCATTGAAGCTCCACAATATTACAATTTAAAAAATTTAAAAAAATTTTGTGTTTAAGCTCAATGTCGCACCAAAAACCAGCGTCTCCATCGCCAAGCATGACAAGTGACATGTCCAAGGATGAACCTTCAGACCTCAGCAATGAACCTCTGAGGTAAGACGTTTAGTAATGTTGGATGTATAATACAGCGAGAAATGGAGAAAATCACTGAGGGAGAATGACTATGTGAAATGTTAAAATAAATATTGCAAATTCTTCATTGAAGCTCCACAATATTACAATTTAAAAACTTTTAAATTTTTTTGTGTTGAAGCTCAATGTCGCACCAAAGACCAGCGTCTACATCGCCAAGCATGACAAGTGACATGTCCAAGGATGAACCTTCAAACTTCAGCAATGAACCTCTGAGGTAAGACGTTTAGTAATGTTGGATGTATAATACCGCGAGAAATGGAGAAAATCACTGAGGGAGAATGACTATGTGAAATGTTAAGATAAATATTGTATTTTTTTGATTGCAGCTTTACAATAATACAGTTGAAAAACTTTTACAATTTTTTGTGTTTAAGCTCAATGTGTTACCAAAGACCAGCGTCTACATCGCCAAGCATGACAAGTGACATGTCCAAGGATGAACCTTCAAACTTCAGCAATGAAGCAGTGGGGTAAGACGTTTAGTAATGTTGGATGTATAATACAGCGATAAATGGAGAAAATCACTGAGGGAGAATGACTATGTGAAATGTTAAGATAAATATTGTATTTTTTTGATTGCAGCTTTACAATAATACAGTTGAAAAACTTTTACAATTTTTTGTGTTTAAGCTCAATGTGTTACCAAAGGCCAGTGTCTCCATTGCCAAGCATGACAAGTGACATGTCCAAGGATGAACCTTCAAACCTCAGCAATGAACCTCTGAGGTAAGACGTTTAGTAATGTTGGATGTATTATACAGTGAGAAATGGAGAAAATCACTGAGGGAGAATGACTATGTGAAATGTTAAAATAAATATTGCAAATTCTTCATTGAAGCTCCACAATATTACAATTTAAAAACTTTTAAAAAATTTTGTGTTTAAGCTCAATGTCGCACCAAAAACCAGCGTCTCCATCGCCAAGCATGACAAGTGACATGTCCAAAGATGAACCTTCAGACCTCAGCAATGAACCTCTGAGGTAAGACGTTTAGTAATGTTGGATGTATAATACAGCGAGAAATGGAGAAAATCACTGAGGGAGAATGACTATGTGAAATGTTAAGATAAATATTGTATTTTTTTCATTGCAGCTTTACAATAATACAATTGAAAAACTTTTACAATTTTTTGTGTTTAAGCTCAATGTGTTACCAAAGACCAGTGTCTCCATTGCCAAGCATGACAAGTGACATGTCCAAGGATGAACCTTTAAACTTCAGCAATGAACCTCTGAGGTAAGACGTTTAGTAATGTTGGATATATAATACCGCGAGAAATGGAGAAAATCACTGAGGGAGAATGACTATGTGAAATGTTAAAATAAATATTGCAAATTCTTCATTGAAGCTCCACAATATTACAATTTAAAAACTTTTAAATTTTTTTGTGTTTAAGCTCAATGTCGCACCAAAGACCAGCGTCTCCATCGCCAAGCATGACAAGTGACATGTCCAAGGATGAACCTTTAAACTTCAGCAATGAACCTCTGAGGTAAGACGTTTAGTAATGTTGGATGTATAATACAGCGATAAATGGAGAAAATCACTGAGGGAGAATGACTATGTGAAATGTTAAGATAAATATTGTATTTTTTTCATTGCAGCTTTACAATAATACAATTGAAAAACTTTTACAATTTTTTGTGTTTAAGCTCAATGTGGCACCAAAGACCAGCGTCTCCATCGCCAAGCATGACAAGTGACATGTCCAAGGATGAACCTTCAAACTTCAGCAATGAAGCAGTGGGGTAAGATATCTTAGTGAAAATCTATGTTTTATATAGAAAAATATTGAGGGAATCAAGGAAAAAACAATGTCTTCATAAACAGGGAAATATAGTGAATTCTACTTTTAGGATCAACACATTCGCTAAAGTATACCTATTTAACCCATATATGCATGTGTTTCTGTGCAATGTCATCACAGAGGCACGGTACTCTGCTCCAAAATGGCAGAAGATACATTTAAGTCATTAGATTTGTCAGATTTTCTAGGTTTACTAAGTAAAAATAAAAAAAAGTACAAATATAAGCAACGTACGTACAAATCCAGTGACCTTTTTGTGTGTTCCACCAGTGTTGTAATGACAGTGCTGCCATTACTGCTGAGGAGCAGTCGCAGTCACTCAGTGTCTGCTGCTCTATGGTTTCAGCCAGCCGTTTGTACCTTTTAAGGACATATTTTTTTACATTAGTTTATGGATAAGGCCCTGTGATTTTTACAAAGCATGAGACATAACATCAAGTGAAAATACATTTGTCTCTTCTAGACAAAGCAGTGTTTCTCTATCCAATGATGACCCTCTAAACTTCACCGCTAACATGCCAGGGTAAGATATTTGAGTAATATTAAGTCTTTTTCTTCCTGAAATAAGTTAAATATTTAGAAATTCCTTATCAATTATTCCTGTTTCCATAGATTATTCATGATGAGTATTTCAATTGTATATATATATGTGAGTATTTCATTGGGGTGTGTTTCAGGTTTTTAGCATTATATGTGAGAGAGTTTGATTTCATATGCTTGTATGTAAGCTGATTCTATATAATGTCCCTGGTGGCGGCCTATATGATTTAAAGGTAAAAGTTCAACTCTTACTGTAAATGGATCTGGTGGTTCTGTTATGTGTGAAACATTTTGTACCTGTATACCTGTATTTATGTGGCAAAAGTGGGCACTGAAACTGGTTAAAACAGCTTTATTGAGTACAAATATAATGTAAATCATTTGCTATGGCCTTTAAAGTCACGGGATAGCAACACAATTTAACATCTACAGAGACTTTGGACAAGGTTGTTAAACGCTATTACTAGTATTCTGTCTGTTTGTCTAGTCAAGTCTTTTTTTTGTCATGCTAAGTTAATTAATCTGCACTTCACAAACAAGATGTGATTAATAAATGTTTCTCTGTCCTGCGTTGTTGCCACATCGACCCACCAGACGCTCTAACACAAAAGGTGACAGGGGTGAGGATGATTTTATTTTACAAAAGCTTTGGATAGTCAAAGAACAGCACATGAATTGTGTTGACTTTAATTTATTGTATTAGTTTTAAAGTTAGTACTTTGAAATAAAGAATTAAAGTTTTAACAGTGATTATTCCTGTTTACAGTTGAATTTAAAATTAAGCTCGCATGACGTTGGGTTTTATAAAGCCGTTAAACTGTTACAAATGTGAAATTATTGCAGTCACTGCATCCATATTGTATTTCACCAATACAGGGAAGGCTGCCATAAGTAAACTCAAAGAGGGCCTGAAGAAGAAAATCCTTGAGGAGCAACCTGTGATGAATGCCACAAAACTCTGCAAAATAGTGACCTGCAAGAAAAATGGAGGAAAACTAGAGGATGTTGAATACAAAAATGTATTTAAAAAAAATGCACGGACTGTGCTAATGAAAGGAGTGGCTGGTATTGGTAAAACTTTTCAGGCAAAAATGTTCATGATTGACTGGGCAAACGGAAAATCCAATGAAGACAGAGACTTAGTAGTGTCCTTTGATTTCAGTGAGCTAAATGCAAAGAAGGATGAAGTTACAAACATGGAAACTCTCCTCAATGATTTCCTCAGCAACAAAAAATTAGATGGTTCACATATCAAATATGATAAGTGTAAAGTAGCTTTTATTCTTGATGGCCTGGAAAAATGTGAATTTGCTCTTGACTTTGGAAACAACAAAGATATAAAAGATATGAAAGAACGGGCCTCAATGGATGTGTTGCTAACAAATCTGATCAAGGGGAATCTGTTTCCTTCCGCTCATCTTTGGATTATTTCTCAACCTTCAAAAGTTGATAGGATTCCTCCTGAATACATCAAAAAAGCCACAGAGTGTCAAGGTAAGAAAAAAGTATTTAAAACACCGATTTGATTTACAAATTAAAATGACTAGCCCACTGTGTCATAAACAAATGAGATGTCTTTGTTTGAAATTGCGTTTCCTAAAATAACTGATTCATTCTACATCAATCCTTCCTTACTTTCTTTATTCAGACACCTCGGAGCGACGACAGAAGTTGGCATCAAGTCTGAAAAAAATGTTTAAGGACAGCATTACAGATGGAGGTGGAGATGAAATCAATCATTCTAACCAGAAAAACACAGAACACATCATAAGAAAAATCAGCACTTGTGAGGAAACAGAGAATCAGAAAAGTGAGCAGACTCCATCAAAATCCTTGAAAAAAGTGAATGAACTGTCTGAAATCTTCAAAGATGAAGGAAAACCGATCAGAACTGTGCTGACTGTCGGAGAGGCTGACATTGGAAAATCCTACCTTGTGCGGAAATTCATAAAATCTTGGGCCAATAATGATGAGAACCGTTCATTCTTCACTTGGGTTAAATCCTTAGGGAGTAGAAGGAAGGGAGGAGCCAAGAACGACGTAGAAGTTATATTTCTAATTGAGTTCTATAAGCTCAAGTTTTTAAAAGAGAAACAAGTCAGTTTGGTAGGACTTCTTAACCATTTCTTCAAGGAAACTAAAGAATTTGTAATCTCAGATTATGAGAAATGCAAAGTTGTATTTATCTTGGATGGATTGGATTCCTATAAATATCCTCTGGACTTTGAGAACAATGAGATAACTGATGTCAGAGAGCCAGCATCAGTGGATGTGCTACTGACAAACCTCATCAAAGGAAAACTGCTTCCTTCAGCTCAAATCTGGATAACTTCCCAACCCTCAGACGCTAAACGGCTGCCTGATGACTGCATTGACAGGTTGACAGAAATACGAGGTATGGCTGTAGCTGTTGATGCACTGTAAGATTTAATCTAACATTTTCAAAATGGTTTAATCAGATTGAAACAGTGACCAATAATGAAATAAAAACTCTTCAATAAAGGTTTTCCTTATAAAGCTTCAAATGACATACCCTGTGACAAAAGATCGCAGTGTATTTCCCAGAGGAGCCCAGGGATACACTGCAATAATTTCAGGAACACATGCAGTTTTACAAAAGGCTAATAGTCATGTGATTGATTATACATTTTCGTATTTATTCTAAAAGTGTGGATAGATTATTTTATCCAAAAATGACCTATTTTTTTCCTTTTTTTGCAGAGAAGCCTGATGTTGCAAGTCAGCGAAAACTCAAATCTCAACTCAAAGAACAATTTACTCACGTGTCTGAAGGGATTGATAAGCAGAAAACATCTGCTCTTCTAAATGAGATCTTCACAGATCTCTACATTATTGAGGGTGAAAGAGGAGAGGTCAACAGTCAGAGTGAAACCAGACATGTTCAAGATGCAAAGTTCAAACCATCGCAAAAAGAAACACAGATAAAATACAGTGACATCTTCAAACCTGAACAAGCTGATAAACCTGAACCTAAGATGGTGCTGACGATGGGAGTGGCAGGCATAGGAAAAACGTTTGCCTCAATGAAGTACATGCTGGACTGGGCTAAGGGTGAAGCATCTGCAAACATCTTTTATGCATTTCCACTTCCTTTCCGAGAGCTTAATCTGAGAAAGGAGGAAGAACACAGTTTTGAGGAACTACTTCACAAGTTCTTTCCAGCTATGGAGACCTCAGAAATAACTGACTATGACAAGTACAACATTCTGATTGTTCTGGATGGCTTTGATGAATGTCGCCTTGATCTCAAGTTCAATCAAAGTAATATTTGGAGAGATGTGAAAACTCCAACTTCAGTGAATGTTCTGTTAGAAAACCTCATCCAGGGAAATTTGCTCCCAAAGGCTCAAATCTGGATCACCTCCCGACCTGCAGCATCCAACGACATTCCTTCTGAAAAGTTGAACCGGGTTACAGAAGTGCGAGGATTCAATGACGAGCAAAAGGAGGAGTATTTCATGAAGAGATTCGATGATGAGGATCTGGCTAAGAAAATCCTGTCACATGTCAAGGAATCAAGAAGCCTTTATATCATGTGTCACATTCCTGTTTTCTGTTGGATCACCTCAAAGCTTCTTGAAGATTTTGTCGAACGAAAACAAGACGTAGGGGTTCTCAGAACTCTTACCGACGTCTACACACATTTCCTGCTGCTGCAACGCAGACAGGCAAATGTGAAATATGATGATGGAGAAACAGGTCAGAGTTCTGAAACAAACTCATTCAGCGATGCAAGCAATGATGAAACTATCCTATCTTTGGCGAAACTGGCTTTCGAGGAGCTAGAGAAAGGAAACCTCTTCACAGAAGAAAACTTGAATGAATGTGGTATTGATGCAAAAAAAGCTGCAGTCTACTCTGGGTTGTTCACTCAGATCAAACGAGAAGAGCATGGGCTGCATCAACAGAAGTTGTTTAGCTTTGTTCATCTGAGCATTCAAGAGTTTCTGGCTGCTCTCTATGTTCATCACACATTCATTGACAAAGGTGAAAATCTTCTCACCACTCCTCCTTCAGTGGTCTCAGACTTACCTGAATCAGACTTTTACAAGAAAGCAGTGGACAAGGCTTTAGACAGCAAAAATGGGGACTGGGATCTGTTCCTCCGCTTCCTGCTTGGCCTTTCACTGAAGTCTAATCAGGATCTACTGCAAGAGCTGCTGAAGAAGACTAAACACAGTGCGGAGACTAACACGGAAACAGTCGAGTACATCAAACAGAAGATCAGAGAAGAAAACAGTGACCCAAACAAAAACCTCAATCTTTTCTACTGTCTGAATGAACTGAATGACCACTCTCTTGTTACAGAAGTCAAACAGCATCTCAATTCTGAAACGAAAGCTTTTGAAAATTTCACTTCCTCACATTGGTCTGCTCTGACTTTTGCTTTGTTGACGTCACATGAGAAACTGGGTGTGTTTGATCTTAAGAAGTACCAGAAATCGGAGAAGGTTCTCCTTGGAATGCTTCCAGTGGTCAAAGTCTCACAAACTGCCTTGTAAGTACTTTACAAAAGCATTGCTCTTGTAAACACGATTAACAGTTTTGTCTTGAATCTTTTTATCATTTTTCTTTAGTACTCCATAGATTGTAGATGGTACCTTGCATTTTGGTACTTTAAGTACGACTTGAGTTAAAGAGGAAGTTTGTTTTTTTAAACCTGGACCTTATTTCTGGCATAAAAGCAAAACTGGAGTTTATAAAAAACTAAACTGAACATAAAACTAAGAAAATAACAAAACAGACTAAAATACTTGCAAAAGGACGGACGAGGAAAAACCAGGGACCAGGGACCGGGGCGAGAACACAAAGGCGAGGAAGGCCGACTAGAATTTCAGATCAAGGGATAAGACACGGGTGTAAGACGGGTGTAAGACGGGTGTAAGACGGGTGTAAGACGGGTGTAAGACGGGTGTAAGACGGGTGTAAGACGGGTGTAAGACGGGTGTAAGACGGGTGTAAGACGGGTCAAGATGAAGGTATTGGCGAGGATCCGGCGAGGAGTGATTGAACTAGACAGACATATATACCGGGGAGGTGATTACTGGAGTAGGAACTGTTGGTTGATTGGTAACGGGTTGCAGGTGAGTGAATGAGAGCAGGAGACAGACTGAGGAGAGAGAGAGATGGCAGAACACAGGGAGCGAGGGAGAGCACACTAACTAACACAAAGAATACACAAGGATAAATTAAACAACTGAATACCAAGCGAAACAAAACTAAAATTAAACAAAGACAAATATAATAAAATAAATAAAATAAACACCAAGAGCACAGAATAAAAATACCAATAACTAAGTACAAAAATATAACCAAAAATCCAGATCCTGACACTTTTCCACAATTCACAGAGCAACTTACTCTATTTTTACGACTGAAAACTAGGGATAGGATAGGGTTAGGATGTTATCGTGTGTTAAGGTGTAAATATATTTATGTAACATGACTAATTAAGATAGAATACTCCATACAGCTCATTTAGATTAATTTTTACTCAAAATTTGACTTGAGGTAAAAGGAAAATGGTTATCATGTGCCAATGTCTTATTCAAACTAAGGTCTTAATTGTGTTTATGTTGGAATATGGGTGTGCATGTAAATCTACCCAATGAGAGGGGGTCACGATTGCAGTAACATTAACATAATACCACACTGTCTTCCCATCATGAACCAAAAGACAAAGTATGAAACAATCAGTTCTGCTGTAATATTGTTACAAATGATGGGCTACACACCTGATTTGACTCACTGACCTTTCTAAAATCAATATGCTCATCAGCTTTTCTCATTACACATTTTTTTCACAGGCTTAGTTGGTGTGAGCTCTCTGAAGAATCTTGCAGTGGTTTGACGGCCTCAGTCCTCACCTCTCCATCCTCAAATCTCAAAACGCTGGACCTTAGTCATAATGATCTGCTGGATTCGGGTGTGAAAAAGCTTGCTGAAGGGCTTAAAAGTCTACACTGTAAACTGGAAAATCTTAAGTAAGTGTAATTTGAATTAATTGCATGTTTTATAATGAATATCAGATGATACAGGCAATATTAGCAACAAGACAGGGGTGTTGTGTTTTTAGATTTGAGCAATGTTTTCTTCCAAAAAGGCCTGTTAAGTAAATGTGGCAGATGCTCAGGTAAATAAATGTGCAAGGCAATTCAGTTTGCACATCGTGCATGAAGCCTGTGTTAATTATTATTCACATTTGACTTCAACTGCCACTATTTCTGGCTAATGCAATGATGCAATATGTTTTTTTAAGATGAGGTCATCTGAAAGGGAAAATCTTTTGTGCATCTGTGTATCTTTGTATGTATGGCTTGCAGGTTGGTTGGCTGTCAGGTGACAGAGGAAGGCTGCAAATTTCTGGCCAAACCTCTTCGGTCCAATTCAGCCACATGCCTTAAACATCTGGATCTGAGTTACAATCACCCTGGTGAAAATGGAGTGAAGATACTCTCTGCAATAGTTGAGGATAAAAACAAGAAGCTTGAGACAGTGAGGTATGTCAAACTGGCAAAATGTGTGTTAACCTTTTTATTTTGGAATCATGTTGTCGGTTCTTATTTGAACCAATACTGTGAGACTAAATCTAATGCAGGTGTAATCCCAGTTTTCCCTGACTAAAATGATGAAGTTGGGCTCACTGCAAAGACTCACAGTCACCCAAAATGAAACTGATAATAAGATAAACAGTTGCATCTCTATTCAAACTACAGCACTCCAAAAGAAAGTGAAAACATGAACAGTCAGTGAGGATGATGATTCGTTGGTGGTTCAAGTTAGAAAGCAGCAGCCATGGTTCCTCTCACTAACAACTATTATGTACCTAATTGGAAAAAAACAGTCGCTTTTCCATAGCCTTTACAGAGAACATACATGCACATAGCTATACATGTAATATGCATAAGAATAAAGTGCTTTGTATTTGATAAGCAAATACATGAAGGTAATCACTTGATATTTGAAACACAGAGAAAAATCCAACAAATTATTTTTGAGCTAGCTATTGCCAACAGTGGCTGAAGCAGTAACTTGTGATCAAAACTATTTGGGGATTGAAAAAAGGTAGAAAAGATGGGAAATTGGTTAGCAGCCTGGCTGCAAGTTTTTGCACAAGTTGCAGGCAAGACAGGTCTGCTTGGCTGAGACAGGAGAAAGCATTTTAGCAGTAATCTTGGTATGAAGAAATTACAATACAGATGAATAATTCTAAATTTCTGGTCAAAAATCATTGGTTTGATTTATATTATGTTCTCGTGCTGAATGAAGGTTTGTAGAAGCTTGTAGGTTTTGTTTAAAGATCACACTTCTTGAAGAGAATTGTTGGATTTTTCTCCATGTGAAGTGTCAAGTGATTACGTTTAAACATTGATGACCTGAGGGTCAAACAAAACATCAGAGACAAACTTCCAATGACCAATAGGGAAGGCCTTGGTTCTGTCTTAGTTTTTATAGAGATTCAATTCTTAATAGTAGTTAGACAGTTATGGAGGGTAACAGTATTACCTATATTGTTTGGTTTGACTGAAAATTACAGCTGCATGTCGTCAGCTGTGACAAGTCACTCAAAAAAGTTACTCATGTTGTTGCACTGTACATGCTAGGAGTGGCAGACCTATTTAAAAAGATTGAGAGAGCTGAAGCTCAAAGCTTGCTAATCTTTTTTTTTTCTCTGCATATCTCTGTATGAAGTGGGCATATTGTCCAGAAAATTAAAAGATGCAGCTGAACGAACATTATTGCCTTGAGATAATATGGAAAAAAAAACGATTAGACAAAGAAATGAACCCTTCTGAACTCTGTGGAGTTACAGGGCAGATGAGCACACACAGTTGTCACTGTAAACAAGGTTCAGCCACATTTTTAAAACAACTGGCCTTGAAGAGAGTTTTTTCTCCTTCTCCTCTTCTCCATGAATGGTCATCATTTCTGGATTAAAGATAAATAAATGAATAAAACAAAATCACGCTTTAAAGAAGTTTGCAACAGGTGACTAAATACATGCATAAATGAGTAAATAAATGAATAAAACAATGTCTTTGTTGTGTGCAGTTGGCACCATGATGGAGCACACCGGTTAAAACCGGGGCTGAAGAAGTGTAAGTCTTCATTTTTCCAATACTGTGCTACTTTCAAGCCTTCATAATCAAACTTGAGGGGAAGCTAAGTTTTCAATAATCATCAGTAAACATCATAAGGATTTCTTGCTGTTTTTCAGATGGTGTATATCTGACACTTAATGAAAACACTGCAGGCAAACGACTTGTTCTTTCTGAAGGAAACAGACGAGCAAGAACTGAACAAAAAGTGGAGGAGAAGGTTGCATGGCCTAAAAATGAGAAAAGGTTTAAGAGGACTCAAGTATTTTGTGATGAGGGCCTGGAAGGCTTTTGCTACTGGGAGGTGGAGTGGAAAGGCACGGTTGGCATTGCTGTGGCATATGAAGGAGTGGGTAGAACCTGGAACAGTGCTAGCGGCCTGGGAAGCAATGATATATCCTGGAATCTGCTCTGCTCCAAGACTGGATACACCGCCATGCATGGGAACAAATCAGTCAAAATCAGCACTTCACCTTGTCCAAAAATAGGGGTGTTTTTAGATTGTGAAAGTGGAACTCTGAGTTATTACAGTATATCATCATCAGAAGAGCGGAGCCTCATACACACCTTCCAGGCAGAGTTCACAGATCTGCTTTATGCTGGCTTCTGGTTTCAGGATGGCTCTGCAACTTTGTGTGACATATAAACTTCTCAATCATGACAATGAGCCTAATGTAGTGTAGTGTAATCATTACAGCAAACAAATGCAAAACATGCATTTGATATTTTATCTTTTATCTTTTTATATATCTTTTTTTATTTCAACAAAAGCTATATTTGCTATATATGTTTTTTACATTTATTTGTCCATTTTATACATTTTATACATATTTACATTACACACAAGTTAAGATGGTGACATAAAAGAAAGTTGTAAAGTTGTGTGATGAAGCTGTTTAAATTGTGTTCACAGCATCAAAATCATCTGACACTCATATGACAAAAGGGAAGCTATTTGATTTGAACCAATGACTCTGCTTTGTTGTTGGCTGACTGAAAGCTGCCACATGATTTTTGAAAAAATATATTGTCACATATAAAAAGTTTATTACTTGTTCATTTGCTTTAACTGCTGTATTAAGAGATTCCTTGAACTTGTCACTCACAGAGGGGACAAAACTGCTCCAGAGATGTAACCATATACAGGGATGTGCAAGTGCAACGTCTTTTTCCTCAGTTTTACCTATATCTCCAGTTGTTTGTTATTATAATCATAAAAGTATTGCAGTCACTCATACAGCTAAACCTTCTTCATTTGCCTAAAAGTAGGTTTGACTTACACAAAACGGGTCGTCGGAGAACTGTGTGTCCACAGTACTAACTAACCCACAGTACCACTGTAATAAGAAGCAACAGCAAGACTACAAAAACACTGATATAAAGATATTCTTATGTCATAGAAGCATGTACTGTCTTTGTAATTTTGTATTTAATTTCATCAATTTGTATTGTAACTTCTGTTGTCATACCTCTAATGTGCCCTGATGTTATAAACAGCATTTATAAATGAGTAAATAAGTCAACAAAAATATTTCTTTTGCTTGTTTACCGCCCTGCCATCGATCTGCTGCTGTTAACTAACAACAAATTTGGACTGCCTGATGCTCTTATATCATGCTTTGCTTCTGTTTCTGAAGATTGTCTTTTTTCTAGAAAGGGCCCTATGCAAGTGATGAATAAAAGTTTTAGGGGGCTTACTGTATAAAGACTGCGTGTGGGAATGTCCCGGGCTGAAAAATGTTGGCTCCTCCTGCAGCGATCAAAAAGCTTTAAACGCCACACTCACTCAGTTAAAAGGCTTGCTTTTTGGAAGAAGGCTTGTTTGTGTGTAACTGAAGGTTTTGGTTAAAGATCACACTTCTTGAAGGAGTAGAGCCTAAAACTCTTTCTTACTTGCTGCATAATGAAACACACCCAAACAGATCACTGTATTTTTTTTATATGGATCTTATTTCAGGGATATGTGAGAAAACAAACGATCTGTCATTATGTCCCAACAGTGTTTGATTACAAACACATTGAAAATCTCTCTTTTAGTGAAAAACAACATAACAGATGTGTGGGTCCCAAACAGATGTTGGTGATATGGGACCATAGTGTATACCAGTCCACATGGGCTTTCTAATTGTTTCTCCAAAGCACATTCATGTATAAACCTTACTGACACTTTTTAATAGCCTAAAAGAGAAAGTCTAATTACCCCAAAGCTCTTTGCAAGCACAAATGTATAGAAAGCTGTTTTCTGCAGTTCATATCAGTTTCAGTCTGTTTATCATTAAAGGCAGAAACCCAACAAAATACAATGCAAACTAGATGCCATCCCTCAGTATAAGGGACAAAATCAAGGGTCTGGACAAATAGTCTATTTTGCTTAGGAATGAAACTGAATGAAATGATGTGGAAGAATCTGAGCAGCAGTCATGATAAAAGCTGTTTGAATTCCCCAAATGCTCAGGAAAGGAGCTCCGATGCTTCCTTTAAGCTCTCACTTAGCAAAGGATACATCAGACCAGCCTTTATGAAAGGAGATAATTCTGTCCCACAATTCTTTACAACAGCAACTTTCAAAGCTACACTCGATTATTTTCATCCAGTTGCACAAACTGATACGTGTGGATAAATGTGAGAACAGGAGGGTGGGATTGAGCTGCCTGTGACAACACTATGTTTCCCTTTTTAATTTTGAACCTTGATAATAAAGTAATGTTCCATATCAACTCTGATATAAATGAGAAAACCTTTGTGTAACAATGTGACAAGATTGCAGTAGACAAACTACCTAAAACAATTACTGTAAATGATTTACCAGTCGTTCAGATATTCATCCTAGATAATGTGATCAATGGTGGATTGAAGGCCAATAAAAAGGGCTGATCATTGTTATTGTTTTTAAATGGAGAGGAGAGCTGCATCGTCTAAGACAAAGCATGTTAGAGGCCAACACCAGTGGTCAGAACTCAAGTCAAGTCAAATAATTCTAATCCATTTTGAGCTTTTTGGGCTTTTCACGCACGCACGCACGCACGCACGCACGCACGCACGCACGCACGCACGCACACACACACACAAGTAGATAATCTAAACAAAAAACCTGTTTAGGTTCTGCATTACAGGCAGCAGGCACATGCAGACAAAAAAGCAACTATAAATTCACTGAAAGTGACTACGAGTTGTATTTCCACAAATTCAACGTATGTTACAAACGAGTGTCAATCTGTGTACAGCGAGCAATGGGCAGACATGGAGTCTGCAGCTGATAGTTTTTCCTTTTTGTTTGCTTGTTTTTTAACACACAAAACCTGAGTCTTGAGACAGAAGTTCAAGGCAACTTTATTAGCACATGACAAACTAATTGTGTTTGATTTGGCAGAGTTTGCACCATTACACATAGTAATGCCTTGAAAATGTGTCAATACAAATGAACAAATACATTTCACAGAAAGTGTATGAATGACTGTATATTTACATTAAATATCGTACTCTTGTTACTTAAAAACAAAAAGTATGTTTGAAATGTGTATAAATGTAATACATAAAAATGGCACCATGTGAACGTCATTCTGTGTATATTTCTATATAGGACATTCCTATAATTTCATCTCTGTTTTAATAGTATTAATGTTGTAGCTGGTTGTGATGAATCATTTTTAATTTTTGGGGATTATTTTTGTAATCAATCATTTTGTAATGACATTATCACTATTATATACAAATATTGATATACAAATCAACAAAATGTTGATGAAATTGAACACATCTGAGAACAATACAGATTGAAAAACCTATGGTAATTTAACTTTTATATATTTACACCCGCTTCTACAGCATAAGAAAGATGCTGTGTGTACCAGGAAGTAGCCTAAGCCTCTACTGTACGTACTCTTTAAGTTTCTACAACGAATTATATCTGCCTCACCCCAGCTCCCCGGAGCAGAACATGCATAATAAAGAGTTTTAAACCTAAAATCTAACCGTATATTTAACAATAACATCTGGTCTTCAGGCAGCACTTCTAATCAGTATTTGAGACATTAGCAACTGCTCTTGTGAGTTTCCCTTTCTCAAGCTGTTTGATTCCAGGCGAAAACCCCATTAACTGCAGGGGCAGCTCTGCGAGGTGTGCATGACTGATTTGCATCAGCAGACCCATCAGAACTGCTCAAAAGGAAGCTTTAATGACCTGGTGAGTTAGACAGTGAAAAGGTGAGTTAACCTCAAGTATTTAAAATATTTCAACTCAGACATCATGCGAATGAATGAAAACGAGGTCTGTCACCACTTCATACCTCTGCCCTGCAGCCCGGAAAGACAAAGTAAATTAGACTCTGATAGCTGCAGTTTTGCAGGTTTCACGTGTGTGTCTGTCTGTGTGAGTGCGTAGCTCTTTGGTCCAAAGTATCACGTCATTTGATATGTACGCTTTGTGAGCTTGCCTGTGGTTATGTGCAAGTTGTACTGTTTGAATGCGTGTGTGTGTATTCCAGCTGTCATTTAATCCATCTATCCTCAGGTTGCGCATCCACTCTGTTTCTCACAGTCCACTCACGTTGCACATTCCTGCTCCTTCCCAGGGTCCTAGGGACCCAGGGTGCATGGCTGCAGGGCGTTACCATGGAGCAGGGTGATGGGGTCACCCCCCTTTGGTCCATCAGTAATTAGATGAGAGCTGATGGGGTGAGATAGGCAGGGAGAGAAAATCTATACAACGAGATTTTAAAAGCGAAAACACTCTCAAGATCTAACACACATCCTCACAAAGACATGCAAGCAGGAGCACACACCCATACACGTCATCATCTGCCGAATCTCCGATGGGACTACTTTTATTCTCAACATGTTGTCGAGCTGAAGATGTTTCTGAAGTAGGTTAATTGTTTTGCCGAATTAGGCCTGAATAGTAAGAAATGAATCCAGCCCAAGCAAAGCAGATTATTTAGGTGATTGGTGTTACTCTTTCTCATATTCACTCTGAAGGCTGTGACAAGACAATCAACCTGTCTTCTCCCACTATTTAATAGAAGTGAGAGTCCAAATTGTTCAGCTGTCAAAACTGATGTAAACAATGATGGTTAACATCATGGGGCTTACTGCCAGCTGTCATCTATTCACTGCACATAGAAGAGAAATGTGAGCGTGTCAGAGGACAGACCTTTAGGATAGAGATGGTTTGGGTCATCGTCGTCTCTCTACTCTGCCTACTTTAAGACCCTCTCAAGAAGATCTACATCACTGCCAAACTATATAGGGACAAATGTCAGGGTAAGTATTACAAGATGTACTGCAGCCAGAGACTTTAAGTACGATTTGTGCTGCTGTGTAAACAAAGAAGTAAAAGAAATCACTGCTTTGGTTAAATGTCTTCCGGCTTTGACATCCACTGAAAATATTTAACTTCCAGGTCATCCACACTCCTTATTCCTCCTCAACCCCAGCGATGATATGGATAGTTCACAAGATTTTTTTTTTTAACTGCAGCATAGAAAATTAAGATTTTTTTTTGTCCTGCTGCCTCTCAGTGGAATTATAGTTGTGTTCTGTGATTAACAGGATTTGCTTTTTATCTCATGAGCTTCATCTTTCTGATGCAGATCCAGATCCATGCTGCATTGGTTGGATAAACAAAGTAGCTTAGACACACTATCTGTTGCAAAATGTTGCAGCTCTACCTGAGGGACCCCTTTGGCCGTGATGAAGCCCCTTTGGACTTCCAGAATACTACCAGAGAAAGTCATCCCAGACTTCTGATCTTTTTAATTCCACTGAGCTCTGCTCTAAAGTCCCCAACCTGTCTGTACACATTGCCGAATGAAGCTCAGGTGTAAGTGTTCAATAAGGAAGATCTGTTCTCTTTTGTCTGCCTTTATTCTTTGGTGTTTGACCTTTTTTATCCTGCTTTGCTTCTGCTTCTATTTTCTCATGTTGTCAAACTCACCTCATTTGTAATTCTGTGGTCCTTACCTTGGTCCAGTAGTCTTCATACCTGCTACTTTTTGAGCCAATCTTTAAAACTCTCTTCTGTTATGTCATTCCCCCCCCCATGCTGACTTTCACACAACCTGTCTCTTCCCCAGCTCCACCTCTTCCTGATGCCCAAGGAGCCTCATCAGAAGGCTGCCACCTCCTAACTCTGCTCAGCCACCAGCAGTGTCTACATTTCAAGGGATCCTCTCCTATCCCTTTCTTTTGTTCATGTCCACTGAGATCATGCATCAGAGTCTAATTGCCTAACAACATTTTTGCAAATTTAGCTCTTGTATTTTATTGATTTTTTTTTTTTTACCAGTTTTTCATTTCATCTCTTGTTGTTGAAATATTATGTAATATTATGCTGATTATTTTTTTCAAATATAGAAACATTAGCAGGAGGTGTGAATAACCCAAGGAGTGGTCATGGCCCTGCACAGGATGATTAAAACTGTCAAGTATGTCATTGGTATTCATCTATCAGAAATCACTGATGTTAGTAAGAAGAGGTGTTACTCAATAGAAACTAAATAGTGATACCACCTTATAGCATACAGATACAGATGTATTAGATGCTAACAAGCCGACTGTAGAGCTGTTAGGTCATCCTATACCCTCCACTTTGACAATTATTTCAGTTATTACTGTATGACTTGATAGTTTTTTCAAATTTTTTTATTTTTTTGCCTGACATAAATGACCACATATGTAATGTAGTTGAACAATTTTGTGTTGTATAATGATTAGACTAAATCTTAGAATAAATAGATATGCATTTTTTTTTACCTATTGGCTGCAATCTGTAATCTAGAATCATCTGAAGTTAATTCTTGCAGAGTAATAAAATGATTGGACCGTTGACAGCTGACTGACAGTTTGTAAATATGTCTTGATTTACAACACACCCCACATGTCTAACGGGGTGGTCGAGACTCAAAACTTGTTTTTACGGTTAGGACTGGGCGATCCATTTTGGAGGTGAAGGTAACAGTGAGGGGCCAGAAAAGGCATTTGGCAATTGGACCCAATACAAATAGAGAAACAATATGTGTGTGTATGTATGCATGCACTTGTGAACCAAAATATCAGCAATGCAACAAATGTATTGACAGAGAAGCGAAGGATTATGATATATCTCCGTTTCATTACTTGTCTCCTTACAGACAGATGGGTGGTGGAGGCTGCGAGATTGTTACACGACCATCTTGATTGATTCTCCTTTCCTCTTTCTCTGATAAGTTTTTATAGGCTCAATATATGATGATTGATTCACAATAAAACTGCATCTGCTCCTCTCATCACTCTCACCATCTGCCTCACTCTCTTTCTCGTCTTCATTCCTTCCCTCCGTGTCCTCTCTTCTCTGCAGATTTACAACAGAGGTTATCACACAGCCAACATGTGTTTCCACGTATCAGCTCTCCGTTTCTTAGGAGACACATGCGAAGAACACACAGCAGTGACCTTTTATTTATAATCCACAACTGGCCTGTTTTTTCTCTGCACACATACACATGCAAACTCACACTGGTTGCGACAGAGTGCAGACAGCTGGAGTGGAGAGTGTTGAGGGATTCACGAGCAGTCCTGCCACAGCAAATCCACACATAAACAGACTGTTACAAACACACGTGCACACCACTGCATGTATGGATATGAACAAAATGTAAAATGTGTAGTACATAGCAATGCCTATATTTGATATTGGAAAATATTCTGATGGGTATTAGCACAAAAAAAGGATTTGGAGTTTTGCTAAAATACATTTTCCAAAACTTGATGTATTTTTCAGGTCAGTACATTTTTGTGGTACATTTGTACAGAACATAAACATTCTGTATCAGTTAAATTTGATGCCATTGGCAAGCTTAAAGTGTCTTTTTATATGAATTGTGATTGTGGTGTGAAACTCTGGTGCAATCTGTTGGAAAAAAAATAGAGCTCCGTGGAAACCTGTTTGCTCAGTTTTGCAAACCATCTGCATTTTGTGGATTGTGCAAACGGTTTGTAATCATGCTCTTGGGTTAGTAAGAAGTGCACACAGATTTAGTGTCCATACGGATAAACATAAAGCAGTCATTCTCTAAATTCATAAGCACAATTTACAAGCTCATGTACACAGGTTAGCAAACCAGAAGAACAGATTAAGAACTACGAGAACGGATTGTCGACAAGGGTTGTTGAGAAAACTTTTTCTTGGCTTTACCAGGAAATCAATTTCATGTTTCTGAAAACCACATAGATTTACAATGTCTGTTTGCTGATATATTAAAATTTTTTTCTTTTAACAAACGGACACGATGTGCATTTACTCTATGCAACTATTTCACTATCTTTTTTTTAATTGGGAGACATGCACAAACAGCTTTGGTGTCAGGAAATAAATGTCAGTATTATCAACCACCAAGTCAGAGCTTATTACATGGACATAAAGCAGAGTTGGGTTTCACTTGGCAGGCCTATCATCGACTGCGGCAGGAAACTGTTTTCCTCTTGTTTTGCCTTTGATGGCACTGTTTAATTCTGTCATAAGTTTTTACCCCAAGTTCTTACCAAGTTCTTACCCCCTCTTCTGTTTCATATATGCACCTAACTCACCCGGGTAGGCTAAGAAAATAAAACACTTTGTTAAGAGCAGGAAATAAAATACCTATTGAGGGTTAGGTTGAAATATCTAACTCGGCAAGTTGGCTTGGCAAGGTCGTAAATACCAGCCCAATTGATTATAAGAAAATGGCATGTAGAATATAAAATATCTAAGCACAGACTATATTTCTGGTTTCCATAAGAGTAAAATGGCAAAATGACCCATCACAATAACTTGAATTCATTAACATAAAATACAGTATAGGTTAAGACTTTATTGTCATGTAGATACACAAAGTTACTCCTCTGCATTTAACCCATCCAGGTTGGCACCTGTGGAAGATGCACACACAGGGTCACACACTCATGCAGCTGTTCACATCGCCCAGGGAGCAGATGTTGGGGTATGGTGCCTTACCCAAGGGTACCCCTCCAGCTGTCAGTTCACCAATCTTTTGAGCAGTGAGAGTGGGAATCGAACTACCAACCTTCAGGTTATTGGACGACCCACTCTCACCACTGCTGCCCCTTGGCTGAAAGAAATGAATAGCAGGAGAAAGAAGATGTGTTCATTAATGGTATCAGACAAATCGTTGTGCTTATCGGTATCGTTATGAGACTCTCAAAATAACGAAAATCA
Source organism: Odontesthes bonariensis (assembly GCF_027942865.1). Classification (NCBI taxonomy): domain Eukaryota; kingdom Metazoa; phylum Chordata; class Actinopteri; order Atheriniformes; family Atherinopsidae; genus Odontesthes; species Odontesthes bonariensis. The sequence continues at coordinate 14,154,706 of NC_134515.1, read as the reverse complement.
ATTTTGAGTCTCAGGAAGGTTATATTCTGAGAACAAGATTATTTTGAATCTTTACATGGTCCCAGCAGTGTCTAATTTTCATATTTCTTTATGTATTTTGTACTTCTGATTCTCTCTATTGTGACTGGGTTCATTTCATGCTGATATTTATCGCATATGGCTCAGACTTATCACTTACAAACCGACCCATATATAGATGTCTCTTGGGGGGAGATGTAGCGTACAGTCGTGCCAAAGACAGGAAACCTTGGAAAGAGCTCATTGTAAAGTTATGTTTCCGTCACTGAGAAGAAAATCGTTGAAGAAAGACATATGCTGCATGTTTTTTCTAAACAACACGACTATGCAGTGAAAAGTCTAATGAGCTTTGGACCAGATTTAGCTCCCATTATGTTGTCATGAGCGAATTTAGATAAAACCAGATGTGAATACTGAGTCATAATTTTTATGTGGGGATTTTAAACTTCAACTGCCTTAAAAAACTGTCAAGGTTATCACAGTGTGATACTCTTAAAGCTCCGAAGGTCTGCTTGAGTGCTTTTAAGCAGGACCAATGTTGATTCTCTTTGGAGATTGATATTTTTTTCTGTAATAAATTGCATTGAACCCTGAAGTTGCACTTAATATCTTAATTTCAGAGCAGTCTTAATTACATGCTAAAGATGCCAAGTCAGCAGAAAAAAGCAATGATTTTCTTTTTTTTTTGGTTTTAGCAGATATGTTTTATGCCAAACCAAAATCTTTTGATAACTCTTGCCAAACTTCTTGAGTTGCTGGCTCAAACCAGTTTTGTGGAATAACCCGAAAAACAGCAAGAGAGATAAAAGTTAAAAACAAACAGGAACCAAAGTGAAAAGGTGAAACAAAGTAAACATAACATGGTCTCACTGTGGATTTAGACTGGAGGTCCTGTGAGATATTCTATTCTGTAACCGTTGAATAAACCGATTGAACTGCACTTTTGTTCTCATGGCTTTGTGTATAAAAAGCAACCATTTATGACATATTTTGTCTCTCGTTTAAGCACCAAGTCGTTTGAGATAAGGTCTCACCAGTAGTGCTGATAGTACAGGGCAGGCTGTCAGCACATACTGCATGTGCTACTGCACCATCCCTTCAAACCAATGCTAAGACCACTTGCTTTTTAACTGCACGCTCTTGTAGGTAGCTGTCTCCACTGTTGCTGTAATTGTTCACACACTTGCTTGTGTGCTACACTATTAACTGAAGGATTCCACAAGGGGCTCCACGAGTAAACTCAGACCATACAGAACTTCAGAGACTTGAGACAAAAAGGAAGTTAGTCTTTAATTTATGTTAAGATCACAGCAGGGAAAGTTTAAAGATGCAACTTTGAGGATGGTATTTGAGGCCACTTAATAAAGGAAGACTATTCAAACGTTTGCCCCTACAGTGCCTCTAGTGGTCACCTCCTTATTCCAGCTTCCGCACTGGCAGTGCTGTTTTCTGAGGATGAGCACAACGGAAGCTCCAAGAAAATGCAGGTTAAAGACAGCAGCCATCATAAACAGGTAGACACACAGTTTAATGCCTCTATACTGTGCATACAGAAGATGTAATACAAGGCACGTTTGAACACTGAGTGCCTTGACAGAACTGGGCAAAGAGAAAGTGATAAAATGAACTTTGAACATCGATTGTTCAAAGATACGAGTAATTTTTCTAACAAGAAGTTGATATTATGTATGGTGATTGATTGACAATGATGTTGACATGAGGGCTTGTATCTTTAGGCTTAAGATTTACCCCCTGCATGCTCCTGATGACTTTAATTCATCGTTTTTGATTTTAGAATGAATCTCATTTGGTTTGACTCTAAACAAGTCAAGGCAGAGACAGGGCAAAATGAAAAATAGTTGGAGGACTCTTTAATAGGATTTTAAACATTATATGTAACAGTCAGTTTCAAACTGAATGGTTCAAACTGAAACAGCCCATGGTGTAATCCTGATTTGAGTTTATTTGTCTTAGCCTTTGGTCGAAATGTCAGAAGAACAGAAAATATCAGACTGGGCCAAAATAAATTTGGTTGGAGACAAAAACATGTCCACAATTTCTACATGTCTCCTGCAGTTGAACAGGGTTGCAATTTTTTTTTTTTTTAACATAAAGTAACCCTCTTCTAAACTTTGTTTGGTTCAACACTTTAAAACAAGTCTAAACTACATTTTTTTTTTTCTGTCTCTTAAAAGAAAGTCCTCACAAAGTGATTATGTAAACAGATGTTTGTTCTGGTTCCATCACATGTGTAATCCAAGTACACTAACACATGCACACACACACACACACACACACAGAGTAGTGCTGATTACCCACGTCTAAACACAGAGTGTGCGATGAGGGTCGCCTGCAGCCTGCAGGTAAAGAGTAATTGGTTCCAGATTCTGTGAAAATGTGTGTGTGCACTTGGGCAAAAAATGGTTAAAAGTGCAACAGCATTTAGTTAACACAGTTAGAATGCAGGCTAATGGTGACCTGTTAACAACAACTGATACCTTTGATTTTCCAGTTTGTAGGATTTGTAAAAGCTTCTTCTCTTTACCCCCCCACCTTTCTTTTCATTTCTGTTCTTCCTCTTAGTTTTGTCTTTGTATTTGTTTCCTACAGAAGAGGAAATACATGGGCAACTTACTGTTTTTAACACATAAAAGGCAAGTTTTTGTTTTTTTTGTGCACAGAACCTTTTTATTCCCTCCTACAGTACCTGATCCTCTATAAATGTGGTGCTTGTTTTTATCCACATACTTTTACTTTCATCACACTCAGTTTACAAGCTACGACCCATCACATCAGCCAAATTGAAAACCTTAACTGCGTTAATCTCATGCCATGCTTCACCTGTCGAGCTACACTGAACCGTGTCACTTAGGGAATCATATTTGACTTGACCCAGACTTTACTTCATTCCTTCTGTTAAACTGTGACCTTCAGGCCTGTGGATACACACGTGTCAAAACAACTTTTATCACCTCTGAAACTGCTGCTATTCCCTGAGCGTTGTCCTCATATCTTTTCATCCTCCCTTCTGTCTTCATCTGCTTTTTTTCCTTGTGGATTTTTTTCTCCCTCTTTGTCTAATTCCCCCTTCATGAACCTCTTTAAATATTTCCCCAGTTGGGTTTATCTTGTCTTATTAGGCTTATATGAATATATTTTATTAATTAATTTCTGTACTTAAAAAAGTTTTTTTGTTGTTGTTGTTGTCGTCCATACAAAGCCTTTCATTTGGTTAAGGAAAATGGCACTTAGTAGTTTGGACACAAAAGTGAAAAGAGGAGCATCGCCATATATTCAATCATGACTGTGAGAAAAGCCAATGAAAATACTCGATTATTGTTCATACAAAAGGAAGCCTTTTGCTGCACATGTCCTTTGTCATCCTACCCCCTCCTCCGGTTTTCCCTCTTTTTTGTTCCCCCTCCATCTCCTCAGGCTGCTATGCTTCATTCGATCATTCCCAACAATTGTCCTTCCTCTCTCTTAATTTTTTCTTTTCATAGTACCTTTAATCTTTCATACACTCACTCCTCCTTAGTTCTGTTTCCCTGTTCCTCCCTTCTGCTCCTCATCTGCTGTGGTAAGATGGATTGGGTGATAAATCAGAACAAGTGAAGCAGTATGGAAGAGGGTCAGTACCACGGGTACCTTGCTTTGTACGAATCCCACTGGGATATGCATGTTCAATATGTCATCCCCGGTGATCTGTCTCTCCTCTTGTGCCTCGTTTTTGTGCCTTTCTCTCCTCCTTCCTTTGAACAATTTCTCTCTTTTGGATCTTATTGTAACTGACAAGTGCAGAGCTCAGAGTCCTGACATCTGCAGGGTTAATTTACGCCAGATTCCGGGAAATAAATAGTTTGATTAAATTAAAGAGATGTAGGATACAGCAGGCTCAGTTCATGCCAACAAGTAGATTGTCAAAAAATGGCCAAAATCAACACCAACTCACCAAAATTTCAAAAGCAAAATAGAATGTAAATGTTACTGTGTTATTGTTATGTCTTTAAATTATCTGGAAACTCTTCAGTTTCCATTTTGGAGGGGCTGGACTGTAGAACTACACAATGAAAACTTGTCTAGCATCCCGGCCGCTGATGTCTTAGAGTTACCGACTCTGACACATCATATTAGAATTCAGTCGCTGTTTCTGTTGTGCTTTCAGTTGCTACACATTACAAACAATTTGTGTGTTTTGCAATGCTGTATAAATGATTAATGTTAGCCATTAGAAACTACATTATGGCCAGGAAAACATCATGCCTTGCATTAAAAAAAATGTTATAAAATCAAAATACTCTTTTTTCTTGATTAATATCTTATGCAACCCAACTCGTCAGCCAAAAACACATTATGTGTTGAACATACAATCACAAGCCCTACTGAGATTATTCAATTTCATTCATTTATAAGTATTGCTGTGTGGCATGAAGAAAAACAGAACAGCACTGCATTAGTCAGGACTCAAACCTGGGCCAGCTGTGATGAGGAGTTAAGCTTTATTGGGAGCCTGCTGCCCGTACCTTAACCAGTTTAGCTACAAGGCACCGAAGTGTGGCAAAGTCATTTGACAAAGATTTAAAAGATTTACAGATTGTGACTCATACTTTTGGGCTGAATGAAACTGTGCAAAATTGCAAACACATCCAAATTCTGGTGCATTGAAGTAATAATAATGGATCAATTAGTACCCGTCTTAACTTGACTTTGACTGAAATTTGAGGATGACTGAGAGGAGCATTAAGGCTTCGACAGCCTGCATGTTACCTGATGCGAAAAGATGTAATAATATTCTAAGGTAATGTATTGCACTAGATTTTGTACGTGACACAATAAAGAGAACAAATAGCCGGGCATCAATTCAGGGATGATGCAGCAGAGTGAAGCTGATCTCTTGGAGTTCACGGCAAACTGTCTCTTTTATCATTTCAACAAGGTTCTCACGCAGGAAACAACTCATCGGTGGACATATGCAGGGTACATACTTTACTATCCCAAGATTAGATGCCCGGTTTGTTTAGCTACTGAGCTTGACAAAATGATACAAATATTGTAACAGATGTTTGGCATTATGGTCATTTATAGTCCAATGTTGTGGTATAGTAGAATGGTAAATTATGATACAAATAAGAAAATGATCATACATCTGGTAACTCTGATGTGTAAGAAACTGAAAACAAGTTATAAAAATAAAAGGAAAAAATCCGCCAAAGTAAAACTTGCAATGGTTTATAATGTAGTATCACATACTTTCTATGAACTTTGCACACCAGCTCCTTAAAATTCAGACTGTCAGAGTGGATTCAATACATCAGCAATCCCCTGAGCTGTATTGAGGAAAAACTCTGTGATTTACTAGAAGATATAATAATAAAAAAAAAAGTTTAATAAATAGGTAGAGTATCATGAATTATTAGTGCAAAGAAAATGGGACAGAAACGCTGTCTTCAGTAATTTAAAGGTGTTCAAATGTACTCAAACTGAACTTACTGAAAAATGAAAAAGACAATAAATCGTTCCACCAATAAATTCTGGCTATAAAAGTAACAACAATGTGATGAATCGGAATACAGAATGCAAAGCTAAAACAATGGAGGACAGATTTCGAGATTTAAATCAAAGTTGAACACCACAAAACGCCTGGAAACAAAACAAATATGAAGCAGCAGCAGGTTCACATGTCCTATTTAAGTTATTAGCCTCATGGGGTGTAAATCAGATAAACCGATCATGGAGTCGGTATGTGGGACTAAAATCCCACAAAACAGCTTCCACACCGTTTACAATCTCCCTCCGGGAGAGATGAACATACCCAGAAAAAGATTATCATGTTTCTGAAAGTGTGATTGATGTTGAAAATGTTCAAACATACTCTGTAAATCACTCCCATTCACTTGACATACCTGCAGGCTCAGTGCAGAAGGGCTTGCGGTTGATGGCATGATGTGAAGTGAAAGTGTGTGTCTGGAGTGTATTATATGGAACATGCCTGTAGGTACAGGACAAGATCAGGTACTTTAAGTTATGTCTAAAGAGAGTGAAAACAAAGTCTGATTTTTGTGTTTGAGAAAGTGATGGAAAGATCACAGTGAATAACTTCTCTGTTTCTGAGTAAATTCCGAACCAAATATGGTTAACTGGGATATAAAAAGAACTGTGAGACTCTCCTGCTCTTCTCATACACAAATAAACACTTTGAGAGGTTTCTGCCCGACTACAGTGTTGTATATATATAAATGCTGGTAAGAGCTTAAAGGCAAATACCAGCTGAACTCGGAAAGGCACATGCCAGCTTTGAAATCAGTTATACCCACGGCTTTGGGACATAAGCGTTCAGCCTCTCTGAACATGACAGGACTCTCTTCCAAAACCACAAGAGCCAAAGGTGAGGGCAGAAATATGTAATGTTAAGAAGTGGTACTAATGGTTGACTGATGTGGGAAATGCTTGTACAGCTGTTTAAAGTGGAGATGGGGTCTTTGAAGTGTTCTAATTACCTGGTGAAATTACACGTATTTTATTTGTAGAGTCAAGTAAACAAAAATGAGCTATCGAACTTCATATATATGAGGAAAAATACCTGCTTTAAGTGGTAAGTTCTTCCCAGTCGAGCATTAAGCATCATATGCCATATATGAGAGATTGTAATTATGAGAAACTGATGAATAATTATGTTCAGTGTTAAATTGCTTAACAGACACTTGTTTTGTTAAGAGAAGACTTGTGTTTTCACACACTTTTACTGTCAAAACAAAGAGGAGAACATTAAGAAAGCTCAGAGAGCTGCTGCTCTCTCTGCTTCCTTTGATGGCAGCCGCAGCTCCTGATGCTGCTGAAATCTGTTTCACAGGAGGAAAAAGTCAACTTGGCGATGAGAGAGATGGATGGTCATGTGGGCTGACGTAGCTGTTGTTGATCATTAATGGTACCAGCAGTATTACTGGTTCTCCTGGCTGGGTTTCTTCTGCTCAGGCCAACCTCTAGCAGAACAATGGCTCAGTTCACTTAGGAGTGGATCAGCTGTGGCACAGTCAAATTTCAGTTTTTTGAGGAAACTGAATAAACTTGGACCATTTAAGAGGTTAAGAGCTTTTATCGTAGGTGATAGACTTTGCCCTCATGTTTCTGAATATTTTTTAAAACTTAGAATAGCGTTAGTTTAAAATGTTGATGCCATGTATGCGGCACTCCAGGCTTGAAAGGTGACACGCATGTCTCTCGCTGATAATGACAGAGCAAAATCACAGAGCAAAGTCACATGCTGCCTTGATGATTGATATTAATTATCATTTTTTTAACGTTCTACATTCTATTCGCACAATTACCTCACCACAATGGGTAGCATGTCGCATGCTTCTCGTGTTTCAATTAGACTTTTGGGGTCATTTTTCAACAGAACTCTGGTGTCCCCCATTGCTCTCACTTTCTGCGTAGTTTCTCTTTTCATGTTCATAATTTCTTTCATCAGAGGCTTGGATTTGAATCTGTAATAAAGGGAAATATGTTAGTAGCCTCTTTCCCATATGACTTTTCAAGCCAAGACTCTGTCTTCGTTGCACGTGTGAAAGCACCGAGGTGGAATAGGAGGGTCGATATGATGATATGATCAAGTCTCGTGTGTGCTCACACACATCAGGCTGGCATAGCGAAACTTGCCACTCAAGCCAACGTTACAGTTGCCCCTCAGCTGATTCCATGTCGCTGACTTGATGTGCGTAAGGACACATCGATTCAGGGCTGAATCAACTCTGTTTGGCATGTGTGAATTATGAGGTGGAACAGCTGCAGACTAACAAGGACGTCTTTTTTGGCCTATGGGGTGCAATGTGAAAGAGGCTTCAGATCAACGTGTCCATCATCTCTTTCTGTAAGGGTCTGAACGTGAGCTCCTTTGAGGGTCTGAACATTCTTTTGTGGTCACTGTGCTGGGAGTTTGAGCAGGTGCGTCTACATGCTAAAGCATTTTAATACCACTTGGGGACAATTTGAGAAATATGTGGAACATTCTGAGCTGTGTTCTGCTCCTCGTTCTGTTAGTTCTGTTTGCGCTCTGCACAAAATGCACAATTCAAAGAAGATCTGCTTTGTGACGAAATGAAAACAACGGAAGATCATGACTGCCCAGTGCAGCTGTTGTCTGTGATTTTCACCTGTGCTTCTTTGTTATTTATGATTTTCTTTTGCTTTGTTCTCCGTGTTATAAAATCCGTTGTGGTTGGCCCCTCCAGGCTTGAGCTAACTTTTAGCCAATCATAATTCAGTCAGTGTGGAGCATCATCCCTGAAGCCCGAGCACTGTTAGTTATTTGGAGGGCTGCACATCTGGCAGTCTGTGTTGAAAGAAATACCAATCTGTAGGGGCTTAGAGTGACGCAGATGGTTACCTCTGTGCAAGTGTAACAGGGCCTTAGAATATTAAACAGTGTACTCTGTTTGATGGTTAGATTGTAGATGCTGCCTACAGTGAATGACTTTTACCACTATGGTCCAACTCACGCACACTCATCCTTTATTTGATAGGGAATGTATTGCTGCTTTTGTATTTGCTGTGGTACTGATGGCTTAGGCAGCTCTCTGTGTCTATTCCATGTCTAGCATGATTAGAAACCCTAAATAGTAAAAAGGATGAATCTCAGGCTTTATTTTCTTGTGAATGCACAATATCAGCGTAAAACAGAACAAAAGAAAGCAACAAAAATACGACATCAGTAGCAACAATACAAAGTATTTAAATGAAACCTGACCTCTAGTCAAGAATTTGTTGTAACAAATCAGCAGCTGCTGTGTCAGTCTAAGATGTGACAATCATTCTTTGCTGGATTTTTCCCTTTAGACTCCAGCCATGGGAAACCTTGGTGCGACAACAGACTCCCTGCTGAGCGCACCAAATCACAGAGCTCTGTTCCAACTATAGTATGTGTGTGCATTAGCATGTGCAAAAGCATGTGTGTATCATTCATACACACGACCCCCACACACAAACACATACATGACTGTAGTCTGGATCATTTTTAACATGCATTCTTGCTATGATCTGAATATCAGTTGCAGGTTAGAATAAGAATTCAGGATGAGAATCAGTTTGCTCTTCTGAGGCTACCGTGATATTCAATCTTCATAACATATGGTGGATCTGTGAGTGTGTGTTCTTGTGTGTGAGCTTGACGGATTGCTTCTTTGGCAGAGAGATTTGTCTCTCAGCAGGGGGAGAGTGGTTAAAACACACGCACACACACACACACACACACACACACACACACACACACACACACACACACACACACACACACACACACACACACATTGAACAAAGATGGGTTCAGCTCTGAGGGGTCTGAGAGACGGGAATGAAAAGTGTGTTTGTGCTGCCAGTTATAGATGGCACCCTCTCTGAGGAAGAGTGCCTGTTTGTAACATGACATGAAAGGTTGCGTGTCTGTGAACTTAAAGTGGGCGTGTGAGAATACTTTACTAACGTGTGTATGTGAATGCTTCTCTGTGTTGTTATTAATGTGTTGTGACAGTATTGTGTAGCTGGGTGATGGGATTAAATGTTTGTTGATACGCACACACACACACACACACACGCACACACACACACACACACACACACACAAAGCCTCTGACAGGCATAAATTTTTGTGTTACAGCAATCAAGTTAAAGAAGATTTTAAAGTGTTCAGAAATACCAAAGTTTCAGCCATAAAGGTGGTTCACTACACTGCCACTGACACACCATTACAGCTATGATATCATACACGGACATGAAAGATGTCCACGTGTTGCTAGAGTTGGCCTGTACCCACATATGATGTCACTTTGCTTCTCAAGGTAGCATCCTCTCTACAGCACTTTGACATGAAGACAAAGATTGCTGAGTACTGGAGGCCTGGTGTCCCCTGCTTGCTGGGCTCTTGAAGTTTTTCCAGTGTATCGTAAAACAAATCAGTTGTTGGACAATTTCTACTTGGTAAAAGCAACTGGCAATGATAGACTTAAATGCTGGTTTCCTGCTTGTAATATAAAAAATTGGCCCAACACACGCCAGAATCCCAAGATAAGTGTCAGACTACAGCATTTAAGTCACCCAAAACCATTTAAATGAAGGCAGCGAGCTTGAAATAATGGTGGGGGATTACCTCCGCTGCTGCAAACACCTAAATTATGGACACACACATGCCCATGTCGGGATAGTTCCAGGAGGTTTAATTCAACCTGTGATTTCACCTCAAAGTCAATCCAGTGATATAAACAATCTTAAATCATCACATGATCTCACCGGCATACACATGAAAAAAAGATACGTGAGCACAAAGAGAGGGAGGGGGTGCAGTGAACAGGAAAAGACCAACTGTGGTCTGTCAGCGTCTCAAACCAAAGAAGTTTTACAACAGAGAGAGGCTAAAGGGGTGAGGACGTTTAGAAATAATAGGTCCAAGAGGATGAAAGAGTGTGTAGACAAGAGAATGAAGCATGATGCATTGTGAGCAGAGGGGCATAATAATCCAAAAAAGAAAAAAACAAGGACAGAATTTTTTAAGATCTTTCTAAATGTTAATTTTTTTCACAAAAAAAGACTAAAGATAAAAAAATAAAAAAAACAGTTAAACACAAGCTTCCTTTCACCCTATTGATCAAACTCATGAAGTTTTAAACCTGCTTTAATGCTTTAACTAACAAAACAAATGCAAAGCTGCTGCAGGAATCCCAAATTAAACAGGTTGCCAAAGTCCAACATTTATCAAGCCAAAGAAAGCCAGATATTGTTCCCTGTACACTTAATACACCAGAATGGAGCTGTAAAGCAATTGGCTTGTGAATATTAGTCACAAAGTCACTTTGACACTAAACAGCGAAACAGTAACATCCATATTGCTCTGCTTTGTTTGAGGTGTTCTTAAAAAGCTATAATAACACAATAAACCACCACCAGAGGGCTCTTCTGCTCCCTGGAAGTTGTTTAATCCTGCTTTTAATTATGTTGTTCCATTTTTCTTAATGTCTTCTTCCAACTATTTGTTTCTCTACCCTTCTTTCTCTTTTCCCCCCAAAAGAATGTCTTCCCCGATCTGAACAGCGTCCAATTGAATCATTAAACTAGAAATCTTTTATATGCCACACACGTTACAGTTGTTGTTAAAACACCCAACAATGTTCAATAATAAAACCAAGTATATTCCTCCATGAGGCACCGATATCAACATCAATGTGTTTCACATATTATCTTTTAACTCAAGTAATTTCAGGCAAGTGAGAGTCAAAATGCAGACACGTCAATAATCATTGTCTCAGATCTGCTCCATGAGGATGTTTTAAAAAAGACTTTTCTTATGTAAATTCCCCCGATTAATTCATACAAGTGAGTTGCCAGATTATTGTTGGGAGAAAAAGCAGGAAGGATTTTGGAGGACAAAAGGGGGTCAGCTAAGAGGGGCACAGATGAAAACAACCAGGATGGATAAGAAGAGGTGGGGTGGAATGAAAGAAAAGGAGAAAGAGAAAGGGAAGCAGACGATAAAGTCGGACGCTTTGCTTGGAGGCCCCATTTTATGAGATTTTCAATATTTACCTCCATGGATACCAAGAGGCCTCCATCTGTGTTTATACCTCCTTTTTTCATCCTTTGTTAAACCCACTGCCGTTTGTCTCCATGCCTCTGTCCAATTTCTTTTCACTACACCTCCTCTTCTTCTTATCTTTTGCCTCCCACATCCTAAACCTTCCCTCCACGTTCTCTTTCACTTTTTCTAACCTCCCACCTGTATTTTCTCTGTTTAATTTTTTTTAACGTTTCCAGTTACTTACATTCTGTTGTTTCTTTTTAAAAAAAGGAAAATCCTTTCTCCTTCCTCGTTTTCTCTTAAATTGGAAGTATTACTGAATTAGGATGGAGTGTGGCATCATCTTCACTCACAATGGCAATGACTCATCGCACAAAGCTTTGATGTTAGGTTTTAAATTGGCATTTTTCCTTGCTATCAACTGGGTGTTGATTCTCTAAAAATCATATTGGGCCTGGGTTTTCGCTTTTATTTTGAAAGCCACCTGCCTTGTGTATTATGGTGACAAATGAGGAAGGAGCTGCTACATATTGCTTCTTCCAACCTTCAGCCAGTTCCTGAGTCATCCCTCCTGGCAGACCTCCTGCTGGATTGAGAGTCTAGTGTTGCTGTTGATCTGCAACCAAGTATCACTTGCCAAACAGTACAAGTACAATATCCAGCTGCTCTTGTTTCCAGCCCTCTGCCTTTCCCACATTCTGCACTGAACTCCATTATCAAGTTGGTTCACCCCTGAATGTCTGTCCTCCCTCCCCACCTACCTCCTACCTGCTCACCAGAACATCTTTGTCTTTGTTGTTAACTTCCTGTAATATTTCTGCTTTTTGCTGCCCCCTTGTTAGCAGCAAAGTGGGTTTACATGATTTCTGATTGTCCCCTGCTGGACCTTCGATCAGGTCTTAATAGGTGCCTTGACTCTGGGCCATGATCCTTGATTTCCTGCTCGAATCTTTGCATCTTGGACTTGCTTTTGAGTAAATTAAGCTTGCTTTCCAGCCTGCTTGCAATCATGTATTTGTGACCTCCTGCACTGAACTTTAACGAAAACTAGGATCACACTGACTTCAAGGTATTTGTTGCTTGTGTGTTTTTTCTTTTTCTCCTTCTTCTTCTTTTTTCTAAGACGGAAAATGCCCCCATTTTACAAAATGTGTATCAGGTACCGTACTATTCTTAACAAGCTTCCAGAGGAGGGTGATGGTTCAAACAGATACTTCCAGACCAGAACAATACGCGTCTCGGAAACAGCCACTTATGTGGTCACATGATGTTGTCAAGAGGAAACGGAATCTTAAAAGTGCACTTGGGGTATTTTGGAAAGTACTATCTTGGAGATCTTTGCCCCCTTTGTTTGGTCAGTGTGAATGAGTAAAGGCAGACAACTGCAGCACAAATATGAGACAAAAAGGTCTCCTGACGTGAAAGGTGTCCTTTACTAAAGTCCTTTAGTAAAGCTAAGCCTACGCTGACCTTTGGACAAATCATCAATTGCATGAGGGTCCCGTTGCAGACATTTTCAAACCTTTATGCACACCTCATTTCTGCAGATCGTGCCTGAGGGAATTATTCACGGTTCATTGCGCTAAGACATTAAACACAAGGTTAAACAGGGGTAGGCTGGAAAGTGTTAACAAATGTAAACAAAATATATGCCATTGAAATAAGCAACAAATCAAAAATAGGTTTACATGTTGTATAAACATATATAAAGGTAAAGTATACACACATAGCTCACCGGTGACCCATAGACTCAACTATCAGTAGTAGTTTGATCTACTCAGTCAAGTTTAGGAAAAGCCTTGGGCATGAAGAGAATAAATACCCTAGAATAAAAAGTCTCAAACCCATGGCAGTAAGACGTTTTGGTGTTGTCAAGGTAGTGTGATATTCTGCAAAGGGCTATTCAGTTGTTATTGGGGAATTATAAAATGATACCATTCTTATTCATGTATAACAATTATCAAACTGCAGATGAGAGTTGGTTATCTTTTTTACTACAAGTGGAGAGAAACAGTTACAGTTGCTTGGTTAGCCTGGAGATTTTTGTTGTGACGTTGCCAGGCAATCAGCAAGGAATCCAGGAAGCTATTGCTGCTAACAAAAAAATATTTGAGCACAGAACCTCATGATGGAAATATAATATGATTCTTACACATTGGTTTTCCATAGGGATTAAACAAATGGGTGCCACGGAATGAGCTTTAGAGCTGCAGGCAATGGGTGAAGTTCTTTGGGTTCCTGCTGTTGATAATCTATTTTTCTGCTCCGATGAATTCTTTAAAAGTGTTCCCCTCTGACAGAATCTACAGGGTGTGTTTGAGCTGAGCTGTTGCTCAGTTTATTGCTGCAAATCAGGATCTCTGAGACTCGTAGTGAATCTCAAAGAAAAAAAATGCTTGCATGGGAAACATTCCTAGAATGATAAATGTTCAGGAAATACACATTTCTCAAAGGTTGGCACTACCTGGCAAACTGGGTGTGCATTTTGTAGTGCCAGACGTTTAAGGTGGCATTTATATTCTTTACTGTCACGCAAACCATAAACCATCTTATTAACAGATTCAGGATGTAAGGCTTCATTTAAAACATACTTAAAACCTAAAAACTGTCCAATAAAACGTTTTTTTCAGCGTCTGGACAAACTACAAACATGAAATAAAATAATTCAAGAGTTTAAACCTCCAGACTTTATTGTTAATTTCGGACTTTGCCCTAATTCTTTTAAGAATATTTCTGATAAATCACAATAGTGATACCTAAAAAACGCTGGTCTGAAGTGTGTCAGTCTAGGTTTGAAAAGCAAAATGTTGCTCCAGGTTTAATGGTTTAAATGTGACGCGCAGGTGAAGCAGCCAGCTTGTTGTTAGTTTCTGCAGTATAGATATTTTAGGAGGCGGAAACCAGAGGGTACTTATCAAGAATTACACATCAGCGTTGTTTTTATTGACAAAAGATTTTGCAATAGACCACCTACAAGCCACTAAAGGGGTGAAACGCAACGGTAATCCTGAAACAAAATGGACAAAGTCCTGTTAGCAAATCCAAACCCATAGGGCAGATTGTCTTTCTCTTCTTGGCCATTTTCCAGTTTTCAGGGCAGAAAGATAATCCTTTTAAATCGGAACAGTATCCTTTTCTTTCTTAAGAGGTTAAAACTGATAATCCTTTAAAAGTGGTTTGTCTCTTGTTCTCTTTCTCTTCATCTCCACTCTACTTAAGACGTGTAGTGTAATCTGCTTTAAGGTTGCTGCTAGATTTTCATCCAGCTGATATTAGGGGATCTTAAGAGTTGGACTATTTGATGTATTGAAAGCATAAGTGCAGTGGATCAAAGGTCTATTTTTTAGAAAAAGAAAGCCAAAGAGAGAAGGAGAGTGCAAAAAAGAGTACACAAGTACTACGCAGGTGAAACAGAGAAAGAAACCATTGAGGATTTTAACGAAACATTGCACAAAAGGGTTGAAAGGAATAATGAGGGAAACATTAGAAGTAAGAAGAGTGAAGAGAAAGAATGTCAAATAAGCAGAAAAGGTTTAGGATGTAAAATGAGAGAACAAAATAAGTTCACAATCACACACATACCAAACCACACAGGATATTGAGTTGGTGGTCAGCAGGAGAAGAATGATTTTTATGGAGAGGTGAAGTGGCTCAACAAAGCCTGCACACACACATGTACGTTTACACACCTTAGGAAACTGAATCTCCCAGTAGGAGCCGGTGTGGTTTTAACCTTTGACTTTGCGACCTCGTCTTAGTTACGGCGCAGACAGCTTAGTTTCTGAAAAACCATCAGATACTTGTGGTAAAGTTGTGGCAGGGGAGTGATTATATATAGTTAAGCCATAAATGAGCCTGAATGAACTGCTGTTGTCGTAAACTTTTCCCAGTGAGTGGCATGTAGTGGCGTCATTCTTTTTTTTGTTGCGACTCTTTTGAAATAACGAGAGCTCTGCAGAATCAGATCAATTTAATTGGATTTTGCACACTGCACTTAGTGAGCAGCCATTTAATGATTTTAGTAAAGGTCCTTTACTAAAATGCACACCAAGCATATATAGTGAAAGTGGATGCATTAGACTCTTAATTTTACACAGTTTGCTCCACACATAAATTGGCATGTTAACATTTTTGGCACCCTTCGTCAATATGTCAGTTATTACGAATATTTAATGAGAATTAACATATTTCCAAAATTAAGTTACAGATGAAACATTGTTTTAATCATTTTAACTGAGATTAGATCACCTTCATTTTTCTTTGTGGACCCTTGTCAGGGCTATGGCTGGTTCACAGTCATTGTTGGGCAATTCTTGATCATTTAAATTTCAAAACTTTAGAAATAATCCCCCAAAATCTCCCCAAGAAAACATTTTCTGCAACCTTACCACAAGATTCAGCTTCACTTTCCAAATGGACATCCAAACCAGAATTTTTAGAAAGAATTTCTATGGACTGGGGAAGGTACAATTTAACTTTTGGCTTCAGTAGACAAATGTTTGGATAAAAAAAAAAAAAAAACTCAACCGGAAAATCGTGGAAATATTTTTTGGGATTCTGAGGCACTGTCATCATACTTCCTGTAAAAGAGCTGAAGATGAAGATATCATGGCTTCTACTACAGAATGGTGATCTCAAATAAACTTTATAATGCACAACCTCAAGAGGAGCCATAGGTTTTGATCTTATGCTGAGTGTCTCACCTAAACCTTGTCAGCACATTTGTGTAAAGATGTCAAAAAGAACAACGCCCAAAAGAGGTTCCTAAAATCTCACTGAAATATACATTTTTTTGCAGGAATACAGAAGAGAGTAGAACGAGTGTTAGCAGAATACAAAAAGTGTTGTAGTGAAACTTTTTAAATTGGTGTTACTCAGCACCGACCTCATGGGGTGCCCAAACTTTTAATGGGTCTTCCAATCGATACAGGCACATAGGCCAATTGTTTAAACCTTAAATAATCCCCACAAAGGCATCCTTTAAAGTATTGTTCTTTCAAACAACAGGAGGAACATATGACTCATATGAGTGTGTCCATACCAGACCAGACGTCATTCTTAAATCTTTTGTTTAAAAAGCCACCAAGTTCTCATAAGGAAGAATGACGGGGAGTTGGATGGTGAAGATCAAGACCAACATATGGCTGACCAATATTTTCTTTTCGCTTCTGGCTTATGTCTAATTAACAACATGACAACATTTTACTTCACCTTCTGGTTGGATTTCGGCTATAACATTACTTGTTCAGAGTTCATGGCTGGGGGTAAAATACATTCTTTTTACAACACAACCGTTACCTTTTCACACTTTATGTGCACCTGCTCTCGTGATCACAAGAGGTCACATAGTCTTTTCGCGATGATCATTGCAAATTTCTTCCTTTATGAACATGGCAACCCATGACAACGTTTCAGAGAGGAAGACAGTTTCCAAAGTTTTTTTCGAGTTTATCTTCCTTTTTTTTTTTTTTTTTTTACAATTTTGAATAAGTAAAAGATGGCAATGAAAAAAAAAAGTTCTCCTTTTTGGAATATTAAAGAAACGTGTCATCTTTCATGTCATGCCTTTAGGAAAACAGGTTAACTTTTACTCGCTGAACTGTTCACATCTGTAGAAATGTTGCTGTTCAAACCTTTGTTAACAAATTTACATGTAATTTTGTCAGAGTCAAGAAGGCAGACTTTTAACTGTACATAAAGAAATGTTTATGGTTTTATACAGGTTTGGCTTTGAACACCCCAACCTTCTTTTGGTTGCTTAAAACTTTAAATGAAAACTCTATTATCTGTGTCAGCTAGGTTGCCAATGAGCAAACATATGCCTGCCAGGCATGGATTTAACTTTTCTTTTAGAACCAACACAGCCCATAAAAAGGCTTAAGACAAATTTGATAGTATGCCTCATATTCTCTTTGCAAGCATTCCTGTCGAGTCTGGACCGTACATTGAAATGTGGATCGGTGACTGAACGCATTTCAGAAAGCATCAAGAAGTATTTCTGCATATGGGTTTTTTCAAATGGCAGAGAGGTTAAGAGTAGAGCAGAGTGGTTTCAGTGAATCCTCTAGAGACAAAACCCCTCACCTCTCGCTCACCGTTTCCATTTCTCATTTCTTGCCCTCTCTGAGGTCGATCCCCTTCACCTCTGGCAGACTAGTTTGAAGGAGTCGGCAATGAGCAGCGTAAGGCAGTGCAGACGCACTGACTGAAGCTTGGTTTGCTTTTTGTGTGCATGTGTGTGAGATGGTTGTAATGTTGCTGCACTCCCTCTTTTCAAGAATATAAATAAAAGCTCTGACACAACACCTGCTCATCATCTAAATCCTGACAGACAAAGTATTACCTACATTTGTGAACTACATTGGAGTCACTGGGAGGTGGTTGAGTAGAAGTTTTTTTTTTTATAAAGCTGGAGTCCAATATGGGTTTGTTAAAGGAGCTTGTTGGAATATATAGCAAAAGAGCCATGAGATTCTATCTACTATCTAAACTATCAACACATCGATTTGAAAATACAGGCTCATACCTTGTGTGTTATGACCCAGATGGAATGTGTGTTGGTATATTTCTCTGTGGAAACAGTATGCTTGTATTCTCCCAGTTTCTTCTCTCTTACTCACTGAGGATATTGACAGTATGCTGGAGTAAGGACAATAAAAACACAGCAATTAGTTTTTCCCTACTCTCTCCACTATTCTCCCTTACTTTGCACATGTCTGTGCTATAGACACATATTTAGACTGTGTCAGCAGAACACAGACTTCCACATAAATCAGATGATGCAGCACCTTACTGAAGGATTGTGTGGAGGTGTGAGGATGTGTAAACATGTTCATTTGTGCTTGAAAACATGACCACAGAGAAATAGTGGGCAAGTTGAATGTTATAAATCTGATTTACAATTCTGTCATGCGACTGAATGCTGTGACTGTAACAAAGAATGACAGAAACAAGTAATTTAAGCTTTTTTCACATGTGTTGCAGCCTTACAATGTGACACACAAGAACACAAATGTCCACAGCGTTTGCTCCTGACTTCTTGCAGAGACTTCCCGACTAACGTCTGAAAAAAACCCCTCTGGGAGATCAGCGGGATGAGACAACATATTAATGCAACAATTCATCGTCTATATGACCTGTATGCTGCTTTCCACCCGCTCATCAGTTCTGTAAATAGATCCACATCGTTGTAGCATTGAAATGAATATCAAAACAGTCATCGAGGAGGCTCAAAAGCCACTCTTGAGTGAACAAAACAAGGCACTTTCCACAGTATACTTCTTGCATCTTCTGCATGCTACTCGGATGTAGCTCCCTTTCTATTCCAGCAGTGAGAGCACATCTCCAGTGTGCGATTTTCTTTTTTTTTTTTGCTGTGAAGTGCATGTCTGTACAGCAACTACAGAGAAAGTCAAGAGGTAAAAGAGAATCTCAGGCGTCAATGTGTGTTTATACTTGTTATCATTATATCCGTGATCTTTTCCCAAATCTAACCAAATTGTTTCTGTGCTTAAACCTAACCACTCGGAGGTTAAACAAACTGGGTCGATGATTCAACCAGACGGTGGAAAATAGCCACTTTCAGCTTGGTTATTTTCAATATCATCATAACGAGCTTGCTTCCAGGATACTCTCTTCTCAGGTGCACTGGAACAACAGTTAAAAAAGAGGAATAAAAAGAGACCAACAAGTGTGTGTGTGTGTGTGTGTGTGCGTGTGAGATTGTAGGTATGTGAGGGGATTAGTGGCTCTGGCCAAGGCTAATCTTTGAGTCCCCAGGGAGTCTGTGGAGCCCACCACTGGACTGCGTTTGAGGAATGAATTGTATAAACTAGATGTGTGTGTGTGTCTCAGACGTACTACCCACCACCCCCTGCAGCCTCTTTGCCTGCCCTATGTGATTAAGACTTATCACAGGGAAATACCAACAGTGCATCTGTGTGTGCCAACAGTGTGCATGTGTGTTGATGTGTATATATTTTTAAGTCTGTTTCTCATAGGTTCGGTTTTGTCACCAGTGTCATTGCTTCACAACCCAACAGCATTTTGGCTTTTGATGTTTTTGACCATGACGAATTATTTTGATACTGTCTTACAAATGTGCTTTTCTTTTTTCTCATTGCTGACTATGCAGAGCATGGACATTATTTCATGAAGGAACTGTTCACTCCTCACCCACATTTCATTGATTAAAAAAATTAAAAATGGGGAAATGTTAGCTGTTAGTTTATTATTCAAATAATTTCTATCCAGTAGAATCCACAAACCCTCTTTCATGCGCTGTATTGCACTAATGGGTGTGGTTGTGTTTGTACTTTTCATGATCAACTGAAACAGGATTTTCATGGATAAATAGGTTTAAAAACTACATTCAAAGCTGTGCAATTATGTGCTTGCAAATCTTAAAAGTGGCCACCAGTGTTGCAAGAAAATGCATCTTGCAACATTACATTTTTGAAGGACAAAAACAGTTATTAAATATTTGTACACTAAACTTACTACGGTGTTAAATTTTGACTGTGCAATGGTTTACAAAATCTGATGCAAGCTGATGCCACTGAATTGATACAGACAGACATTCATACCCTTAGCAGATAGGGGTTCAACGGATCCAAAAACTCACGGTTCGGATCGTTTCGTTTCACTGCAGGTTTACTTGAAGTTCCCAGAGTTTCTCAAAGTACAATGGGAGACAGAGCTTTCAGTTATCAGGCTCCTCTCTTGTGGAACCAGCTGCCAGTTTGGGTCCAGGAGGCAGACTCTCTCTACTTTCAACCTTAGACTTAAAAATGATCTTTTTGATTATGTTTATAGTTCTGGCTGACTTGGATTACCCTGAACCATCCCTTTAATTATCTTGCTATTGGCCTAGACTTAAGTGGGACATTACATAATGCACTGATCACTTCTCCGAACTCTTTTACTCTCCATGTATGTATCCATATGCCACTATTATTGTCATTAACTTTGTGTTTTTCTTTTTTTGTATTTTCTTATATCAGGTATCCCTGGTCTGCTGCGGCTGTGTTTGTTGGCGTGTCTATCTTCTCAACCTCCAACTCCAACCCCCAAATTAAGACAGATTGCAACTGTCCTGAGTATGTTTCTGGTGAATGTCTCTTCCTCTTAAAGCAGAACTCGTTCGCTGCTCCATGTATGCTCCGGACAGGGGATGAAAGGGAAGATTTAATGTGGTCCATTGGTTGTCTGGACTACTTTTTATGAACGGGCATTTCATGAATACATCTCAATTGAATTGATTGAAATGTATTGAGTCAGATTGTATTAAATTGGACTTAAACTGAACTTGTTCCTCCCTTTCATTTTCAATTTGGCGCTATTTTGATTAACTGAATTGAATAAAAGATTCAGTTGCTGTTTAGTAATACAGATTAAAAGCACCTACGAAAATGTTGAAGTTTGTTTTGTTATCATGATTCACCATGTTGCCTCAAAACAGTGTGAGGGTAATGAATATTTGATTGATTATCAATGAATTCTAATTTAATTCTGTGAATTCATGCAACACAAACACGCCTACATCTGAGCAGATGGGGAACAGGCCTTGAGGGCTTCCTCCGGGCTGCTGATGGGAAGGTCGCACTCTTTGTGTGTATTTGTGTATGAAAGACTGTGTTTGTGTGTGTATGGTTTAGCTTCAGGGAGCCTTTTCAGCAGAGTCTAACCATGGATTAGGACAAGGCGCCGCATGAAAATAGGAAATTAGCCTGAGGGCTGAAGAAGGGATTGTGTGTGTATAGGTGCAAATTTATATGTGGTCTGCAGGTTTGCATGAGGGCATTTTGGACATTTATAATGCTTGTTAATAATAAAATAACTAAATAGCAATCCTTTCACACAGGTTTTGAGACCTCTGACACAACTGAAGCTTATTTAGTGTCGAGGGGTTACTATTTGTTCTACATCAAAAACAGATCTGGAGCCAGTTTAACCATTAAAGTATTAAGCATCTAATTTAAATTCCACTTTTTTCATTAAGTCTTAATCACGTTTTCAACTGTGCACATTGTGAAGATACAAGTGTGATTTTACTAATCATGCAGTACATCACCCAAATCATCTCTTGACTGTATGGCTCATTCTGACTGCATGCTTCTTACTGAGCAAAAGAGACAAAGTTAAAACTCTTTTGTGGCTGCGAGGAACCAAAACTTAATTTTGAATGTGTCATCAGAAATTCTTTTTGACAACATTACTTTTGTAATCCTTGCCTTCATTACTCCAGAAGAAAATGTGCTGCAGTCCCGAGTCTCAGCTGAAGATATATTATCGGCAAGTTTATCAACATTTCTAAAAACATAGTAATGTCACTATCTATCTAGCAACATATCTCACGTGTAAGGCGACGTCTTCATTACATGAAGAGAACCCCGTCCAATAAATAAGAAATGTGTAACTCTCTAACAATGTATATATTTTAACCATAACCTTGCATTTTGTAACATCTAGATTTAACCATGTATCTTAATTCCATTCATCCAAACCATTCACAAGACAGAGCAAAGTAGAAAGGTAACAGGACGGTGGAAAGCTTTGTGTGGAGTCTGTCTCAAACTCTGCTCCCCAGCATGGGCATCAGCAGGCTAACAGCTGCATCCAGTCCTCCTTTTTTTAAAACTGTTTTTTTGGTCAAGTCAAAAGTGCCAGACATTTACTCTATCATACGGAGTGATGTGGATCATTGACGTTAAACGTGCACATCGCCACATAGCAGGATGTTTGCTGTGTCTCTGTGGGGTAAAGAGTATCGAAAACAAAGTCATTGTACAACTATTGAGCATTGATTGGGAAACCAACGCAGCTATTACACATTCTGTCCTGGGATTGGATTTCCACCTGTAACACAAGTCAAGTTTTGATGATCTAACAGGAGGATAATTGAATTTTGAGCCTAAATATTCTGATGTTAACAAATTTTAAAAGATGAACATCCTCACTGGCGGTGAGAGTTTTATCTTTTAACTTTTACAATGTTGTAGCTGCATCAGTAGGATGCGTTTTTATCTCACAGCATTAAATGCTGCAAATCCCACTCTTATCCGCTATCAATATAGTAATAAGAAGAATGAAATATCAATTAATGTTCACTGTTCCATATAAACATCTTATCACTTCATGCAGAAGTGTTCCACATAAACTTAATTTGTTACAGATGTGTTTTGATTTTGTGCATATGGTTGGTGGTTTGTTGTTGCATGCACATATTATAAGTGCCTTTGTGTGTGTGCATGTGGATGCAAAATATGCCAACTATGTCATTTGTAGCTTTGAAACATTCAATTAATCACATGAGCTTCAGAGCAGGCTTAAAAAGGCTTCAGTCACAAGCGGAAGATGTGACGAGTTTGGCCTATGAGTTTGGCTTGTCGTAACATAAAAGCCAGACTTAAAGGTGAGATTGGTTGGAGAGGGCCTGTGAGGGATTAAAGGGGTGCTCTGTGCTTTATCAGCAGTGGCAGAATCAGAAGAATAGTCAGAACCACAGAAATAACAAACCCATATTTATACAATTAAAACCTTCCATCAAAAGCACATTTATGTTTATGCGGGTAAAGCTGCTCATTAAATTGCAGATTTGTGTTTAGGAGGTCAAACCACAAATCATTAAATATAACTATGGAGCTTATTTTGTTAAAACCACTTATTAAAACACATTCATCTGTGTTTATGGTGGTTTAAACCCACAAATTAAGGGTTTAAAGTCATTCTATATCAGATCCAGCCATCAAAAGGACAAGTAGGTTACTCCAGATGTGTGTCCCAGTTGTTTTTCTTTCTCAAGGTTTTACCGTGACATTTTTATTACAGTCATTCAGAGATTGCAGTAACACTACAATTTTTATTTGAAACAAGAACTTACTAAATCCAGTGATCAATGGATTTAAAAAATGAAAAGTGATTGACTATGAAAAAGGATTTTCTCATCAGTTTAGACTCACCTAGAGACAAAAAAAAATCAGCATATGGGCAAATGTAGTTTTACCAAATACAGAGGATATGCCCTTCTCCTTGGGTGCATACATATCTTTAGTTACAGTAGGAAACTTAACATCTGATACCTGCTTTGCACCCTTTTCAGAAGTGTTACTGAAGCAAGACTAAAAATGTTTTCAAATACTTTATTTGGCTTGATTTACGTCGCTGCATAGGAGTGTAAAGATAAGCTGATATGAATCTGAACCCAGTTTAACCTTAGAGATATAATTTCTCTGGTATGTGTACCCCTGGATCAAATAGAATTACCATAAACCAGTTGATTTAGCCTGATTCTGCATCTTTATCTAGTTGACTAAGATTTAACTGCAGATCCTGCACAGTCAATACAAGATTTCCGCATCAATATCAGAGAAAACAGTGGGTCCGCACCTATGCAGGCACATGCCACCAGTGCGCCAGGTGAGCAGAGTCTGCACACCATTTAAAACAGCTTTTCAGCTTGCTGTAAAAGCTGTGTACATGCCCACTTTTGTTGCATTTATGGTAAAAATGGTATCGTGACAAATCTCAACACTTAACTGGTGAGAATCTCTGGATTCTAATACAGATAGCAAAACCAAGACCAACAACCATGCGCAGGATAAAGATGCAGATACTTTTTCCAAAAAAATGGAAATGTATATGTTAAGAACTGTATCAGGCTACAGTGAATCGAAATCGCATGGAATCTAACCGAATTGTTCTGCAAAATATGTGCAATCCCTGATTACTTACAACTGAAAAGAGGTTTAGGTGGGGAAATGATGTGTCATCGTCTCTTCTTTTTACAACAAGATTCGTAATGCTTTTGAAGAAGCTACTCAATGCTGATAGAACTCTGATAGGTGTGAAAGTTATTGGATGGAACTACAATGAAGATTATTAATACAGGATTGAAAAAATGTCATTGTCAGTTAACTTTTTTTTCCACAAATTCATACTTTTATTAAACATTTTAAACCAAATGCAGTCATTAAAAGTGCCTAAAAGCACAACCAGCCTGAGTAGTCAGTTCTATGCCAACAGTGGGGCTGCCTTTACTTTATCTGTGTGTCTTGGACAGTGGGAGAAAAATCACACTTACTGCAGCTGAAAATTTAAATTCCTATACTCTGGCTGTGTTTTCCCTTTCTTCACCACTTCTTCTAGTTTTCCTTCCTTGTGTTTTTACTCTAACAGTCCTCTGTTTGTAAATGTTTAATTTCTATTCTGTTTTGTCCAATATCTTATCTCAACTGTTAGCGTTTACCTTAATCCCCTGTTTTACAGCTGTTCTGTTTTTTCTACCAGTCATCTCACTCTTCCTTTACCCCAGGCCGTAAACCTTGTGACCCACGTCTCTCAGGTGTAGTGAGAGGTGCAGTAAAGTTTGAGAAGCATGTGCGTCTGGGTGTGTTTTTGAGACTGAGAGTGTAAGACACAAGAGTGATGTGGGGATATGGAAAAAGTAATTGGACTGGACACAGACTGTAAATCACTGAACGTTTAGGTTCTTATAACAGGAGTGTATTTCTCTTTTACAAGCTCATGTAGATGTTAAAAAACACCCACACAGACCCGCTGGTATGATATATGTGTGCGTGTCAGTGGTCATGTGAAGAAAATGACTAGTTCAGGTGGTCAGGAGTGATGGTGAGACATGATCAGAGTTAATGAAAAGGAAAAAGTAGATGTGATAAAAATGATTTCAAATGATCAAGTAATGTTTAGCAACGACTTTTCATGTGGAAGGAATTACATATAATTCTAGAAAGAGTCCAAAGAAATGAATCGGGGAAAAAAAAGTAAAGAGATTAACAATATACTGTCCAAACAAAATTCATAAAAACAAAAAGATAATTAACAAAAACAAAAGTAGACTGTGCAAAATGCTGAATAGCTGGATATAAACTCATTCACTTTCTTTAATTAATTCCATTCCCTTCCTCTCAAGCTGTCCAGCAGCAGTGAAAAAACGATTTATGCCGTCTTTTATAGACATTCTTATGTGGACAAGTGCAGATTTATGTGCACAGCAAATGTTCTTCATGTGTATGATGTTAGAAAGAAATGGCCAGTCAGGAGTCGATCTGCAAGTGTTTGTATCCAATAGGGCTGGTGATCTTAGATGTGAGAGCAAAATTCACAAAGGCACACTAATAAGAATAGAAAAAAAGGAAAGTGGGGGGATAAAATTGAGAGAAGGGATGAAAAGAGGAACAGCAGGCACAGAAAGGAAGGAAACACTGAAGACATTAATGACAGAGTGAGCTCGTGATGAAAGGAAAGGTGGGGGGGGTGTGAGAGATAAATGGGGTCACAGGGGGGCTGGCAGCGACAAAGACCAAAAGAAAGACGACTTTAGCAAATTAAAAGGAGACAATAGCAGATAAAAGAGATACACTTTGACCTTCCAAAGGATCAAAATGGCAGTACAGAAAATTAGACATAAAAAGCACTGACAAGACGCATAAAAAAAGATCAGGGAAATAATCTAAAGCTAAAGGAGCTTTTTTATGAAACTCGTGCAATCTAATCAGATTCTCAAAGTCAAAGAATTATTCAGTTTATTTCAGCTTGATGTTAATTCCAACTGTTGTGGTTATATTTGCCTCAGTTGTAAAGGTTTAAAGAAAACTAGGAGACACAAAGCAGTGCGTGAAAAGTGTATTTTGGAGCAATTAGTGTGAATTCTCCGCAGTTTTGCAAAAAATGTGATTGGAGTTCAGGGTGTGGCTTTATGCTCAGCAGCAGAGGGAGAACAGGTTCGGACTGGTTCAGGGAACAGAACCATGTGAGGCTGATTGGTGCCGTTGAAGCGTATTTTCTAACCAACCTCCAGACGCCATCCTGAGTCCTTTGTTCTGCTTTGCGGCGCCACTACATGGGCAGCTGTAAGCAACATAATGTGTTTTGAGTTTGTATGACAAAATTGTTGATGGAAAAATAAAATGTACTGTGTGTTCACAAAGATTAAGATTATCAAATAAACTAATCCGGCAACGATCGAGGATAATTACAGGTGAATCCCCCTTCATATTTATTCCAGTCCCTTTTCATGGACAAGAACCATGAAATGATAAACAGGACAATGCGAGGTACAACGACAACAGCAGTGACCACAGATCTCGGGAATCGCCTGAGCTCGCAGCTCTGCTGATAAATGAAGAGGAAACGCTTTGCTTCCAAGGATAGAACCTCTTGATTCAAATTATTGTACACAATAAGTGGATGTAGCCACTGTGGTGTCACCTGTTGGTTTGTAGATTAAATGCTTCAACTGCATATCATTTACATCCAAAGCATGCCCTATTATCTGCTATCTGCGGCTTCCTATTTCTTATGTGTAGACAAACAGTCTACTGATTTCTTATGTGTAGACAAAGCTGTTTATAGCGTTCATTAATGGGAAATATAACTGTTTAGGTAATTACCCTCATGTACTTCTTTGTTAGAGGTTAATTGTTCATCAAATTATCCCCCTACTTTTGTTTGTTTTAGAGAGCATTTACAAGAACCAAGAACAGTGTTTTTGTTCTATTTACTTGTTGCCTTTGGTAGATGATCTGTTTGGGTTTAAAACTATTGATAGTATTGATAGAAACTACTATAGTATGTGTCCACACCAGCAGTTTTGTGAAAAACTGTTGGCATGGAAAAAATCCAGTATTTTATATCCAAAGTCCAAATTCAGAATATAGCTTCATACGTGCTTACTGAATGGTAATGTTTCTCTTCCATCATTTGATTATATTTCTACTGGAAACTTTAATGCAAAACATAAAGTTTAGTTCGTGTTTAATGTTATGAGGATTAGTCACGGCAGCTTCATGGAACCTGCAGTACGAAACATTGAATTAAGGCAGGGGTCACTGACATGGTCACTTAGTGCTTGGCTGCCTGGTTTCATTTTATTATTTCATTTCCTTTGCTTCACATCTTCTCTACTTTGTTGCATGTGCTGCTATGTTTTCTCGACGATACCCTTTCTGGCTCATAATCTCACCTGCTGGCTCACTGTAAATGTAGTTGTTTTAGCTCACGGTTTCAGTGAATGGATTTGACATGTTTTTGGTAACAGGGGAGCTGTCAATGAGAAGCTGCCAGGCTTTTGAAGCCAAGAAAGAGAAGTTATATTGTATACAGCAAATATTAGATGATATGGTATGGTGTGTTATGGCATATCTCAGAACTGGTCAACCCTAAGCATGACTGACTATAACTGATGTAAGCGAGTGAGATCACTCTATTGATGGAAGTGGCATGTTCCGCTGTACGATAACATGACAAAGTCAGGATAATGTGACCTAGAAGAGGTGAGTCTGACTGTGCTGAACCAGTGACTGTACAGGAGATACAAAAAGCAAAAACCATTTTGCCTGTCTAAGTCTTGCAATCACCCATTGATGGAAAGGCACTAGTTTCCAAACCACTGCTGAATAGTACATGTGGAAAAAAAAATACAACACACTCTGAGTCAGTTTGTATCCGTTTTTTAGTCTCTCAAATTAAGAAGTTCAGGCTTTTACTGGAACCTTTGTGAAAAATAAAAAGGTTGGCTAATTATGTTTAGCTTGGCCTGTTATTGAACTTGGACTTCTTCTATTCATCACTGTCAAATAGGTGGAAGAGCAAGCTGCTGTGATCAAAGCCAAATCCAATGCTTCTTTCTGCTCAGTAATCTGTCATATTCACTTTTCTTTACAGACCACTGCCAACTTTGGGGAAAGGTCAAATAAGTTTCCCTCCTGTTCTGCCACAGTCTTTTCACTGAGAAGTGAGGTTGTTTTGCATTAAGAAACAATTTGTTGTATGAGGGGGGGGGGGGGGGGGGTACGCACATTATCAATATCAAACACATCTTGTGATGTTGCCAACAGAGGAGCTGATACTTTTTGACTCATAGAAGTGGCAACTTCAAGTTCAGCTCGAAAGAGTCAAGCTTCATAAACTATTCTCTGTTTCATCTTTTGGTAAAACTGTGATCTGTCAGACAGAAACCATTGGAGGCTGTAATCGGCCTTCACTGGACGCGCACTGTAGCATCTGTTGGCTCAGTCTGTCGGCAGGGAAAGGCGGAGTTGGCTTTTAAGAGGAGAGGAAAGATGTTGCTGCTCTACTGGGCATCAGCGAAGCAGAGAGACTTTTATGCATGTGTTGAGACCTGAAAAAAGGAGAGTTAGAGGGTGGGAAGGTGGAGTAAGAAGAGAAGGAATTCTATTTAGTCATCAGGTCACCATTAGTGACTGCTATTCTTTAGGGGTCTAAAATGAAAGTATCAAAAGAAGCTGCTTCTCTTCCTCATCTTGTATCCTGTTTCTTTTTGTATTTTCCTGCTGCAGTAACATACCTGTTTCCTAACCAGAAAGATTGAAATGTGAATCTATTTTTGCTGCTAAAGGAAGATCTAAATGTATCAAGACAGGAGGTGATATTTAAAAATTGGAGGAGTTCAAAAGAAACAAAAGGCTAATGTCATCAAACGTTACAAGAAATACTTTTGGTGCACACAAACACATACAGTAGGTGGTGCAAAAATGTTCCCCTTCATTGAAGGGGGAACACCAGCTGATGAAACACACACACACACACGCACGCACATACACACACACACACACACACACACGCACACACACACACACACACACACGCACACACACACACACGCACACACACACACACACACACACGCACACACGCACATACACACACACACACACACACACACACACACACACACACACGCACACACACACACACACACACACACACACACCTCTTTCTTGTGCCTCAACTAAAACACCAGTTAAGTTGTTTTACAGGCGTAGTGATTATTTTGATAAGCCTAATGATGATGGATTGACTGAGATTTGATGGAAAAATCTTTTACGTGCCATAAATTTTAAGGTGGCACCTTGTTTTTCCTTGTTTCAGAAGTTTGAAAACCATTACGCTGTGAGGGTTACGGGACATTAAACAGCCACCTTTAGAGCCTGCAGAGGGACCACAGCGGGAGCAAGACTGCTGTTTATCACCTTCCAGAAAAATCGTGCATTTAAAATGAGATGCACGAAATTTGGCTTGCGATTCTTATTTAATCGAAAGTGAAAAGTTTGTTCTAAATCACATGCCTTCTTTTGCCAATATATAAAGTGAATTTGATTAAGTTGGCCAGAAACCACTAATGGCTTGTTGCCTTGAGACTGTGTGCTCACTGATTGCATGTTAAGTTTAGAAAAATATGATACAGTATGTCAACCAGATAAATAATATTCCGGTCAATCCAACTTAATTAGTTTGTTTTGAGATTGTGACTTCCAGACAGCTGGAAAAACACTGAAGGTTAACATGTGGCATCAGTGCTCATTGACAAACGGGCCAGTGTTCTCGGGTGACAATTAACCAAAGCATTCATTGTTACAACAACTTCATTATGAAAATATTAAATAAATGAATAAACAGATAATAATTAACATGAGGGAAGGTGCTGATGCTCTTTTAACCTTTTCTGACTTTCTGTTATGACTGGCCCAAAACTTTGACAAATAGATGACAAAGTGTTCCTTTTATTTTTCTTTTGTTCTAGCATGTTTTCTATTAGTCTTTCTGGCATGTTAAAAGTTTGTGAATTGTGTGTGTTTATTCTTTCTGGAGTGCTTCGGATTTGTGCCTACAGGGGAGCAGTGAAGATGATTCAGTAGATTAAAGAGATTAAGACATGTTTGTAATTTATCAAACTTATATGTATATATATACTGAAAGGTTCATGCACATAACTCTTTTCTTGTGAGGGCTTTCGTTAGCATAATGCATTATTTAACCCTTCATTCATCACAACTGCTGTACTGATCACGCCTGAAAGCAAAATTTGACGCTGACTTTTTAGAAATATCCTCGTTCTGGAGTCAAAACTTCAAACTGTCAAGTACAAGAGCGCACACACGCTGTGACCACCCATGTCATCTCTTAAATTTTATTAGCGCTAAATATTGACACACCGCATATCACTCAGCACCCATGACGCAGCATGAACACTCACACACGGACCACGCGCGCTCCTCCTCCATCCTGACAGTGATGATGGATGTGGTTAAGGATGGAAGGAATCAGCAAATAAACATCTGGCGCTGTGATCTCTGGGTCAAAAGGTTACAGACCACGGCCAGTGTCTCTGTGTGTGTGTGTGTTGGCATCTTAATGACACCATAATAGTGATCAGCCACATTGAGGTCCTGACCTTGGCATGCTGTAGGAACCACACAACAGTCATCACTTTGTCCTCACAGAGTGGACGCACACGACCGGGCTGTTTGTTTTAATTTACTGATAATTGTGTAAGTCTTTTCTGCTTCAGCAGAGGTACACAATGATGAGTGACAGGAGGGGAACCATGGGGAGGAGAGTGTGAGGCACTAGCACAGAGGTAAAAGAACCAAACAAACAACAGGCAATCATTGTAAGTTTATGTTTTTAAAGTAACTTTGTCTAAGCAGGCAGTGAAATGGGGCAATGGTGCACATGTGCACTGAAGCGCTGGATGGATAACTTTGATTTCAATTAATGTACAGCATGTTGTATCATGCCCAAGCACTGACTACTGCATTGTGCAGGAGCTCAAACTTTAAGAGAAGATTTAGAAAAAGTGGTTTAATTAAAGTCAAATGTAATATTAAAAGCCCAACACTTTTGGCCTCTCTTAGTGAACTCTGTTGGCTCTGTATTTCCAAATTTTAATCAAAAAGGTGGTTTACATTCTTCATTTTCCTGCTATAGTTCCTGTAGTTCATGAATTACTATCATGCATTATTCATGTCTATCTCTACAGTGAAATCAAGGGAGAGCACTTTAAATTTTTGTGTGCTAAAGAATGCTAACTAAAGCAAAAGTTTTCCCAGTACACTATTAAAAAGAATTTATGTTGGCATTTCTGTTGATAAGGAAGTCACTGCTAGTTTGTCTCCTCACAGTCATTCAACTGGAAACAAACTGAGTGCTCACTGTGGGGAGAACAGAGGAGAGAGGAGTGGATGATTTACAAGAGAAAGAGAAGCGTGAGGACAGGAGAGGTTTGTCTTTTGGGATTTCACGCCAGCAATCTTTGTGTACACGGGGGCATGTGCCTCTGTTTTCTGGTATGTCCGCAGAGGGATAGGGCATTAAGACACGCCTCCGAGGCTACATTTAAAGGTACAACTCAGAAAGAGGCTTAAGTACATGAGGTATTTGTTAAGGACAGGACAGAAACATTCTGTTTTTTTCTCATGCATGACCTGATTGTGTTCCATTCACCACAGAATACAGATGCTGCGAAAAACTGGGGTAAATTATAAATAAAACAGGAAGAATTTTCTCTGAGAGCAGAGGGGAGAGTTTTTTTTTTCAGTTTTATAATCTGGACACATATGTACATGATGCCATTATGTTGGGAATTTTAGCAACTGTGCACACAAATAGCAAAAAACATAGAAAAAACAAGGAGACATATGGTATATGATATGATCCGTACTGAGAGTGATGTCCACTCATGCAGAATATACTTCACCTACTGCTTAGAGTTAGTCAAACACTGATTCTTGGATATTAGGCAACACTTCAGCAATTACACAATACACACACGGCGATCTTCTGCAGTGACGACATCTGTAAATGACCAGATCACACCCAGGAGAAAGAAAGTATAAATTCAAGATGATAACAAGTATTTGGAGCTAAAATGATGTAGAAATCTGACTGAAGCCATGTTCTAAAAGTTGCTTAATATGTCACTACTAATCATAAAAGTATTTAATAAGTTATTCATTCATCATTTGGAATCTTCCCTTTTGTGATGAACTGGAATTGCAGTCAGTTTGAGCAGAACAAGAAGCTTTAAATGACTTCCTTATGCAGCTCCACAGCCAAGGTTTTTCATTTTTTTCTGCATAAAGGAAGTCCCCATGTGGTCTCTTAAGTATGTCAGCTGTGTTTTATCCTGGTCTGGGAGTGTTTAGTGTCCAGTGGTCAGTGGCAGGGTCACAGCTTAATCAGGACAGGCAGGAGTTCTCCCTGTGTGTGATTGTGAGAGTTCACTGCCTAGGTCACCCTCTAATCAGTCTAAATTGAGACTCGGGGCGCATGAGGTGTTCTAAAAGAGGCCTGTGGTGTATGTGTTTGAGTGCGGGAGAGAGGTCCCAAATGTCAACCTTTTATGCACCGGCCACATGTGTTGAAAGGCCTGTGTTTGAGAAGTTTTATTCATTCTTTTATCACTGTCGCCTCCCTGTCACTCCCTGCCATTTACGTCTCCCTCCTACGTGGCTCTCTTTGATTACTCCCCTCTGTCTCATCAGTTGTCTTTAATGTTCTTGGTTCACTCTCTCATTACTTATTGTCCTTTCCTCTGTCAAGTCTTTTTACTTTCTGCCCCCTCATCCCTTCTTTTTCCTCATCATCCTCCTTCCACTTTTTATTCAGCTTACTCTTCTCCTCTATAGACTTAATTTGTTTCCTGTTTTTCTATCTTTTCTCCCTTTTTTGACCATGTATTCTGTTTTCTGTTGTCTTTGTTGTTACTTTCATATATCTCATTTTCTTTTCTCTCCTCTTCCTCTGCCGATGCAGATTATGGTGTTGGTGATGGTGGCAATGCATGGATTATTCATAAAGGAAATAAACAATATTAAAAAAAATCCCTTCTTACTTCTTCCTTGATTATTGTAAGGCTTCTCTTCTGATTTCCTTAACCCCGAAGACAGAGGCAACTATCTAGCTGTGTTCGTGCTGGAGTTTCTTGCAAGCTTCTAGAAAAGCCAAAAAAACAAGGCGGGATGTGGTGAAGGTTGTTGGTCCTTTGGGTGCGTATCCTCATAGTCACGTAAAACATGGTAGAATATTAAAACAGAGTTATTGTTGGCTTGTTTGCCTCCATGTTCCTCCACATCCACATAGCTGTCTGCTCTGCTGGTTGGCTGAGGGAGAGTACACATACGTCTATGATTGAGCCAAATAAAATCAGCAAAACAACAAAGCAGAACGTAAGCAAAACTAAGTTTCCAATGATCATGTCACAATGTGGGCGTAACACACGCAAAGAAATGACATGGACAGCTAGAAGGGGAAATAAAGATAGAAAATGAACACCTAAAACTGCTGTGAAAACCTTAATCAAACAAAGGGTATTGAAGTTACAACACACAGTCTAAAACAGACTCCTTTGTTTCTAAATATGCAGCCAGATATTGGAAGGTTGTGAGGAAACTGGGTCAGTATGCTCCCTGCTTACAGATGCAGCAGCTGCTGCAGAACCATTTTCCTCAACTGAATTCTTTATTTCTGTCGAGTTTATTCCTGCTGCTTTTGCTCATCTTACCGGCAACGTTTTCCAAGTTGGCTGGCCATTCAGGAAAAAAAAATTTTGATTAAGAAATAAGAGCCTAAAGAGCCTTTACTTTAATTTTACAGGTCTAAGCGGCTTAATCCTAATTTAGCACTGGAGGTAGATCAAGTAGAAAATGAATATATAAAATAGATTCATAACAAAGTTATCCCTCCCAGCTTTAACCTATGAGCCATCAGAAGTGTATAGCACTGTATTTATCTGCAAAGATGCTGCCCTTTGCTTGTATTTTCTTTGTTTCTTCTTATTTTCTGTGTTCAGAACATATCTTAGCTGTGGTGGTATGTGCACACCAGCTAATGACAGCGTCCAGGTGGCACAGCTATAAAAAGGTCGCCAGTCATTTCATTCTTGTTTAATTTAAACTGTTAAAACTTTTATTTGCTTGCATCTTAAGAGTGTGCAGCAAAATTGCCTGAACATACATTATGACCTGGGTGACTTGTGTAAGGTCAGGTATTTGAAAAAAGACAGATCTATCTTGGCCTACCTCAACCATTCCTTTAGGTATGAATTTGTGCTACTTCCATCAGGGCACAGATATACCCTGCCAACTCAGTCCAAGAGTCCATTTGTTGTTGCTGTCATCAGTCTTATTAATGAAAATATTAAAATGTCATCTGTTTTATATTAAGTATTATTGTTGACTGCAACACCCCTTTTTTTTTTTACCCCCTCTTTTTTAGAATTAGTCATTTATCTTTTCTTATGATCAAAAATGACAACCGAAACCTGGTCTATGTGGAGTTTGTTTGTTCTCCCTTTGCATGTTTCTTTAACTCCTTATTCTAAAACTGGCCCAATGTGTAAGTATGAATAGTTGTATTTCAGAGTAGTGTCCCCCAATAATCTTCCAGGATGTATTCCACCTATCCATTGCCCAGTGCCAGCTTGGAAAAGTTCTCCAAGGTGGGAGAGGTCTTAACCTCCATTTTTGTTCAACTTGAATCAAGGAATACAATATCTTATTAATCTCTTAGATGACCAATTTCTGTCAAAAAATTAAATTTTCAATTCACTAGATTAGAGTTATAAATAAGCAAAAACAAAACTCTTTTATTAAAGAAGATAGAAAGCATTAATTTGTTTAACTGATTTCTACAACCTGAAGCACACACCTGAAAATTAAATGCATCTTAGTTTATTCTAGACTTTGTGTGCCAAAGATGCACTGAATACAGAAAATCTTTAAAAGAAAAAAGAGTGTAATGGACCTCTGCGACATACACACACTTGGAGCAGTGGACAGAGCAGCTGAGGGGTTCGTTTCTTTGCTCATAGACATTTTAGCACTGATCTGTAAAGAAGGGAAAATCACTGGACTCTCACTCCACACACTAACATTTGGAAACAAACTGACAATCTTTCAGTTCCAAGCTCCTTCCTCAGCCTGTTGGCCATGGCTGACTTTTATTGTAATCAGAATGCCTGTGTTGCAAACTTGGTGATGTTACTCACCACTGAATAACTTAAACCCTCCACGACTGACTTCGAAGAGCAGTTTCAAATGAATTTGGCTACTAGGACACTGAATGATACTGCACTGTTTAAGCAGATAATGTCCCATCTTGACTGGATATACATTCATTTTAATGCATGAACCGAGGCCAACTTCGGTATACCTAAGTATTCTACTGTAGACAGGTTTTTGTATTTGGGAAATACTCATTCATGATTGTTTGAGCAACTGTCTTAGCTGTTGGAGCTGAAAGCACAATGCTTGCACTGTCCTGCTTGTTGAGTATTAAAATGCTCTGTGCTTTTAACTGTGCTTTGATGCTCTGTGTTCTAAAGGGAAAAAAATGACCTTTTGAAGTTTACATCAGCACAACTCCACAACAAAACACCAATGAGCAGGTACTGAGGATGATCTAAGATGGGAAAGACAGGCATCAACCTTGGTAGAACCATACAGTTCCAGTGGAAAGATGATTGCTGTTCTGACATGTAACACCCACTTCTTTACAGAAAAATGGAACAGAGATGAGGAAGCATGGCCTCTGGAGAGTTGAGCAGTACTGTGGCCTCATACTCAACATCCCTCACGTTCATCCCAGTGCTTACCTCACACAACAGAGGCAAAGAAACACATATGTTGAACAAAGTCGACATATTCAGAGAAAAAATACAATTGAAAATTGAATTCAAAACTAGTGTGTAGCATTTTGAGGACTAAGTTCACCAGCCTGAGCAGAGGCCTGGCATCAGTCTCATCAAAGTCATCCAGTTCAAAGTCCCTGAATCTTCAAACAGAAGAGAATACCCAATTTTCAGATTTACTGTTCCTATCTTCCTGGTTACAGTTAAAGTGGGGTGTATTGTGTGTGTGAATAACTCACTGCGCTCTCAATCACCTTAGATTAAAGCTGTTTATTCTACTAAAACCTCAGGCATTCAGCCAGCAGTACAATCTAAACAACAAAGAAGAGATCAAAATGGTTAATGCAAAGATAAAGGCTACAGTTTGGAGATATTACCCCTCTATTTTGGTTTGGTGTTGACAGGATACTATAGAGGGTCTTACTTGAGACTCATGAGACCTGCTGATGTGCCAACAGAGCCAGCAGAGCCCATCCTTATGTCAAACAACACCTGTGATAAATATACAATGATTTTGTTAGATATCACATGAGTGGTTAGGATATTATTTACTCTTACCACATCTGAAAATGTTTACAGTCTAGCTAAAGACAGCTCTGCATACCCCAATGCCTTGTAGATTTCTTCCTTCAATAAACTTTATCGAAGTTCTGTTGTTGTATGTGTATATGAAAATAATCGAGCAGCACTTTGAACGTCCGAGCTGCGAGGGAATTATCTCTTCTTTCATAAAGGATGGACCAGTGTTTCCTATGCTCACAGGGATAATAAAATAAGCACCAAGGCTGCTTTGGTATTTAGAGAGTTTGACCAACTCTATGTTGGTTTCACCACTTACTTTCTGGACATTCCCCATTGGAAGGTTTCTAAGCAAAATAGACAATTCCACCAGACCCTCCCCGTCCAGAGCCTCTACACAATACTAAAACATTTTCTTGGAACTTTATACATGCAAAATCTTCAGATACATGTTGCTTTCTGTAAAGAGCCATGACCACCCAGGTGAGAATGTTCAATGGCCTCTATTTTTATTCATTCTCAAGGCTTCTGAAAAACACCCAGCTAACAATCTGTGATCACAACAGAAGCAACGTAGCCGTCATTTTATCACAACTCCACTGCACAG
Source organism: Odontesthes bonariensis (assembly GCF_027942865.1). NCBI lineage: Eukaryota > Metazoa > Chordata > Actinopteri > Atheriniformes > Atherinopsidae > Odontesthes > Odontesthes bonariensis. The sequence continues at coordinate 14,117,551 of NC_134515.1, read as the reverse complement.
TGTGATTTTGCAACAAAATATTGCTTTCCTGTTGGTGGTGCTGGGTGTTCACTGTCCCGTACAGTTCTACTGTGTTTCCCGCGGAGTCGAGTATTTGTTTGACACTTACTCATTGGACACTCTGTTCAACACTCTCTCTGTCATGGCCCATCTCTGAATATTGATATCTATCTTTACTGACCGAAGTACCTCTCCCAAGTCACTTTGTCCTTTACTGTTTCCACTCAAGCAAAGTCCATTATAATACTTTCTACTCCTATTTACCACGAAAGATGAAATATTTATGAACCCAGAGGCACATACGCAAACACACTAACTGTCTCCTTGCCTTTTCCCTCAAAATTGTTCTCCATTCATTATTTCTGCCCTACCTCCCACATTGTGAATTCATGAATTTCTGCCCTGCCATTCCCAATCACCTTTCAAGAAGCGGCAGACTGATTTGCCAAAGTGATGCAATGTCAAGACGCCGTAAATAGTTTTGCATTTCATCTGGACTGACAGCCAGAAGAGCATAATTTAATCCTGGGAGAATTTTGTGAGGTGCAAAGAAAGTCCCTCAGTCAGACAGTACAATTCTAAAAGAGACTAAATCATAAGAAGTATGGCGTACCTTTCAGAATGAATTACATTGTTCAAGAGTTTGGATGTTGAGTCTAAGACACAAGAGGATCTTTTGTGGGATTTTTGAGAGCAAGCAACATGTTTGAAAACCACATGAGTGTTGCTGGTGATTGGTAATGACACTGAGGAATTTAAAGACAGGGTTAGAGAAGCAAATACTAAAACAGAGCAAAGGAAATTCAGTTTATTTAATCATCCGAGCTACTCATGTTCTTCAGATAACTTGAATGTAAAGTACCGGCCCTCCACTCAGGTCATTCCAAGTTACCAGTTCCTTTGACAAATACAGGGAATGGTTATTCACAATGATGGTAAAATGGCTGCTGCTTTTACAAATTAATTAATTCAGCTCTTTAGCACTCACCCTACTTGTGGCCTCATTCTGCTGGGTTCCCACGTCTGTTTGCCTTTTAAAAAGAATCTGCATTTGGACGAGTGTTGTTCAGTCATGAGCCTCTGAGGTCTGAGAGCACTTCACCCCAGAAAGGGCGCCAATCAAAGCGACTTCAGGGAAAGTTGGCCACGAATTTGTCATTGATGGTTGTAAACTAAGCAAAAGACCAGTGTATAGAATTTACATAAAAACATAAAAACAATGACAGTTTTGCGTGTGCAGCTGTGCAAATTGTAATCACATTTAGTGTGCAGTGTGTTGTTGTTGCAGCAAACAACATTGTGAACAATTCAAATTGATCCCCAGGTTCAAATTACTGAAAAAAAAGAGAAAATTTAGATTTTTAAAGCTACAACAATTTTAAATCTTTTTTCTTCTTTTGTATGCAGAGAGAGGCAGAAAGGGAAATTTTGCTTTAGTTGATGATTCTTTTTTCAAATGAAGTTTGTTCAACACAGGCAGCATTTGTTGTTTGGGTCAAATGTTCCAACTTGTAGGATGAAGTGAGAATCACAATTTTGGTTAGACATGAATATATTTTATATCATTTTTTTTTTTTGTCAGTTCATGAGCATCCCTATCCATCTTTTCATTGTCAAAAACGTAATTAAGCTTTTGCCACACCAGTGGTGACAGAGAGCATTTAAATTTCAGTACTGGCAGCCTCCTCCGGCGCCCATGTATGATGCATATATGCAAAGCCCCATTTGTGTTCAATACCATTGTGTCTGATTTTGCTCTGTCTGCTATATCGCTTTATGGAACGAAACAAAAGCAGACACAGATAACGTTTCATGGTTTCTGGCAACATAAAACCAGAGCATGTCAAATGGAAGGATCCTTCAAACATGTTTTTTCCACAAAAGATTAAAAAAAAAGATTCCTGAGGAGACATACAAGTAGCAACATCTTTTTTCCATCAGTAAGCATCAGTGTATATTTGAAACACAATCTTAATTTCAAGAAGCACAGTGTCACTGGAAAGAGATGGAGGTTACCCACTGTCAATACTGTGGTCTCATTTGACTACAGGACGTTATATTTTGTTCACTTTCTCAGTGATGTATAAATGTTTAAACCAAGAGGTCTTTGTGAGGTATCCATGAAAAATACATTTGATATGTCTTTGTTTAAAAAGAAAGTCTTATTGACGCATATGAGGCTCTCTAAAATCCTGAGATACTGTTGTGTTGCACACGACTGACTTTTGTGGGACTCCACGAGATGAAAAGTTCTCAACACATGAATAAACACAACTTGAGGAGCACAAGTGAGTTTAAAAAAAAGTCCTCAGTACAGCTACAATATGAGATGCATTGTTGCTCAGAGCACCCAGCATTCCCAGCAACACCCTGACACCCCTCTCCTTTCCCACCCTCTGCCTCTTAGCCTGTATGAACCATGTATGGGAGTTTCTTTCCTGCTTCAAACAAGTGTTTCCAGAAGACACAGGGTTGCAGCAGCACTGACACCTTGAATGGCTCTTTCTCACTCTGTCATGACCCCTCTGTGCATTTATAAGCCTGCTTGTGAATAGATGCATGTAGGAGGGAGGTATTGAGAAGGTACCCCACAACTTAATTAAACTACTGAGCATGTCACAATGGTGCTGCAGGGGTTAAAGGAGGTCATTTGCACAAATGTTTTGGAGGGGGAGAGAAATGATCAGATGGAGGTGCATGTTGTTTTTTTCTTTTTGATTATTTACAACTCATAATCCTATGGGAGTCTTGTTTCCTTTATTATAACAGAAGTCTGATGGTGTCACATATTTCCCCCCCGATTACTGCCACAGCTCTTTAAACTTTGATCTCAACAGATCACACCCCTCCACACTGTGAGGACCCTTTACAATCCACTTTGACTGCACTATGTACTGTTTAGCATTGATTTTTAACCTGTAGGGTAAATGTTATGAAAGGGAGAGTTTAAAGTCAAATCATGAGCTTTTCCAAGCATCAGCAGGCTCATTTTAGTGCGTGAAACTAACCAAACAGAAGTAACAGTAAACAGAGAAAAGCATGCAGGATTTCCAAAAGAATTAAAACATATTTTCTAAAATTTTGTAAAGAAAAAATGACACTGTATTTCATATGGGTTTACAAAACAAAAGTCCAGAGACTATTTCCACTGCCACCCCTCCTGCCTCTATATGCAAAATTTTGGTGGTTCATATTAGTGTTTGCATGTGATATCAAGTATTTCTGAAACCAGTTCTTAACTAATACACTGTGTATTCTCATCTCAGATTCTAATGTTTTTGACAAAACTGCAGTATTTGACTAGTCTAGTCACATAGAAAACTTTGTATTCATGCTGATAAAGGCAAAAATGACTTCATATTTTGATGCAATATTTTACGAGTGTCTGTTTTAGCACAAGCCATGATGATTTTAATGCCCAATCTTAACCCCAGTTTTGATGTCTAACTTTAAGTGGTCTTTTGTGTGTGTAACGTAACAATTACACAGCAGCTAAAAGTACAAGGAAACAGTGATTGACCTCTAAAGTAATGATTCAAAGTAAAGTTTAAAACATGAGTGGTTGGAATGGAAGTCAAGCTTAGGTCAGGTAGACATTCGTTTTTGTTGTTCCATTCCCAAACATCTCTCATCTTGGGGACTTGCGGACATCGTGGGGACTTTGTGGGTTCTTATATATGATTCAATAGACATTTTGTTACTTCTTTGCAAAGTAGTCACAATGACACTGTGTTCCTCTGGGGAGTTATTTCATTATTCGTGTAGCACAGCAAAACATGAAAAAAAACCTTTTTGTGACTATTCAACATTTTGCTGTGAGATGATTTGACACTCTGAAAATGAGAACTGGACCAGTTTAAGTAAAAAGGCACACATACACACACAGAAGAAAATATAACAGTAACTGATGCAAATAGAACAGGCTACATTAAAAAAAAAATCAGGAACAGTGTTACTATGTAAGCGTGGAATGTTCTGCAGTTTATCTTGAGTTTGCCATGAATCCATCAATATCTAAATCAGCTTCTGAACACCTGTCTCTGCTGTACCTGTTATTTTGTCATTTGTTTTTAGATTTTAAAAGCTGAACATGAATATCTAACAATTTCTCTGAAACTATTTAAGGATGTTGAAAACAGATATAGGGTGAGATGTATCTGAGTGTTAAGTCATCAAAGAGATTAAGATAATTCAAGCTCATAAAGATCTCTTATATCTGCCTTATTTTGTGTTTTCGTGTGTTATAATTTATAGAGATGAGTCTTCTTATTGTCGCATCAACACAAGTTTATCTTGCTGCAGCTTGCTTATTTTTACACCTAAATGATGATGAGTTTCATTCTGAGTCATCCGTGGGCGCGCTCCTCCAGGTGCATCTTGTTTGGAGAGTGCTGGCTTTTATGCGTAAAGGAGGGGCGAGTTACTGCGAGCCACACGGCTCTCTCTCTCTCTGCTGGAAAGGCGTGGTATCTCTCCCTGTCCCTGGCTGGAGCAGGCTTCTGTTGGGCTGCTGCTGGAAGTGAACTGTTAAAGCGCTTAGAGCCAACTCAGTGAATCTTCTCAACAGCCCGGGCAGAGCGGCAGTCACTCTGTGGAGAGGACATCCAGCCGCTCGGTCAAAGACCCCTTTACGCGCCGGGGAAATCACCAGAAGACTCAAATGCAGGCACCGTGATTAGAAGGATCAAAGTAATTTTACCTTTCAAAATTTCTTGGCATATATTTTGTTTGACTGCTGGAAATTCAGCATCAGTGAGGAGGAAGAGGACGTCTAATCAGAAGAATGAAGGGATTTACACCTTTCTTCTTCAACATGATTGTTGTTGCGCTGCTTATCGTCACCGTCTCTGCAACCAAGATAAATGTGCCCCGACTGAGACTGTCCTACAAAGGTAATCTATCTATACTGTCCATCCTCACAGAGATGCTCTCATGACTTTTTCTGCGCGCGCCTGTCCGCAGGTGGCATTAATTGTCAGCTCTCCGTGAGGGGAGAAATATTTATTCTAAGTCATCGCCTCTTGATATATACAGTATGATTTTATTTTCCTCTGTTAACACTTCTACTTAACACCCAGCTCTTGTTTTAATTTGGACACTTTTCTCTTCGCGGTGGTCTGAGCTGGAAGCATTTAATCCGGGTCCGTGTTTTGGCTACTGTTTCGGGGGTTTATGTGTTTTAGGAGGCACACATGCTTTGCAGCGCAGGCAGGGTGTGCAGCCGGAGGAGATTTTGGCGGAGGTTCATCTTTCTGCGGTGAGATCCACCGGGGTGCGTCCGTCTCATTATACAAGTTTTATTAGGAACGGCAACCGCAACGAAATTCTTTGGAAGCGCATAACTTCATTATCATTTAAACTGCTAAATTGTAAGCTCAAGGAACATATTAAACTTCTACTTTTTTTTATTTTCATACATTATTTAGGAAGATTTTTTGCTGCTATTACGTTTTATTCTGATCGCATAAACCTTGAAAACGTCTTTTTGGTTTTGCTTTAAGACTGATTTGATAACTGATTTTCCAACTAACTACCTTTACTAACGGGGAAACGTTGCCATTGAGCCACTTCACATACCATGCCTCCTTTTCTCCTCTGCCCTCTCCACTCTGGGCCCAGTTGTTAGGCATGACTCATTCATGTTTAAGGATAATAAGCCAGTAAAGCGTGTGTTTAAGTGTTGTTGTGTGTTGTTACTAAGCTGGGCTCATTGTTTCATTTTATTCAGCCTGAAGCGGTTTAGCAATCACCATCAGTGCTATCACACAGGATTTCCTCCTGTTGAGTTTGCAGGGGAGAAGTCACCATCTGAGCTTATTGGTCTTCCTGTTGGCTGGACTGGATGTAAACACTGCTCATTGGAGAGAAAGAGAGACTACATGGTCTAAAAAGTGTGAAAGTAATTATTTTGTTTTGATATCGAGCTTGAAGAAAGAATTGCACCATAAAAGGGAATATAACGTTTTGGAGGACTTGCTTGTCTTCAGTGTGGTGTAGCTTTTTATGTGCATGTCCAAAACCTCTTCAAGTCCATGCCAAAGGAGTTCTGAGCTGTCAGAAACACTTCTTTTTGACACAGGATTTTCTTCTGTTACATTCCTACATCACTACGGAACAGGTTTGCATAATGTCTGTGCATAATGGCTTGTTTAACACAGCTCATACAGACAATTAGCAGCTGTTAGCTCACATCTCTCCAGTCCGATTAGACTGGGCCTACCAGAAGACAACTGTATATTGATCTCCAAAAGAAAAGGAATGCCTTACCTCCACAAAACAGGGGTAGGCCAAGGGGAGGAATTGGGATCATTGTGCCTCCATCTTCTGCTGTGGTTAACAGCTGGCGCCACCAGCTGTTTATCCAGAGGCACTTAACTCGTAGCATTTGAATGACTGCATTTTGACGAGTTATGGATTCAGTTGCTAAACCAAAACCTCTTTGTTTACATTTTGGCTTCAAGACAAATGAAAAAGTCCAGTAACTTGGAGGCGATATTTGTCAGATTGGCTGTGAAAAGGGGGCTCTTACACCTCAAATCTAAATCTAATCTAAATATTCACTATGGACCCTGGATTCCTAGAATTTTAATCTTGCAGATTTGACTGAATGATAATTTTGGTCTCCATTAGATAATAAGGGAGCTCCTGCAACATATTTGAGAAGTAGAGAGAGGGCAGAATCTTGCGTTATTGAACAAAGTCGGGTCCTGTGCAAACACGGCAAGTGGAAAAAGCAGTGCCCATGATTATGAGTCACTGCATTTTACTCACACAAAGCGTCTTTTACAAAACTGTGATGGAACAAAAAATAGCGGCAAATAAAACATTTTTCTTCCATACTTGTGATCAGCAGGACTCAACTCTTGCATCACGAGGAGTGTGGGAAGATCTCTCCCTCACAGATTCTCATTATAGACCTTGCAGTTCCTTGCTTCCTGTCTCGATGACCTTTAAGTTGGACCTCACAGTTACCCTTTTTGACATCATTTTCCACTAGATTAAACTCTTTCCTTTCTTATCTTTCTCACTAAATCTCTTCTTACATCAGATGTAAGGCTGTTGTGTTTTTACGCTTTGTTCAAATTTCTTACTTCTCAGTCTTAGATTTTTGACTTTCGCCTCCGTTTGTCTGCCCCCCCCCCCCCCCCCCCCCCCCATCAGCCTCTTCTGTCAATCCAGTCTTCAAAAGCCCCGGGGTGTTTGTACTCCCAGGAGGATTTAGAGGCAGGAAAAGCGGCCATTATCTTATTTCAATCAATTAGTGGGTAGAACTTCTAGCGGCAAAGAAGGCTATTTTTTTTCTTTCTTTTTTTCACCTTACAAATATGTAAACCCTTGTGGTTCTGCCCTCCGCTTCTTCTCACGTTGTGGTGTAGACCTGGTACTTATCAGGAAAATACAACCTCAGATATACATTCTGCATAGTTATTCAACAAAAACATTGAAAATGCAGAAGCAGCCTATGACTCAATATGACTCAATAACCCTTTTCACATATTGGTTGTGGCTTATCTGCTAAAAAAAAGATAAATAAATAAAATAAAAGATCTACTTGTTAACCTGCCGGTGTTTTGTAATTCACACATGCCAGACAGAGGGAGCACTTTCACACATCAAACCGGTGTCACAGAATCAGCTCAAGCATGACAATATTATTGGTTAGAGTGCCGAGTTATGTGATGCTGGCTTGTATTTGAAAGACTTTTACCAAAATATGTCCAGTTTTAACTCGTCCACAATAAGTCCACAAATTTATTTTAATCTTAGAATAGCTAACTCAAACAATGCAATGTCTTATCACTAAATTTATCAACAAATGATATAAGAGAATTTCACAACTTGTGATTATTTTAAAACCTAATTTAGGCTCTCTACTGCAGCAGTGTCCTGTCTGTGTTATCATAAGGTGACATCGAAGATTCATGGTATGTAATGCGTGTTGTTTTTGGCGGGACTCCCAGCCGGCTACATTCACATACAAGCCTCCCATCATCCATCTGTCTTACTCTTTCTTTCTTTCTTTGTTTATTTGTCCTCTGTTTTCTTCAATTTGCCCGCTTCTTTTGTTCATTTAAATCTCTGTGTGTACTTGTATGCTCAGAACTAACACACACCGACTTTAGACACACACTGTCTGTCTGATACAATATTCACTTTGTCTGTGAAACCCGTGGGGGGGCGGGGGCACTTGAAAACACAAACGTTCAGATTAGTGTCCCAATTTAATCCCATTGCATTCGCTTTCAGATGGAGAGAGTGTTTGTTTTTGCTTACAGCTTGTGAATTAATGAGTTTTTCTCAGTTGGCATCACGAAGATGCTTATACAGACGGGTGTTAGTTGTTCTTGGGCAGAACCGGGTAAACCGTCTCCAGGAGTCCGATGGAGGCTCTGGAACTGCTGGAATGTAGGGCGTCTCTGATCCTGTCATCTTTCAACTCTTTTCTTTGTCCATTCTCCATCCATCTTCATCCATCTTCTCTGCCCTGGATCGTGTAATGGCTCATTCAGTGCAAACTCTCCGGCTTTTCTCAAGTTCAGCTGAACTGCTCCCAGGGCTCTGATCTGATCTCGAACCCAGATCTGAAAAAAAAAAAAAAAAAAAAATGAGAGAAACTTGAAAGCTTCGTACGCAAGCCAACTGGCTTGTTTCACATGTTTTTCTCTTTCTTTCATTTCTTTCTTTCTTTTACTAGAATGTGTATATACACTTATTAGAGACATGGTAGGTTTTAGTGTTTCTGTAATAGTTGACGTGTGTTTGAACTCTAAAATGTCTCTTTAAAATAAAACTTATAGTCAAGGGGATTTTTAGCCTTCAGGCTCAATAGCCAATATTTAACAATACCTGAACAATGTTCCTGAAAGATCCATAAAAGTAAGACAATGTAGAAACGGTAAGAAACACACTCTTAAGTAAAAGTATAATGGAATTTTAACTGTATTGCAAGAAAACTTTGGTACTTTCTTTAAAATTTTAAATAAAGCTTGTCTTCTTAATTTACAATAAGTGTTTATATCCCAAAAGTTTTATTTGGGGCTTAATATGTATGTGTCTTTAGTGCTTTAAATGGTTAATATCATGTAATTGGGAACATTCATTACGTCTTTGCCAGGGCAGAGCGAGGGCTTGTATATTTGTCTTTCAGGAAGATTAGAAATTACCAGGAAGTCAGCAGCCCAGTCAGTAGCCACATTACACCGAAAGGTTCTCCACTTCCTTACCCCCAATGTAGTACATTAAGAACTGTAAACACTCATTGGTGTAATACACATATAGTATTTTTTTAACAATACAGTTCTGATGTTAAATCCTCATTTTTGCCCTTAAGTTTATTTCATGATTTTATTTAAAATGTAAATAAATCTGCAAAATGTAACAAAACTTACTAAAATTCTTTTAAATACACATCCACATGTCTGAAGTTCTGCTTTTGATAACCCTAACCCTGTTCTTGAAAATCTCCCATATTTGGTTTAGAGGCTACAGAGACACCATGAGAGGTTCTCTGTCTGGTATGTAGACCTGCTGACAGAAGTAACACACTTCATGTATCTGACACCACAGACATGATGTGTGAGGTGAAGAAAGAGTGTGTTGGGGGCAAAGAGACAGACCTTACATTTGGTGTAGATATCTTTGTGTGCTGAGTTGTTAGTACGTAGACCTTTTACACCAATTTGTATGTTTCTGTTTGGTAGGGTAAGGCACCAATGTGTTTGTTCATGCAAAATGTTCCTGATTAACATCTGCGTTTACTGAGTTGCTAGAATGTATGCGTGTTAACCATGTGTCACTGTGTGAGAGTGTGGCAGGCATAAAGAGTTTTTGCATCTGATGTGAACGTCTGTGTGTCTCAGCACATCACTTGTGTAGCGTGTCAGCAGCATCTCTCATGTAACGGCTCTCAGATGGCGACCTGGCAAGATCATAGACAAGATGCCGATGGAAGAATTAGAGACGGGGGAAAGGAGCATTGACAGTAAATGTGTGAGAGATGAGGAGGTGGAGATGAACACAGAGCCAGATCAGAGATCACAGATGGAAAGGAAGCTGGGTTGGGAATAAAGAAGATGTTTCAGGGAGAGTCTAAAGGATAAAAAAGGTGTGAACAAATGAAAGTGAAAAGGGAAAAACAACATCCTGTCATAAAGGACAGACACCACCAGAAGAACGAACCAGATAAACTAATGAGAACAGTGAATGAGAAATCCTTGATTGTTTCTCTTTGAACTGAACCACAACTTCTCATGCTGATAAAGAATAAATCCCACTGCTGGAAGCTTTTCCTGCTTATAAATTAAATGAAATGAGGCTCATAACTTGGCAAAGCTGACTTTAAATAGACCTTGAATATAAGTTCACAGTTTCCTTTTATTTTTCAGCCTTAACATAAAGTGAAAGCAGGTGCCTTTAAGGCTGTTATATACACTATTTTATCTTTTATTCAATATATGGAAAATATTTTTAAAAATCTTGTTTTTTAGACAATCAATGTTATCAAAAACATATGGTTTCATATAAATATAGAACTACATGTGTTCAATGCTACATTAATACTGAACTGTTACTATTAGACTAATCTAACCTTCGATTACATCAATTTAAAATCATCAAATGATAATTGCGATGCACTGGGCACCAGGTTTTTTTTTTTTTTTTTTTTTTTTTTTTTTGGTTTCATGTGAGGCATAATAACATTTAAGAAAATACTCATCCACTCCCACAACTTGATTTTTCTTCACTTTAATAAGCTTTGTTAAACAGTGCACTTTCTAATCATGTTTTAGTGTCAGATTAAGATTTTTGTCTTATGTGTTTTGGTGGTTGTTCTGTCACGGATTTTGCTTTACAGATATTACAAATTGCTGCTTGGGTCTTCATGACTTATTGAAAAAGGTATGAAATGCACTGTCTCTTGATAAACACCTACAAGTTAATCCTGAGTGATAAATCTAACACCGTGGCACATCCCTTAAAGTCCAAGGCTTGACTGATAAACTCATGCTGGATTTAGATGGCTTAGCGTTGGTGCAAAGCATGTCTAGATAAACACTACATTGATACCCTGAAAGGTCAGGGTGCACAGGACCTACAAGACTCAGCTGCCTCAACTAGGACTGCTGCATGAATTAAAACATGTGCCCCTAAAGCTGGCAGGGATCAACAATCTGAGGGATGAACTGAAGTGGGGAATGCCCATGAAAGAAATCATTTCAAACTGCAGCTGGGAAGGTAAAGCAAATGACAGCTCTTTCAAAGACTGAATGTAGAAGGGGAAAACACTGAATGATAGGAGGAAAAGGGAGCCTCAGACAAGATGGAAATACCAGTGGAGAGTAGATAAAAAAAAAAGAGAGGTCATGGTGGCGCAGAGATAAATGGATGGGGTTGAAAGAGTAGAGAGGAAAATGAGAGCGGTGGAAGAATGACAGATAGATGGATAAAGGAAGGAGAGGAGCTAACCTGAAGGCTGAAAGACACTGGTCTCTTTGAGAAGCAAAGGTTGTGGGTTCAAGTCCTAACAATGTGGCTTTGACAATCTGTCATGTAGATTACTAAGTACTCCACTTACACACAGGGATAATGAGAAATGTGTATGTATGTGTGTGTGTGTGTGTGTGTGTGTGTATGTGTGTGTATGCATCTAGGCAAAAAGCTGGAGTATCCTGTATCTTTTCTTTGTGAAATCTTTATGGCTATCCAATGTTATTTGACCAGTGTGTTACGTGAAGGGTAAAGAAATGCATGTGTGGGTGTGCTAAGAAACCAGCCAAAACCAACCTTCGTGTCCTCAGCAGTGATGGTTGTTTTTACACGAACCTTACAAATCACAGCAGTAGCCCCTCACCAAGGAGGGTTCAAGTCTTGAAAAACTATTTATCAATTCTTTCCATACTCTGCCACACCCTAAAGATCACAGAGACACAACAGCTTCCCTCCCAAGTGTCCTACTGTCCTTGAAAAGTTTGTAGCATTATTAGGAGCATTATTGGAGATTCTAATATTTCTACTCATTGTTGCCAAAACAGCACGTCATGGTGTTGATTTATTACAAGTCAGTGGGTAGAAGCCAGTGGAGGAAATTTAAGTGGGTTGGATTTATGGCGATCTGTTTGCAGAAGTGAAAAAAAATTTTTTATAACTGTTTTCAAATGATATTAAGAATTGTTTTAAAATTAGCCATTTATATCTGGATAGCATCCCTGCCATGGTGTTCACTATGTTGCAATATAGAAGCCCAGAATGAAGAGAAGAAAACAAAAAACTGTAGCTAGAGAGAGCCTTTTGTATTTTAGTATCCAGAGTGGTTGTCCCTTCATATTTTAACAAAAGATTAAAAATCCCTAATTAAAAAGAAATTAGGGATTTCAAGTGGCTTGCAGTCTACAGCTTTCCAGCTAGATGACACTAAATCCCACACACAATACAGAATTCACATGTAGAATCACCACAACTTTTTGTCAAAGACTGTTCAGTAACATGCCTAAGAGGTGAAAAAGAAAAGAGTGCAAATTACATCAAATTCACCAAATTTAACATTAAATGGTTTCTTTCTTGACATGCAACATGAGTAGGTTGGAGTTCTGTTTGACCTGCAAATCAGTGCGCAATATGTGAAACGCAAAGAGCTCATGTGGTGCCCATAATGAAAAAGGTGTTTTTTTTTCATTGTCCCTAACTTACCAACAAATACAGCATTTAGATGGTCTGACAACACTGAAAATCTGTGCAACTGCAGGATCAAAATGACAGTCCACATAATCCACAATGCTGTTTGTGGTACAGGATTCTTCCAAAGCTTCACAAATCACTGAGGAAACTTTATGCTTTCTTGAATGAATGTTGATATTGGCCTTACATGTCACAGTCTGCCAAATGCATGCAGTGCTATGGGGTTAAAATGACAGATTCCTTGGCCAGTGTTTTATGGTAAGTTTTGCTTTTCCAGCTTGTGGAAGTAAGGACCGTCCACCACTCCTTTTCCCTGACTGGGATAGACAAATAATGTCAGATTTGCTCACATATTTTCAAATGGAGACTTTAAAGGATGTCTATGTGCCTCGTATAGTTCAGCTTGGACCCTAAAGGAGAAATCAAACTCACAAAAAGTAAAGCTGAAAGAGAAAAATACACACAAACCCCTTTTAAAAACAAAAATGTTCTGTGTGTCCTCTCATGTTATTTTATTGTTCTACCATTTGGCATTTTGGCCTAGAGCCAATGTAAAGGAACAGAGAAACAGGCCAGAGGTGATGGGAACCCTCTTTAATGCAAGAATGGGGAAATTACACATTACACACACTGAGATGCTGCACTGAAACAAATACACCCTTTCATGTAGAAATCAATTAGTTCCACTGGAACTGCTGAAAACGAGGGCCAAGTACAAAGGACTCTACTATGGACTGATGTATCAATTAAACAGCAGCTGAGAGACATGCAAATATTGCAGTTAACAGATTCCAGAGGAAAAGCTCTGTTCAAGACTGTATGCATGAGTGAACCTATTTATCTTACTATTACTGATAAAGTGCTGCCAGATTTGTATTGTAACCAGCTGTTTAACGTTTAGCAGTTCACTTGGCAATAATCAAATCCCGACTTTGTTTTGCTAAAACCAAACAAATCAACCTGCATCTAGATGGATTTGGAATGCTCTTTGGATCCATTTTTTTTGTGCTGAATATTTTGTTTTACTCATTAAATAGTAATTTATTCTGTGCTCTTTCAAGCAGAAACTCCTTAAATCCATTAATGTGGCTTTTAAAAAACTTTTAATGGAAAGGATTCATTGAGTAACCAAGCTGATTATGTATTTTAATCAATATATTTGCATTAGAAATTAGTCAAATAATAGATGTAAAATGATATCCATACGCCGTGAAGATCTGACTAAAGTGAAGAACACAGAACTGAAATGTCAGACGTGCCTGCATTTAACTGGTTTTAGTTAAACTCTGTGTGAGGCCTCTGGCTTTGGCTGAAAGGTCTGTCCTGGAGTCGAAGGTCTTAGATGAGCCACCAAGAAGGTGATTTATGTGAGTAAAGTAATTTGTTAGAGTGATGTCCAAGAATGAAATCAGTGAGAGACAGTGCATTGATCTGTGTTGAGGATGAATTATACAGAAGAGAATAAGTGATATGGAGTAAGGAGGTGAAAGTGAAGAAGGGAGTGATTAAGAAAGGAAAGATGCAGGGATTAGAAAAAAGGAGGGAAGCAAAGGTCAAGTTAAGTGGAGTTTTTTTTTATGGCTCATTTTGCATGAGATAGATGAATGGAAGAAGTGTGCAGTATGGTTGAGTAATGGTGTAAGAGTGGCTTATAAAGGAGAGGAAGAGAAGATCAAAGCAGGCAAAAGAAGAAGATGGATCGAGAGAAAGCAACTAGCTGTCAGGGAGGGGGGGAGATAAAGAGAGAAAGAAGGCAGGAAGAGATGATGAAATAAGGGAGTGAGGGGCGGGTGAGGCTCAGGCTGAGGGTTGATGAGGATCGAGGGTGATGAGGTAACACCCTGTGCTGTGTTTTGATTGGCCCAAGAGGGGAAGATCAGGTAACAGGAACATTGATAGGTGACCTGAGACCACAGATGGATTAGATATCTGGAATATGTCAGTGTGTGTATATGTTTGTGTGAGAAAGATGGAAAACCAAAAAGATGGGGAGAGTAGAAAGGATAGAAAAAGTCTGATGTAAAGAAATTAGAATTATCAGGGTCAGCTGTGATGCTCATCTCACTTCTCATGTTGTTATCTTATGTGCCTGGCTGTGTTAAAATATGAGCTGTGTGGGTTAAATGACATCTCCAGCGAGGAGCAGGAACAGTTTGGCAGGATATCCCAGGATTTACTCCGTCATCAGTTATCTGGCATGCAGTATTTCTGCCAGGACAATTCCCTGCAAGTTTAAACAATGAGAGCAAACATCTGCATCGGTCTAATAGCTGTGAACTAATACCTTCCAAAGATCTTTAGAAATAAATCTGACAGATATGTTTCGAATGACAACAAAACAATACCCGATACCGTTGGTGATATATGCCTGTGTGCGACGTCATTTATGAAACATGCTCAATGACATATTTTACAGAATCAAAACAGGGACCTGATATAAAGAAGACAATTCTCTTCCAGCATATGGTAAATATGATGAACATCTCAGCATAGAAAAGACAATAAGCATGTCATGATTAAGTTTGTATGTATTGCTTTGAGACCCTGCAGCTGTCCTCTTTTCTATCTGCTGCTGAAAAGAAAACAGAAATTAATCAAATAATTCAACCTATTTGTTGTCTTGATATAAGCCAACTGCTTAAGGCAGATGGCCAACTTTGCTGGGTCTGGTTCTTTTGGAGATCTCTTCCTCTTAAAAGGAAGTTCTTCCTCTCCACTGTCACCTGTCGTCTCTTGCATGCTCAGGACAGAATCAAAATGAAGATTCAATGTGATTTGTTGGTTTCCTTTGCATAACAACTTTTTTTTAATGAATCTGCAATTTTTTAAATGTCATCACAGAAAGGACTGTATTGAACGGGTTTTAAATGAATTTGGTTGTTATTTGTAACGTAATTGAATTTAATTGGAGTAATGTGTACTCGATTAATTCTTATGTAAGGGTTCCCTTGTAAAAATAATGTATTTTATCCCCAACCATGACTGTTTTCTAACCTTCTAACAAAGTAATGTTATCATCTAAACCCAACCAGGAAGTTGCAAGTGTTTTAGTAAAGTGTTATTGTGGTATTGACGGAGAGTATGTTGGTTTTGATTTCACATTTCACAAAGGCCCACGGCTGAAAGTACAGCACTTAGCTGCTCCACCCCACCCCTATTTCTTGTCATCTTATGAGGACTTTGTGTCTTCTTAAATAAAAAAAAAATTAGAATGATGTCTGGTCCGATGTGGAAACTCTCATATTACCCATATTTATTGTCTGCCATCTGTAGGAGTGGTACTTTACAAAACACTGTTAAGAGCTGTAAGGAGAGGTATGAGCCAACAACTTATGTAACCCTTTCACTTGGAAGACTTGCTTCAATCATGAGACGCCAGTTAAAACCAAAGAAAAAAGTGTATATTTTCTTCACTTTAGTGTGACATTTTATCACTTCCTTGTTGAGTTTTGACAATAAGTTTATTTGGTTAGGGATTGAAATAAAAAGTACTTGATTAGAGTTAAGGAAAACAATATTTTTACACCACCACCATCAGGATAATGGTTGCTGCTTTCTTGGTTTAGGTTGGAGTTGGTAATGCATCAGTCTGATAACAATCATCGCTTAAACAGATTGCAACTTTTCACTGTTTTGATTAACATTTAGCTGTTGATGAAAGTTGATCAGATGATAGCTCTAGAATGAAAGCTTGGACAATATCCAACTATACAGTATATTCCACTTATGGGAAATAATGTGTGAAACAATGATCTGATAGTTTGTGGAGTTGTATCACTGAAGGAAAATTTCAAAATGAAAATGTAGACGAACACTAAAGCAGTCAAATTCACTGCCTGGCATCTATGAATGTTTAGAGAGCTTTCTGCCAATCCGTGACAAAAATAATGAGAAATATCACTACATAAGTCATATTTTCCCTGCAAGAGACACTGCAAGAAGAGGAAATGAAACAAGTCTTTATGACTCATAGTTTGTGGACCACAAATATTTGTACATATTATGTTTGCCATCTCAAAGATTGATCAAACTGTATTTGGTGTTAAAACTCTGTTTATTAGTATATAGACTGTCTGTTCTCATCTCCAAATACCTCATTGCTCAGACATGTTTAATATTACCTCAATTCTATAATTAACTCTTGCATACATTGATACTTGGCAAGGAAAATTTGCCCACATTAAAAAAAAAAAAAAAAGAAAAAAAAAAAATGAAAACAGGAGAAATTTAGACCAGAAAGGGATCCACCATCTAAGTGATTTTTCGGCTCTGATACATGCCTCTCCAAAAACTATGCCCATTAGGCTAAATTCAGGGGATGAGAGGCAATATGAGACTGGGAAGAGGAGGAGGAGTGGGCGTGGTGATTGGATGTGAGGTTGCTTTTTGTGCACACAGCAGATTCCAGAAATATTTGACACTCTGCAATAATATACAGCCGAGATCTAATGATACCCTGGGAAGTCTGTCAGCGGTGTAATGAGTCTAATGAAACTTTGTGAGTGTGTTTGTGTGTCAGAGCTCAAGAAAATAAAATGTAAAAGAGCAATATTTTGAGAAAAAAGCCTGACGGCGAGTTTTGACTGTTCAGATGTGAATAGGTGTGACTGAACTTATTGATTCATGATGGTGTGTATGTATGTGTCTCTGGTATGCTTTACAGGGGTCTAATAGGCTTCAGATGTGTCCCTCTCTCCTACTAAGCCAGCAATAACACTGATACTGATCGTGTATGTGCATGTGCCTACAAATATGCATAAAGCTGTCTTCAGTTTTACATAGCTTAAACTGTGCCTATGGGCAATTTGTACATTAGAGATGTCAGCACAAGATTAGGGGTTCTTTGTTATTCTTTGGCACTGTATCAGTTAATCTTAGTCTTTTTTTGTGACTTCTAAAAATGCCTTGCAGGGAAATCCTTAATTCCAACCTTTTTTTTTTTTTGCTAAATGCAGCCATGAATATATCAGCTGGAGTTTTTAAATGGTATCCGTTAGAGTATTTGCTGCAAATAAAACTATTTAATTCAAATTAAGTCTTTTTTAAAAAAAACATTTTTATTAGTACCTTCTGAAGCTCTTCGCCAAACTCTTTTGTTTGATGGTCCTAGAGTTTAGCTGTGTATATAACTTGTACAAACTAGTATTTGTGGCTTGCTTAATTGTCCTTCACTTCAAGAGAATTCCAGTAAAACATAACAAGACCCACATGTAACCACTGCTGCATGTTTTTACACAGGGAAACCCCTCTACTGTCCATTGTCTGTTTCTTTTTTAGCTGTATTTTTGAATTCATGACTTTGATCTGAAGCATGCAATACTGCAGCATCGGCATCGGTGTCTCTTGAGATTTTTTTTTTGAGCAACAGATTGTTTACTTATTCAAAATACAGTTTGACGTTATGCACAATATTTCAATGGGCTTTTTTAGCTGTGTGAGTTGGATGAAAGCAAGTCATCAACAATTTAGAGTGGTGAATTATTTTTGCTTTGTTCACTTTTAGAAGAAGGAAAAAGAGGAAGAGGAGCTGCATGTAAAAGTTCGAGCTCACTGAGAGATCTTACATTTTAGATACCATAATTTTAACAAAGTTCTCAAACCCCAAATAGATTGTATGGCTGTTTTTTGTTTTGTTTTGTGATAATCATTAAAAGCCAAATTGTGCAAAACTATATAAAAACTAAGCAGTAGGTATATAACGTGATAATCATTGATGATGCAAAGCAGAGGAATTTTTAATCAAAAATAGCAAAGCATAAGTCTGGTAGGTGTTTCTTTACGTAATATGATTAATAATAGGTGTGGGGGATAGAAAATGAGGGAGCCGCTTGTAGGAATATTAGAAAATGAGCGCAGGAAGATCAAACTCTGGAGTGGTGGCGCACTGCTCTACTGTGCAGTGACATCTCCACAAGAGGAATTTGTGGACACAGTGAGCAAAAGCATATTTTGAGGACTAAAAGAATAATTCTTCGAACTTAAGTATGCTCCATTACACTTTGGCCTTGTGTTGCAGCCAGTGCCACAGGGGACATTTCACTGGTTCAGGGAAGAATGGATTTTATTAAGTATGAAATAAAAAAAGACGATGGTTTCTGCAACAGGATGGTGACCCTAAACCCAACTCAAAATCCACAGCGGAGGTGAAAAGAGGTGCAAGCTGTGGGTTATGGTACGACTCTCACCATCAAAGCCCTAAACATCATTAACAATTTGTGAATTGACAGCACTGAGAAAAAGCAGTATAAGAATCCTACAGAGATTTGTTTCTCTTCTACTTCTACTTCGTACAAGAAGTAATTGGCTGAAAAGTTTTTTTTTTTTTTTTTTTTTTAAGCTATGATATTTGCTAAAGGTGGTGTTACATGCAGGGTTACCAAATGTATGTCTTAGGTTGTTTTTCATTATTTTGCAAAAGATGTAATAGAAGAATTTATTTTTCAAATGAAATCAGGTTTTTTAATCACTAATCACAGAAACAGACATTTTGACTGGGATGCCCAAACTTTTGTATTCAACTGTTTTTTTTTTTTTCAATCTCTTGTGGGTGCTTGATAACGAATAATGTGAGAATCATACTGACTGTTCCTTTAGGGAACTTCATGTTGGCAGAATAATGAGCGCTCTGGCCGTTAATCTGTCCATTCATCTTCTTGTTTGCACTGGCCAGGATGTAGCGTTCTACCTGGATACTTCTGCATGTGATCTATAGTCACCAAAAACCTAAACTCTATGTTTTTAGATCAAAGGGGACACCTACGCAGACAAAAAGAACGTCCAAACTCCCTGCAAAGAGGCCATAAAATATGATGGAAATAACAGGTGCAGATTAAAGTTTGCTCAGAAAACTTTTCAAACTTCCTTGTTGGAGGGGAAGTTCAAATTCTCCAGTACAAATGCTGCCCTCACTTTCCTCACAGTTGCACTGGGTTTCATTGCATTGACCATTTCATCTCAGTGATGTTCTTGGAATCTTCATTCAGAAGTTTGATAACATTTAACTGGTCCTTGTGTGAGGCATTGTCCATGAAAGCTCTCATATAGATTCATTTAGAATCAGCAGTTTATATTGGAATGTCTCACTCCTAGATTTGACAGGGCAGCACAGCTAAGCAGAACGCTGACAATGTAAACAAATCTCTAAATTAATTATTACATACACATCTCTACAGTTGCTTTGACTGCTAGCTGAGGTTTGACACAGTGAAAACCAG
Organism: Odontesthes bonariensis; assembly: GCF_027942865.1. Lineage (NCBI taxonomy): Eukaryota > Metazoa > Chordata > Actinopteri > Atheriniformes > Atherinopsidae > Odontesthes > Odontesthes bonariensis. The sequence continues at coordinate 14,097,662 of NC_134515.1, read as the reverse complement.
ATGCTGTTTCGCGTGTCACTTTGGTTTGGCACGGCTGCTTGTTTGTCTATGCAGCGTCGACCAGCTGCCTTTAGGGAAATGATACACATTGGAGACAGATGTTTCACCATGGATGCCGTCAGGTTTTTGCAACATGGTCTGTGGGTACAAGATGGATAAAAAGAAACACGAAGGAGAAAGATCAAGTTGCAAATCGGGAGAGAGTCAGGAAAACGGATAGACAGACACAAGATGAAACAGAAGATATGGTATTTAAAAGCGACTTCAAAAGATGAGAAACAAGAGGGCATTAAAGATGAATAGACATAGTATGATGGAGAGTTAGGAGAAGTTAAACAGATAGATAGAAGAGAGGTGGGGATGGATAGTCAGCAGGAGTCAAAGAGTTTGATGAGAAGTGAGCCGTTGGTGTGATTTCCACCGTGGAGCGATAACAAGCTACAGATGGAAGCTGTTACCTTTCCTCTGTGTTTGCGTGTGCATATGTGTCTGTGTGTGCGTGTGCTGTAATATTTATGTGCTTACATTTTTGTTTTGGTTTGAAGGAAATATGTGTATACATGTGAATGATTTATGAGATTTGAAGGCTGAAAGGAAGAGAAGGAGACATCATGCAGGGATCTGCTTATGGGTCTTGTATATGTGACAGAGCAAACTCAAGAGAACAAATTCTGCAATAAAAAGAAGATTATAAAGCTTCAGCTTTGCAGGGGGATTAGATGAATAATCTCACAATTTATGGATGAAATTACACTAAACCGGAACCTACACATTGTTGGGGCTAACATAGTGATCAAATGATTTGTCAAAATCAACTTTATGGATTATGCAGCAAAAAACTTACCTCATGCGCCCTTCTAGTGTAAAATTAGATACAAAATTTTCATCCCAACATTAAGCTATGCTAAAGCTCAAATAATGAAGCCTTCTACTGACTGAGCGACTGTTGTTTATCTGGAGCAAAGAGGTTTGACCCTGGAGACAAACCAGACTGTGGTCTTGACTGCAGCGCTGTGGCTTCATACAACAATTGGGGGCATTTTAGATGCAAAATGTTTCCCTGCTAGACTCTTCTCCTGTCACACAAGTTGCATTCAGTAGGTAAGGTTAAAAAAATAAAAAATAATCGAAATCCAAGCCATTTAGTTCTTCACCTCCTCCTTCCTTATGATTATGTTTATGCATTCAGCAGACGCTTTTATCTAAAGCAACTTACAAATGAGGATATAACATTACAGCTAATATCAAAGCTAACAATAAGATACATAGAAGGAAAACCACTAGTCAGACTCTGTCAGAGGCGACAGGGGTGACAGTGTAGAAATAGAGTGCAGGCATAGAGGGAAGTACAGAAAGAGAGAGTGCAGTAGAGGGGGCAGGGAAGTACAGGGTAAGTGCTAGGATAGGAGATGCTCTCTGAAGAGCTGGGTCTTCAAGAGTTTCTTGAAGATAGACGGGGACGCCCCTGTTCTGGTTGCACTAGGTAGGTCATTCCACCATCGTGGAACAACTCATGAAAAGAGTCTGGATTGTCTTGAACGTGGTGTAGGAACTGCGAGACGACAATCCTGTGACGAGTGGAGTGACCGAGTCGTGACATAAGCCTTTGGAAGAGCATTCAAGTAGATGGGAGCCATACCATTAAGCACTTTGTATGCTAACATCAGTGACTTGAATTTGATGCGGGCAGCTAAGGGTAGCCAGTGGAGCTCAACGAACAGAGGGGTGACGTGTGCTCTTTTAGGCTGATTGAAGACCAGACGCGTCGCCACGTTCTTCTGGACCATCTGCAGAGGTTTCACTGCACAGGCTGGGAGACCAGATAGGAGGAGCTCTTTTTTTTTTTTTTTTTGCCCATGATAAAATCCTAAAGACTGTTGCCACTGAATTTTCTTATGTAGGAATGAGATTTAGTATCAGGAACCTGCATAGGAAGTTTGAGTTAACATTTTTTTTACTGGATTATGTATACTTTCTCATGTCTGGCCTCCTGACTGTCTTATCTGCTCTTTGCAACTTAATGTGGCTTCCTTTATAATTTTTTTTTTTTTTTAAAAAGATCATGGGTGTGTCTTTAGTGAAGAGACACTTGAAGAAACACACAGTTGTATGTCTGATGGAATTATGAGCGGAATCTTTAGTAGCCTCACTGAACCTAAGAAAACCATAGGATGGGAAAACAGTTTTAAAAATGTATACATGTAATGTACAGTAGTCATGTTGATATATCGGTGTTACAGATGGAAAAGGATTAACAACACATTTAGATTTTCTGATTTAGAGAACTTACACTAGCCATAATGCGTAATATTGCTCCCAAGAATCATGAGAACAACAAGCAGAGAAGATATACGTTCCCAATGCAGAGCAGAGTTAAAAACAAGTGTGTATATTTCAGTTTGTAAGTACTTATTTTGTGATTTGGCATACTGACTAATCATAAAGGAAATAGGAGTTTATTTGAATGTGTATGAACTGCTAAGCAAATAGATACCCCATAGCTTTGAGAGTTGTTGAGGAATGCACAAGGGATAAGCTATTTTTTTACTTGCTTTTCATCTTCATTTTTGAATATTAGGGACACACAAGCATTTCATAATTATGCCTTAGAGTAACCAAACCGTATCCATTCTTCATAATATTTGTTATCAAAACAAAGAAGTGTGTTATGAACATTAGATCTCATCCCAACTCCAACATTATTTGTTAAACACTCACACCACAAGTATACTCACTGAGCCCACGCTCTTGTTGTGAAGGTCAATAGGTTTTGTTGAGTATTGCCTTTTGAGTTTCTATGTTTAGTCTTAGTTAGTTTTACTTTCTGTTCTAGTTTGTTTGTGTATTTTCCCAGTGAATTTTGTCGAGTTTGGCTTCCTGCTGTAGTTTCACCCCAGGTCTCACTTGCTGATTACTCATTGTTTTTGATTGCTCACCTCAGTGTGTGTGTATATATACCTCTTGTGTTTCATTGTCCTGTGTTACATCCTTGTATTCTGCCTGTTTACCCCGGCTTGGGTTGTTGTTCTCAGTCCTTTTGGATTAACGTTGGATGTTTGTTCGAGCCATTTTGGATTTCCTGCTCTGCAGTGCCTTTGTTTTGTAACTCTCATTAAAGTATCATCTGTTCTAATCTCCTGCCTGCTGTCTGCGTTTTGGTCCTCCCTTAACCACATTCTTATGACACTTGTAAGTTTGCCACAGTCGCTCTCAGAATGAAGGTCATCTTGTGGCTCAAAGCTGCTTGGACAGAGTTAAGCTTGTGGAGACTAACAGTTGGCTGAAGATGTGAAGAGGTCTCTACATGTTATGCTGATAAGCAATATAATAGAATTACTGATTTCTTTATCCTGCCATGACTTTTGGCAGAAAACCATGGGGTTGTAACATCAAGCCAAAGCGGAAGTGCCAAAATTTAACTCTTTAAATGGCCACTTGAGGCTTACTCCAAATGCTGGTTAGCCCACTTTAACAACCCCCCACCCCCCAAAAATGCAAATTTCCCCTCTTGTGTCATAACAATTTATCCCCTGAATATGACCACAAACAACAGAATGAGATCCATTTAAGGATTTGTACGCACAGAAATGTTCCTTTGTGTAAAGACTGGGCTTTTCAATCACATATGTGTAAATACTTAGCCATGCCATTGCTTTTGGTCATATTCAAAATCCATACATGGTCAGGAATAATTTGAGGAGCTGGTGATATTCTTACCATTTTTTTTAAAATAATTAACACGGTTTGAGCTACAAATACATGCAATGTAATCACAGGCAGTCACACCTCCGGACTGAGTAAACTATCAAAAGTCTCTTTTACAGTGTGTTTACAGGGGCTGTAGAATATTTATTCTGACCTATGAGCTGAAGTTGCCACCATAATGCCGATGTTGTCAAATAAATTTGCATAAAATATAACTAACATCACACACCAGGTACTATAAGGTTAATTAAAACATTTTTGTTGTCAAACAAGATTTTCTGGCTAAATTCTTTAAATTATTCAGTCAACAAGCATTTCATGCAGTTTGTGAGTACGTTTATTAAAACTATTTATTACAAACTACTGCTATTTTGCTCCTTTGATGCTTTAGAACCAAGTAATATTTGTCAGCCAGAAAACCTTCCATGGTCGGTGTGCATCTGCATGGACTACAGGTGCTCCTCTTTAGGGTTTTCCATCATATTTTTCTTCTTACCCGTCAAGTCCAACAAATCCATCAGAAATCATTATTGCACCCACTAGCTTCCCCGCCTGTTCCTCTTCCCACACATTATTTTCTTATTCTTTCCAGCTGCTAACTGTTGCATTACTCATCTTCTATTTCCAACTCTATCTTTTGTTCTCCAACTTTGTCTTACTCCCTCTCTTTCTTTTGTATCCCTGGTACCTCCCCATTTTATCAATCTCCTCCTTGCCAACAGCTTTAAAGTTTTGTATTCAAGTCAAAAATCTTTCCTACACAACTATTCCTCTCAATTCTGTCTAAGGAGGATTTATCATCAATGTATCAATATTTATTAGTCTTCAATATTGGTAAGCCTCAGCAGAAGACGGTTTCACCAGAATTTCATTCTGATATGAATCTGGAACGGAGTAAAAGATGATAAAGTTTTTAATCGTTAAAAAAAGAGTTTTTTTTTTTTTTTTTACAACATTGCAGCAGTTTCTTCTGCACTGGTCCGGGATGAGCATGTTTAAATGAATTTGTGTTCCTTAAGGTTGTGTCTGTCTGATGAAAGAGTTAAAAAAGAAAAATTTGATTGTGTGCTTTTCATAGTCAAATATAATGATAATATAATGTATTTACTAAGATTTGATTTAGAAATATTACTTGAAATTATTCATTTAAAAGTACCAGTATGTGCCTTTAACGTCTCCAAACCAAAAAATTGGAAGTTTGTGATAATGCATTACTCTCTGTACTTTTACAAGTTAAACAACAAAGTATTCATCTACCCACCGGCTCTACCTGCTTTGCCCTGCAGATTGTCGCTGTGGGATGGAGTCTGTCCTTGAGGACTCTGATTGAGAGGTGGTCACCACTACAATAAATCAAGTGATCTAAAACAAGCAAATGACTGAGAATAATCCTTACTTGTCTATAAGGAAGTTTATGAGTGTGAGAAAAAGAAATCTCTAACAAAAACAGATCAAATGTGTGTGTATGTCTGCAAGGCCCCATTGATGGACAAGGTGTCATGGGGCCCTTGGACTTCTCTGTCAATACCCTTCCTCAGTGGTGAGTGACTTAAGCCCCTTTCTCACCATGTGTGTGTGTTTGTATCTGCATTTTGGCCTGTGTGTATTGGCTTGAGTGGCAAAAAGTGTGACGGATGAATGATGAGAGATGGGCAGAAAGCCGATTCAGCCAGGAGTTTGACATTCCAATGGTGTCTTCTCTCACACTTCTCTCCTGATATCTTTACCTTGACAGAAAGGGAAAGAAACCAGGTGATAAAGAAGATGATACAGGACAAAAAAGTAGTCAGGCTTGAAACATGTTTGCGTGACATCTAAGTTTTAAGAGACTGAGATGCAGTGGGCTTATGGCTATGTGTATACTCTATTGTGTGTGTGTAAAGGATTGAGAGGAGACACCCTGTGTCTAGCTGAACTTCAATTCAACCCAATCCCCACCACTCCTGCAGAGCCGGCGCATCAACCTTTCGACTTTGAAGCTGCTGCCAGATTGCTGTGGATTAGTTATCTTGATATTTTTAATGAATTATTGCCCATTTTTCTTACATTCAATTAGAATTTAAACACACCGTGTTGACCATTTTTTTTTTGGTACTGTAAATATTGTTAGAAGAATGTGTTAGCAACAATTCAGCGCGTTTAAATACACAGTTGAGTTGAGCCATGGTTACAGTTCATCCAGGCCATTTAACTGCACCACCGAGTATACATACGCAGGAGTAGAATTTCATAATTATGGACTGAAATATGTTCGATGCTGCGACGCTTTGGACTGTGTGAGCTAACAGTGGGAGTTCATTGTACATGTGAGTATAGCTGAATTCACTGGAGAGACGTGTTTCTTGACTGGAGACTGTCAGATAATGCTGTGGTTATAAAATCCGAATTTTATTTGAGCAAAGTGACACTCTGGGAATTTTTTAAATGACTGCAACTTGCAATTTTATTGAGAATTCAGCTCTGTTCAACCATCCTATGTTTTTTAAATAAAGAATATTTAAAAAGATGGAATTGTGGAGCATGTGAGGAGCATCTAGGCTCATTTGAGTCAAATTGAGCATGTATGTGCAGGTGTTATTGGACCTCCAACACCACTGGGTGTGTTAGTCTGGCTTTCAGAGCTTCATTTTTGTCAGATTTTGATTTGACTAACATGCATTCATGTATTTTTAACTTTGGTTTTGGTTTGATTAATAGAATAATTCTCTTTTTTGTTCTGACATGTAAACGTGTAGACTGTCACATTGCGATGCTCCAAGATATCAAATTTTGTCCCAAAACCAAAGGTTAATGTCAGTCAGCCTCCTGTAATAGTACTGACTAGTTTTGTGTGGTACTACTTGGTTCATTTAATCAGATAAAGTTTGCCCTTGTCTTGATTGAAAGATGCTTTATCTAATTACCTAACTCCTTATTTATTTGTCTATTTTATTTTTTGAAAATGCCCTTTTGCAAACTGTTTCTATGGATGACTTCCATCTCATGTGACAGGTTTGATTGTCATCGGACTAAGGAGACAATTTAAAATTTGTTACATTACAAAAGGCTGAAGATTAACAGTTAAAGAGGCAAAGATTATAAGCAAAAGGAGTATGTGGTGATAATATTCCATGGACTATCTTTAAACCCTCAACCTCAACATTTAGATGCATCATGCAAACTCAAAATGATGGATGTGTTCATGTTTCTTGGTACAAATTAGTGTGCTGGATCAACAGCATGAGAGGATATTGAATCTCATGAAATGTTATGGAAAGAGAATATTCTCACTGAGTCAACATGCACATTAACAGAACTGGGGCAATGGTTAAAAAAATGTTTTTAGTCACCAGAGCTCACCCCCCCTCTCCTCTCTCTCTCTGCAGACCTGCTGTCCACTAACAGGTCATCCATCTTCAGTGGTCATCATGGCCAGCTCTCTCTTAGCACCGTCTTTCTGGATGAGTACCGTGACCGGCTCTTCCTGGGAGGGAAGGACGTTTTATATTCTCTCATGCTGGGTCCTGTCAGCAGTGAATCCAAAGAGGTAAGGTTTCTGAACACAGGCAACAATTTGTTATTCGATCTAGAGCTCTGATGTGATTATGGAGAGGGAAGTATTTACTGTATTTATCATTTTGTACTTATTTAGGTTGTTATGAGTCTACATGACTTAAAATATGCTGTTTTTTTTTTTCCTTTTTTTCCCCTCAGAATTCTCCCTGTGTGGAACATCTGTTTAAACATTCTTTATTATAAATCAGGCAAAAATGTGGAGGATGAATGACATCTGTCATTTTATACAACTGCCCAGGGGGGGAATGGTTAATATATATATATATATATATATATATATATATATATATATATATATATATATATATATATATATATATATATATATATATATATATATATATATATAAAGTATTCAAACAAAAAAAACTAAGAAAAGACCCAGATTACACATTTTTGGAGGATAGATTTGTAACTCTCAACCAAAAAATGACATACAGTATATCTGTCTGCACCACCAGTTCTTGCTTTATGAACAGGGGCCTTTTAATCTAAACTTCTGTCAAATTTTATGTCTCACTTCCTTTGCCAAAACATGTCTACCCTTCCTGATGTAGGAACACCTGTAAAAGTGCAGATACTCATAAATCTGTCAAGCACAGTACTTTGCTTTTAATCTGCACATGTACTTGCTTTGCTCATTGAGTCCTGTTAAACACAGTGGTGATGCTGTTAAAGCAAAAACAGAGAGACATGAAAGGTGAATTTCTTTACAGTACGATCCAGATTTCCTCTCAAGCAAGAGTCGGACAAACAACAAGAAAGAAAAGCAAGAAATGATGTTAGAATGTCATTATGATTTCATTGTGTAATCATTCTTCACACTACAGTGATTGCAGCATTCTGTAAGGACTGTAATTAATGGATATTGCCATTATACAGTCACACAAATCTGTGCATAAATGTGTAATTTGTGTAGAGGTGTAGATTAGTGTGGATGGATTAGATGGATGTTCCCAAGAATACAATGATATTATGAGTGATAAATATATCAGTGACATTGCCAAAGGCTTTCACAGGGAGTAAAGTTTTATGGAGGAACTATATATATTGTAGTAACAGACATGATGTGCCTGAGATCAGTAAGCAAACAGTTTCAGTGTTTGGGCTCTAATGGAAAAGACCCAACGACCCTTTGCCAAAGCTGTAACCTGGGAACAGTTAGCAGGATAGAATCTGTGGATCTGAATGGTTGGGAGGGAACGTATCATGTCAGTAAGGCTGACATGTATTTGGAGGCAAGGCCATACCAGGCCTTTAAGGTGAAGAATCAGATTGTAAAATCAATATAAAAACCAAGAGGAAGTTATAGATGGAGAGTAGTGATGCCTCGGCTTAATTCAAGAAGCCTTGATATGGCATTTTAAAAGCAAAGGAGAGATTTATATCTCCCATTAGAACTAAATCAATAATTTGTGTAATTTATTCTGTGGAACAGTAGACCCTGATGAGTCTTGGTATGATTTGTGGAGTTAGGGAGAATTATCTCAAGAGATTTCAGTGTGTTTTTGTTGGAAAATGTTGTCATCAAGGAAATTGGTTCACATTAAAACAGCATTTCAATTCACCAACATGTGTTTCCTGGATTGTACAGGACAAAAATAAGTCTGAAACTAAAAGCCCCAGCATGCGCCAGCACTTTAGTAAGATCTGCATTGTGTGTAGGTAAAGTGTGGCTACTTGTGACGGGTGGAAGAGGCTGTGATGACACAGAGTGCATGTGTGAATGGAGAATTCAAGAACACAAAAACAACAGATGTCCACCTCTTACTTCTCCCTCAGTTCTCGCTTCCTCTCACTGTGATATGTCTCTGCTTACGGTCACGCATACGGTCAGCTTGTTGACATTCTAGTGTGCTGTAAGCTGTCAGAATTCTAACACACCATGTGTCTGTCAGAACCAGCTTCGTCAGCTCAGGAAAGAAAAGTTTATTAATGGACACACATCTGCTGATAAAACATCTCCAAAAACAAACAGAGGAAAAAAACACAAGATTATTCAGACAGTGTTTGTCTTCACACGGTGGGTTATTTGTCTAAGTAAATCATGTTTATGTTAATATTACTATGACAACCACCATCCTCGTTTAAAAGCTGTAAGCATCTCAGCTGATCCTTGCATCATTTTGTGAAATTTGAGGTCATTTGCAAATTGAAAGAGTAATCCAGCATATTTGGAAAGTATACCTTTGGCCTGAAGTTGAAGTTTTCTGGTATTTCTATTCAATTATTTAAAAGAGTGAAGTTTAATAACTACAATAACGAGACTTTAATCCGGTAAACTAATCTTTGGTCCTCCAGCTCAAACTCTGCTTTTATATCTGGCATTTAAACCTAGTTTATCAACCTTTCCACTCAAAACCTGACCAACAATGTTGTTATGGGAAATAAATGTAATTACCAACAACAGGATTTAGCTTAAAAGTCAGGCGGCATTAACAAACCATGCAGCCTGTATCCACCCAGAACTGTTTCCACCCCTCTTATTCAAGGTATAGAAATTCCCTTGATGGTAATTACTCTGAAAAATTAAAACAAACTGGCGATCCATTTCATTGCAAATATTTCATATGATATAAAAAAAATGTTCCACTTTGCCCGTGCTGAAAGATAAACACATTTGATTGCTATTTGATATCCTACCTTTGGTTGTTCTATAGGAAATGTTCAGTCTTGCTTTTAAGCCTGGAAATGTGATTGGCTATCACAGACGTTTCATATGTTTCAGCACGTTCAGACAACTGGTTTACTTTCTACAGTGTTTGCTTACGTTCATTGAATCGAGTGAGGTGTGCTGCCTTGGTGATTCTAGAGATGGCATCTAGCCCAGCTTACTTAGCATTGCTTAACTCCAGAGTAATCCCCCTGGCCTGAAAAGAATACTGTGTTCGAAGTGGAGTGTTGATAAAGGCAGAGTGTGTGTTGAAATTGAATGTTTCTCTTTGGGGCCACTTTTTTTTTTTTACAGAGTTTTACATTGTTTCAGCTCAATAATTAAACTAAGCAAACCTGCCCGTGTTTCATCCTCATGGCATGTTTCAGTCTACATGTACTAGGCTGACTTAGAAAATACAAGAATTTTTATATTTTATGTGCAAACGGAGATTGTCAAACCTCCGGCAGGTGATGTGCATGCGCATATAGGTTTATAAAACCATACATACACTTAGCTTTATAAATCTGTAAAAAATATGCATATATTTTGAGCTGGATGGCCAGAATGCAAAGCATCCTCACGCACTGAAAGAAAATAAAATCTGGTTACAATAATGTTTTACTTCAAAATGTATTGGCTTTTTAGTTTGGTTTGGATACGAGGGTAATATCCAAGAAAAACGGTTGCTAATTTAGGTGAACAAAAACACTAAGAGCTGGTCTAGGTACCAAAATATGCCTGCAAAGATCACCCATTCAGCACTAAATGTACTACATATTTTCTTTTCTTACCATAGTGATTTCAAAGAACTTTACACTGTTGTTGTCAAATTCACATATCCACACATCCATGTCGATTACTGGACAGCACACACTATGATCAAAGACACATCTTCCCTAACTACTAAACTGGTGAATTTTTGTCCCCTCCTATCCCCACAATCCCTACAGTCCCTAACATTAAAGACTCCAGAGCATTACCCCCAGTGAAAGAGACATTTTTACACATTTTTCACACATAACAGGTTATAACAACAATAAATCTATAAACTACAAATAAACATATTTCAGGTGTCTTAGTGAGCCACATGCTGAGAGAACAGTATCATGAGCTTTTCCATTGGTTCTACAATTCTTTGAAACTCTGCTGGAGGGATACATTGACATTGAAATAAAAGGCTTCCCAGAAAGCCCTCAGAATTTAGAAGGCCAAAGGTTAAACTAGTTTCTTGCTTCAGTGTCACATATTATATGCACATAGAAATGTCTAAAGTGACTCAGATTTGTAATATTGGAGGCCAGTTGTCAGTCATTCTGATTTACAGTCCAAGACTGTTTTGATTCCAGATTTATGACAGAGGAGATACAATCTCTCTTACAGTTTTACTGCTGACATGAAGTACTTGTGATAAGTTCAAGAAGAGAATGTGGCTCTTTTTAAGCCAACAAGGCACTTTACTGCTTCTGATTCATACTCTCTCTTTAATATCATTGCAGCTACATGTATATACAATACAGTCCATACGCACAATGAGTCAAAATAATGTCAGTCAGGATCATTTGATTTCCCCTGGTTGCTTTTCTCCTGGTTAGCCAAAACAAATGGCAGTTTCCTTTTAGACCAGACAAAGACTTATTGTCTTAGGCAGTCTGCACAAAACAGCAGTTTTACCTACGTCATTGAAGTTCAACAGAGATTATTTTGGGCTTTACTCTTCAAAGACAATTTCATTTCATGTTATAAGCACAGAGAGCAGTGTGAAAACTAGTTCCATTGTGTCAGGTCCATTTTTAATTCTCTTGAAATATAAGAATACGAAGAAGGGGCAATGACTTTACTGTGTAAAACATGTTGACGCAACAGCAGGATGAATTTTCAATGTAAGAAAATCAAAAAGACTGCAAAAGATGAGACGGAATAAGTAATTGAGAATAATGATTGTGGGAATTATGGTTGTACACTTTTGAATACTAACTTTTCTCTCATTAATACTTTGTCTTTGCATGAAGACAATGTCATTCGTGAGAACCACAAAAGAATTGTCTTTTCCTGCCATATTCAAAATCTCAGTCAGTGAGAATGTGTTCATTGGCGAAGGCCTCTGGAGTTAAGATCAGAGTAATACATCTGTCTTGTTTCAAACAAGGTTTCAGATTTACCGGCCAAAAGTTCCGTCTTTGGCTGCTCGTTGCTCAGCCTTTGGTACATCATCGGTTTGAGGATCTGCTTTGCTCAATTTGGTTCTAATTTCTGAAAAACTTTCATTTTTCTTCAGAATAATTCACATTTAATGACACCAAGGCTGATTGTAATGTTTTGATTGCATCCCACAAAACTTGCGTGGCTCCCTCAAAGCAATTGCATTTTGTAGTGTGGCTGAATAAAGCCCTATTCGGACGGGACTAGTTTAATGGGGGGACCTGGGGTAAAGTAATAATAACCGGGAAATCTAGTCCCGTCCGAACGCGCCATGTCAGTAAAGATAGCGGAGTATGTCGGTAAACTTTGCCGAGAATTCTACCTCCTGTGAAACGGTCCGGAGTATCTACCATAGGTAATACTAATCCCGTGCGAATGCGACCCTCGGTAATAAGTACGGAATATATCGTCACATCCTTTTAAAGACAGAAACAATTAGGTGTAAAATAGAAAATTACACTTAAGTTTCGTTGTGCAATCCTTTTTTTAAACTATACTTTACATTCAGGTAAAATAAGTATCCTGAGCAAAACTTTTGGTGAGCAGTACTTTACATTAAGGTCAAAAATGAATAAATCTTCTGTTATACTGTACAATACGTTTTAGTAATACTTATCATTCAGGTAAACAAACAAAAAAGTCTTCTGCGTTTGTATACAATAATTTTGGAGCAGAATGCTTTATATTCAAGAAAACCCCTCCCATGTTAGATGAATATTACAGGGATTTCTTGTCCCGTCCGAATAGGTCATTTCTTCTCCCTGGCGTCGTCTGGTTAACCAACATTACCATACGTCCCCCCATTGAACTAGTCCCGTCCGAATAGGGCTTAAGATGATTGTTTGCATAATTTCACAATTATGAGGTCATTAATCAACACACTCTTTTTCTTTTTCTTTCACTGTTCCCTCTTTTTTCCCTTTCCTCCTCCTTCACAGATCTACTGGCCCCCGTTACCTGGTAACAGAGAAGACTGCATTCAGAAAGGGAAGGAACAGGTAAGGATTTAACAGTTTAGTCCTGCCTCTTTTCACATATTTCACCTAAAAGATCATTGGGGATAGTTTATTTAATGGAAAACTGAGTTTGTTCAAACATTTATATTGCTTGACAGTGAGTTGAAAAATCTGCACTGCTCTCAGATTTGTCAGGGTCTCAAATGTTTTCAACTCCACCGAGATCGAATCGCTGTGTGCTTTTCATTCTGCTTCTGCTCTCCTGGCTTATAAAGTTCCCATTGCAGTTAATATGAACACACCCAGTGACACTCTCTAGCTTCCAGTTTCCATTTTCCCTCTTTCTGGATGTTTTCCTGTCCTGTCTTGCCTCAGCTGTACTGTAACTGCCCTCATATTTCCATTTTCCAGAGATCATCTGCCTGCCAACTAGCTCGCCCTGTTTTCTACATCTACTTTGTAACCGGCAATGTTGCCTATTTCCTGTCTGCCTGCAGAATTTTGATTTGATTTTCTTGCACGCCAACATGCACTTTTCCTATCCCAAATTAATTCTTGTGTCTGCCTTATTCCTCTCTGCAGAAACTTCAGCTCCTACTGTCTGATGTTGCCAAAAACACTGCAACAGTTTTATAAGTAAAGGGCTTGTGCTGAGCTAAGCAGTTGAACAGCTCTCTCCTTGCCAATAAATTGCTTCCATGAGAAGCATTCTCTCTATGACATCAGCTTGTCATCCTGATGAAAGATTTGGATTGCTCACCAGCTGATTTCTACATCTCACTCTACCTGGGTTGCAGTGTCTTTCCTTTATCTTCCGGTCCGTTTAGATTTTTTTTCTGCTTGACTTTACTGAAAGACATTTTATGCAGTTTGAAAATGATAATGAAAGATATCCTCTCACACTTGGCAGTGTAACAACAGTTCCCACTTATGAAGAAAAGAGCCGAAGGTTCCTCTGGCAGTACTGTGTATGCAATGAATGGGATATTGTAACACCTTGGTGCTGTGTTGTGTTGTACTGCTTACACTGCCCTACAAAATAGCTCTTTTATCTCTACTTCGTCACATCCTAAACAAGATCCAGTGGTCAGTTTTGTTGTTAATTAAGTTGACAACATTTATAGTGGAGCAGCAGGGAAAGACCAATGTTTCAGCTGATCATTGCATTTTCTAACTGAAGTTATTTAAATGAGAGGGTGTTCGATTGTATGTGCTTGTGTAGGTTTAGAAAACAAAGAGTAAGAAAAAGGACAGGAAGGACCAAACTGTTCGAGTTCTTTCAACATTTAAAAAAAAAAAGATGTTGATGAAGCAGTCTTTGTGTGCGGATTATTCTGTCCCCTCCGTCAGGTCTACACTGTACCTGAAACAGGTGGTGTCCTGAGCATGCAGGGTCTTTAATGGTGGTTTCAGTGGCATTACTGTGAGTGAGAGCAACGGGAGCATACGGGTTTCTCTTTAATCCGGTGTAGAATGTACACTAGTCTACACTGGTACTTTGTTTTGTCCAAAAGCTTTTTCTTCCAAGCCCCAGAAGTTGAGAGTAATTCTAACTTAATGAAATTTAGTGGGGAAAAAATGCCCTTTAATTTGTTCATGTCAGCACACAAGTCATGTTTATGACAACATTACACCTCCGAGTCACCCTTCAAGTCAGATTCAGGAGTCACATTTCTCCATCAAAACTTTAACTTATATTCTTCTCTGTATTTGTTCTTCATTGAGACAATCTGATTAAACAGGATCAGGTAATAAATTAAGGGAAAGAGAAAATAAAAGCTTTTCTTTTTCTTGATGTGGGACATTTTCTTTTATTTTATCCCAGTTGGAGGAGAATCTCTGAGCGGCTTTAGTTTTGCTTAGAATACATGAATGCTGTTGCCGTACTCTTGATTCAGTGAATACACACTGTTGTAAGATATAAAAGCGCTGTAATTTTTGTACCTTCTTGTGCTCACAGCAAGAATCCTGACAGCCACTTCCATCTGGAACGAGTTAGACTTTGTGTGTGTACGTGTGTGTACGTGTATGTTCTGTGTTTTTGAAGTGGCAGGTGTGTCTGGGGTGTCTTATATCAGTTTTATTAAGTGTTTCCTATGTGCTGCTCACAGAGCTCACACAGTGTTACGTGTGTGTGTGTGTGTGTGTGTGTGTGTGTGTGTGTGTGTGTGTGTGCTGTTCTACTATCTGCAGCGGAGAGGAGGCACAATGCGTTTTTACTGAGGTCTTTGCTCGTGTGTCACCTTAACTTACTTGCACAAAAAGAGTCATAAAGACTGTGTGTTTGCTTTAAATGGATTGAGATGTTTGCCAGCTTTTGTTAAGCTGCACAGACATCTTTTGGCATTCCTTCACGGATCCTGTTTTCTGTGACTTCTTATTGTCACATGGATTACTGCTAGCCTGGGAATTCCCATGCTGCTTTGCGCTCGATTTCATTCTCACTGCAAAGTCAGCCTGGAAACCACCGCCCTTATTTTTGTCTGAGTTTGGGAACCAATCACAGAACGGGGGGGGGGGGGGCAGCAAGACGATGACGACGTCTATGCGCTACACCGAAGCTTGTAGAGTGTTAATCCAACATGGCAGTGGACACAACGTTACCGTTCGATGCAGCCTTAGAAAGTGTTTCGGAGTAGATTCACCCTAGGGTCATTTGAACCGTGACATCCAGCCACGTTTTTCTGATATTGGCTGAACATCAGCCGAGTTACTGAGTTATTCCGAATAGCTTAGTACAAGCGCTAATGGACCCTGGCAGTATCTCCAAAATTACCACACTAAAATCACATGCCATGACACCAAACTTCTACAGTAGTACAAATATGGTCTGTACTCACAAAACGATGCATTTGGAAGTTTGTACATAGTCCAGGAGTTTATTATTATTAACACAAGCCTAATAGCTTCTCTGCTGCTAAAGCTGCATCGACGTCACTTCCTTGATCTGGGAGCTTCAATGTAAGATGAGGGTTGATCTACTACTGTAGACAACAAAGTATATGCTATATTCTACATGAATGTTTATGTTGTATAGTTGTGAATTTATTTTATCAATGGAGAAATTGAGCAGCCTTGCTTTGTTGTCTACAGCAGCGTGGGAAGAACCAGACGCCATTTGATAGACATTCGTAGCGCCCAATAAACGGCTCTAGGCATTCGTAAACCACGCCTCAAATACGAGAAAATGCACACCTAGTTCCCAGACCACCATCTCATCGAGATTGTGGACGCGTCAGCCAGGCTAGATTACTGCTGTACTTTGTAGCATTTTCAGTGCAAGAGACTCACACACTGAACACACTGACATACACACGGCCGCATGGGTTACATCTCATATGTTTGCTGTGCTGGTCTGTTTAACACAGACACAAACCGAAGGTTGAAAGATTACATTCTTTACATTGTTTCTTTTTACTTTTCTGTATGAGAGTGTGTGTTTATGTACTTGGTGATGCAATGAGGCATATGGAGTTTCGGAAATGAGACAGACAGAGACTTCCAAACTAAGAATTACTTACCTTTTAATGGCAAAAGTAAGTGCAGGCTAAGATTTGTATGCATTGCTTGGATATAGATAAGAGAAAAACATGCATCTTGCCTTTCTCAACACAGCTTGGCTCTCTTAAATGTGTACATACATCATAATGAAAACATTAGTTAAAAAAAAGAATAAAGGGATGTAGTTTTTAATCTCTTTTCTTTTATCTCTTTGTCTATATGTTCACGACCTTCTGCTGACAAGTGTCAACCACCTTCAACATGTTTTCACTGATAGCGTTTCCTCCTAGAGTCACAACCTCATGACCACCATGATCATTAATCACAGTTCAGACAAATAAATACCAGGCAGAGGGAAGGCATTTAGTGACTTCAGCCAAACATGCACCGTCTTGCTCTGGCTGTTAACACATTTTTCTGCTTCATTTGTTTACATGTTCTGTTAGCAACTCGCTTGATAATCAGATCAGCTTATGACATCCCTGCTTGTGATATAACTTTTTATCCCAGCCTCACCAGAAAATTTGTAATGAGGACATTTGTCCAAATGTCCAAAATGTAATGGTGTGACAGGCAATGGTATAACACCACCTTCGGCATCCTACCATTTCCTTCAAAGCATTTCTGAAAGTTATAGTTCTTAGATTTGTCCACTTTTGAGACAGTGTTGCATGATATAAAATGGACAATATGGCAACATTCTGAGCTCTGGACCAGTTTTGCTTTTCCACATTATGGGTGAAACTGTGCTAATTCGTGACACTTCATAATGTAATATAATGCGCCAAAAAAAAAAAGAACATCAACAAAATATGGAAAATAAATTACAGTTTGACTGTAATTAAGAGAATTTTCATTCTGTATGTGGTTTCCAAAAATGAATTTATGCACTCGGTTTTGGACTTTGTCCTCTCATGGCAACGCTGATTGTGTCAGTTACTGTCTTTATGTCAAGGTCTCACTTTCAAAGGTTCTGTTTAATTTTAATCTCATCGAATCTCTGCGAGATATTAAAAGACCAGTAGAAAAACATTCAGGCTTTAAGTCAACGTCCCTATTAAAGGAGATTTCATTTGTTTATCACTTCAGCATCAGAAACTGAAATGACGACCTCACAATGTCGAGACAGGCTTTGGAAATTTTTAACATTTTATTTCTGATATTTTTTTATACCCACTTAACCCTATTCAGCGTCACGGGGGGCTGGAGTCTATTTGAGTTACTTTCGGGCCAGAGGCCGAGTTCACCCTGAACGGGTCACCCCTCCATCACAGGGCCAACACAAAGACATGCAAAACAAACAACCATGCAAGCTTACTTCTAGAGTAGGTGTAGAATCACAAATTAATCAAACATTTCTTTTTAGCATTGTGGAAGGAAGCCAGCTCATCCAGAAAGAACTCCACACAGAAAGGCCCAGAGATTCAACATGGCTTGCTGTGAGGACACAGACATTTGATTCACCGCCACACCACTTTCCAGCCCCTCTGTCATATTTAACCACTATTTGCACATTTGTGTTAAATTAGAGGTAATCCCTTCAAGACCGATAAAATTTGTACAGTATATGGATGGATAAACATCTTGCTTGTTGACTGTGCTGAACCAGCTGAATGAAGCAGTTCCAGAATATCTAATGCCATTTCACTACTATTAAATGCGGATGCCAAATGTCAATGTTTCCAAGCTGAGACTGTAAATCTGTTTTGAACTATTCTTAACTTTAATGCAGTGGTGATGGTGAAACATTGATCTCTGTATTTGACTTAGCAGCAGCTCCTCTATATGAGTTTTCGCTGCTTTTAAAAATATTAATCAGAAAAATATGCTGCAAATTTGGTAAATGTTTCGTGCATTTCTAATCTCTGCCAGCGTTTGTGGTTTTCTCTACTAAAATGGTGGATATTGGGAAAAATCCTCTCATTCTATTTGGCAGGAGTTTCTTACCATGACTGAACATCATCAGTACTTTCTGGAAATCAGTCAAGAAAACTTATTTGAAGATCAAACAGCTGCAGAGACCAAATAGACCAGTTCATTTAGCTGTCCAGCTTTGAACTGCTTTCATGTTGTGTGTGTGTGTGTGTGTGTGTGTGTGTGTGTGTGTTTGTGTAGGTCTTTGTTTCCTGTTAGTATTACAGAATCAGAAAGTTATCTATTGAACATTGCTGTTTATACTGGAAACTACAGTGTCCAAACCTGCCTCTCTGTAGCCATGTCAGCCATCATTAAACATGTTTGACTGATGCAGTCTCCATTGCTGTTAGTTCCTTGTTAACTGTACCACTGCGCCCCAAGGACATTGATGATTGTGGCTAGTGACCACATCCATAAATTCCTCTGAGCACTGGTGACTCAGACTTTCTGCGTCCCATCCTGGTGTCTCAAACTTCACTGTGCATAAAGTTAAAGCCTTATGATGACAGTGACTCTGAGCACACAGTAGAGCTGACCTTACAACAATTCAAATTTAGTGATCTCTCCAGATTTCTGCATCTCCAAACCTTAGTATGGAGACTTCTAGTTAATAGTATGTATTTTTACTCTAATTTAGCTTGTAGCTGTTACCTAGCACCTCATTGGTGTCAGTTTTGCAGGGACTGAGAAATATAAGGAGACTTGTCATCTTAACGTTGCAAAGAAACGTTTTGAAGCGATAATGATTCCTTTTGACGTACAGTTAGATAGAGGAACTAATAGTCCACATGCTGTTGCTAATGCAGACACACTAATAATCACTCCTTTCTTGTAAAATTTGTCTTATGTCACTCGCACAGGTTAGTCACAATGGATCCTTTCTAAGGGGTAAAAAGAATGGTTGATTACAGCTGAAAATACCTTAAAATTTCACCAAAATAGCTGTAAAATACAAGAAACAATGTGACTAAGAAGTTACGTTTTAATCAGTCAAATTGGAATACTTTTTGTAAATAAATCAGAACCAAAATAAAAAAGTTGCCATACAAATTTCTACAAGCTAAATGTTTATTTAATTTAAAAGTCTGAGCCCACTATGATGTCCAAGGATATTTTTAGCGTAGATGTCATGATATACTGATCTTAGCAATATTTTAAAGATCAAAAAAAGCAAAGTCAAAAAAGTACATTATTTATGAAGTCCACATTAGCAGGCCGACAGGGGTCTAGTCTAGTACGTCATAGACTCCTCTACAGGATGACCTGGGCTTGAGTCCACTGTCTCTTAAGATGAGATAAGACATATTTAATTGTCCCATAGGAAAACCTTAAGCTTAAAGACCCTGTGTCTTGGAGCACACATCATCATCATGCTTAATCACACATTTACTGATATTGTACAAAAAGAAAAAGATGATAAAATTCCCAGTGACGAGAGCAACATAAGAACCAGAACTAGACCACCAATGATAATATGCAAAAAAAAAACACATTGATTATTTAATCTGTCACGGATGTATGGAGAAGAGGAATCAAAAGCAGTGAAGCTTCCAGAGGAAGAACAAATTTACTTTATTAAACTGTAAAGTAAACTTAAGGTGCTGCTAAGCAGGTGTCTAAGAAAACTTTGCATGAACCTGATAGAAATAAACTAAATGTGGACGGAATCGTGACACAGAATAAAAAGATGACCACGGAAATCTGGCACGGAACAAAAGAAACCGGGGGCATTTACTCAGAGGGAACTAATGACAAATAAAGGCCTTGCGTGGCAGTGGGCTAAATGAATCCAGGTGTGCAGGGACTGAGACGACCCCAGAAACAGACTGAGGAAATGAAACAAGTACATAAGACATTAAACGAAACGGAAACCTAAGATGAACCTAACCAATCAACACAGAAAGCACAGGAGTACAAAATAACAAAATATTAGTAAAACACCAACACATTAAGGGAGAATATCTTCATGGGGAAAAGGAACAAATAAATTCTTAAACTGGGATGATTTACAGATTGGAAGATTTGAAGCGGTTTCATTTTTCTCTTAGCCTTCTTCTTACTGTATTGTTTAGACCAAAGGTGGTTTCTGATTACGTAAAAAAAAAAACTGTGTTTGAGTAAGGAAAAGGTTGTGGTTTGGCTTAAAATGCAGCCTTATGTAACCACTTCATTAAAGAGTCGGTATAATACTGGGCTCTTTTGTAGAAACCCTAAGAAATTGTGAATTTGTGGTTTGCAGGAATCCCAACATTTTCTTAAAAAATAGAGCTGAAAATCAAACCATAATTAAAATTATATGAAGCCTGTGATTAACTTACTGCTTTTGCTTCTCACTGTTTCCTTTTGCCCAGTTCACTCAGAAATGACAGGAAAAATCCATTTTAGAGAGGTCAGTAGATTTGTTATCCAAATATGAGAAGTCAGAGTAAAACTTAAACATGCCAGACCTGATGTGATTTCTTAACCAGTAGCAGGCTACACTTGTATGACTCTTGTGGGAAGTGACTTAGCTGTTGTACGTTTACCTGCTATTGAACTCTCGAGCTGTTACTGGAAGCACAATGCCTTCCTGTTGTATGCTCCAGATAAATCACCATACTCAAAGGGAAATCAGTCTTGGTATTGTGAATTGTGAAGGCAAAGACAGGCTGCCAGAGGGCTTGGCAGTGTGCCTGTTTGTTTATGATAATGATTCATGTGCCTCAGAAAAAGTAGTAATACTGTGTTTAAAATGTACTCCAAGAAAGATGTCAAATGTTTTAACTGTGTGTACAGATTACTGGGGAGAATATTTGTGGTCAGCAAATTTTCTCTCAACAATCAAAGATTACTAAAAGGAACATTGGAAGCTTTTGTTTTCACCAGCTTGCCCTGACCCAGGGTATTTATGCTGGGATTTTCAATTCTGGCTCAAAGGCTATACTCCCTGAGATCTCCCCGTGTTTTAGTAATCACACCACTTCATTTTCTGTTAAACACCACTCCCTTTGCTGCCACTTAATCTCAGAAAGACCACACAGAATTGTAAAACCCAAAACCCCAGACTGGGAGAGCAGAGACATATTTCCCCTTTTCAACATTTCATTCCACTCTTTGGTCTCCCAGGCCGCACAGATCCTCAAGACAACTCCCTGAGTGGTAGAACGGAAATGGAGGAGAGGCAGATTTTAACACATTCTGAGTCAATTTGGCTGTGTTAGACCTTGTATATTTTAAATTGATTTGTAATTAAAATTGATCAATTATGTTCTTAGTATGTGTGTCTCTTTGAATCATTGGCCTGGTTTTGTTTGGTACATGCTGAGAAGAGAAATATTATGATGTCAACTGTGTCTCGGGGTACAGTTACTTGGTTTACATTAGGTCTGCAGTGTCGCCGAAGCACTCGAAGAAATGATCAACAATGGCTGAGGGTCTAAGAGCAACTTCTAAGGGACGGGGGGCCACACAACAAAGTGATAGATTTACTAGACATATCCACTTGTCAAAACAACAAGACTTGTTCTTGTGCACATGTGGGAATCAGGATGCAGACAGACAACACACTAAAGTAATGCAAAGCAAAGAAACACAACAACACTCTGAGATCTAATTTAGTTTATCTCATTCATTATTTGCTCATAAATGTACGTACTTGTGTGGAAGTACAGATAACAGTACATTGATTTACAATTCTTCTTGAGAGAATTACTCCTACTCACCCAATAATAACCACATCTTAACCTTAAACACGTCTTCAGCCTTAATTTGAAAGATTTATGTTATGAAGATTTGCTTCGTATCCCCACAAGGAAGATTTTCCCTTGCTATGTATATTCTGTAAACAGATTTAGGTCCCCACAACATGAGGAACTTGAACCACACACACACACATACACTACGTGATAATTATACTTATATGAGATTGACCTGGTTAACTTCTTGGAATGACAACCGACTGATCCCTTTCTTGTGGCCAGAAACAAATTCTGTAAGCTAGTGTTGTTACAAAAAGGAAAAAGGAAGTAGTCGTGCACCCCTGCTTCCTCTGGATTTCTGTAGTATACAAATGTCATGATACGTTTTTCCTTAGAAACCACTTGTATTGTTCTTATTCTTGTTAGTCATTGGTGCTTCTGTGTGGGATGTTTTACACATGTGCTTCTCAATCTATTTTCTACTCACTTTAGTTCTCAATGTTAAAGCAGTGGCAGCTTCTGTCTTTGTTTTGGTCTGTCCTTCTGCTAGATTTAATGTTTCTTTCTTTTTCATCAAAATAGCTTGACAATAAATTCAGATTTATTGTTGGCAGGATTGGATTAAGACTATTACCATATCCTTGTCATTTTCACAAGACTAGCACTTGATGTCGAAAGCTTGAAAATATCTACTGCATACACAAGCATACTTGGTGTTTCTGAAGTTTCTTTAATCAAGGTGTGTTGGAGTTTGTTCTTCACCATTAGCATGCTACTGACAGCTGACATCCAAATATCAGAGATATGAGTAGTGTTAGGGGAGCTATCACATTTCATCTGATAAAACTCTTTTCTTGGCCCTCATTAGAACATGTGGGTTCAATAAGCCTTGCTAAGAATCATTTTGCTTCCCTTCAATAGCATGAAAATCAACTTACCAGAATTTGGATGAAAGTTAGTATGATTTGATTTATTCATTGGTTCTCCAATATTATGTGCATGTGTTTGTGTGTGCAATGGTGAGTGATTCATCGTGCACATGGGCAGAAGTTTTCTGTTAACTTTTAATGGATGCAGCTTTGACTTTTTTTGTATCTGTCCATACAAAAATCAAGAAATCAAGACCCCTAAAACTTATGGTAGTAATACTGAAGAATAATGTTAATCTGTCCGTGTTTATATGTGTTTTTCAGATGGAGTGCGCCAACTTTGTTCGTCTCCTTCAGCCCTACAACCGCACCCACCTACTGGCCTGTGGCACTGGTGCCTTCCAGCCCATGTGTGCCTTCATCTATGTGGGGCACAGAGGAGAGGTAAGCAGGGAGTGAAGTTGGGCTGTGTTTTTGTGTTATGGGGCTCCAACACAGAGGGCCTGAATTTTGGTAAGACGATTGTCTCAAGACATCAGTTATTCACAAAACCACAGATGCAAATACTTATCCTTTTCATGCAAAAAATAACAATCAGTTGGTGTTTTTGAGGAAAACTCTGTGGGGTAGAGCTGTCAGACTTGTGCAAGAAACATTAAAATATGTATGCTTGGCTTCACTTTTTCAACCTTTTCTTTTGAAACTAAAAAATAAGCAATTTTCTCAGGCACTATAGCCACTGCTCGGTTTGGATTGTGCCTTTTAATGTTAGAAAGTTCAAATTTTATTCTATCTGTAATATATAGAATATAAAACATCTGCACACAGGCGGCCAATTAAAGCATACAGTGGTGGAGGACAAGGAGCAATTCAGTACTCAAACTTGCTACACACTGTACTCTTTCAACCAATCAGCATATGAATTACACACTTTTTGGAGGACTGTGTGCAAGCTTGCCTGTGTTTGTTGAATACCAAAAATAATTTAGTCCACATTTGATACTGGGTTACCAAAGGCTGCCACTGAATTGAGTTTTCCAGCAATCAGCGGCCTATTGACTTTTGGTGTACGACCCTAATTCCAAAAAAGTTGTGATGCTGTGTAAAATGTAAATCAAAAGAAAAAGGAATGATTTGAAAATGTTATAAACCAATATTTCATTGACTATAGAAAAGAGAAAACACATCAAATGTTTACTTTTTCTAAAATTGACGGCAACAACATGTCTCAAAAAAGTTGGGACCAGCTCGGACAACATGGCTGTATTTAATCTATTGGGGTAATAATGGATAGGTTGTTCAGTGTGAACTAGTACAGCATTCTACCCTGATTATTGATGAATACAAAGACAAAAGGCTAAAGTATCATTACCCAACAGGAAGATTGTATATGGGAGAATATGATGGTATGAGGAGTCAATGGTCCTGTTGAGGAGACTTTGGGCGAATTGAACAAATGTAGCATGTAAAAGTATCCTTTTTTAGAAAAACACTGAATAATTTGGCTGGAATATGAGTACAGATCGCAAGGTTCACAATAGGCAGCTCTGCCATGAGTTTTTCTTTAGTAGTACTCAGGATCTCTATACATCTTTTCAGCTGCGCAGGCTGGCTCTTTTTCACCACCACTCAGCTCAGTGGGACCCTCTGCAGTGTCTCACACTTGGACCCATTTAAAGAACTAGAACCAATGAATGGGACTATTAAGACAAACCCGTAGCTTTCGGTTTCAAGGCAGTTTTCCCGAAAGTTGCCCAGTGTGCTGCCATGCCCGGCTCAGCGGGAGGGGGTCAAAATTTGCATCGTGAAAAGGAAACGCTAGATGTTGGCAAAGAGATGTGTGGGGGAAACGAGTGTGGTGGGTGTGTGCCAGTCTTTCAGAGAATGTGTAGTGGATTGTGTGCACATGTAAAGTCCATTACAGCATTTCTCATTTTCCATATTGATTTTGGTGCTCAGTACAGTGTTTGTTCTCCTTGGTGGTACTATTCTCTCCCCTTCTAAATACGTCATTGTCATTGTGTTTTTTGGACTGTGGGTTTCATGGCACATCATTGGAAAAAAAAAACAGCTGACAAAAACTCTAGATGCAAAAAGAAGTAAGCTGAAACCTTAAAAAGTGTCACTGCCTTTTAGGATAGAGCCGACATGCCACGAAAAGTAGGTCACCTGCATCAGTTGTTGCCATTGAATCATGCAGGAAAGCACTTGAACTTTCTTGGCAACAACTGATATCAAAATTGAAGTATGATTTATGGTTAAATACTTTGTGGTGTATTTCACCAAATGTCTGTGTGCAGAAGTGGGACTTCTCAGATTATCCTTAAGTATAATGCTTAGCCATGTTTCTGAATAAATAATAGTTTGACATTATAGGCTAAAATGTCAAACTGTGATGCTGCTTGCAAGGTTTTTTTCTTTTTATGAATGTAGTGCATCTGTCTTAATTACTGCTGCATTTGCTTTGTTTATTTCCATATTGTATGTTTGTGTCTGTGTCTATGTTAGAAGGTTGGGTTTGTGTGAGAATCTGGCTGTGTGACATGACTCAAACAGGTTATGTCAGTTTGTGTCAAAATGTTGCCCGACTGATATCGAGGTACCAGCTGCTTTTCAGCTGCAAACGCATTGCAGGTGAATGTGTTTGCAACAATTATTCAGACCATAAGCATGTCCTCTCAGGGAGTCAGAAAGTCCATGTGACAGGACGACACTAAAGGGAGCCTGTCCATTTATTTAAGCAATCGTTAACTGGTGGAGAACACACATCAGGTCTGTTTGTGTGACCTCTCCCAGGAACCGGGGCTCGGAGACCTCGGACTGGACTCTGGGTGGGATGACCTTTGACGTTCTAGGTGTTTCATCTCTGTTAGGGGTAGATGTACACATACTCTATCTCTCACACACCACCCTGCTTGCCTCTTTCAAAGTCAGTGTGTTATACTGTTGTTTAAATGTCACAGAGGATTTAGACAAAATCTATGAAATGTTGTGAGAACTCTGGGTTTGGTTCATTTCAAAACAGCTGGCTTGAAGTGAAGAAATAGGCTCTTCTTCAAACAATGTTTTGTCAGACTACATTTGGATTGGACTTTCTATTGTTGTTCTTTAGCATTAGGTAATCCTAACAATATTTCATGCTTTGTAAATGCATGCAACAATATTCTAGTCCACTAACCACTCGACACGCCCTCATGATGGAAGGGGATGTCAGTGGTTTTCATATTTCTGGGAGGTCATTGGGAACAGACAGCAGTTTGAAGCCATAAACAACATTTTCAACCTGTTGTGTAATGAAGCTAAATTTCGTTTGGACAGTCAACAACTGACATTATGGGCTGGTTTATTGAACAGATCTTTATTTTTAAAAAAAAATTGTAAAACCAATGTTTCACTTAATTGTCATCACATGGTGTTCAACTTTATCCCTCTCAACATATAAGTCCACACTGTGTTTCTTTAGTCTGTGTTTTGCCTTCTTCTGTCTCTCTCACCCACAAACCCACACTCGTACTCTGACATAAACCGGAATCCCCATGGTGACTGATACTAGTGCCTGAGCAGCGTCATAGATGTGAAAATAAACCATCATGTTACCGTGACGACACAAAGGGGACAAGACCACACACACACACACACACACACACACACACACACACACACAGTCAAACAAAACAAATGACACCAATTTGGACATATAAATACGCAGGGACGCAGACAGAAACACACACAAACATGATGAAAGACATACACATTGAGACATAAACATATAGAAATGAGTGTTTATCAGAACACCAATGCACATGAAGACGAAACAGATACAGGCACCGACCAAGAGGTGACAGAACACGATGGAGAAAATGGACATTTAAAGGCTTAAAATGCTAAGTTTCACAAGTTTTACTTAACAGAAATGCTTGTTGATACTCTGAATAGAAATATGCCGACTCCTTCCTCAACTGTGTGCTAAAAATCACCCATTTATTATTCCATGTATGTTACCTTTGGATCGGAGTTGTACAAACAGAAGATAATTTATGACCTTTTCAGGCCAATATTACTGTTTCAGTTTTGTTCAAATCATCAGAACAAGCAACAAACAGTCAAATGAGCTCTGTTGTTTGTCCAAGTTTTAGGTCTAAGATACCTAAAGCTAGTTTAAACTGTTGAGGTTTAGACTTTGAGCATTTTAGAAGACCATTGGGACTACACAACCAAAAATGCAGATCATTTTTATCCAGTTTAAATGAGTAAACAAATGTATCCAAAGAATGCTCGAACTCAGAAAAAAGATTTGAATGTTCAAATAGCAGCCTTGGTTCATTTTCAGTGTTTTGTACACTCGCGTAGATTAAACTTTTCCTCATCTGAACATTTGAACGAAGGAAGGACATAAAGGTAGTAAGATGGAGAAGATGCAAGGCTTCTTGATCTCAAGTGAAAATAGATTTTCTCCCACTCTAAAACATTATGGAACATATGCAGGAGTGCCAAAGTGATAGGATATGAAGATCCTCACAAAGAAGGAATATCAGTGAATCTGCATCTCAGCCTCATTCAAGTTTATGTCACACACATACAGTAAATGACCAGAACCTCCTCAACATGTGTGGAAGTGCAAAGTAAAGTGTCATGCCATGTTGGCACTGTAGACATAGTGACAATGTTAACACTTATAGCAGCTCATCCATGGTGGACACACAAATATCTCCACTCGACTGAAGTGTAACAAAAAATAGTTTTGTTCTGGATAGAGTCATTGAATGTGTCATAGAGGCACCATTGCAAAGCTTTAAACCAACAAACTCTGGGAGTAGAACCATCATTTATCTAATATGGGTTTAAAGCTAGTATAATTGCTTCAATGTTTTTCAAAATACAAGGTTAAATAATGGATAAGGTGGAGTTAATGAAATAACAAAGTGAAAGATTCAAATGCTTCTTGTGTGTCCATGTGTCAGAAGTCACTTGTCTCAGTGGTTTTGTAGTTGGGTTATGTTGCATTTTGCTTGGCAGAGCTGAGTACGGAGTGGCCTGGATGTCTCTCTGTATCACAGCACTCAGCATTTGTTTTGGCAGAGTTAGGCCCAAGTGACTCTGACAGTTCAATCTGCTGCACCATTCTTCTGGATCGCAATGAGAAAGCACACACACACACACACACACACACACACACACACACACACACACAGTGAATTTATAGAAGCAGTGATGTTATCTTCTGCAACAAGAGGGCAAAGAGGTGCTGAAAAAAAAGTATGATAATGAGTGAGCTAAAAAACACCTCTGCAGAGAAAGAGCTGAAGAGCTGAAAGCAACTGGAAATAATAGCAAATTTAAGGCATTAGTATTTCTGTGAGGTATCGAATCATTCTTGCACAAAAAAATGTGATTCTCTGCTAGCTTGTGTTTTATCAGTGAATTAATCAAATTAAAAAAGTTCATCAGGTAGAGTGAAAATGACAAATGAAACTTAAAAAAAATGACACTGATGGGGGGACTGGGTGACAGGTAAGTCAAAACAGGATTCAAAGTACTTTTAAATATCCCTTCAGTAAAGTGAAGCTTGTGTTTCAGGATTATGTGTGCCGGTGTGGGCTGTGCATGTTCACTTTACCACCTGTATAAGTCATTCAAACCCCCTGATGAACATTTAAAAAGATACATGAGGATCAAATGGAAAAAGTTAACTGTGTACTTGTTTCCTAAGGTCTTCCAGTTGATAAATGATCCTGCTGTATGTAGCATTTTGCAGTATTCATGCTACTCAGCACGTATTGTTGTATTGCACAAATGAGCGCCTGGTGCACGTTCTAAACATTCGTGTGTGTCCGTAAGTGTATTGTCCACTATACTTTTATCAAGCTGACTTCTATGGCATCATCTCCCCTGTGATCTCTGCTCAGTAAGGACTCGCCCACCTTGTAACAATACTCCATTGTCTATTAGAGGAACAGAGACTGAGACACCGGGTTCACTGTAAGGACACTTCAATTTGTAACATGGATTGCAACGAACTGGAGGTTTTACCGTCGGTCTTGTCACCTCCCATTCCCCTTTTTATCCTGAAAGTGGACTGTGTTTGATCATACTCAGGCGTCTCTGGTGGAGACAGCCTGGCACATTGGTGGCATTGAAGTGGAAGAAGAAAGGCTAAAGACAAAAGGCCCTTTGTCCAAAGTGACCCTTTTTTGACCTGACAAATTACACAGTCCAAGAATGTGGAAAGTTTTCATCAGGTATACTGGACCAGCTTGTGATTAGAAAGAACCCCTTTGGTTATTTAATCACTTCCTTACTTCTTCACTGCTTGAAATTGAATAAAGATTGATGTAAAATGCAATCAATGAAATCCTTGGAAGTATCAGAGAGTTTTTAAACGGTTTTGATATGTACACAGCGAAGTGGTTAACAAGGTGACAAGCAGTTGGTTTTATTTCAAAGTCCACTGTTGCTGCAGCCGAAAGCTACATTTGTTTTCTTGGACCAGGGAAGAAAAAATACATCTGGCATGCTCCTGCTGAAATGAAACGGAAAAACGTTTCACGATTAGAGTGCTAGTTCAATCTGTTATTTGGCAACGGAGAGTGGAAAAAAGTTTTATCTAAATGTCATGCAATATGGCCTTACATTTATACTTTGTCAGTGACTGCAGAGTACTTGATAACTTGGTTTTATGCTTTCTGGAATCATAATGAAATCTGCAACTATTAGCACTGTAATAGTGTTGATAAAGTTTGAATTTTAAGTGGAGTTTTTATTAGATAGCAGTGTTGTGCTCTGTGTTTTCCTTTATTATGCTGTTGGCCTCCCAAGATCCAACACTCTGAGGACGGATCTGCTCTGGGAACTTGGTGGGAAACTTGTCTGAATTCTGGCGGCTTCACTGATCCTGCATTTCCTCTTATCTCTGACGACGCCTTCATTCTCAGACGGACATGAGTTCGGTGAAAGGACGAATACGTCTGGAAAACTAACTGAAACCAGAAAAAAAGCCCAAAGTCTGTTTTGTGTGGACAATGGGGAAAGGAGGCAAATGAATGGCCTGCCTGTAAGAATGCTCACAGTAATGTTTTATAAAAGATTTGCATTGATCTGCTGTGCAGCCATACCTGCTGAACTTTCATTCAGCAACATAATCAGCAGCAGGTGGTGGATTGGGCTGCCAGTATTTATAGAGCAGAAGGAAAAACATTTTTCTGTAAGAAAAACTGATGAAGAAAATATGATTCAGTTATTTGGTTTAACTCAGTAATATAAAACCATTTGATACAAATTGTTACTATATTTGTAGGGTTTCTGGAGAAGTGATTAACATCCAGTTGAAAGATCCCTTCTCAGCAGGACCACCTGCTGGAATTAATTACTTGTAACTGTGTCTTCTTCCTCCCCAGCATGTGTTCACCATGGACCCATTGAATGTGGAGAGTGGGCGAGGGAAGGTTCCACACGACCCCAGCTTCCCTTTCACAAGCACCTTCAATGGTATGTCCCATTTATTGGCCTGGATTTCTGTACATTTTCCCAGGTGGCTCATGGAGCTAAAATGGCAAGGACTACAGTGTAGGAATCACCAAATAAGTTGGCTTATGCCAATAACCATAATATTTACAATGCTAATGGTCCTCTTTTTTTTCTATCTTCCTCTTTTCTGGCAACTATCAAAGTAAAGACAACAGAGACAAAAAAGAGGGGAAAACCAAAGACTGGAGGCGACAAACGTCAATATGTGTTTAGACGTACATTCTTGATCTGCCACATCTGAGTATTCAAAATGCCAAACATGGATTTGTTTCTTGCCCCCCTCAACTCTCTGCACAGACCTTTACTGTTTAAAAAAAAAAAAAAAAAAAAGAACTCTGCTAACAGCAGCTCGGAAAACTTTTTTTGACAGTCATTTTGGCCTGTGCTGACTACATTAAATAGTTCAGGGTGTTTCTCTCAAAATGTCATTAGGTATTTATTGTAGCTTGTGAAATAACCTTGATTCATGCCAGTGACAGACAATCCTGGGATCTGTTGAGGGTGGAGGTATGTATGGTGTGTGTTAGTGTGTATGCATCCCTTCCTCCCTCCACAGCTGGGTGACTCCAGCATCAGAAATCATCCCACGGTGCTTCGTGTTTGGCAGGAAACTTTCTAAATTGGAGCCAAATATTTAATAGTTTGGACCACAGCAGTGATACACAGTGGCCACTTAGACTTCAAATTTAGAAGTTCACTGCAGGAGAAGGGACAGATATAGAGGCGTCCATACAGACAAAAATAAAGATAATAAGGATTATACATTCTGGGAGAGGCCAGCGATATATTTAGGGTTTGATCACTTTCATTATGCACAGAGAAAGTCTAAAAAGCTGACTCAGCAGCTTTCCAGACCTACTCCAGGTCAGTAAGGTTGAGATGGACAAAAAGACTGATTGAACTCAAACTATCGCTACAGGACTGCCCTTGACTCTCTGCCCCTGAGCACTGAACTCTACATGGACTGTCAACATGGGAGATCAATGTTGCACAAAACTAAAATGTTTCATATTGGTCTTTGCTGCTTATTTTGTGAATTTATTTTTCTCTGGTGAAAATAAGACAATTCTTGAGCCAGTGAAAATTTTGCAGGAACAGAAAACTAAAATAGGAGTAGATCTTTGAATCCCAGGATGAGAAAGATAAACAGAAAAAGAGATGCCAAAAATGAAACAGTAAAACTTGATGAAAGTTCTCACCATCAGTTATCAGCTCAAAAATGGCTCCTCTTAAATTTCAAGATCTTCTCCCAAAATACACAAAGCGTAACTCCCCAGGTCCCCTGTCAACTCTGTCATATTAGGATCTGTTTATATTTGCTTGTGAGATAATGTCAAAGCACATAGGTTTGAGGTGACTTTAGGTTTTTCTGTAATGAGTGTGTTTCTGATACTGTTATTTTAGCCAAATGAAATAAGTAAATCTTAACCGTGATGTCGCATGAGAGTGAACTGTGGCCAGATTCAATTTCAACTATCCCTGTGAAAAATTAAAAACAGTTGCGTATTTGAAAGCAGATAGTTTTAATAAAAAACTACCTTGAATAAATCTAATAATCATTAATCATCTGACAAGTGTGGTTTGGGTTTTCCTTTCCTGGGTAGTTTCCAAGTAAGCTGACTCAGCTGTGTTAACTAATGACAGATAACCTTGACAGCTACGCTGTATAGTTTTCTCCACATATAACAAACATGCCAGGGGAAAGATTTAGCTTTTAATTTCCACTTGCTGGGATGGTGTGAGTGATTGAAAGTGAAAGTCGGACTATTCCTGATGGTCTCGGTGTAGAATGTACTGTGTGAAGTGCGTCTGACCTTCAAAGTGCCCCTCAGTCTGTTCAGTGTTGGATTTGTTGGTTTTCCTCTTTCCTGTCCAGCTTCATTTGCCTAAACCACAAAATATTTCTGTCACTCACAATTACCTTATTTTTCTACTGCATCAGACATTTGTTTTATTTTTTCCTTTATTGCAGCTGTGCCTAGGATAAAAAGTCTTAAAGGAGAACTGCGGTATTTTCAACATTAAGCCTCATTTATGAGTCATCTGCAATGTTTTAGAACCCCCCTCACCGCTTTTTTGATGTTTACTGCTGTCTCCGGTATTTGCCTAATTTTGATTCTTCTCAACCTGCTTCAGAATGGCAAGTCATGTGCATGTCCTAAAAGGTCCGTAAAAGCACCATAAACGTCCGTTTTCAAAATAATCAACTCACCGGAGTGGTTACTGGTGTGCACTGGTAATCCATATCAAATTTCGTTGCGAAAAGTTGCTTCTGTCGTGTTTTATTTGGCAGCTCGTTCATGCTCGCACTATTTTCTTCGCGGTGGCGGAGTAATATCAACAAACATCCAGTACAAAATGTGAAATAAAACACGACAGACATGCACCATGCTTGCCATTCTGAAGCAGGTTGAGAAGAATCAAAATTGAGCAAATACCGGAGACAGCAGTAAACATCAAAAAAGTGGTGAAGGGGGTTCTAAAACATTGCAGACGACTCATAAATGAGGCTTAATGTTGAAAATACCGCAGTTCTCCTTTAAGTTTTCCAATTAACGTGACGATAACAGTATACAAGATAAATAGTTGTTTAATAAATTACCTTGATTTCTGTCTGATTCACTTCAGACAGATTTTCATTGGCACCATGGTAAAGACAAGCCCATGATTCTACGGTAATTCAAACGATCCTCAAATTACAGTATATTTTTGCCATGACTGAGAGATCATTAGAAATTGAAATGCTGCACTTTGGAATATTTTATCTCTTTCCTACCACATGTCCCTGGTTCTCCACAGGTGGGGAGTTGTATACAGGACTGACAGCAGATTTCCTCGGAAGAGACTCTGTGATTTTCAGGAGCATGGGGGGTCGCTCCACCATGAGGACAGAGACTGACCAGAAACTCCTTCATGGTAGGTTACAAATCATATTCAGTTTGAAAATTAAACAATGTAAACAAAATGATCTTCTTGCCTCCAAGTTGTTGTTTTTTTTTTTTTTTTCAAAATAAATGCATAAATTTAATTAACTCCTAAATCAAATCTGCTCTTGCTCTGGTCACATTGTTGTTTCCACTATCTTTAAAGTTATAACCTGCATGGCAATAGTTGGTCTGTAAATTTATTATCTTCATAGAAGCACAAGAAGTACAAATAAAACAGGGAAAATGGAGGGTCACTTGGAATAACTGGATTTTAAACCTAACAAGACTACAAGTTAAGTTGAGTTATGCTATTTAAATTGATTATTCTCATCTATCTGCTTTCTTCTATCCTTCCATTTACCCGTGCAGACCCCAAGTTCATTGCTGCCCACGTCATCCCAGACAATGACGACAGGGACGACGATAAAGTGTATTTCTTCTTCACTGAGAAAGCTTCCGAGGCAGGGGACAGGGAGGGGGCCATACATACACGAGTTGGACGAGTGTGTGCGGTGAGATACTCCTTAACTGTTTTTTTTTCTTTTGTTGATACTGCAAAGGGTCACGTTTCAGACTGCTGATGTAAGCAGTAGACAGCAGAGTTAGGGAACTGCTATCACTTTGTCTTTGCAGGTACTTTTTATTGCTGCTGTTCTGAAAATTGACTTTGAACTGAGTTCATTTACTCATGAAAAGCTCATCCGGAGTAAAAGGTGCGAATAATTAGACTTGAGAACTATTTATTGGATGGTCACATACAAACGTCTACATGAGTAACTTCCCATGACAGGAGATAATGGGTTTATAGGTTAATCCTTTTATTTTATGACATTTACAAACTCTCTTGTGGAAAAGACACATTTCTCGCAGGGTAATCTTATATTTACATTTCCCCAAAGGACTGTGAGGGTATCATCAAATTCCAACTTAGATAACTGTTTTCTCCTCCCGAAACGCACCCAGCTGTCAAATTTCCCAACCACAGTCTCCATCTGCTCTGCACGCTCTGTAACATTCTTTCACGCTTTGACTTGTCTTATGAAACCACATGTGTGCTGTGAGAACCACACGCATTTGAAGGTATGCATAGAGGAATACACACAAACACACTTCCACACACAGTCAAACATTCAGCTGCAGGGTTTTAGGGTTTGAGCCGGGTGGATTGTGCCAGAAAGGTTTCAGACAAACTTCTCAGACAAAATCCTACCTAAACCATCCAGTTTTACCTTTTCTTGTCATCTTTATCTCTGCTCCTGTTTCTCTCCATCTGTTTCTTCCCCATACTGTACGTGTATTATAGTATTTTGTCCTGAGCTCTCAGTCTTCCCCTCAGGCAACTATGAGGAGTTGTCAGTACATCTATCACACACACACATAAGCTTACACTGCTGTCCTTAATAACATACTGTCCATTCACTGTACAGTATTTACAGCTGTTTTTTTGTCTATACTGCTGCACCGTTTTAAGCTGTAATTTGAAGATTAACTGACACATTGAACGGGTACGGTATGAAAATGGGCCAGTGGTAATAACACACATCCTTGTAAAGTTAGGATGTTTTAAATATCTGGTTCAAAGCCACAGCGTCTACTTTATAGCCTCCTTGCTGGTGCTCTTGCTTTTGATCTAAAAACTCCTTGATTATTTTGAATAGGATTGTCTTTAAACTGGGAGCTTGTATGTAGAAAAAGAGGAAAGTCCTGCACTGTTCAGATATATAGATGGGAACACCTGAAATGATAGCTTAGGCTGGACGTCAACACTTTAACCTCAGCCATTGATTACTAAATCCTGTGTGCTGGAGCACAGAGCCAAAACCATGAATAACCTCTGTTTGGAAATATATATGCAGCTGTGTTTAATAAATTGTTTCTCTGCATTTCCTACCAGAATGATGTTGGAGGCCAGAGAGTTCTGGTTAATAAGTGGAGCACCTTCATAAAAGCCAGACTGCTCTGCTCTGTACCAGGACCTCATGGCATCGACACACACTTTAACCAGCTTGGTGAGATACACTATTAACTTCACATCATGGGCATGAGCATTAGCATTTGCATGCACACCCATGCAGTAACTCTTTTTTTGGCCTG
Source organism: Odontesthes bonariensis (assembly GCF_027942865.1). Lineage (NCBI taxonomy): Eukaryota > Metazoa > Chordata > Actinopteri > Atheriniformes > Atherinopsidae > Odontesthes > Odontesthes bonariensis. Next base: position 14,062,082 of record NC_134515.1, on the reverse strand, counting down.
TCAAGTCTATACTCAGAATACTCACACACACACACTAACTGGCATTGTCTTAATGTGGAACAGAGGATATTTTCCTGCTAAGGACCAAGGATGAGAGGAACCCAGATATCTATGCAATCTTCAGCACCATCAGGTAAACACACATACAGCATAATGTCTTACGTGCAGCTTAATGTGTTTACCCTCCTTGTCTTATCGATGAAAAGTGAAATCAATAATGTATCCATAGAGCATGATATAGCATTTCTAAAAGTGTTTCATTCCCAAACTGTGTATTTGCTCTCTCTCGTCTACAGTAATGTGTTCCAAGGCTTCGCTGTATGTGTTTACCGTATGGCCGACATCAGAGAGGCTTTCAACGGACCTTTTGCTCATAAGGAGGGTCCTGACTACCAGTGGGGGGCTTATGAAGGGAGGGTGCCCTACCCAAGACCAGGCGTGGTAAGTGATAGTTTACTAGTTATATCATCTCAAAAACAAAAATTTACTCCCATGTTGCCCAGCTTTAACTGAACCGCAATTGTACTGTGCCTACCATTATCTGGGCTGGACAGTTGTGTGGTGGTTCGTTTTGTTGCTTCACAACAGGAGGCTACCTGGTTCCAGCCCCAACTGGGGCCTTTCTGTGTGGAGTTTGCATGTTCTGCCCGCATGCAGGGCTTCCCTCTGAGTGCTCACGCTCCCTCCCACAGTCTAAAACTCTACATATTTGGTTAATTGGTGATTGGAAATTAACCCTAGGAGTGAGAGTGAGTGTGTTTGTTTGTCTTTGGGATGGACTGACAACCGGTCCAGAATGTTCCTTGCCTATCACCCAGCGGGAGTTGAAATAGGCTCCAGCCCCACCCCATGACCCTGAAATGGATTAAGCGGGTATAGAAAATGGGTAGTTCTTTTTTTTTTTTTTTTACCAGAATCATAGCATAGGCTGCTGCTCGGCAGTATTATGGGGAAACATTAAACTTTTTTTTTCATATGATGTTGACATACTGTTGTACATCCCTCTGTCCTCTGTCATCTCACCCTCTAAAAGTTACTTTTCATTTGTATCTGAGGATTTACATCTCAAAGTGAAACTGGTAAATTGATTGACCCATCAGTGGTCCAACAAACTGAGGCCTGCAAAAACACCCATAAATCTGAATTAAAATCTTTCTAAAGTTATTTCAACAACACCTGGAGCTCGATTAATAAAAATATTTATTGCTGGGCTGTTCAATAATGCCATAACTTTAGCTACACCAGGTTTTTCCAAAAAATTTGAGTGACTGCGTATATGGTTACAGAACAACTACAACAAAATGAAGAGCACTCAAAGTGCTGGAGGACTGACCCTATCAAATACAGGGATTGTCCTCACCACAGTGTAATAACTGTTACCATTTCCCCCAAAGCAGTTTAGTGTAAAATGATTGTGATGAATCTATAGTTTGTGTTTTCAGAACATGTTTACCTAAAGCAGCAAGTAGCTTATCATTCGAAACAGTTACTCAGGTCCACATTATGTACAAAAACAAAACAGAAAAATATTATGTTATAGAAAGTCTATGCAAATATCAAACATTAGGTGTAGAAAGTTTCCATATCAGTAAAGTAAACTACTGTATGTTGTAGTGCAGCTGTGGGGACTGTACACAGCGCAGACCCGGCTCCTGGTTTACATCCTGACTCTCAGCAGAGTCCTCTCATATTCTCTTGTTCACATCACCGTAACGCAGCCCTTTTACACACACAAAGCCATGTGTCCGCAACGCACGTACACATAATTAGGTTGTGTGTACGATTCCACTTCATTACCAGAGTGAATGAGGGCGCTCAGAGGAAGAAGAAGATGAATAATGTGAGAACAGAGTAGACACCTCTGTGGTTTCCCTCTGCTGACTCTCTGATTAACAGGAATGTCTTGGCTTGAAACTGAGAGTGAAACGGGGTAAAAGAAAGAGGAAATGATGGAAGTGAAGAAAAAGGTGGTGGCTCAGGGTAGGCTGGTGAGGAGGCACAGATGGTGGGAAGAGGTAGTTCTTTCTTTCTCCACGATTTGATATCCCACCTGGAGTTTTTGGCAGGAGTTGAAATGGTTATCGTTATTAAATTGTATCAAATCAGTATCATTACCCTGATTTTAAGTGCAATCAAGTCCTTGCCTACCTTCTGCATTGATAACAGTGTCCTATTTACAAGTGGCAGATATTCTATAATTATTGCATTTGTGCAATCATTTCAACCTTTGTATGATGATCAGTAATTTGAAAAATCCCATCATCTACAGTCATTTGATTATTTTGTGACACGTATTAGCATTTGAAAGAACAAAAATTTGAGCATATTTAAATATGGATTACACGTCTGTATTTGACCCCTCAAACTACGAACATGGCAGAAAATATTCACAGTACCTCACACCAACTTCTGATTTTAAATTTAAAATTTCAACATTCCTTGATTTTTTTTTTTTTTATGGAAAGTGTTATTTTCATGTTGCAGGTAACTATAACTTTATTACAAATGAACAAATAGATGCTTACTGCGTTATACCATGTTAAATCAAGAAAATAATAGAGATTGCATGAAATCTCAGCAACCTTATTAGAAGGGTTAGTTGTGTGGCATGGATTCCCACTTTGAGTATTTTAAGCTTTTTATTGCTCTTGAAGTGCACATAATTTTGGCCAAAAAGGGATACTTTAAGGTATACATTCAGCCATACAATTCTGCAAAAAATACTTATACCCGCTTTTCCTGAATGAAAGCAGTCATCCTGCTTTGGTTTAAAGTGTGGATAGGTAACAGACTTTTCTGTTAAGATTTTATGAGCAATGCATACATCATTAAATTAACAGGCTGACATCAGCCAATAGCTAGTCCATAATCAATGCCTTAAAGAAAATAATATATATTTATTTTTATCTATTCATTCTTTTTATTTTTGTTCCAAAAACACGTTTTGAGGCGTTTCGTTTTATTGAGGCATACATTTAACCAATTGATTCAGCAATTGGTTTTATCCACACAATTTTAAATGGGTTTCTTAGACGTGTACAACGGGCATTATTTATCGTCGGAAAATCTGTGTTTGGATTTGACATTCTACATCTTCTGCAACAACATGAAAGTAAAGCAACCTCAAAGGAACAGTCTATTATACATCAATGATTTCATTATAACTTGAATGCAACCTCTCTGCACAGTTTAAATAGCCTTTTGAATATAAATCCACACCATTTTTTGTTTATGGTGTGGATAATTTACTGTTATGGTAAGCTGAAGGAACAATAATTCTTCCATACCAAATTGCAAACTCAAACAGCAATATTATAACATTAAGATTAAATAAATACCCGTCTCTCAGTCAGATGATTAATTGATGAATTGCTCTTTTGTGTTGAAGAGCATCTGTCTCAGTTATTTACTTTCTTTTTCTCAGCCTCAGTTTATGATTTTTGGCTAAACTCTCAGGCTCATCTGTCATTTTAGTCATTTGTTACAATGTTACTTTCCCTCACTGATGCTGCTTCACTCAGCCAAACATCTTAGTCATCCCAAATACCCTTTCTATGAAATCACTAATTTTACAGTTTTTTTTCAATTGCTTGGGCTCGCACATTCATATGCTTGTTTGAAATCTTTTTAAAATGCAGTAGTCAAGTAGCCTGGGAATTCCCATGCTGCTTTGCGTGCGATTTCATTCACACTGCAAAGGCAGCCTGGAAACCACCGCCCTTATTTTTGCCTGAGTTAGGGAACCAATCACAGAACGGGGGGGGCAACAAGACGATGACGACGTCTATGCACGACACCGAAGCTTGTAGAGTGTTAATCCAACATGGCAGCGGACACAACGTTACCGTTCGATGCAGCCTTAGAAAGTGTTTAAAGTAGCTTAGCACGCAAGTTTACTTTTAAAAAAGAGCAACGTTTGGCGTTGAAAGATTTCATTGCCAAGAAGGATGTATTTCCTCGTCGAATTTCTGTCGCTCTACATACGTCATCTGGTATAAGTGATACAATTGGCTATGAATCGCGCGCAAAGCAGCATGGGAAGAACCAGACGCCATTTGATAGACATTTGTAGCGCCCAATAAACGGCTCTAGGCATTCGTAAACCACGCCTCAAATACGAGAAAATGCACACCTAGTTCCCAGACCACCATCTCATCGAGATGTGGACGCGTCATCCAGGCTAGTAGTCAAGCCTCAAATAAGAATTTAATTGTTTCATGATAAATTGGAGTATTACCCATGTATGCTCATTATGACTTGATATTTCATTGCTGCAGCACTGTTGAAATTAGCCTGAGAAGCAGTCTTTTGGGGAGTCTTTTAGTCTAGTCCTCCTTTAATTGAAGTGAAGGTCTGCTGACGACGCTCCTAAATATCTGTGCTGGAACATACTAGCCAGTACTCATGATGTCGTCAGCATAACGCATGGAGCCGATTTTGCTTGCTTACATTTTATGTTAATCCTCATTGTTTTAAACACACTGTATGTAAAGCGCTCACGCGGGGATTTATGAAAAAAAAGCTCTGCTCACAAAGACTTTGGCTGCTCCACTAATAAAATCTGAATCATGACCAAAGTCGGAGGCCACGTAGTTCATGTAAATGCTTTCATCTGGACAATGTTCAGCTCACTTGATTATATGAGCAATACAGTATTACTGCCAAGTGCCAACATGTTCATTTTCCCTTTGTTATGGTGGTACAGATTGGAGCAGTTTTTTGCTGACTCTGCTTCTTCAAAGAGGTTTCTAAGCACTTAATGTCGTAACAGTAGTTGTGAACCTTCATCCAAAGCTTTAAACTCTATATAACTCCTAATGAAGGTTCTCCAAGAAAATGTTAGGACCGTGATTAGGTCAGTTTTTGGAAGGAACACCACCAGTTTGGTGGAAATGGTGGGAAATTACAGTGAATGTGGAAACAGTTGGCATTTTTTTCTATAGACTCTTATTTGTGCAATCAAAGAATCTGCCAACATATCAGTTTGAAGTGTTTTCTCTTTGACCTGATCGCATGTTCTTTGTGTGTCTTTTCTCTACCCTTGTCTCTTCAGTGCCCCAGTAAAATCACCAACCAGCCTGGCAGAGAGTTTGGCAGCACAAAGGACTTTCCCGATTCAGTGCTGCATTTTGCCCGCAGTCACCCGTTGATGTGGCGGCCGGTGTACCCGGCTCTGCGCCAGCCTTTGCTCGTAAAGGCAAACATTCCTTACAAGCTGAAACAAATTGTGGTAGACCGGGTTGAGGCAGATGATGGGCAGTATGATGTCATGTTCATTGGTACAGGTAAGAACTTGTACTGGTCAAACTACCAATTATGTTGGTAGTCATTGAATTGGACATCTTTTACATCCAGCAGGAAAGTGAGATTCTTGTTTTTCAATATTTCAGATTTTGTATTTATCTGCTTGTATTTCAGATGTTGGTACAGTATTGAAAGTAATTGCTCTGAATACTGGAAATAGTTTGGAGACAGAGGAGGTCACACTAGAGGAGCTACAAGTCTTTAAAGTAAGTTTTACCTCAACAAGTATGCAAATAAAAGTGCGCAACTCTTTGCTTCCTCAGTCTTTTGCCCCTTTCTTTCTACACAACAAGCCATTAATCACTATACATGTAGACAACCCTTCTTTCTCTATGTCTCTTAAATCCTCCTTTGAGGCAGCAGATACCAACTCTGAAAGAGTCTTTACAGAAAAGCTACTTTAAATTCTCATCACCTAATTCTCTTCCCAGCTATTTTGGCCTTTGTCCTTGTAAGTCTTTTCACAAAAATGAAAAACATCAGAAGATAATGACTTTCTTTACTGCAGGTGCCAACTCCAATTACATCCCTGGATATATCTGTGAAAAGGGTGAGTTGATCCAATGTGGTTACTGTGATAACTGTAATCCCCACTTTTGCAACCTTAAATAAATAAAGTGTTGTCTTGATAATGTTTTACTCCCTTCTTTTCTCCACTCATTATTTCAAACAGCAAGCCTTGTATGTGGGCTCTCCAGCAGGTGTGGTGCAGGTGAAGCTGCATCGCTGCGAGACTTATGGGAAAGCCTGTGCTGAGTGCTGCTTAGCCAGAGACCCTTACTGCGCTTGGGATGGATCATCCTGCACACGATTTGTTCCCAACAGCAAACGTCGCTACCGCAGACAGGACATCAGGCATGGAAATCCCATGCTGCAGTGTGTGGATCAAAATCTGAGTGGTAAGTTCACTTCACTCGTGTTTTGCGACCTTTTTGTTGGATCTGACCATTTTTTGGCCAGTCACAGTGACTTTCTGAAGTCTCTTTCGCAAGCCTGGCAACCTCATAATGTCGGCAAGGATCCCAATCACAAGTGGTTATGTGATTCAAACAAATGTGTTACTACACTTTGATTAGTGTTGGGAGGATCGCCTTTTTTCTTTTGGATAGAGCCATGTTAGCTGTTTCCAGACTTTCTTCTTAGCTGACATATGGATGTCATTACCAACATGTCAAACTATTTGTTTACTGAAAACGAAAGGGAAAAGAGTAAAAACCTTTTTAAGCCTTTTATCTTATTTTTCTACCTATATTTCTTGTCCTTGACTTGAATTCATTTCACAATTAATGCAGAGATTGTCTTGCTTTTGAGGTTGTGTTCCAAACATGTTTGACTCTCTTAGTGCTTTGACATCATTGCACACTTTGGATGATATTTTTACCTGTTTTGAAAAGGGAAGAGCTTCCCTTACTCTATCTAAACTATTTAGCCGGAAAAAGAAAAAAAGCCCTGTTAGACTCCTCTCTTGTGAATACTGTATGTGCCTCTGTAGGTAATGCATCGTCATGTGTGTGTATGTATGTATGTGCAAACCGGGTTTAAATGAAGACTGTAGGAATGTGTTTGTATCTGTGAGGCTCCGTATCAGGACGGGAATTTATCTGAAGAGGTCAGTCTGTTTGTGTTGAGGTGCGTGAGACACATGCTAAAGTGTGTTTCACCAAAAAGTACATGTCAACAACACATGCTCATTTACGTGTAAACACTACACAAATAGTGCATATAAAACAAAACCTATACTCAATTCACGCTTCAGTGGCTACATTTACATGTGCATTCTGACTATTGATCTTATACTACAAGTGTTCCAAGTATGATGTTTACAGGAGTTTCAAATAGAATTTTCCATTCATATTTCTGTAAATGTCTTACTCAGAGCCATTATTGGAGGTGTTATGGGACTTTTATGTTGAAGAAGAAGCCAAGTAATAGACCAGTTTGACAATAGTCAGCGCTCCTACTGAGACAAGTGAACGGAAGAAACATGTATAAAGGTGATTTTGAGGTGAGGGTAAGAGTGTGAAGACAGACAAGAAAATGAGGAAAGAGTTTGTGAATGTGTTTTCTCACCTGAGTGCTTGTATGGAGGCGAGGTGATGATGAATGCATCCCTGAAAGCCTCCGGGTGAACCTCTGTTGAACAAGCTGTCTTTGTTCCAGCTGTCAGGTTTTTGTTTAAGAAATGTCTTTCAGAGCTCTTTGTTTTGTTCCTAAGATAAAGAATTGAGCGAAATTCGGACATTCAGTGTTTACTCACAATTTGCACTCGCATGACATGATGTGAACTCTTTTCTTAAGTGAGGTCAGACTTTCAAACATTGCTACTGTGTGTGTTTGGGGTGTGTTTTAGGAAGCCATAGTTTTCACACTGCAGTAGAACCGGAGGAAATATTTCCCCTGTCAGAAAAAGCACAAACACGTACTAACATTTTATGTTTGTTTCAATTATGTGGACAACAGCAATGTATATATTCTGGCTTTTTTTTTCACATTACAGACAAAAAGTGTAATAAATCAACAAACCAAATGGGAATGATTTTAATTTCAGTTTACTGCTAATTTCTTACGATTTTGACTTTGCTCTGAAACAATGAGGCCACTGACTGATGGTTCTAACCAATGAACAACTATAACAATACTATCTGGGTAAATTGATCTAAGTTCCCTTTAATGGTACTAAAAAAAAAGCTGAGATCAAAAATCCAAAACACACAGTTGATGCAAAATATTTTTGTGACTTTAAAGCTGTAGAAAAACGTACCTACAATAATCAACTAAGCACATGAGGCAGTTTTTAATTAACAGTGAGCAGGTAAAACTGATGATGCTGCACTTGGGATGAAGTCTATGAGAGGAGTGGGTCTTGACCACTAACAGCAGCTTATCCAAGAATCCCATTTGTCTTCAATCAAAGTTTGTAAATCTTCCAGGAGTAAACTGGCCACAGCAGAGACGGCTGTTGTTGCTCTTCATTAACACAGAGTGCTGTGAGCACTCTGTGTTAATGAAAAAGGCTCCAGAGGGCTGGAAACGTATGATTATTAAATGTTGAGGCAAAACAAAAGCAGTGTGAGTTTTTTATTTTATTTAAGACCAGTCATTTTCTGACATATCTAATGAGTTTTGAATCAGACTCTTTCATTTGCTTTATAGAGATTTATAAATCTAGTTAAAATGAAAAGTAACAGCTTATATGCAGGAGCGTTTCTCTGTGTTAGAGCAGTAACTGCCTGATAAGCAGATTTAGCCCCTTTTAAACAAAGCCTGACTGGTCAGATTGAGCTCCGTGGACAGGTTATTAGTTTGTTGGGTTGTACGCTAATTTGTTATGCCACATTCCAGGCACACAATGTCTTTTTCGCTTGAAAATCCATTACAAAAGTTTTTTGAAAAAGCTGAAAAAGCTTTCAAAGATGAATGCTTTATCAAAAATTATATGTGAAATGTGCCATTTAGTCCGAAGAGAGCAAAAATAATAACTCTACTATTTGTTTCTACATTTTATTAATTTATTATAGACAAAAAAAAAAGAATTACCAACATTTTACTCAAGAAAACTTTGACAATATAGGTTACTGATTGGATACATAGATGTATGTGAATTTTACAGTTTGTTAATAGTTCAGCCTCACAGACTAAGTCTTTATTTTCATTCTTTAAAATCTCCTCTTTCAATCTTTCTTTCAATGAGAAGACCTGGATGTGACAGAGGACAAGGTGGTATATGGAACAGAGAACAACAGCACCCTCCTAGAGTGTGTTCCTCGCTCACCACAAGCTACTGTCACCTGGTTAGTCCAGCGTGATGATCGCAAGGAAGAGGTAAGATGATCAGACAATTGAAACCCGAGATAATAAAATGCACATGTGATGGGAGGACAGACGGGAAGCTTTAGGAGACAGTTGAAGGGTGGAATAAAAGCTTTTGGCAAACAGTGGCCTGAGTAACTGCCTGTAAAAGTGAGATTTCTGTGTGAATTTGGCACATGGCTGACACATTTGACAGCCATTTGACATATGGTTGAAATTAAGCAGTTATATTTCAAAGCAAAAAGCACAATTACTCTGTCTCTTGAATAAACAGTGAATTCTTCGCAAACTTCGACCACATGCCACTGACGGATCACGTGTCACTCAACGTCTGCTGGCCACTGTGACTTAAACACGGAGCTGCAAAGTTGTTTAAGCCTATATGTAGAAAATGATGTTGTGTGTCTCTGCACCCACAGTAATCCCTCATCTGTTTGAGGTTATGTTCCTCCGGGCTCAACTGAGTGCCTCGGTCAGCCATGCAAGTATTAAGGCATTACCATCCCTCTCCATTTCCTTACAAATAAACATTTGGTTGCCACTAGCCAAGGTTGCCATGTTTGTGTTGGCACCGAGGGGCAGTTAGAGGGGCTGAGGCAAAGAATCTGAAAAGTGAGGGGAGGCAGATAATGTATGGAGTAAATGTATAGGGGTGGCAGAGAGGCATTGGGTGGGACTTGTGTAGGAAAGAGTGAAGGAATTAAAGAAAAAGAATAAAGAGAAACATACTCGATTCTATGGTTCATTCCTGCTGCTGCAGGAAATACCACCAGTCCCTTTTCTCTGTCTGTCTTCTTTCATGTCACGAAGTGCAGATAACTTGCTCTATCCCTATTTTTTCCTGATTTATATGCTTATACTGTATGAGACAGTGCTGTATTGAATGCTTTTCCTTCTCCAGACACATCAGATAAACATACTAATTCAAGATAAATCAGGATCAGAATGGGAGCTCTTTCGAGGCTGCTTTTAAAAGAACAAAAAGCAACAACTTATTGCATGATAGTCGGACTTTTTACAGTTTCTTCAAAAAAATTTACACAAATATGTCATTACAATAATTCAAAGTATTAATAAAATATAATTTCATATATAATATCAAACATGTACAGTCATTAAATTAATTTAGTCTGTTTTTTGTTAAACTATAAAATATGTGCCTATTATATAATAAAAAAAAGGAAAAACTTGAAATGCCGAACTGAATGACAGATGCGAGTGACTTTGTGTTGGTTATGTTGAATTTTGAAAATATTACACTTGGAAGAAAAATTTTCATTGTAAGTGTAGAATTCAAATCTGATCCACTTGCCAACAGATTGAACATGCATAGTTAAGTCAGGAAATCTTTGGACACAGCACAATTTTTTTTTTAGTTTCATCCATTGATCCAAATGGACTTACAGTTTAGACTCAACTTTAACTTGAAGGGATTCCCATTCAAACGAGTGAAAACAACTCTTTAATACGTAGTATTCAATATTCACCTTTCAGTCTGTTTCAGCCAGAATAGATGTATAGAATATATCATTTTAGCATAAACACATATTCTCCATCTGCCCCTTTCAGGTGAAGCTGGACGATCGTGTCATGTCAACGGAACAGGGTCTGCTGTTTCGTCGTCTCTTCCGCCAGGATGAAGGTGTTTACATCTGCCGCTCTCGAGAGCATGGCTTCACACAGACCTTGGCCCGCCTCACCCTGGAGGTCCTCCAGGGTGACACTGTTGACGAGCTCATGGCGCGTGACAACGCAGGCCTCTCTGATACTTTCAAAGACAGGTCTACGGGAGGATATAGGGCCTGGATGCCTTGCAGCACATACAGCAGGGGCAGCTCGTCGAGCCAAATCGGCCAATCACGCACATGGTTCAAGGACATCATGCAGCTCATTGGGCCGTCGAACCTGGCACATGTGGAGGAGTACTGCGAACGGATGTGGTGCAACGACAAGCTCAAAAGGAAACACAAGAGCATGCTAGAGAAATACCGCCAAGCACAGGACAGTGCGAGGAAGACTCGTAGCAAGAGCTCTGGTGAGCGGAACCGAACGCCACGGGATCTGAGGGCATGGGAGGAGTAACAAGGGAGAATGCGGTGAGACATGATCAAAGTGGGAAAACAGAGACTAAGGTTTGTGAATGAGATCAGAGAGGCAACATAAAAGACCGCTCTAATAATCTTATTTGTAAAGAATTTGTTAGATCAGTGTGCTTTGTCATTAATCTGAATACAAATTCTGAATTTATTGTAGACGAAAACTGTTTGATTCACCTGAATATATGACAGGTATGTAGAAGGAAATCACTGCTTAAATGGAAAAACTCCAGCAAAATGTTATTAGTCATATTCCAGCAGTAAGCAAAGCATGTGTTGGAGGTTTTCAGTCGTTATGAAGTTAGTGCACTAAATTACTGCATGCAGATGTTGTGGTCTTGGCTGTCACCCAAAGAAAAGGAGAAGATTTCATTTGTGTGGAGAGACAGCTCAACAAGAGGCCACAATGCTGAACTGAACAGATCGTTGCAGATGTGGTGATGTTAGTATAGAAGAGAGAAAGTGTTTCAGTTATGATTTAAAAAATCTTAATTAAGGACTTTTTCCCTCGCACACCTTTTGTCCTTGTGTGCTGTTGTCACTGAGATGACTGACTCAGCTCTTGTTTCATCATCATCAGAACTTCTTGGACCTCAGATTTATAAAACATATGCATGCTTGTGGGCTGACTTTACTGACAACAGGCCCTCTCTCATGCTTGATTTTCATCCTCGTAGACTCTTTAATGAATAATTCTTGCTGGCTCATATTAAATTCTTTGTTGTATTTAGCATATGCAGTTCAGACACACTTCCACACACACATTTCTTTTTTGGATGGTTTTCACACAATGCAATCACTGGATTAATTTACTTTTCAGTTTGTATTTAATGGTTCATGTCTCTTACCTCGCTCCTTCTTGGACTTATTATGACATTAGCTCATACCCTGATGCTGCAGTATATTAATGCGAGATATACACAGTTTATAATGATAGTGTATGCATGAACACAAACTCATATTAACTGAAATCTCTGTCATCCAACACACTGAATTCATAAGCTCAACTAGCTCAAACTAGAAGTTATGAGACGATTGTTGATGGTTCAACTGATGAAAGGCACATTGCTTTGTTTTTACTTTTGTTTGTCAAAGTTTCCATAGACACTAGCTAGGGTTCAAAAACCCAAAGTCACCAACCCCAAATAGAATTTTTAGTTGTTTCGTGTTTGGTTGAATGCCATCACACCTCTGGAAACGTACACCAATTAGTCACAGCATTAAAAGCACCTGCCTGAAACAGCAGTGCTGTCAACACCACTCTGATCCATCAGATGGACTCAGAACCTCTGCAGCTGTCATGTGGTGCCCGACACAGAGATATTCAGCAGATGTTTTTGGTCGTGTGGGGTGCAGGGGTGGGGTCTCTGAAGATCATGTTTGTTCAGGCCTATCTAGTGGTTGCCTAGTTGGAGAGATTTGGCAAGGTCATTTTACTCTTTGATGAGTTCCTCAGGCTGTCCTACTCGGGGAGGCTGCTGTCGTCACAAACCGCCATTGCTTTGGAGGTTTGCGCAATGATACATGTTCAACATTTTAGGGCCCAAAGTTTCCCTACAGTGCATTGCCTTGTAACAAGATGTCCAAAATTATTTGCTTCACCTGTCACTTGTTCTAAAGTTGTGTCTGAACCTTCTGCACCACAGTGCAATGAATAAGCCTCACTAAGTGACATTCAACATAGGAAAAGAGGCAAAGAGCAATTATTTTCTTGGCTCACTAAATATATGTCCTTATTTTTATAAATAATTGTTTAGTCTTTGAAATGTAAGGAAGCATTAACATTTTACTTCAAGGTTATTTTTCTTTCCAACCACTGGTCAAAAAAAGCCATTGGAGAGGAAATTCCAAAAGTCTTTGTTGTGACCTCGCCTCCTAATTTGACCATCCACTAAAGTCTTTCCCAGTGATACAAGATAACAAAAGAGGGGGTCAAGTGTAATGGCCAGATCTTCTTGTGCCATCTGCTTGTTTTTTTTATATTTCATGTGTTGAAAAGAGAGTAATTCATATCACTATTTTCATGAACATGATTTTTGTGGTTACCTCAAAAATGCCCCCCCCCAGATTATGATGTGGAATAAACAAAAGAGGATTGAGCTGGTGACAGAGGAGGACATGTCTCAGCAAAACAGGGGTTGAAGCTGAGAAAATATGAGCCCTTAACTGCCTACTTTCAATCATAAAAGCCCTTTCCTTTGAAAGGAAAAGGCACCATCCTCCAATTTTGAAACCAAAATGAATTTTGTATAGGTCCTCTTTAACAGCACCCCTCCCACCAGGGCATTATTTGCCTGTGCCTTTGAAAATCTGTCACGAATCTGCTGAAAAAGTTTACTTCAACATATATTTGCTGCACAATCATTTCTGGCATTACAAAAAAAAATGGCAAAGAGCATAGATACCGGGCTTTGGTTTCACTGAGTGTTGTACATAGATGGAAAGGAGACTGTTGGAGCTCCCGTAACAGAAGAAAAACATCAAAACAGTAACACCGATTAAATTAGTTCATGACTTGAGAATGGGCAATAAAAGAAGTGCAAAATTTTGCTTTCAGAAAGGTACGTCAGTATAAGCATCTTATGAAGACTGTATTTGAAACTACTAAACCCCTCAATTCTTATTAGGTGGAGTTTTCTACAAACTACAGTGTGGAATAAACACATTTTTACCCCAGGCAGTACAGCACATTTCAGCACATGCTTTACATTACTTTCTCTAAAACATATTCAGACATATATCTCCCAACTAAAGTGAAAACATTTTTTTTTTATTTCACTTTATTTTATGTGTAAGAAGGCACGATCTTCAAAGATCATTAAATAAAGTATATCTTTAGTTTTGGTGCAATGAATTTGTTTTAACTTCTGTTTCTTTAAGTTGTGAGTAGCTGTCAGCAGGAAAAAAAAACAATTGAAATGTGTTTGAATAACTTTTTAACCATAACTATAACATTATTGTGTTAAAGAATCAAGTGTAAGACGAGCAAGGTTTCATTTTACAACAGTTGTCATCAGACATAATTGCTAAAGTAAATGCTGACACTAACTGGTTAGTGCTTTGACACTGAACCTGTACAGTGAATTACACTAAATGCAGTTTCCTGTGCATGTTCACACACTATGTAAATCCACCAAATGCAGTTTTTGTACAGTTGAAAGCATGTTGCTGTATTGCATGTGACATTTTATACTTTTAACTTAATCCTGTGTCCACTGTAGCTAGCTGTGTTCATTGTAGTTTATTTGCCTTGTAACTTTTATCTGCCACTGTTTGGACATTTGTTGCCTTAACGTCCAGCTGTGGTATTCTTTTTGGTGTGTATATAAGAACAACTGATGGATTTGTCATTAATATTGTGATACTGTATAGAAATCAGGGGCAACAGGTTTCACTCCAGCCAAATTAATTGGTGGTATTTCAAATACTTTAAGGACTACATCCTTTGACCTTCACAACTGCTCTGCATTATCAAGAAAAACGATAGAAAACGCAGTAGTTATTTTTCAAATGGCATTAAAAATGTACATGATTTATCCTTAAAGTTGTGATTAGTCCAGCTATAGCACATAATCATTTTGAACCTCAGAGGTTCAATACGCATGCCTTCTCCATCAAAAACTGTTTTTCACAAATATAAAGATAACACTGAATATAGATTTAGGCTACGAAATGTGAAGATCAAAATAAACATCTACTCAGTGAAATGTTTCATGAAATGGGTTCTCTTTCAGAAATTAAATGTGTATTTATGTTTTATTTAAGTATGTTTCTACAGTGCATGCTATGAACTTGTATGCTATTTAACACAATTAAAAGTGGATCTTTGTAACATGAAGCCAAATAGATAGATTTTTAGTTTGTAAGGAACAGACAGAATCCTGCAGGCTTTTGTCTTTTTTTTGGTGAGACTAGACTAATGGCGCCAGTGATGTAAACACACAAACAGCAGTCCTACGAAATGAGTCATTCTTCTAGGCTGTGCTGTTTACTGCACTGAAACCAAGACACACTCTGTTTATAACGAAATCAACAACATGCAGACTGCACACCTGCAATGAGGTATTTTTTGGCATTAAATGCTGGGGTAGAAGCAACTCGTTCCATTTCCCATGTGTTTGATTTGTTATTTCCAAATGTGCGTCTTCTGTGCATGTGAGGGGCAACATATCCTTGAATAAAAAGCTAAAACAGAAAGACAACTTATGTTTCTTTCTTTTAATAGGAATTTCATTTAGACTGATGGCATTATCTGTATATAAGTCACCAAACAGGTAATGGAAGTTCCACAATGTACTATAGAGGAAGCAGGAAGCATGTGTGGGAGTGATTGGGGAGTTATGGGCCCGCTGCTGACTCATTACGATACCCAGTTACTGTGTCTGGCCATGCATGTGATTGAAGGGTAATTGGCCTGTAACATCTGTGTAAATGTGGGTAACAATGCCTGCTTGTCACTTCAACAAACAGACCATCTCATAAAAATCCAACCTGCAACCGAACCCACTAAACGACTTCACACCTTGTCAATGGTTGCAACCACGAGACACACACAAATGCAGAGTAGATGGCCGCACATGCACACAAATAAAGAGCTGCATGCAAACAAGCCCACTACTAACACAAGCGTGTTTTTTGGGTTCTGACTTCAGTCACCCACGTGTAAAAGCCATTAAAGTGGCCTCGGAGTTGATGTTAGGCTGAGAACTTTCTCAAGCTTTCATGACAAACAAATGGGATGTGGCTGGAAGCTCCACGAGGTTCATTGCATTGTTGTAAAAAATGTTAACACTCAGTGGGGTTACATGGCACTGAAAGGATCAGATAATTGGCTAAATTACAATAAGATTGAGTTATTAAGTGCATGTAGACACCTTAATCTGACAAGAAATTGGGTCAAATCGAGTTACTCGCGATGGGATTAAGACCCCGAGATAACTCGGTTGAAAGTCAGACTAAACGTGCTTGTAGACGGGTGAAGCACGTGGTGAATTAGACTTTGCGTTCTGCGCATGCTCGAGATTTTTTTCCAGGGTCGGGAACCGGAAGCTGGAAGAGACGATATTATTGTTGTAGTCGCCGTCAGAAAGAAAAACACTGCGATGAAGAATGCGCCGTTGTGCATCGCTTTTCTGCAATAAGCAACTCATCACAAACGAAATATAGGGGGACGTACCTTCATCTTTCTCTTCATACGCCATTTTCTCGAATGCCTGAGTTTGGTGTTGAAGGGGTCAACCAAAGTATGACATGCTTTGTGCCTATGATCCGATTCATTCACCGCCATATATCCAAGGATAATTACCCTTGCTCAACTCATTCTTAATGTAATTTAGCCAATTATCTGATCCTTTCAGTGCCATGTAACCCCACTGACTGTGCGCCTGTCTCATGTACAGTACATGACCAATAAGTCATCAAACTAAGTGGTGGTCCTTTAAAGTGTAAGACTTTAAGAATATCTGTATCAGTTTTCTGTCCCAGTCTCACTCTAGAATGTGTAAAAGTTATCTGTAGATTATCCACATCGCAAGAGTAGCAGTGTCAACCATAAAAGCTCAAAAATCTGTAACATGAAAACTCCAATATGTACAGTATTTTCACATTTGTAAACCTGACCATGTAAATCTTTATATTCCAAATATTAACCCTGTATTTTTTTTCTATTTCAAACCTGAAAGCATGTATTTCTAACTTCCGTGAAACAGCTTTATATGTATTTTTGAAGTGTTTGACAAATAAACTAATAAATTATTACTATGCATAACACTCAACACTACCTTAAGATAAAGTGTGTCTTCTTAAAAAATATATGTGGTCTGATACATTAGATTCATTCAAATTATTTTACAAAGTGGAAATATAAAACAAATAAAGCAAAGAATTTACCAAGGACTTCCAAAACTTGAAATGGCACAGGCAAAATCTAAAGTTTGCCAAATTTAAATACAAGTTAATATTTTAAGCAGAATTTACAACTATAAGGTCACAAACCAAAATACTAATACAACTGTGTCTTAGATTTTTAAAAAACGAAAAAACATATGGTGCAAATCTTAGCAGTCTGGGGCAGGACATGGTCTGCAGTCAGTCCGTGTGAGATCTGATGCTTTCCAGCACAGCAGCCTGAAAAGAAAACCTCATACCCTCCATCAGGATCAATAAGTGCAACAAACTTCACCAGTGGGTGTGATCAGAAACAACATAACGTGAACAAAAGATAACTTTATAGTCCACCGGACAAAAATAACCCGAGAGAGGATAACATGCTGGTTGGAAACTAACTCTGAAACTATGATGCTGTCATGATCTACTCTTATAAACCCAACTCAGAGGTTATAAAACAACTTTGTCCCACAGCTTTAAAAGTAAACTAATATGATACGATACAAGACATTTAAACAGAGTGTGGCTTCATGCCTCTTGTGAAAATATATGACACGGGAGCACAGCATAATGTAGGATCTCAGCAAAAGGTCTGACAGTAACCGGTTTAATACACATTTTTCTCAATACACAGGAAAAAATTGTCCTGGGAACAGCTGGCTTTCAGCAGTAATCATTTCAGTCAATATTGCACTTAATTGCATGCATTTAACTGTGCTCGCTGTCAAATATTGTTTTATAAGCTCTTTTTATATTAAGCTATTTATTGGCAAAAGCCCCACATTGCATTATGTGCTAAACAACATGCATTATTAAAGTCATTTAAAGTAATTTTAGTCTGAGCCATTATGTCTATTAAATGTATCCAATGATGAATAATTGAATGCTATTAAATGAGAATTATTCTTATAAATCTAATGACTAAACAATTTAAGTGTGTTTCCATATGCTTTCTTTAGGTTTTGACTTGCACAGATGGACTTTGGAATAATATGACAGCATCAAATATGATGCTATTTGCTAAATACACATTCAATACACACCAGTTGCATTTTTGGCCTGTCAAAAAACACGGTAATGTTTGCCTTAGGTTGAAACCTCAGTCAGAGATGTATTTTTTTATGCTGCTGTTACAATGACTGATAAAATACATATGTGACCTAAGGAAGTTAAAACCCACCTCCCTTTGGGTATTCATCATTAGAATTCTCTGAATTTTGATTAGCACCAAAAAAAAAAAACAATGAGTTGATCAATACAATACCATACAATAAATACAATGGCACCAGGTGTCCTGGACAGCAATGTGTAAACTCATTTAAAATGTAACAAGATGCATTAAGACTGGACATCTAAGACCACATTTGGAAGTGGTCTGTGGTACATTTATCTGCATTCTTATAACAGTGTAACTGTGTGTGTCCTGGGACACATTGAAGGGACCACCTCCTCACAAGCTGCAGGCTTTCTGTTCTGTAGTTATTCTGTGCAAAGCCCAGCTTAATTGCATTGGATGCATCATTAACAGAGAACCTTTTTGTTTGTGTTCATTTCTGCAGCAGCTGTGTTCAGCACATCTTGGAACACAGCTACAATATTTCATCATGCGTTGTGCATTCAACACATGGGTGAATTACAGGCAGTAAAGGTACTTTTTATATAACACAGCCTATAAAAGTATTTGTCAAAATACTGCAATGAATGTGACTAAAGTGAAATGTGATTCCATTCATACATGTGTCTGAGAAGATGAAGTCATAAAAACTTTTTTCTCCTTATTACCCTCCTATTTGCCTTGAAATAGCTGAGAACATTATCGCTCTGCAGCCTTTAAAGAAAGGGGTTACTTATAGCCAGTTTGAGCCACACATGTGTGTGTGCACTTGTTTTTTTTTATGTTCAAAAAGTCCAAAAATGGGGAGCCCATTAGACTTGTGGTGTTCAAAGAATCTTGTGGGAATGAAATAGAGTTCGAATAAGGTTGTGGTTAGGTTTAGAGAACAGGTTATGCTTAGGTATTCAACTGTGATGGCAATGGTGAGGGTATGAGGCTGGGGAATGCATTATCCCTGTGGTGAATCACCACAGAAATAGAAAAACAAGTTTGTGTGTGTATGTGTGAGGGGAAGGTGTATGCGCACATGCATAGACGTGAGAAGAGGCATGCCTAAGAAATCCACATGGAGGCAAATGCTGATGTAAAGTCTCCACTTTGACTGATGAAGATTAATCTACAGAGATGTGACTGGGTGAGATGGAAAGATCCTGAACTGATGTTTCACTTTAGAGTATTCCTTTTTCTACAGGGAGTTCCAAAGAATAAGAAAATATAAAGTTATTCTAATCTGGAAATGTATTTATGGCTATAAAGGATGATATTATTTTCATTCTGTCTTTGTTATAAAACATTAATGCTTGATGTGACCTTTTCTTTTCCACAGCTTGCTTGCTCGTGGTGTCCTCCAGGAAGTAGGTTGCTGCTAATAGGCACTGAGCACAGCTCAAGCCAGTCAAATATGCAATGGTGAATGTGAAGGTGGCAGTTCTTCTGGGATTCTTTTTAATATTAGCAGCATAATACACACTGCTATGACATAATATCATTAAGATGACAAACAACATGCAGTATGTGCTCATGGGAAACATTTACTGAAACATACGCTTCGTGTCCCAAGAGTAAGAAACAAGAGAACAGAATAGTAAAATGTTGTGAGAAGGCATTGATGAAGGGGAGAAGAAAGTATGCTGAGGAAATAAAATAATGACCAGAGAGAGGCCTCATGGGGAAAGATTAAAGAATATTTTGGTCCCAGCTTATTACAAGTTTGAACTGGGTTTTTAAGGCTTCAATAATTCATCAGTGTGCATTTGTGTCATCACTATCTGTGAGGAAGCATAGTCCATGAAGAAGTTTTAACTGTCAGGGAGGTTGAGAGGTTTGAGAGACCAAAGTCCAAAAAAATACTCAAACCCTAACATCAATACTTTAACCTAAATTATCAGCCTTCCAACCAGAATCATTTATCACTCTCTCTCACTCCTTTATGTTCCACACAACCACAGGAACCACACTCTCTCATGTTGAGGTCGGGAATGTACTTGGCTGAATTGATTGCTTTCAAGGTTTCCGCTCAAAAGCCACAGCATTTCCCAGTGCAGCCTGATTCTTAATTAAAAAGGGTGGCGAATACAGTCAAATGCAAGAAAAGAATTTCTTTTGAAAATCAAGAGGGCTCCTTAGAGAGACATTAGAGAGATAAATCTTGTAACAAGTTGGTTTCAATAAAGATGAGACTACAGCAGAAGATTTAACCTCTGAACAGAAATAGGTTACTATTGTTCCAGGGTTGCCTAAAACATAGCAAATATTAATAATAATAGTTAAACCTTGTTTCTGGTATTCCAGACAGCATTGAGTCATCACTGGTGTAAGCTCAACTTTTCTGTGCACCAAATAACTCATCATTGTATTCAGCATATGGCCTGCCGTCAAGAGACAGAGCTGATGATGAGGGGGCCTTTTAATTTCCTGGCATTAGCAGGATCCTTGTCAACAAATACAGGAAATCTATTTGACCCTTAAACAGATGTTTGTTACATCACAGGGAAGAACATGTGTTTTCAAGTTTCTCAGGCAGTCATCCTTTTGGTTTATTATAAACCAAAAGGATACCGTTTATAAATGGATGAATTGGAGACAAAGTGGTGTTTTTATCAAAAACATAATAAACCATAAAGAGGTGGACAAACACCTGATTATTTCAAGATGCAAGTACGTCGTACGGTAACAATCATCTTGCTGCATGGGAACTCTCATCAGTAACTCACATACCACTGGTTGCTTACATTCACCTACACATATGATTCACTTCCTGTTTAGGATCAGCGCTAAAATTGGATTTGGTTCCTTTCCTGAATGCCTGATTATGCCGGAGGTAATGACCAGGCTGACAGGACAGGCCAATGGTGAATGATGGCTGCAAAAGCTGTGCTGGATAATATAGCAGGCACCTCGGGAACTGCTCACCTGGGACCAAAACCTTTTCAAACAGACCCCACGATATAGCTGATGTAGAAATGTTGATCTAATACCCGATGCAATACTGCATGATGTTTTTGACATTCAACCCCAATTCCAGATTGGATGCTGTGTCGAATGTGAATTGAAACTAAACATATTTACAAATCTCATAAGCAAATATCTTATTCAAGATGCATCCTAAAAATATATATAAAATGTCGAAGGTGAGATATTTGACTCGTTTAGGAAAAATATTAGTGTATATTGAATTTGATGGCGGCGACACATGTAAAGCTAATTACAGGGCTACTGTGCAGCGTCTGCTCCTCCATTAACAAAAGTCCGAAAACTTCTGTGAGATGTGGAGACCAACTACTGGACCTCTGGGACTGAAAGTTGGAAGCGTTGTAGAGAGAGTGAGAGAAGTGGCTGAAATCTTCGAAGATCACCATGAATGCGTTCGGGTGTTGTGTCACCTGGCAACGGCTGAGGTGATGACATCACAGGCCTCATTTGCAGCGGCACAGGGTAAGATTTACATCACTACTAGAGTACAGAGAAACATGAGAACAAGAGAACACAGGTGAAACCTCTCAATAGATAATATGGCTGTAAACTCACAGCTAACAGTTCAGATAGTTTCATTGACTTACTATATATCCACATATGTATATACATATGTAGATACATAAAAATCTTTCGGGTAGAAAGAAACAAAAAACAATTGCTGACACTCTTTCATCACATCTTGTTCTCTCCTGCTGCGCAGTTTCCATTACACACACCTAATGTGTAGTTTAATCAACTTGTCCCCGCAAACTGTCCCCCAAACAAACAACCCCAGCCTCACCATCCATCTCGGTGTGACGCCTCACAGTAAATGAACAACTGCAAGTGTCTTGTGGAGTTCAGAGGGAGTAAATTAGTTCTATGTGTATTCAACTTCCACTTACCTGCATGCCAGGAATAATTCATTTACCATGTGGGTAAGTGTATGTTTGTTATAGCAACAGGAAGTGTCCCAATGCATGAGTCATTCAGCTGCTTCCTTCACAAACATGTGGTGACATCTTGACCACCAGGAATCTGTGTCTCTCCCTGGAACTGGATGGGTCATTGTGCTGCTTGTTGACTTTCAGAGCTCTTGGTCATTAGGATTTCATGTGATCAGGTCTTAGATAAGATAAATCTTTGTTTTTTTTATATTATCATCTTGAACATAGCTGATGGGCTCGTCCTCTCTATTTCATGTTTTAGTTCCTGTTTATCTTCCTTTTCATACTTATCTGTTAATTTATCTCTTATTTATGATGAATTGATGCAAGAGTTTCTTTGAATAGTTATTCTAAAGAATGATTTGATTGTCCTCATGATTGTGACTTTGTTTTAAAATATTACCAGCCACAGTGGTATCTTGGTAACTTAGTTGCACTATTCCTCACTCAACAAATCTATGTACAACACGATAGACGCAGACTGTGGCCAGTAGTAGAAATAAAGATGTAAATCATATGTTTGTATGTATGTGGAATAACTTCAAATGAAAATGTACTCCCAAATTAATTTGTGTGATTTAATAAAACAGAAAATCTCCAAAGTTTCTTACCGTGGAAATCTCAGTCTGCATTTATGTCCTCTGAAATGGTTTCTTTCAACCATAGACGTAATATTTCCAAACCTTTACAGAGTAGCTGCAATAAAAGAGGCAGGAGTCATTTTTTTGGAATGGTTTGACATTGATTTGGTAAGAAATGACAAACCACCTATTTTATCATTTGGGTATGAGGTAAGAACTCCTCCCCAAACCCAAGCTTCCCCTTTAAAGAGGTGTTCAAATGAGGTGCAATTCTGGAACAAAGCAGCCCTTCTCTGGCATGAATGACTCAATAACTTGATTTTGCTCAAGAGACAACTCATTTTGGCAGAATTTGGACATTACTGGTTCATATACCCTTTAACAGAGCTCAAAAACAGCCTGAAATCCGAACTTTTTACTTGCTCATGGTACATGATATATTGTCTTTACCATACAGCATTGTTTGAACTGTAATGCAACCCATTGGGTGGTGGTAAGCAGTAACTGGAGAATCTTTAAGGTGTTTATATGTGAGTAATGATAAACTATCCCAGACTGTCGGCTCTCTCTGAACGACAAGTTAAACAATACTGTAGACAAATTAGTCTAAATCCTTTTCTTTCTTTTTTTTAAAATATCTTTCCTTATTTGTATACTTTTTTTTTTCATGTCGAGCCCATTTTTTTCTATAGAAACAATTGCTGTTTGTTTGGTATGTCAAGGAGGTAAAGTTCCATCACTGCTAATCTAAGGCAGTGCTTGAAGTCTGTGTTTGGGTGTTTAAAAGACTGGCTATGGTTAGTTAGTGGGGGAGCCCTGTCTCCTTTGTGTCAACATGCTTTTTCACTTGCTGAGGCTAATCACCCAGGTAATTACTCTTAATTAGGCTCATAAATCATCAAACCTGTCCGTCTGCTTCACAGTGCTGTATCCTGTGTGTGTTTACTGTGTTTATTGTAAGAAAGATTGCCAAGAAATGGGTTTATTTAATTTCAGATAATATTTTTGGAGGATTTGAGTTCAGGGATCACAGTGAGCAAAATCACTGTTTTAAAGTCAGAAAAAAATAAGTAAATAATATAATAAGTGAGTTTTCTAATAAATATTTAGTTATGTGCACAGAAAAACAACACAAATTAGGTTTTTTTTAGTGTTCCACAGCTATCTAGGTTGAGGGGGGTTGTTGTAACAGCCCTGAAAGTAAAAGAAAAAAAATTGAACAATAAATATGGTATGAATTATTTAAAAATGTGCAAAGAGTGACAGTTAGTTTATATTGAGAAAAACTGTGTTAGATCAACATAATGAAGTGCTTTTACAGAGCAAAAAGACATAGATCACAATTTAGTTTCAGCAATGTCAGCTACAAGGTGACTTTACCTAATTGCGCTGTGACTTTACGGCGCAAAGTTGAGTTACTCTAAATGACGATTTCTCATTTAAAACTTAACAATAGTGTTTAAATTCACATGTTAATAAACCAGGGGGACACATTGAAGCTGTCACACTGCTACCTCACATTTCTCTGAGAAGTTTGGATGTTGTCGCTGTTAATTCACAGGTTTTGTAAGCATGCTTTAGTTTCCTTTTACAATCCAAAGGCATGCATGTTAGGTCATTTTGTAAATAGTTTACTGTATATTGTCCACAAGCATGAGTGCAAGCATGCTTGTTGTCTGTCTCTGTGTTTGACATAAGACCTGTTTAAGCTAAACTCCACCTCTGAACCAATGGCAGCTGGAATAGGCTCTGGTCCTTTGTGACCCTGAACAGGATGATATAATTACCTTGTGTGAATGGATGGCGGGGATGCACAGTGGTTAGCACCGCCACCTCACAGCAAGAGGGTTCCTGTTTCGAATCACGGTAGGTCCCTTTCTGAGTTTGCATGTTCTCCCTGTGTATGCATGGGCTCTCTCCGGGTACTCTGGCTTCCTCCTACTTCCCAAAAACACGCATATGCCAGGTTGATTGGTAACTCTAAATTGACCCAGGTTGTTTGTCCCGTTTGTCTTTGTGTGGTACTGTGATGGACCAGCGACCCGTCCACGGTGTACCCCACCTCTCGCCCAATGACAGCTGGGATAGGCTCCAGCCTATCTGACCCTAAATTGGATTAAGTGGGTATAGAAAATGGATGAATGGATGGCCATTTGGTCCATTGTAAGTGACTCCTTGACCATAAAGCTAAAACAAGTTTAACATGTGTGCCATGGAGAGTTAAAGGTATGGTTGACATATTTGGGTCAGCTATGTGTTATCTTGACAGTAGACCTCTCTCAAAAAATTACATAATTGATTGTGATCATTATGCACATTCATGGTAATTTTGCACAATTATCTTAATGGTCATCTTTCACCATCATGATAAACTCTGACATCCCTCCCTGGCACTTTCACTATATTTGCATCTTAATTTATATGAAGTTTATTAACACAAGGTCTCACAGGATAACAAACCACTTGTTACTTCAAAGTCAGGTAAGTTCAATGAGCCAAAAAGTTAAATTAGACTCCTGATTATTTAGTTAGAACTGAGGAAAGCTCTTAGATGAGAAGTGAAATAAAAGAAAAAGGTTTAGTTATCGGACCCTCTATTTATGGACCTAGAATCACAAAATAAGAAAACAGAAGTAGTCATTTTTACAATAACATATTAATTCAGAATGAACTTCATATAATGAGCACATGAACATTCAACTTCTTATGTTCCAAATACTCAAAACCCTTTGTCTTGTGATTCCATAAGTTAATATACTATTACCTCAAAATGTATGCTGTGAGTTTATTAAAATGCATTTAACATGATAAAAGATGGCATGGCAATGACTTTAAAAAGCCTTCCTCATTCTCTTTTAGAAGCAAAACAAATTGAAATGTAAATATGCTACAGTACAGTACACATGCCACTAGTGTGCATGTGTGTTGGTTTCAGTGATATAATGTTTCATACATAGGCCAATTACCCTGTTATGATAGACTGAAGTGAAAATGAATATTTTTGTCTTGAGAAAAGCACATAGGCACCTGAATGGCAGTGATAAACACACACAGAGAGATATGTATCTGGGTAAGGGAACATTAAGAGAAAATCATGAGTATATCAACATTTGTTAGTTCAGACTATCTCAGCCATAACTGCTAAACTGCTTATACCACCAGGCATTTCTGTCATATTCTTGTGCAAAACTGCACAACTGATGAGGGATAAAGTGCGTAATCATAACATTATTTCTATTGGACAGTCACTATTGATTTGTGTGATCTTTCTGTCCATCTGTTCACAACTTAGTCAATTTGGACAAGCAAGGAGTGACTCAATGACAGTTGTTCAAAAATGTCCTCACTCTCAAAGTCTAAAAAGAAAAATGAGAATGGTATAAGTGCTACCTGGTAAAATCAATGTATGGGAATGAGCCCTCAATTAGGGCCCCACAGATTCAACTGAACACACATTGTACCGAAGGCCATTTTAAATGCACTCCAACTAATGGGTTGCAAGTGTTAGAAATACAGACCCCATTTAATTTCCTACGAGTTTACGACTGGTCACCAAATAATGCATGTGTGTGTGCGTGGGTGCATCTAAGCATCAATAAATGCTAAAACATATGTGAGTATTCATGTGTAACGGAATGCAAGTGGTCTCACTTATTGCAGTGTGTGAATGTGTGTCTGTGTTCCCGGTGCTGACAGGCAGGTCATGATGGTATTAGTGTGAAGAATGTAGGTCTTAATGTCAAAGACGGAGAGGCTGATAAACATATGGAAAAAGAGGTAGTGGGGGAACGAGAGCCAAAGAAAAAGAGAAAAATAAAGACTTACACTCACCCTGCAAGGTACAACAATCTGGAGAATTTCTTTTGAGATAATTTTGAGCCAATTTTTCTACTTTTCTGTATGCTGCTGTCATCTGTCAAATTGCTGGAACTTTTTCATCACCTAACATCCCTTATTATGGAACAAACCTGTGAGAAACTCTTCTTAAAGCTGAATATTCCATCTGTAACATGGTATTAATTCAGTCAGTCTGTCATAACTCATACAAATCACATGGTAAAATATCCTCCAAAAGCAAAAGCAAAAGCAAAATAAACATATGCAATTAAGTATGGAACTTATATATGATAAAATACTGAGTGTCAGAAAAGGTATTTATTGCATTCAGCTTAAGTGTGACATGAGCGAAGAATTGCTAAATGTTCTGTATGTATGAGCGCTTCGAAGCAACTTTTGATGTTGTCATGAGATAACTTTAGAAATTCTGTTTGTTTGTAACAATGAAAAAATGTGGTCATATGGCAAATGAACAGTCCCTCACATTTCATGTGTCATATTTCCTGTGTTTTAAATCTGGTTCAGGGAGATTAACACAGTTTGGCTCAAACTTCCAATAGTTGTTCATATTCTCAACATTTTTTAAACTTTTAAACTCTTTCAGCGCAAACTTCCACTCTCTTTTATATGAATTGTTCTCAACTCAGCTCAACTTTGATATCACTGTAGAATCTAATTCTAGTGTTTACACTGCCACCCTGTGGTCAAAACATAAATTTCATAATCAACAATTTATAGCTATTAAAAATTGTACTAAACCCAATGAGCCATTTGCTGATTAAAATGCCCATGATATATGCTCAGGTTATGTAGTCCCCAGACTGCCAAGCAAACAGACAAATCTAAAGGAAATAGTTGACACAACCCCTTAGAGATAACTTAAAATGTGCTAATTGTCACGGCACACACTGTTTCCAAAAACCTTACACTTTTCCAGTCTTCTCCAACTGAGGTGGCAATCAGCACATTGGTATAATGGTTGATTATTTCACAAAGTGCTCAGAGGCTTACCGAAGGGTAAAATCTGCAGAAGAGGTGAACATGAATACATGCATTGTCTTAGCTCAATACATGGGAAAGTTTTATATGTTTCTTATGAAAGTTGTTCATGACCTTCAGTCACTGTCTCAACTCAACAAAGAACACTGTGTGAGCAAAGGATCTTCTCACAGTAACCGGCAACACTGTGTTATTTTGCCCAGCTCATGTACATAAAGACTCCCTGCAGCTGCAGCCCTTTGTCTCTCACTCCATGCTTTCTGTATGACTGATGGACTTTTCTTGCAAGAAATAAATACATAAAGGACAGCTTAATTGTTCTTCTCCTATTAAGACTCACTTTTCAGCAACAATTTATATTCTAGATTTTGTACAAAAAAGAGGTGTGCATTTCAGACATTTGACAAAACTTGCAACTTTATGAGCAACATTATTAGTTATTCATGTAATTACAGCTCTAAATAAAAGATAGATGCTTAAAGATAGTTCACTGTGCAGTGCGAGGATGTCTTACAAAATTAAATATGACTCAATAAGTCACAGTCGCACAATTTTTCGGGAAACAACAAAGAGAAAGTTGAGTTATGATCAGCAGCTGAACAGAACTTGGTTGTAATGAACACAACAAAGTTCCATCTCATGCAGCCCAGCTCTTCTGTGCCTGCACCTGGCATCATGTAGACCACACTTCAGTCATGTCCACTCATTGGTAAGATTAATGCTACTCTGTCATATTTGATAGATGCCCTTAAAACACAGATACAGGTGTGACTGAACCATAGCACCCCCTCCCAACCCCAAACATTTTGTTTAAACAATATAAGGTTATTTATGGCATAACCTCTTATTGCTGTAAATGCTTTATTTGTTTCCATGAGGCACTTTTTTAACTTTGTGGTTTTTTTTAACTAAAGCCCATGTAACTTGGCAATTGTACTCAAAGACCAAAGAACTGTACTTAACTAAATTAAATCTCACTTCATTACTTACTGAAATTCACTAGATTCATGGCTGCCTGTATAGAATTAAAATGACTTGTCTGGAGGAATGACATTTGGGTCTGACTTCTGCCATCTAAACTCAAAATTAGTTATTGTATGCTCCATCTTTACGACTGTGATCCTCTCAGGAACAACATCTGGTATTGTTATCTTGGGGGATCCAGCTGTGCCTTCAAGAATCTCCTGAAGACTCATCTCCTCTGAGAACAAGTCTTCCCCTAAAGCTTCTAACACCTTCACATGCCCTGCACGCCCAGTTTGCACTCATTCTGCACACTGTCCTTTAAACATGGCATTATAATGTAGTTTGTTACTCCTAATAATTCCTTTTTTTCTTGCACTTACTCTAAGCGATAACCTCTAATTCAAATAAATTTCATGAAAATGAAAACATTTGGTTTTAATTGGCGTTCAAAAGAGTTACAAGAGAGTTACAAGCATATCTTGAAGTAACTGCATATTTTTTTATTGTGTTAATCAAAAACAGTCTGACATGACATTTCACAAAGACCTGGGAGTATTACAGTGTACCACATTTACTTTGGCCTTCGACCTTTGAACCTTCAACTACATACCTCTCTACACACCACCGCTCCTTTGCCATTATATACAAAGCTCTACTGTCCCCTACATCTCACACACAGACACACATAAAGCACACTTTGCTCTCTTACACGCACACAAACACACGAGCCTCTCCTTGTGAGCTTTTGAACAACGATGCGTCACAGGGCATGGGATACAACAGGAGTGTGGATTGGAGAGCTGTTTGAACAACAAAGACTCTACTTGGACACTGTCTTCAGGAAGAGCTTTTCCATTGGCTGTGATGTACAAAAACTTTCAGGATGAATCCTCATAACATGAACAATACAGATGTAAATCTACACTTATAAGAAAAATAAAAATCCACCACAACATATCAGCTTATCTTTGCACATAAATACATAGGAATAATAATAATAATAATAATAATATTCAACATTGTGCTTTCTGTCCCTCGCTCTTTCTTGCCACTACACCATTGTCAAACGCATTAGCCACTAACATTAGTCATGCAAATTCAAGCACAAAACAACAACTGGCTTAAAAGGGATACTCAGACAACTTTGACAGCACTACTAATGGAATTATCTATCTTTAAAGGAAATCCATGTAATCAGTAATAACAATTAGCTTTCAATTTAGTGAATTGGTAGTCTTAACTATAATGGACCTTAGATGGTTTTAGGTTAAGGGATTGGTGATGCACTGACCATGAGCATCTTTCTGCAATCAAAATGAGTTTATTGATTATTATTCAATCTTTTTGCCATGAATGCTGTCTTTCTGGATGTGGTGTCAAAATGCAGAGTGTCCTTTTTGTAGGCGTCAATAAATTCATTTTAGTTTACTGAGTTAGTTACATATCTATAAGGAAGGTATATAAATAACAACGACAATGACTCCATACATCTAAAATGTAGCCACACACAGAACTGGTTTATGCTGCTTTATTTTGCCTGTGTGAATCAACGAACCCGCCAAAGTCAAATTAGGCAGTTTCATTAAAACCACAATACTTGGTAGCAGCAGCACAAATCAGATGATCTATTAAACGTAAAAATCATATTGAGATTTCATGACTGCAAAACATGAATGCATGTAGTATCCTACAAGTTCAGCCAGTTGCTTTCTTTAATGTGGAAATACTAGGATATATTAAAGTATCGTACCACAGGTAGGCTATTCATCTAAGCCTATACACACAACGAACACTAGGGGGTAGGCTACACACACAATGTTAGCACAGACAAGCAACAAACAAGATCTCTTTCCAGATAACACACAGAGAGATTAGACTAAGACATGGAGAAGGAAGACATTATAGTACTAACTGTCCATTATGTAGAGATGACATCCTTAAGCAGCAAAAGTTGATGAAATGAATGACTGTAACACTACATTAAGAAGTGATTACAACAGTGTTTGAAACCATTTTTTTCTTTTTAAAAACCGTGGAAAATCCTTGTGGGCAGCACAGAGGAACAGCTCTCCATGCTTTTGCGACTCACACACTTCATATTACTTGCATATCTATTATCACAAACAATTTATGCAAGAACAGTGTAGAAGAAATTAAGTACCACTTAGAATACAAAAGAAAAATCATAGTCTCACTCATAAATATCATGCTAATATATATACTGTACTGTAGCCCAGAAACATGGGTTGTCATACTTGGAGTCCGCTGAAATCTCCTCCTCTTCCTCCTCGTCCTGCTCATTATATTAAACCTTCTCACCCCAACCACTGCAGTCATAGTTTCTCCTTAATGTTAATGGCCAAGCTATTGTGAACATAGCAAACTTTAGATATAATTTTTTCCGGATTAAGGTTTTGGACTGTGTTGATGTTTTTTCTCTAATTGCACTTCCATTGCGTCTTCTAAAAAAAACAAAAATCTACACAGAAGATGCTATATAAAACTTTCAGATGTAATTCAATTCTTATTCAAGTAGTTATCTTGCTTTAAGGGACTGATTTCCTTTCTCTTTTGGCTTTGACAATTTCATGTAAACGTCTCACCTTTTTCTCATATCCTGGAAAGTGAGAAGATTTTTCACTACTCGCTCTCGAGTGGTTTGGACTGGAAACATGACATATTATATCTGGCCCTATGAAACTGCTCTCTATCTACACCTGCATTGTCTTGTGGTATTTATTTTACTGTGACGTGCCTCAATGTGCCTCAGGAAATTGCTAAAAAAAAAGATAATAAATTACAACATGATATAACCAGTTTTTCAACATGCTGATTTGTTTCACAGGTGCTTGCATCGCTTTTTGACTGCAGACAAAACTTGTGAAAAGTGGCATTAATGGAAATATGTGCACCAAAAGGGCAACAGGAAGATGGTCAGTTCATCAGTTAACTGGGTTATTCTGTCTGCATGCTTGTGCAACTAAACACAAATGGTCATGGTTGTCCGGTTAGAAACACTTTGCTCCATTTCGTCTCCACTTGAGTCAGCCACATTAGTATGAAACCTTCAGATAAAAACATTTGTGAGCAGTCTTCATCCAAACTTCCGAAACTGTTTTTGAGTGGTGCAATCCAGAGAGTAGGTGTGCATACTGTGACCCATTAAGGACATGAACTGTGTGGTTGACTTGTAATAGGCAAAGTGCTCATCTTTTGTGAACACGCCTTCCAAATACAGTCATTGGCAGAAGGAATGACAGGTGAGTGTAAGTTTATTGCCGGCAGATAATGGTAGGTTTTTTTCAGTATATCCGCTAGTACTTGACTTTACTGAAACCGTGTAAAGGGATCGTGCAGAATCAATTTGGGCAGTAAGGCAGCACATGCAGGGGCTGGTCAGAAGGATGAGGACTCGGGGAATGGTGTACCATATAGTGGGGGCATCCATAGATAAATATACACAGTACAGGAGGTGCTGTGTGTGAGCGTGTGTGTGTGTGTGTGTGTGTGTGTGTAGGTGTGTGCATCTGTATGTGTGAACACCTCCATGAGTTTTTCATCTCTCAGTCTCTTTCTTTCACATTCCTCCCTCCTGTATCAGTCACTCTTTTCTCCCTCCATCTCTTTCTCTGCATCGTTACTCCCCTGCACTGCGTGGTGCCCGAGGGTTCGGTTTCCCATCGTGGGTCCTGCGGTTTCTCCCCTTCCTGATCTCTTGGAGATGCTTCCACTTCTTATTAGTTGGGCGAACGGCGGGTCCCACAGGCAGGGGGTCCTTCCCTGGAGCAGGAAAACCCTTATTTGCTGGGTCACCGCCAGCGTTCTTGCGTGCCCAAACTTGCTCGCAAATCTGATCAACGGTGCTCAGGTTAGGGTGGTCCACCAGCTGCATGAAATCCCTGTACCAAAGCTTTTGATTGGTCACTGAGGACCCACCTGCACTGCGGGGTTCTAATCGGACAGGAGCATCAGAGGGTAGATTAGAGATGGAGGAGGATGTTGAAGGTACAACTTCTAAGGTGATGCCAAGTAATGTTTGGGTAAAACCATGCTCCATAGCATGACACTGGTAGACGCCAACATCCCTCTTTAGGACACGGCGAATCAGGAGGCCCCTGTCTGTCTGAAGGACACGTTCATCTAGACGTACCTGGAGGATAAGAAAAATTTATGCCTCAATCAAAATGCAAGACAACGTTTTTTTTTAAGTGTTCTGTCTTACTGTAGCTACAAGGAAATGTTTTAGTACAAGCTTTGCAAAGTCAAGATCTATGAATGACTGTAAATAGCACTGTCCATCTTTTGCTGATTGTACAATAATAGTGTAAAGCCTGTAATTTTATGCTGACACTAGAGGCCTCATTGTAACAAAACAATGTCTTGGTCATCATCTCTTGTCCACTATTCTTCTCACCTCTTCTCGTGGGTTCTGTGGATGTTTCTGGAAGGTCCAGGTGACTCTGGCTTGAAGTGATTTGGGAATACACTCCAAGAAAGTACTACTTCCCTCAACTCCATACAGCTTCCTTTCTGCAACGCGGTGCTTATGGTGGTCTGTGGGGGGCAGTAGAGACAAAGACATTATGGGTGGGCTTCACCCGAGGAAGTGCACACTGATAAAAATACAAGTCTTGGCGAGAGTGGGAACAGCTGAGAATGATAAGACTGGACAAATGTGTAAATACGTCAGGAGAGGAAAAGAATAGAAAAGGATGGGACAAGGAAAGGATGGGACATCCTAAACATAGACTTCAGGGAAAGAATGGACTGACTGACATCACAAGAGAACTGTGACCCATATTATTGGTCACCACTGAATGATGCCATCCCCGTCATGGCTGGTGGGGAAATACGCAACAATCACCTCATTATGACGGCATTCTGTTTGAATAAGCGTCAGCACTCACTATCACATGTTTGATGTGAGATTTCTTTCATCAAATCAGTAAATGTACCAACCTCTAAAAGTTCTCAGGGAATTAAAGACACTGCACAGCTTATAGGGGTAACAATGGTGTGCAATCTGCCAAACAGACTGATCAGCAGTTTGGGACAGGGCCAATCACACCAGACAATTACTCTGACCTTTATTAGTTTTACACAACTCGGCTTGCATGCCATATGATGTAATCGTATTACCAGGAGCTGCTTCAGATTGAGCGATTACCCTGAGATTTGATTGTGTGGCAGAAAGACAGATAGCAGCAGAATACTGGTATTGTGATCTAACAGAGGTCGCTGGGGGTGAAGGAGGAGGGGGTTTTTGGATTTTGGATGTTTTGGCTAAGGGACAGTAAGATATCAGATGACAAAAGTTTCTGAGTCAGAGCAGGATCAAACTACTGCTCTGTCCCTGTCACTTGAATCTACATCTATAGCTGCCAACCTTCAAAGACAGTTTTAGTCTTGAGAGATTGAATGTTTTACTACCAAGACTAACAATATTTTTCCTGACAAAAGAAAAATGACAAATGTTTTAAAATGTGTGGCAATTCTTCATTGGTTTTACCTCCAGAGCAAAGGGTGTTGGGGTCTCCGTTCCGTACATCCTGGCGGCGGAAACGTCTGGAAAGAGTTCTACAATTTACAATTCAGTTCTCTCTGTGCATCATTTGTTTTTCATTGGGGACTGATGCTGTGTATGCCATATCATTTGTGCCACATACCTCTTTGTGTTTGGCAGGTAGCGAGTACAGGATGTTCCGTCCCAAGCACAGTACGGGTCTCGGGCCAGGCAGCACTCAGCGCAGGCCTTCCCATACACACTGCAGCGGTGAAGGGGAACTTGGGCAATGCCTGTGTCAGAGCCGACATACAGCTGTTGCTGTGAAAATACACAGTGAGCAGAAGAAAAAAATTTGAAAACAGGGTTTCAGGAATGTGTTCTTATCAAAGTTAGAAACAGCTTGAGTTGTTATCAGCCATCAACTCTGGGACTGTGACGACTTTTTTAATTTATGATGCCTTCAGGTTATTTTGAATGGATTTTTATTTAGTATTGCCTTAAACAACGTTTTTTTTTTTACATTTCTTTGCAAATGTACAGTTTCCTATCCATATCTAGGATTATAATGTGAAATAAAATAAATTTCCAGGACTTTTGTTTTGCAAAGATGAGTATTTTGTCAAAAAAGAAAGCCACAAAATTCCATGTTTTCATTGGGATATTGAGGATGAAAGCATACATACCCGTTTAGAAGAGATCTGCATGTTGATGATAGATGAGGCATCCTTAAGAACAGAGGAGATGCAGCAAATTAATGAACGTGCTATTTACAGATGCTGTCAAAAATGTAAGACTAGCAAGGGTACTTTAGTCATGTAGACATCTATAAATAAAACATTAAAAACAAACTATTTATAATGAATGCATACCATATATTCCCACAGGTATACAGTAAAGTACAAGTATGATTTAATCTAGACAGAAATTTGCATCATAATGTTCTTACTTTGAAGACTTCCAGCTCTTCTAATAAAAGTTCCTCCATGTTGTTCCAGCTCTCCTTAGGGACATTGATCACCTTTAGTATCGTCCCTTTGTCTAAAATAACACACACGTAATCTTTCACTATCATTTTATTACTGTAATGATTAAATTTAAAGGTGAAAGAAAACAGATCATTAACCTGTGCCAATAAACATGACATCATACTGTCCATCAGCAGCATTGACCCTGTCCACAGCGATCTGTGTGAAGCTATAGTCCATGTTAGTTCTAACGAAGATGGGCCGTCGGCTCATGGGGTAGACTGGGTTGTACATAAGTGGGTGGTGACGGGCAAACTGTATCACATCATCTGGGAAACCCTTTGTGGACTCAAAGCTGCCGAACGTCTTGCTGGGACACTAATGGAGTAAAGTAAAGTGAAGTTTAATTTCTGTACATATTCAACTTTATTTTGGCACACAGTTTGGTGAACTTCAGTGGGGACACAAGTAACTTCAAAAGATAAAAAAAACCTACTCAATCATCTAAAAATCTTAATCTGATCATATCCAAATTGAAGCCACCATCAAAACACATGTTGTGTCAGGCTTTTGCCAATGAAAGAATTTATCTGTAGAGGACTCAGTTCGAGGACATGCTCATCACAGGCACTCTTTACAATGTGTGCGCTCACCCATTCCAGAGAATAACTTATATTTGCTGAGTAAATTTTCTTTGGCTCTATACATGCAAACTGAAATAAAATGTCTGACTTGTCAGCAGTTCAACTGGCCTGAAATACACTAAGCCACAGTTCAGCATACCAGTGAGGTGATTATAGTGTGATGGGTCTCAGGGACTTGAAAGAGATTTACTCCAGTTCAGAGTCCAGCCTCTCTCTTTAATTAAAATTCCAGTCCTGGATTTTCTGAATGCTAAAGTGAGCTTTTGCCAACTAAACAGGCTGTTATGTTTTCCTGTCATTAATGGGAGCATTTTGATCTGTTAAATCCTGTCTCCTACTGTTGAAAGTTTACTCAAGAGGTTTGACCTGTTTTATGCATTTAAAGTCAGAATAAGCTTTACAAGCAGCTTTGGCTAATTTCACTTGTAGGGACGATGGCTTTCTTGAAATTTGATTTGTTCTGCTATTATTTTACAGCCCATTGAGGTGGTGATAGTGTGACAGAGGGTTTACTGGAGGCCAAACACATTTTCTATTCTGCACTCATAAAACAGGGTCTGTTGCAGTAAAAACTGAGGCTCAGCATCACAAATCCTGCTGATGCAATGCTTGTTTGCCAAGCAGGATGTAAGAGCTGTAATATTGATTAGCTGAACTCTGGAGAAGTTTTGAAAGAAAATAAGGTCTAAAAGTGTGTACTTAAGTACTTACAGTACAAGACTAATGATATAATGATATTACATAACATCAGAATATTAAATTAAAAAAAAAACATGTATTTTTACAATTCACCACTGCAAATAGAAACAACATAAACACACAGACCATAAGTGGATGAAAAAGTCTTAATAAGTCTATTTAAACAAGGTACTTCATAGCATATTTCTGTACTTTCTCAATTTCTTTGATAACTTTAAAGTCTGTAAAAGGGATTTTTAC
The DNA here is from genome assembly GCF_027942865.1 of Odontesthes bonariensis. Lineage (NCBI taxonomy): Eukaryota > Metazoa > Chordata > Actinopteri > Atheriniformes > Atherinopsidae > Odontesthes > Odontesthes bonariensis. The sequence goes on along the minus strand of NC_134515.1, from coordinate 14,025,533 downwards.
ATTAGGCTGTTATATTATTATCTATGTTATATAGGTACTACACTAAGTGGTTTCATCTATAGGTATGTGCTATGTTTTATGAGATGATATTTCCCTCAAGATTACACTATGTAGTGTAAGTGTAAACATGTAATAAGTGCATATACCTCATAAATTTAAGTAAAGCAAAAGTGAAAACTGTATGTAGAAGTACCAAGTATCAGAAGTATCAGAAAAGTACACAAGTAGTGTATTTACTTGATTACGTCTCACAATTGGAAACCCTTGTTACTGTCGTTGGGTCATTTTGGTGACATACCATTCCTGGGCGGGGATAGGGCACTTTTCCCTGGAAGGGGACCCACTGGTAGTTGGGTCCCTCTTTGTGAGCAAAAGGCCCCAGGAAGGCCCTCCGGATGTCATTCATGGAGTAAAGACACACTGCTGAGCCCTTAAATACACTGCTGCTGGGACACAAGGGAAGCAGGGTTAGATACAACAAATACAACATGCATGCACTTTGTTGTCTCTCCTCGCACACATACAGACATGCACGTGTGTATACACGAACACACAAAATGTGAATTGACAATGACCTGGAAGTAGAGAAGACTGTGTAGACCAGGGGGTTCTTTCTGTCCCTTGTCTGCAGCAGAAACACGTCGCCTGAGGACGGACACACACACAAATGCACACACTCAGGTCAGGTGGCGGTAGTACAGAGGTCAAAGGTTAGAAGAAAGATAAATAAAGCCCTATGGACATGTCTAACCACTTTAAAGAGACATTTTACTGATTACTGAGGATTATGAAAAGGAACAAACTCCACTGCAGACTCATGAAAGTGTTTGCTAAAATAAATTTTGATAAAGATAAGTGCTATATAAACATTTTGGTCAACTTGCCAGGTGTTTGGCTGCCATAAATAAAGATGTTTCTCTGAACTATTGGCCCGAGAAGAAAGAAAATGATAAACTTTTAAACTATACCATCTGGTTTGTAGCCATTAAAAAAGGAACAGAGTGCATATATTTTGGAAGATTAGCTTCATATGTTAACAAACTCATAGTCAAGATAAGAGACTCATTGGTTATAAGGAGGAATGTGAGTGACAGATGTTGCCTAAGGTGGGGTTAGAGTTTGGATAAGGTTTTCCACTTAGTTAACCTTTCACTCCGTCATCAGATGAGCACAAAGGCAGATCATATTATAGCCCACAGATAGGTTCAAACAGATCTATCAGAAACATCTTTAGAGATGAAGCTCCTGCAGCTGCTGGGCAACCACATGACTGAAGGTTTGTTAGGTAATGTTAGATGTTACAAAATAAAGATCTAGTCATTTCAAAATTGAGTAATGATGCCTTTAAGGAAGGCTTACTTTTCAGACTGAGGTAAACTAAGTTTTCAGTTAACATACAGTAACAGCACTCATTAAAATTTTTTTTCACAAATGTAGTTTTCTTTTTACATGAATCAAGTTAACATTGTTCTAGACATTGAGTTGAAAAGCTGTCAAATTCTTTGTTTTCAGTTCAAAAGACTTGTTTTATGTTTATGAGCATTTTTTTCTATCTTACTGTCCTTGCTGCTGTAACATTGTGAATTGCCCCACTCTGAGACTAATAAAGGACACATTTATTAAAGGATTATCTTATTTTATCTTAAAAACTGGAATTAAATAAGCCCGCACAGCGTTATTAGGACAAAAATAACTGGCTGTGTAACTTGGTGCAAAACTATGTACCTGTACACTCACTGATGGGTTTGGTGAAGAGTTCAATTTTGCTGAGGGGAAAACATCAATAAAAAAACCTGCCAGCAGTTTCTTTGTAAATCTACGCAGGCAGACTGGCTCCAGACAACTGTGGAGGACTCCATGTGAGTTTACTGTGACGTTATGTCTTCTTTATCTGAAAGTATTTCCTCTGGCCTCAGTCTATGATTTATAGATTCATCCCACCTTATGAGTACAATTATTGTTTCTTGTCATGTGAAGATTCACCAGAAACCAGCCTGTGGGTTACTTTGGACCCACAGCATTTACACTGCCTTCAGTTCAGGACAGGATCTCTAATCATTGAATCCCTTAGTCATGGTTTCTTAAAGTCTGCAGAAATGAGAGACAAGAAAGAATAATTCCTTATGCTCTCATAACAAGCACACTTTTTAACTCTGCTTGGATTTCTTTATTGATTCTGATTGGAAAGGTTCTTAGAGCAGTATAGGACATCTGCTGAGGCAGGGGTGAAATTTAGAAATGGACCTTCTTCATGCTCAAAGTGACTCATGATAAATTTTACCTGAGTTTTCCACAGAACACGTAGTTCACACTTCACCTATATTATTTTATAATTTACCTGGCATTGCCTAGGTCATAAATGTCATGTTAGAGTATTTGTGCCTCGAACATAATACTTACGCAGCTCGTCGAAGTATGTGTCACTGCCATCAGCTCCTGGTACCGAGCAAATCAGACGGGTCTTGAGGAATGTTGTCCACTTGTTAACCAGACTTCGCTGACCACCCATGTCATTCTGTATCAAGGCAGGACAGTTATTCAACAAGAGATTAGACTTCAGTTTGTGTTTGATTTATCCTATCTGCAATTTGACCACCTAACCAAATAAGATGTATTTAAAGACTATGATCTGATTGTGTGTTTATGTTTGTTTTTGGCGGATCAATTCAAATCCGTGGACTTGTCGGATAACGCCGTCTCTCACCCTGCACAGCTGTCCAATACGAGAGTAGGTGGACTTTCCCAACCCTTGAGCCTCGACCGCAGTCTCCCGGAAGAAGAAGAATACTTTGTCATCGTCAGGATTTTCACTTTCAGGGACCCAAAAGGAACCAACAAACTTTGGTTCTGAATGACAGAATTAATGAGGAAACAATGTCAGTCTTCATAGCATGCTGTCCCAACAAGAGACAAATGTTTTGATTTATATTATTTTATGTTAACTTGACTGAATTACTTGGAATTTGATCTGACACATAAAGAGAAAAGCATACGCACCGTTCAGCCAGCGCGAGTCGTGCTGCTCAGTGCGAATGGAAGGACGTTTTCCTAAACTCCTGAAGATGGTAAAGTCCCGTCCCATTAAGTCTGTGGCCACACCTGCATAGAGCTCATCATCTAGGAGAAAGAATTATTCAATGAATGCTGATCTACTGATAAATTATAAGATTTATGTAAAGTTAAGATAGACTATGAGGCTTTTTATCAGCATCGGCATAATAAATCCATGTTAAGGTATGCTGGTTCAATTACCGACGAGCACAGATGCAGCATTATGTCGAGGATCATACGGACTCTTCCCTTTCCCATCTTCCACCTTAGAGGGGTCAATCCTGAACACGTGGTCCTGAAGGAGAGCAAGGACAGAAAAATAAAAGGTTTTGAGATGCAATTTGAGATGCATTTTCTCCCCCAGAACTGTTCAGTAATTTGGGGGTTGAAATAACGGGTTTAAGATGTTGAGAGCATGAAGACATGGAGAATGATTTCAAACCAAAACCTTCAGCTAAGCACAGTTGAATTTACCTTCACTGCAGCATCAGTCCAAACTACAGCTCTGCAAGCATGATATACAGCTAAATGCCAGATGTACACTTTAATCTCTTCACAAACATAAATCTTCTGTTTTTAAGGTTCTTTCTTGCAGTTATGTTTTAGCTTAAAATCAACATGATTGTGATTTGGTTGGCATATGCAATACGTATCATTATCTTTTCGACTATACACCTTATACCTAATTAAAGTTGCTTTGGTTTATTTTATTTCTCACCTCCATCCTGTGTCCCACCTCCACAAACGCACAGGTAGGGTGGAAGGCCCCAGTTCCACAGGCATACAGGTGGGTGCGGTTGTAGTGGTGCACAATTTTCACATAGTTCACACAGTCAGACTGAAAGAGACACACACAGAGACTCAGTGTCATTTTAAGTATGAATGGGAATTTAAAGGGTTTTCTTTCTCTTTTGACCCTACATTTTCTGATGTTAATCCTACCTCAGAGCATCACAGGCAACATAAGAACACACTTGTACACTGTCAGCTGTACCACGCTCAATTTGGACTGTCTGTCTTTTGGTTTAGTGATGTACATTCCTCACATAGCTGATCACACTCTCGTTGGTTGTGACAGCCCCACTTCGAGCACACTGTTGTGACACCCTTTGTTTCCCGGCTCAACACACACGTCTGCAGTTTGTGTTGAGAGGAATGTGCATAACTACCAGTATAATGTTCACTTGAACTGCCATGCAGCACTCAGCAACATTTGCTTGGAGTTTGCTTTAGATTATTTGCTTATTTGCCTTTCATTTATCTAATTAAATTTCTTGTTTGTTTGTTGACCTTTAATCTCATTCATGTCGGTTTTGTGCATTGGTCAATTATTTCTACGCATGTCTTCCCCATTTGCCATCTTTACATCGACAGCTTTCAGTCTGACCTCTTTCTCTTCCCAGCTTGTCTTTGCATGTTATTGGTCCACATGTAAATCTCTCCATCTCAGAATCAAGCTACAATATACTCTACTCAGTGTATACTAAGAGGCTACAGATGGTTCATCATGTTTAAAATCTTAGAACACCAGACCTCAAAGCGGCCCATAAAAGAGAATGTGGACCTAATAGTTACCATCATTATTACCATGATTAATAATGGCTCCATCATACATAATGAGCGGGTGAGAAAAAACTGGTCAGTTTTCTAAAAGCATAATTTGAATAGTTCAATGTTATTATCCTTTCAAATAACTGAATTCTACACTATGAGCGATCTGTTACTCTCTCGACAGTCAACTTTTGCCCTTACAGGACACTTTAGTTACTCCTGTCCAGTTGTCCAACTGTTGAATTGCAGGTTACTGGAGACTCATGAAGACATAAAACTGATCATTTATCACATAATAAAAGACTACCGGTATACGTCTGAAGTTCTGGGTAGGTGAAAGTCTGATGATTCTTTCAAATCTACATTGTGAATGTTCCCATTTCATTGAAATGATGATAAACGGCATGTTATTTAGCTTTGGTCTTTTCTTATCTTTTTCCAATCTTTTCCAAAATGACAGAATTGCTTTGACAACTTTATATTTCAATTAGTATTTAAATAATATCATAAAAAATGCAACAGGATGAACACCATGGATACATATAATCTCAAACTATCTGAGAAACAGAAGCATTTGTTTTCATTCATCTTTTGCTAGATATAGATATGTAGTTACCCCCTTCTTTCATCTTGTGAAACAAGCAAAACAAGCAGACCTGTTGCTCATTAATTCCTACACATACACAACAAACACACACAAATATATTTCACAAATGTCTTTCAACCTGAAATGATAGAAATCACTTCAAAAGGGGGAATTGTTAAAATTGGCTTTGTTCTTAGACATTATAAATGAAATAGTCTCTGTACTCTGTACTTTTCCATGCAGGAATGGGAAGACAAAACAATTGGGAAAGCCTGGGAAAGCAAGGGCAGATTCACACACACACATTGTTTTGGCTGATCCAGAGAATATGACGAAGCATGTTGAACCTACTCATGTCCAATCATACTCGGTTGAGTGTGAGTCCAACCTATGAGACTATAAATGCAAATGATACCCGGAAATAGGGGCTCAGTCTGACGGATTTCCTGCGGGAGGTCTGTTCCACTGAGCCCAGCGCTGATATACTTTGACATGTGACTTCCAATAAACACTTTATTTTACTTGCGATTCCTCCGGCTTGTTCTTGAGCTGCCATCGAAAGAATCAAATCTAACAAACCTTTAAAACCCACCACCTTTAGTGAGGTACGTGTGCCATAAAACATACATCAGCTTTGGTGTGAGTGTTTAAATTTGAACATGTTTCTACAATCCACAGGTTTGGTAAGTTGCAGGCAAACACATGAGACAATGAAAAGATAGAGATTTCACATGGGCGCAACTTCACTCATCATTCTAAAATATAAATGTGCAACGTTTCAGTTAACCTTTTCGATCTCAAGATTTTCAGTGTCTGTCTGAAGCCTCGACCTCCTTGTTTCATCTCGCATTGTATTCTAAACCATGTTGTGTGTGTGTGTGTCTATGTGTGTCAGGGAGCATCAAACGGTGAGATGGTATGAAGAGCAGAAGCTCTTTGATGTGACAAAAGAGAAAAAGAGCAGGAGGGCACGCAGAGGATGCTTGAAAGACTTTGAAAAGATCTGAAAGCCAGGAAGAGAACAAGGAAGGTGAATTATGCCAGCAATTACATTTGTGAGTGGGCGTATGTGTGAGAAACAGTGTGGTAGTTGTGGGTGTGAAAGGGTTCGGTGATTAACCTTTCACCTACCACTGACTCATTAGTTGAAACAGTGAGTGAAAAGCTGGCTGTGACCTCACTGCAGACTGAGCTTTAGGTCTCTGCGTCATGTCTATTAAAGCCGTATTATTCTGTTGTGGACGTCTTTTTCTTCTTTATCCTTTTGTCTTTTCTAGAGATGATTAACCTGATTGACCGATTTGTTATTTCACCTATTCATCTATTCTGTCCTTGCTCCCATCTGTCCAACAAAAACTAGAGTCGATAAAGCAATTCACATGTTAGCTGTTATTATTGATTATAAGTAACATACCGTCATGCACACCAATTGCAAATTAATAACACAGTTTACTTAAACCTGAGATAATTTATTATTCCTTAAAGTCATTAAAGCAAGGGGGGAGGGGGGGGGGGTGTAGCAGGGGTTTATGTTTGCATGACGCATATTATTCTTCATAATGGTTTCATTTGCTTTTACTTGTTTCTCTCCTTTTATTTTTATCTGTCATTGCATTTTTCAACCAGTTTAAAAACACGTATCCTCAGTCATATCACTGTGAAAGTCTGTCTTCTGTTTTCACTGTGAGTCCTTATGATTCAGGAAACTTCAATAAAGTTGATGGCTGAAAGGGTCTGACTGGGCTAGAATGGTGGAGCACAGTTGATATCCATTAGATACACAGCACAGCACAGTGTAATAGCCTAGGAATGCCTTTGATCGCTTCTGCTGATCAGAACAATGTAGTAGCGTTGACATTTGTTTGACATATTTTTCCTGGGATGAACCCACCTCTGGAATCTGACTTTCTACAAACTGTTCATACGGTTGATTTCTTATTTCCATTTATTTCCCATTGTTTCATGTGTTTATGTATGCAAAGATTAAACATGTGCTGTAGATCAGTGTAGAGACACAGTTTAGAGACACAGAGTAGAGACACTGGTCTACCTTAACTCTAGCTAAGATTGGAAAATGGCAAACAATGTCATTTCTACTCAACAGAACCATACCACCGTTGTTACTGTGCACGTGTGAGCATTTATTCTATGACACCACTGAGATTATGAGTGCAGCCCCACTGAGCTGCTGTTGTCTTTGCATACTTGCTTTCGAGATAGACTTAAAACATAAAACATTTATTAACCATTTGTTTGACAAAAGAAACAAACCCTGCTGGTGTAGGTCATGACCAGAATAGGGACTAGGCTTCAATATTCACAGATTTGTACAGCCATGAATATATAGCCCTTCATCCATGCAGACCAGCAGCAGCAGTAATACTGTGTTTTGTTTGCATGTGAATAAATGAACATCTGTGCAATTTCTATACAGAAGATTATTAAAAGCCATCAAAGTAAATGAGGAACGCTTGTTTTTTGTAATGAGGGCAGTTTAAGACTTTCAACACTCTCAAGGATTCTGTCTCCCAGGACTTTTCTTTTCTTTTCTCCTTCAGGAGGCAGCCAGATTTTAAAGGCTGATAGTCAGAATGCAGATCGTAAAGCGTAAATTGCCGTTTTGTGATTCATCCGTCACCCAGTGATTGTAACTGCGGTGGTGTTGTTTTACCCAGAAATGGTTTCTGAAAGATGTAGCCTACTCTGAATCTAACTGTGCTATTAATTTCTGCTGAATGATTTGTGTGGATCTTGGAGTACGGAGAAACTGACAAAGAGGGTGCTGACATGGCACCATAATCACACGATCCATCACTTCTGTGAACTTGAATAGAACAGTCTTAAATTGATGCCTCAGAGTTCTGAGTCAGACTGAGAGTCTGAGTTAAGTGTCAACTGTTTACCACCGCTGTCTGTGTTTATGGACATGTGATTGGGTTTGTCTAAGTGTGTCTGTGTGCATGTTAATTAGCTCTTTAGTTCTACACACACACACACACACATACATATATATATATATATACATATATACACGTATATAGTCTCAATATCTAGGGTCATTACTGAAAGGATTATTATCCTTCTCTGGATTCCCACCTGAGAACTTTATACAGAGGATTGCAGCAAACTCTAAGCCTCTAGGAACTGAATCATTGTGTTGTATCCCAGTATATAAACACAATATGAAGTCATGACAGTGGATAAATCGTTTCCCAAATACTTTGTATGAGTGTAACTGTACACAATGAGATATCTGTCAAGAAGAGATACAAATATTTGTGATTTTTGCTCAGTATTCTGGTCAAAAGAAGTAAATGAGAGTGAAAAGAGGGAAACTGTATTTTAAAAAAGGAGAATAGAATTACACATAATTTAGACTGATAAGAGAAAGTTGAGGAACAAACTAGAAAAAATGAACAGAAGAAAGGACTGAGAGGGGCGAAAGGAGTGTAGAAAAAAAAAAATCCATAGAGACCTATATGGAAATACTTCTCTACAATTAGGGTCACAAGTGAGAGGTGAGCTCAGTCCTTATGTGGGCGAGTCTTCACCCAGAAAAATAATTTGAAAAAAGAATGAGAAGAAAAGAAGTGCTTCACAAAAAATTAAAATAACACTCCAAAGCCATAAAAAGCAGGAATAACTGAGCGGGGTGAAAGACGCTTCAATGCAACTTTTGTCCTCAGAATGACCCAAAACCTTTATTTTCTAGTCTCTTTCTTGCTATCTCATCCTCCCTTCCTCCTCTAGATTAACTTTACTAATTCTCCTTGCCATTCACCGTCTCCACTGTTACTCTCTCTTTCAAACACACACAAACAAAACACATACACAATGAAACCTGAACACATGCGTATTCTCCTGGTCAGGAGAAATTGGAGCCTGGATTTTCGAATGAATGGAGCTCGTTGTCTGTCTGCTACAGCTGTGTAATCATACTGATGACGGGTTTGTTTTACACACACACAAAGGCACAGACATGCACACACACATTGGATATTTTCAACATAGAGAGGATGAATAAATGTAAACACACACTGTCAAAAACCTGAGTACGAACACAATATGAACAAACTAATGGGCGGCATGTCTTTACGTGCAGGTGGAACAATACCATTTTAAACAGAAACATACAGACAAAACGCATTTTTAAACACACACACATATGCACACAAACTTACAAGGATATATAGAGTGGTGTGTAATGAAATTCTGGGTGGTCTATGGGCTTTTAGTAGCCACTACTTGTTGACCAGTGAAGCAGAACCCGAATTAAGGCACCTTATCATCATAAGCTGCTTTTATTCAGCATATTACTGGAAGGTGAATGTTATACCATAGTTCAAAATAGAAAATCTTTATGCTAAAACATATGTTGGTAGCCAAAGAAAAGACTACGTGTGGACAAACTGACCTCTGAGCATTACAAGGGGTCATGAGTTCAATCTTGTAGAGTCTGTATATGCAGTCAAGTCTTCAAAAAGGTTAGATCAAATGTCGAAGTCACCCAAGGTTCTCACTCCTTATGTTTTGTTTAAATTTCCATTATGTTGACTTTTTGTTGCTCGTCATGGCCACAACATAATTTATGGCCACAGCCAAGACTTCACAGCAACTTAATGTAAAACAAATCAAATTTCTCCCACCCATGACTATTTTCTTGTAACCATAATTAATGTATTCAGTATGTTATATCTATTACTGATGTGATGCTTCTATACTCAGCTGTGAATATAATGGAATGGCGACAGGGTTTAGAGTTCTCGAAGCTACTAAGTGCCAATTTCAGTATTCATATAATCTTCTCTTAGTGCTGTCAATACACCTCGCTGACATTTCTGATACCTGTTTCTTCTATCAATAACACAGACCCAAACTTAGTGGTGTCGATAAGTTGTCAATGAAGTCTTTACAAGCATTTATGTGCCAATCTCTCCCCTCATATCTCTAATCATTTAAGCCAGAAAAATAGGTTTTTCTATTAGATGAAACTATCACTATCAGATACAAGTAATTTGGTTTGTCCAACAGACCAAGTCCAACTTTTAAACATCCCGAGTGTAAGCTGCTGTAGAGTAAAGTGTGTAGATCACATGAGAGTTTGAAAAAAACAAGATTTTGAAGAAGTAATATCGCCAGATGGCAGGTCCAAAAGTGGGAGTGCTGCACCTACTATTATATGTTATCGGTTTATATGTGGGAATTCTGTCTTGTGATGACTCCCATGACTCCAGTGGATTAAAAGGTAGCATTGTATTGGGCCTTGTAGGAGTAGACAGTTAAATAGGAGCCTCTTATTTCTGTGCATGATGTCTGAATGCTGATAAAGAGTCTCTTTGATGATTATGAAGGTTGTGTTATCTGATACTATTATTTCAATTGATAGATGTGTAATAAGTCCAAATCATTCAGGTTATAAAGTAGAGAAAATTAAGTCGGGTAAAGAGTAATGAGGAGACTTACAGTGATATCCTTGCCAGCCCAGTTACACTCCTCTCTCCAGTCAACAGGGGCGGGCCAGTAGATCTGAAACATGAAAGGCAAAGTTTAGGTAATTCTGTCACAATTCATTCCACAAAAAAATATTAACTTTTCAAAATCTCCAACAAGTAAGACTAATTTGACCCTTGAGCCAGGTGCAGGATTTCTTATAAGGCAGCAGTCTTCATAATGAGACTGCATACCTTTATTCAGGTCACCTCCTATCTACTTTTATTCTTTCCCCATCTGATTCTTTGTCTGACATGTCTACGTCTTCATCCCACCCACACTCGAACATTTTGCATAAATGACTTCAACTGTGATGAATCTGCACATCCTAGTCAGAAAACTCACTCGCATATATACAGAAAAACCAACAGAGGTTTCAGATCTTACACCCCAAACCTATAATTTACTCCAAACTGCTGTGGACAGCTGTTTCTAGTGGACTGTATTTAGATATTATAGCTATAGTTTTCTCTGTGTCTCAATACATTCTTAATGGGTTTCAAAGTGTTAGAAGCATACTGTGTACTTCAGTGTGTAGTTTTAAGGTTGTGTTACGTGTGCCTCAGCAAGATTTTGGAGCGTATGCATGCATGCTTGCTGCAGAATTAACGTAATTAAATGTCTGCATCTTGAGCTCTTAGAGGTTCTGTAAAGAGGTATATTAGAACATGTGCATACTGTAAAGGCAGTCATCTCAATTTTCTTCAACCAATATTTTCTTTTCATCCCAGCCCAGCGCCTGGATTTTGTACCTTTTTCTATCAATGCCACATTTGTCTCTCATCCCCTGAGGTCACTCTCTTGAGTCATCTCCTATGCCCAATATGCACACATGTAAAACATGTCCACACTTCTGAAAATTTATCTTTGTGCCATGTCTTTAAGTCCACATGAATACAAAGGAATGAAGCACTTGTGGCCTGGCTTTCATAAGCGAAGTAATGAATATTTCCAAGAAATCAGACAACATGGCACCGGTTGTAAATAAGATCCATTTCCGAGCTTTCATCTATTGCCAGTATAATTGTTTAATCTACTTGGTGATTAACACAGAAGAAAATGATAATAAAATCTTATAACAGGAATATATAAGCTATTTGGGTGCATCTCTTAAACATATAATACAAAGTTTAAGAAAATACAATAAATACGCAGGAGTATTTGTATCTTTTATCGGACATTATTGAAAAAACCCTGAGCATGTGAGCACTTAAAACCTAATGTAATCCATCCCCGCACTGAGTCTGTTGAAATCTCTGCCATATTAAATGGAAAGGATCAACAAACTTCCCAAACTCCCATATATCTTGCAGATATGCACGTTTACCTTGTGTTCTTGTTTGGCAATGTTGTCGAGTGAGAGTGACAGCAGGAAGTTCTTTGCCCCCACAAAGAGTCGGCCCCTCTCTTCATCCAGCAGCAGGGAGCTGAAGCAGCAGGACCGCTCCAGCTCGAACCGCCGCACTCCGTGGAACTGCTGCAGTTCTAAAGAACAGGACGTGGGGTCACAGCCAGCTCAACCGTGTACTGTTAACATCCAAAGATTTGACAAAAACTGATAATATATGTGTGATTTTATAGTTACAGTAGCTGTCTGCAGCTTAACTCATTGGCTGCCAGCCATTTTCAGTGCAGAGACACCCATACTGCCAAGTGTTTTACAGTATTTTGACTGATTTTCCAAGACCCACAGAAAAGTTAGATGACTATGTACACACCGAAATTACCAAAAGAAAGAGTAGACTCTCTTCTTTGATCAGGAAAAAAAAGTTTGTTTCTACCATTTTCAGTCCTTTAGTAATAGACAGTAGAACATAGGTTGGTTTCACCAAAAACAGCTGTTTGACCAAAAAAATGGAGAAAACAAGCTCTTTTTTTTTGTGCAAAGTGGCACTGCTGCCACCTTGCGGGTAATTTTGCCAGTATATTCTCTGTTTAGTGTTTACAAGCCTAAGATTTAGTGACGAACTCCGCTAGATTGTCCCCCAGCCCGCTCCGTTAAAAAACGCAATTGACGTCTATAGACGTCTTTGGCAGTCAACGTTTTTTTTTAAATTGACGTCTATAGACGTCAATGGCACTGAAAGAGTTAAAGATGGTTCAACATTTTATGAGAAAGATTTTATGTATGTTATGTGTTTTGTGTTTGTGCATAAAAATGTCTGTAATGATTGTATCCCTTTTGTTGCAGTTTGTTTACCACAGTCCATGCATCTCTCAGTCACGTTGGGACAAATGAGCAGAAGATCGTTATGTACAACATGTACATGTAACCCTAACCCTAATCAAGATGTTAACAGTTACACCACACAGATGCTCATTCACTTCTTAATCAAATAATGATGAACAATGACTTAAGTAAGTCTCAAAGTATCAATGAGTCTTTAGATCCAAATCAGCTGGTTGGCTACAGGCCTGTAACAAGTCATATTGTTGATAAAGAAGATTACAACGTCATTTTAAGATATTTGAATAACATTTCAGAGCTATGTCCTAAGGCCGATTACTTGTGAAGAAACAGGACAAAATGGTTTCAATGGAAAAAGTTAGTGTCCTTGCTGTTTCCAAACTGGCAAAAACAAATTCTGGAGGAACACTGCCCAGGAAAATTCGTCTTGTATTTGTAAATTATAGTTAACCAATGGAAAAAAGGAAGAAAAAAAAGCCAATGAAGGAAAAAAGGGTTCTTGGCCTGAGAAACCAGAAAAAAAGGGACTTTATCCTCCTCTGATGTCCCAGCTCAAAGCATGAGCTTAAGAAAAAAAAAAACAAAGCCCTATGCACTTACACATTTAAAAGGCTTTATTAGTCTGTTATTGTTCTAACTCTGACGCCACCTAATAGCTGCCTGCATGACATCAGGGACCTTATTACTTACTCCAACCACACTGCGCTTAAAATAACCTCAGGCCCAGGGAAGACACATATCATATTAAAAAGGACACGTGCTGAGGGTAGCTGTAGTCGAGTAAACCTAAAAAAATGATGTCATCAACTTTTAAAAGGAAGCGGTAAACTGCATTCACCTGAAGACAAATGGATGAATGAGCAGCTAAATGCTGATAAATCTTTAAATAGTAACTATCTCCTAATCAAATGAGTGAATCATGAGTTCACGGTTGGTAGTTAAAGACACGAATGAGGAACAAATCAAGAATGAATACGAATCAGACAGAAATATCGACAAGATCGTTATTTAGTACTTTCCCAATGATTCCAAATGGAGGAACACTAAAAAGTGATCTCACTAGGAGATTTTATAGAAATGGAACCGCTTGTAAAGAAAGTGATCATCACACTTTGATTTACTGACACTGATAAATAATCAGCTCCACATAAGCTAAATTGTATTTAACTTGCATGTTGACATATTTATTAGAGGTGCAACAATGCTTAAAGTGAGACAATAATGCTAAAGTCCATGGTCTCGCCTTACGGGTCGGTCTTCCGTGTATGCATGTTCAATACTAGATATCCCTTTACATCTTCACTGGTCTTGCAGTGGTGGTACAAGACACTTTAGTGCTGCATGGACTCGTAGCAGCACAAGCTGAAACACAATTTTTTCTGCTTTGCTAAGTGAGCTGAAAACAGTTAGTAGTTATACAGAGTTATAGTAATAACTACTCACATCCCACTTGGCTCTACTACTGAGCTTACAAGAATAGAAATCGTATAATTGAAATCCCACAGCCCCAGCTAACTCTGCTCTGCTAACTTCCTGGCCATATAAACTTAGACGCTATTACAGCAATGACATTGGTCTTGTTGTGTCCTCCATGAGTCAAATAAAACCCAAACATTTTTCTTTCTACCGTCCTGCATGCTGCATGTTACCCTGCATCAAGATTAAAATTAGAATTAAACATATTTCTGCTGGGCAGGCAGCCTTCAGTAAGCCTGTTGTCCTTGGTGAGTAAGTTCAGGCAGTAAATGCCAGCTTTCAGTGATGGAATACATCCTTGGTTTATGTGGTCGAGTTGGCTATTGAGCTGCCTTCTTCTAACATACAAAACTTTGAGATGAAATACAAAACTGCGCTACTGCGTGTTAAAGCTGTGTGTGTGCGTGTGTGCGTGTGTGTGTGTTTGTGTGTGTGTACGTGCATGTTTGTGGTTGTGAATCACACCAACCACAAATTACTGCTGGCTACTGCTCAGGAGTGTTTACCTTGAAAAGGATATGGCCAGCGCATTAAAATGAAACAGATGCAGTGCGTTTGTGTGTGTGTGTGTGTGTATGTGTGTGTGTGTGTGTGTGTGTGTGTGCTTGAAGCTATTTGGGACAGTGGACAACACAAAGACTCACACACACATATGAACAATTGTCTTTTTAGCTATGAAATGCTGCGGCTTCTGCTCTTACCTTTGTATGAAAGCTTCATGCGTGGCGAGGAGGATGACGACGAAGAGGAGGAAGAGGAGGAAGAGGAGGAAGAGGAAGTGCGGCTCACAGTGCTGGAAGACGCATGAGCAGCGGCGAGCCCCAGCAGTAACAGAGAGCTGCAGGTGACCATCATGGCCACCATCATCATCATCATGGTCATCATCTTGGCAAAATTAAAAGTAAACCCCTTTCTTTCAAAAGTTAGGATTTGGAAACCGTGGGTGGCTTTAAATACTCAATATCAGTGTTGATGTTTTATTTATAAAGTTTTGTTCTGGTTCTCGTCATTGATGAAGGAGAAATCCACGTGCCTTTTAAGGGTTTTTTAAAAAAGCTGGGTTTTCTAGTACATGTCTTTTTCAGCTTTCTTTTTCAGGTCTTAATCAGTGTAATCTTTAAAACACTGTAAGAGTTTTCTCTCTTTATTTACTGGTCCTCTTGTGAAGAACGATGCAGTTCACTTCTCACATCTAAGACAGGAGATGAACATCACACATGGGCATAAAGACCTAAAAAAAGAAACAGAGAAGGAGGGGATTCAGAAATGTACACTTCTTTTGCCAGGGATACCCCCATGCACACACACACAGAGACACACAAACACTCTGAGGTATATTTAGTCAGAGTCAGATTGATGCTCGTGCCAGGCTGTGTTAATGCCAGCCTCCATTATGGCACCAACACTATAATCTCTTCACATTACAGCAAGACTCAGGGACAGAATCCAAAATAGACACACATGCACACACTGACCATAGTGATGAAGACAGCGAGTATGAGATAGAGATATGCAGAGTCTAATGCCAACACAAGCACAACCTCTCTGTGTCTGTGACACTGCCAACTCCCTCCACACTGGCAGACTGTGTCAGATCTCTCTGTTGCTGATGAGCCAAAAGTGATGTGAATGGATAAATGTATGCATCAGTGCTTTGTCACTTGTGAACTTGTCCAGTTACTAAAACTGCCAGTTGGTAATGAGACTTTGAGATCAATACTGAATTACACAGTAAAAGAAGAAAAAAAATACAGAATTACAGGTTATTCTAATTTCTGAATGTGTGGGGAACTTGCTAAAATTGAATGTGATAGATTTGTCTCAAAAAACGCTACCAATAACTTAATACCTAGATTATGTACATTCCACAACTGTTTCACAGCCAAAGCAAGGTCACTGGTTTGTAAGCCTGCACATATATGAATGTTGTGTGGTGAGGAGTGTGCAGAGGACACACACACACCTCTTTCAGTACTTTGGACTCTGCGGCCAGGCAGAACAATAAAGCCTTTCACTGAAAGCAGTCTACTTTATTATATTGCACCTCACAGTTGGCACTGAGTAATGACAGACAGTCGGCTTTTCCTTCCTTTTCATTCTTGTTCCTTCTGCCCGTCCTAACAATTACTCCTGTCACTGCCCTTCATCTGTTATGCTGTGTAGACATCCCTCCTGTGTTTTGGCCTTGAGATCAGCACTTTAATAATACTCTGCTCTGTACAGCAGAAGGGGATTTTTATCATTTACTGGGGCAATATCAGACGTAAAATAACAGTATCTTTCATTATAGGGCACTTTTTGAATAAAAAAAAAGTTTTGCATGTTTAAGCGGAATCATATTGACAACATTTAAACAGTAGTGTTACTTTAGTGACACCTTACCTACTTCAAGCTGATTCTTAAATGATCCCTTTAATCAAAAGAAAAATCATCCTTCAAGTAAAAGATCACATGATTTCCAACAGACACTCAGTTAAAGAACATTTCTTTAAAGGCAAACTTTGTAGAAAATTTGAAAAATCTCAATTTTAACTACAGGTATGAACATATTTGGGAAAAGTAATGCCTTTGAAGTTATATTTTTTAAAAAAGAAACTCTATAATATGCAGCTGAGGTGAGAAACTTTAGGGTCGGACGTGGGGCATTCATGTAATACCACTTTGTGCAGATAGATGAGTCGTGAGCCACCATAGTGTCTAGTCTGCACAGGAGCCAACAAAAGAACAAGAGTAAGCAGTAGTTGGCACTGGCAGTAGAAAATTTATAAACTGCCGGCCAAAAGAGCATAGAGACGAGTAATCGTTTGTGAAGTAGTTATTCTAGTAATTACAACAATGGCAGAAGCTCCTGAAAGCGAACATTTCCATAGTCACCCCTCCAACAAAGAAACCGCATTCAGTAGCAGAGATATGAAATTACAGAAAAAGAGCCATAACAAGAGCAAATATTGGTGGGGTTTTTTTTTTCTTCATTGGAGAAAGATTTTGGGCAAGAAAGGACTGAAATTTGACATGGAACTCGAAACTCTTCTTCTGTTTTAGTACGTCAAAAGTTTGCATTGTTAAAATTGTGGATTAAGCTTATAGCTATAACTAGCTATAATGTGCTTTTGTCTTTGCTTTTCCATGCCCACTGACTGAAGTGTCCTTACCATAAACTTAGTTTATGTGACTATGTGATGCCCTATGTTTTATATAATGTTTTGAACTATAGTTACTACATGATGATCCAACTAAGAGGAAAATTTGCTTTCTTTACAATAATGTAAGATTGTTTGTATGCATGCAGAAGTGGTATTTCCCGTATCATTTGTCTCAGAGTTTAAATGGGTGACTGGTGTCCGAAGTTGAAGTCTTTTGTCCTTGATCAATTGTTTAAAGTCAGTCAGGTTTCTGAGAAAACCACATCATCATCATCTCAATCCTCTTCAAATCCTGCTGAGTTACAAACAAATCTTCCACTTTTCTTCTTCTTTTCCTCTGGGACAAATATCACATTAGTTCACAAATTTCTGGTTGAAGTACCGCTGACATATGTGGAGATGACTTTAGAGTACTCATATGAATACCAAAAAACACACAAAGATGTAAAGATACACACAAACACACACACACATATGCATACACACACACTCGAAGCTGTCAAGGCTGTTGGCATGGAGTTTTATGAATAATGGGGCTATTGAAGCGTAGAGACAGGAGAGCTCTCATAAGCTCATGGCTGCCAGGCCACAACACAACAGGACGGAGCTGAATGGGAACATAAACTCCTTCATATCCTTCAGTATGTAAACACACATGAATGGACAAAAGTGTACATGCAAGCACTGGCCAGAACACAACCTCCCATCTCCCGTTTAAGCATCTGAAAAGGCCTGGGGTACTTTTACAGACAT
Organism: Odontesthes bonariensis; assembly: GCF_027942865.1. NCBI lineage: Eukaryota > Metazoa > Chordata > Actinopteri > Atheriniformes > Atherinopsidae > Odontesthes > Odontesthes bonariensis. The sequence continues at coordinate 14,007,295 of NC_134515.1, read as the reverse complement.
GGCATGGCTCATGATTGATGAAAAAAGACAAAAAACACAGCAAATTCTCCCACCATCAGAAATATAAATGAAGTGATAATACGTGCAATTGTCTGCGTGTTTGTGTGTGAAGCAGACAGAGACAGACAGTGTGGGTATGTGGGGTAAAGGTTCTGCACTGAGCTGCAAAGATGCTGCAGTGTTTCAAGGAGACGGACGTCAGCACTCTCGTCAGCTGAACAGAAACAGGCTCTTGCACAAGTCTGCACAATTTACGTCACAGTCCTACAGTGACGAGGCAGCAGTTAAGCTCTTACACTCCTGTCGGCTGCTATAAAATGACCAGCTCTATTGTCCCTGTGAGGCTCCTGTGTGTGTGTTGCAGTGTCTGAGTGTGTTCTCTAGATCTGTGATCACGAGTTGAAGGGACCATTATTGTTCCTCACACATCTTCATCTAATTGCAGAGCCCTGAGCTGGGAAACAGAGAGCAGGGTGCTTATATTCTCATCTCCAAACTCCTACCTGTCAGCACTTAGATGTGAAAACACAGTCATGCTCACACATATGCAAACGTCTTGCATGTTTCATAATGCATTTTAATTAAAAAAAAAATAATAAAAAATGCCACTGGGCCCACTGACACTTGCATTCAGTTCAGCTTCAATAGACATGAAGTAGCACTATGCCAATAGGGAATGGATTAAAAATAACGACAGAGACAGAGATTCATGGGGGGACATGGGGCCAAGCCGTCCTGTCAAAAAACAACCCACATAGAGACAGGCAGTCAAAGCAGCCCGCCCTCAGGGTGAGACAAGCCTTAGAAGAGTGGGGTTAGAATACAACTCTATAATACTGCATGTGTACTTGAATAAATGGATATCAGCAGATTAACCTGTAGTCCTCCACTTCAACAGGTCAAGCCAGAGAGGAAGAGTGAGACACTGATGGTTGGATATATTAAGTGACAAAAGAAGAAAGAAGAGAGAGGAAGGTAATGATAAAACAGGGAAGAATATGAGATGGGCAGCACTGCAGATGGGGGGCATGATTGAAGGGTGTAAAGGGAGATGACAGATACTTATAAAATACAAGGTTCAAGCTACACAAAAAGTTAACAAGAGGAGGCAGGAAAGAAGTTATTAAGGGGGTTGTGATATGTGATAGCTGGGGAAAAGACTAATGGAAAGAGAAGAGTTGGAAGGCAAAGAAATCTTAAAAAGTAAAAGGGAAGGCGAGATGGGAATGAAACTGTCTGGAAATACAAATAAAGGAGAGAGGAAGGGAGAATTGTTAGAATATGGTAAAAGAAACAGAGAGGAAGAAAAAATTGAAAAGGCAGGGAAAAACAAAAGGAGCGAGTGAGAGCATAAGCAGAGGGAGCCTCTGAAAGCACAAGATGTAGACATTTAAGCACTTAAACCCTGCAGCATGCCTGCGTGTATACAGTCCCACGAAAAGAATGGGAATTTGATGGAAGGCGGTAGGCATAGAGAAGAAAACGAGTGAGGCGAGAGGTGATGGAGAGAAAGGAGCCAATTGTTTTGCCTGCGGAGAGAAAAGAGTTTCCCTGGCTTGTGACCAACAAGTCTAAGCCTCGCTGCAACAGAGCAATGAAAGGCGGGAGGGATGGGTGGATGAGGAGGAAGAATAAGATTGAGATAGAGGGGCAGAAGGAGGGCTCTGAGCTTTACAGAGCAAAATGACTGAAACAGCAGGTAACTGGTGGCTTTTGCACTGATTTGATTGGCAGGAGATGGTGAGAGCAAGAAAATGGGGCAATAAGAGGGTGGAAGCAAAAGCAAAAACACTGCGAGTTAAAGTGGCAAGATTAAAGGAGATTTCACACCTTTGTTCAATGATTATATACTACCATATGCCCTGCACTTTGAAAAAAACTTCAATTAAAAAGTGTGGGGGGGTAGGAGAGGAAGAAGAAGAAAGGAGAAATAAGAAAGATGACAATATGAATGATCTGGGATGCACTCAAACAACAAGCCTTAAAATCGAAATGACCATTAAGGTTGTTTGTTCACAAGCTTTATCATAACCCATATCACGTCCTGTAAAGTACCGTCCGTACAAGCTGTAAGTGGAAAGTAGGACTGACATGAGTTTTTACACATCAGAGCAAAATTCATTCTCAACTATTTTCTTCAACAAGCAACAAAATCTTCGTAAAGAGGCAGGAGGGATGTTTGATGGCATGATCACACACAGTGGTATGAACAAAAACTACTTAATTGAGATCATGGTCAGGGATAAAATACATCCTTTGTTCAATGCAACTTTCACCCTCATGTACACTATTTAGCTGGTTGCCTTGGTTACATGTTGTCACAAAACTTTATCACTTCCTTGATTGGGTTAGTGAATAATATCACATGATTAGTGTTAAAAAACAATCATTAGGATGGCTAAAATATGTCTTTTTACAATATGACCTTTGTGTGAGCTGTTTTTACAATTCATATACAGTTGCTCTCACGACTACTAGAGGTCACATTTTCTTTCTTTCAAATGTAATTATAGCTGATTTTGACCTGCATGAGAAAATGACCCATGGGGTCATATTTGGGAAGAGGTCGGTCTCGACTCAATAGGGTGAGAAAAAAAAAGTATCCTGAAAGAGGGAAGGTAAGATGGATACATCTGCTGCAAACAAAGCATGAAATATAGATGGTACAAAGGTTCTGGTTTTGGAAATGTGTGGCTGCATAACAGAGTTAAATAGTTCCATACTGACTGAACAGTTGAATTGCGGGCACAAGGTTCATCTCTCTTTGTGTTTTCATTCTTGTAATATTTACTAAAAGGCCCATATTATGTTCACCTATGGGTTTACGGTTCTGTTTTGGGAATTTAATAACATAGGTTTACATGCTTTCATGACTCTTATTACATTTTGTATAATACCTTCGCTTACAGGGGAAAGCAAAATGCGCAATTTGTCAAAGATTTGTGAGGCAGTATCTTATCCTTTATTTGAACCAAGTCAAACTAGCCACTAGGTAGGCAAAATCAGAAATGGTTCGTAGAGATATAGACTCGTTGGAGAGGAAATAGTTGAGCCATAAATGAGGCATTATAGGAAGTCCAGTAACAACGACTTCTTTGTGAAAGAATAATTATCTTTGGTGAGGACTTTTAAGTCTATTTACATGCACAATAAGATATAACACACTGAAGGTAAGAAAAAAAACATAAAGAAATGATAAGTGTTCTTTAATCATATTATAAATCGCTTTGCCACAACGCTGATATGAGTGTCAATAAGAATGCGTCTATAGCACTCATAGTCAATGTTGGAGAAACCATTCAGTGACAGTGTTATGTCTTCACATGCACTGCAGTACAAATGCAGCAGGCATCTAAAAAGTTGGAAATAATCTTATTACATTCCTACTTTGGCTGTTTAAGAAATTCACACTGTAGCCACATTCTTTACAGCATAGTTTTGTTTTGATTGAGCTAAGGTATTCAGTATAGGAAGCCTTAGGAGCAGGTGAAGCAGGGGAGCGTGGCCGTACATCAACATACTGCACAGTTTTCCAAGCAATCTCTAGAGGGGAGTAGAAGAATGCAACAAGCTTGTACAAAGTGAGAGTTTTTAACCTCTCTGATAACATTTTTGGTTTGAAGCAAGAAAGAGTTTTGTTTTACCCAAAGGAGCAGTGAGGTGAGCAGTGCCTCATTTCACCTGAAAGTTGAAGTAAAAAACAAAGCTAAAGACAGGCCACCGATGGTGAGTATAAAAAGTAATTCAGTGATGTTTAGTGTTATCATTCTGATGTAAATGACCCATACATGTTATCTGAAAACTAAAGATTTTAAAGGTGGAGAGTTGGAATGAAAGTAAAAGCTGGGTTTAAACAGGCTGATATACTGATATACTGAAAAGTGCAAAGCTCACGCGAATATATGAAGTCATATGAAGGTTGGTAGAAAATTTAAAAGCAGGCTCTGTATCCACAGCGTAATGCAGCTTAGAAGTTCTCCAAGATGAGTCTTGGAGAAAAAGACTTGGTACAGCAGTAAATTAAAGGTTCACTCGCAACATGCAAAGTAAAGCAGTATAAGCCAAAAGCGACAACCAGTGTTTATGGGATTTAAGTTGAAACAAAGTGAACAGAAAAAGGGAGACAACTCGAGGCAGAGACCCTGGTTGTTCTGAAAGAGACCCAATGAATGAAAGAGCCGGGGAGGCTGTAGAGCTCTGCTGGTTGCTGGTTTTCAGCCATCTGGCCCAGCATCGTGAAGGGAAAGTTTCCCATCCTGCAAACTCGTGGCGAGCATTTGTTCACTTTGGATGAATTATCCTTAGTATTCAAAGTCTGAATGGCAAAGATAAATATTACAACTGGAGATGAAATCTGCTGAGTTCTGCTTCTTTTCAAGTTTGAGGTGATACAAGTCGTACTCGTGATAAGCGATTTTTCAGTAGTCGGTTTTGCTTGCAAGGGGTTTAATTGTGGATAAACAGATGTAGTACAAGAGAGAAACGTATTAAAATGCTGTTGGAAAAAAATGCCTTGCTGTGGTCCTTCAGTTTAAATCTCTTGTTTGGTACAATAGAGTAAAAAAATAGAGACAATGAAGGAGCCACGATGGCGAGGGCAGCCTGCTGGTCACTGGTAGCCAGCCATTTGGCTCTGTTAAAACTAGAAACAGCAGTGAGTCAGGACCTTACAGAGCCGCCTCTAGTCTCCTGACTGGATCTGCTCCAAAGTGCTCTCAGAGGAAAGACAACTCACTTGGCTAAATGAAACAACAGGGCCTATTTCAACCCAGTTCTCTGAAGAAAACCCCCACAGGTCTTCAGCATGACTTCTAAAGAAATATATTTTGGTTTGAAATAGCGAATAACAGAGCCTCACGAGTTTAGGTTTGAAAAGAGCAGGCTAGATAGAAATTTTACTAAATGGGTTGGCAGCAGTCATTACTGCTTCTTTCCTTCCTGCAACAAACTAAACTTATTTTGTGGTGTTGTCACAAATAATACAACCTTGCACTGTCACAGTAACTCATATTAATAGACAACAATAACTTAAACTCATACATGAAAACAGTTTAGGAATATGGGCAGTAATCCAAATGTTTCTGACAGGACCATTCAAACTCACCTTCCTGTCCGTTTCCAAGGGAACCAAAGACCACAGGAGCTCAGAACATTCCAGGTTTGGATCAGCATCCACCTGAGCCCAACATGCCTCCGAAAGTTTTCATTGTGACACAAATGTTCTGTTTCTGTTTAACATCTCACAGTCTTTCCATTGTAATGGAAAAAGAAAGCAAATTTGCCAACATGAGTCAAAACGTCGCGCTGTATGCACACCTAAGTACACTCACAGAGCTTTGGTCATTTGCTTCCAAAGCACCCATTTTCAATTTTTGAATGTCTGAATTCAGTGAAGAAAAAAAAAAGTTGTGGAATCAGGTGAAACTGAATCTTGAAATTTGACAGTCCAGAAATAAAGAGGGAAAAAAATAACTTCAAAACAATCTGTGAAATAAAATAGAAGTAATTCCAGTGATGGGAATGTTGCTTTGAGGGCAAAAAAAGAGCAGCAGCGGAGTCCCAGTTTGGTGCAAAAGGAGAAAAAAAAGTCCAGTGAGTCTTAAAAGAAGTCCAATAAGCAGCTGGTCTGTGAGTTAAAAAGCGGCACAGTGAGATCTGAGTATTCCCCTGTCTGCAGTCAGCTTCACTGATGAACGGCTGCACTTCAGCTCCACTTAGAAAAACACACAGCCCTCCGCACACACATAAAACTCCTCTTAACACACACACACAAGGAGTTTAAACACACACACAGTTTTCACGGGAGCTGAGCGGAGCAGAAACGCTTAGAGGGAGAGCAAGCTGAAAGAATGGACTTAATTCAAGAGGGGAGGAACAGGGAGGGAGGCAGGGCAGGAGGGAGGGGTTGAAAAGAAGAGGAAAAGGTGGGAGATGAAGAGGAGGGGCGTGGAAAGGGCCAGAGACATGTTGCGCGTTGTTCTCAGTGTCTGTGTAAATGCTACTGTATATCAGTGCTGGTACCTGAGTAAAACAGTTTATTCTTTACAGTCTATCATTGTGATCAGAAGCTTTAATCAACCTCTATTGAAAGCATTAAGCCTGGGTTGAGAAGAAGAGACTCTGTCTGCAATATGCACTTGGGAGTAGGACAGCAGCCATTGTTACATTCACTGTGCAATTTTGTCCTAATTATGAGAGAGCCATTGGAAAATCTTTCAAAAGTCTAAAAAGAACAGTTCTTCTATCACATCCTCATGATAGTTTCCATGTGGTTTCCATTGTTTTGGGTTTATTGCTGTTCCTTAAATCGTGTAATTTCATTGTGGCCTGTGCAATGGCTCAATAGCACGGAACTGGAAAAGTTGTGCGTGGAAATACATTAATTATCTTGTCTTTTTTCTCTTTTTTTCTTAAAATTCAAAATCAGCATCACATTTGCATGAATATTTGACCCCGATGTGTCTCTCTCTATGTGTGTCTTTCAAAAGAAATAGTGATGTGCATCAACAAGCCTCTCACAGATGTTGTCTGGAAAAGATTGCGACAACGATTTTCCGAGAACCACCACACACAGTGTGACATGCAGTGAACTGAGTTTAGCTGCGGCACAACTCTCATCCCTCGGCTGTGATTGCTGTAAGACGTGACTTGACACTTACTCTGACTGACTCATGACAGGCTTCAAAAGTCTTTGTACGTTGATGGATCGAGATAAGACAGACATTTAGATCAAAATCACTATAAACATACAGAGAAAAACAGAGATTTCAAGATACATAAGAATGACTTACACTGACACCATATTGACTGATAAGCTACTGTCAGTAAAGTAAGAGGGTAATTGGCATACATTTTTAGCAAATGAGGGTTTACATCATCCTGTGCACATATCAGAGTTGAAGTATGGGTCAGCCATTCATGATGCCCAGCTTCTGTCCGCATAAATGTATGACAAGCACAGAAAAGTAGACAAAAGTTTTGCCAAACACATTTGAAAGTGATATGGAGGCATAAAATAATACGTTCACCCATGTTTAATACCACGGTCCTTTCAGGTCGAAGTTCTTAAAGTTTTAAGCAAAAGACAAGGGAAACCAGCTAAAAAAAAACAACGGAATTTTTCTTTGAGTAAAATATTCAGAGGCAAACAGATGTAATGTAACCACCTAAATCAGCTGAATATTCAGCCATGGCATGTAAATAAATAAATGCTACCAGTGCCCATAAAATTGCAAATATAAATATGTTGGTCAGATTAGAATCAGCTTGTTTGCATGTCACATTTTTTCCACAGCAGCATGTTCCTGTTGGAAATATCCCATACAATTCATTAAATGCTAATGATGCACATGGTTGCTAATTTCTGTTACCTTGCAGCTGTTGCCAGTTATAGTATTTTCATTCAGTATGGGTCTGATTACTACAATTCTTTTTTTATCATCTGGTGTGATTAGTGTCAATGTAGTCAGCAACAGTCTTTCCTTCAATAATGTGTTTTATTGAGGGAAATAAATCCATTCAACGTGCCAAATAAACTCCCTCAGTGAGATCATGTCTTCTACTTCCCATTCAAACAGCTCAGAATATTTCAAACACTAGTTTCACAGCTTTGTGGTGGACATAGTTGCCTTGTCTTGTTACTTTTTTGTGACGTTTAAATGAACAAAATACAGTCAGCAACACAGCATTTCACTCACAAAATGTAAAGCAGTTTGTTCTGTAGTCCAAACAAAACCTTAGTAAATGTCACAATTTCAGCAGTATTGTGTCGTATATCTTTTTGGTCTTTAGTCTTCATTCCAGTAGCAGGTGTCGTACTGCGCCTGGCAACCCTCACTCACACATACATCCACAAACCCACTCTCACCAGGTCATAGGTCTCACATTAGGGGGGGGTCACTAAAGTAAGGCTGTGTGTTGTCTCCAAGTTTGCTGGCATTTTTCACACAATGCTCACTTATATTCAGGTCTCTAAGCACTTTCATGCACTTAAGGCGTGTGCACAATTAAAGCTACATGTATGTCTCAGCCCACTGCCCACCCCATGCTGACCTGTCTGTCATAAACCAGTCTGATGTCTCTACAGGCTGCAGAGTAAGCTCTGTGATGCTGACAAAAGCTTTTGTCTCAGCCAAAGCCTCTGTGCTATTGAAACAGATGAGGGCTCAGTATCCTAATAGCCTCCAACTGAATCTTCATTTTGTTGGAAGTCACTGAACTGAGATGATCTTTAGGTTGCAGCGAGATGACTATCAGACCAGTGTCTGCATGTAGGAGTCCTCCTGTGGTCATATTGTCTGATCATTAATCAATTCAAAGGTTACAGAATTAGATGCTTAACAAGGAATAACAAGAGATACTAACCTTAAACAGAAAATTTCTTATCACAACAGATCGGTCTGATAAGTTGAAAAACTATCAGCTGGGCTGCATTTTGTAAACGGATAGTGGGACTTTGTTGTGTTTTGTCATATGCTTCACATTGCATAATCAGAAGGGCAAGAATGCTCACATGGCAGCTCTAATTACTGTGCTTATTTTAGACTTTAAGAAATGCCAATTATGTGTTTAAGAGTGCTCTTTAGCAGTGGTGTTGTCATTCAGTTTTTATTCAGTCATAAAAGGAAAAGAAAAAAAAAGAAAAAAAATATATATATATATATATTCAATTCAAGTTTATTGTCAATTCTGCATATGTATATATCACAAAATCCAAATAATGCCGGACTTCTCATCCTAGACACCTGAAAGCTGCACCGAGCATCTGAAATAAACTTAGTGCATATTTCATTAAACCAAAAGGCTTCAGAAATTAGCCATAAAAGTGATACAAGTCATTAACATTAAACCATGTTGTTTTACCTAATCCTAACCAGAAGGGTGTACTTCAAGTTCCACACAGCCAGTATTTCTTTGAGTTATCTGGCTCTTTAAAACCTAAACCTCCTCTCAGAGATAACAGGTACCATGACAATGGTTCTGACCTTTATTTGATAACTCAAGCTTTCCTCTTAAGGCACCATGCACTCTCCTGCAAAATTGTTTTTTTCATTGATTCATTGGAAGAGCAGGTTGAAAAATATAAAAAAAAAAATCATAATAATAAAGACTCAGTTGCTGCAGTAAAGACTAGATTGAAATGCTGTCAGAAAACTGTTAGTTGTGCAAACTTGTACATTAACATACGCCTGCCTTTTAATTACAGTTGTACATAAAACTTTAAACATTTAACTTGCAAAGAAGTGCATTTAACTTTGATACTGTCCCATTATAACAAGGAAATCACATAAGCCGTTGGCCAAATCAAATCAAATTATTGATTGAATAGTCTCTGTTATAGGCCTTGACTAGATTTTCTGTGTTAGATCAGATATTAGCTCATAGAACGGAATAAAATAGTGAAGTAAGGACATAGACAGTGTATGTAAATGTGTTTCCCCAACCTGTTTTCACTCCCAATTTATCACATACTGGCACTTGGTCATGAGCTTGTAGCATCAGTTTTGAAAGCAAGGGAGAGCCTCAAAAGTTTCCCTTCTGGACAAGTAGGGATGTATGATATATCCCAAGAGAGTAATTTAACAGTCATGTAATGCATCACCATGGCACTGTGGAAAATGTCAGAAAGTTTTCTGCAATAAGTTGTATTTTATTGTGTATCTTAGTGCCTAACTATGATGTTTGCTTAACCTAAACCAAGCACTTTTAAAGTGAAATGAGTTGTAGAGTGATAGAGTGAAGAAAGTCAAAATAAAGACAAAAAAAACAACTTTAAAAACACAGATGCAAAGGTTGGATTCAAACAGCAGCCTGATATCTAACTCACCCTAATTTGGTCCACATAGAGTGACTTTTTCATGTCAACATTTGCTGTTGGCATAGCTGTTGTGTCACTTACTACAGCAGAAGGATAACTGGCAGTATGCAGCAGTTTCCTGTTCGTTGAAAAATCTTGTTAAAGGGGTTCTTTGACATGAAAAGCTTTTAAACAAATGGCAGGATGTCATGGGTTGGGAATGTGAATTTGTTGGTTCTCCTGAAAAACATGAAACGGCAACATATTTACCTGGCAACTGCATTGATAAAACACAACGTCCCACACTCACAATCATGTCAGTCCTCCAACAACACAACTGTTTTTTCCACTCCATAGACATGCATATATAGAAATCCAATAGCCCATCTTTAACAAGGAAACAATATGCTCAGCAGTTACTGTAACACTAACCTAAGTATCACAGCACAATGGAGACTGCCAAGAGGCTCAGCAACCTTCTGCTTTTGCTGCTGAGGGAAATACAGCCAGGCTGGATTTTGGCATCTAATACCAAGGGCCAAACCCAACAATAGGTCCATTAGGCATTTAGATTTGTTGGTGACATTAACCATACTCACTGTGTGCATATTATAGAAATGCTAATGTAGCATCTGAAGGCAACCTTTAAACAAAACATCCAGGATAATAAAATGAAAATACCAGCAAGAAGTGTTGGAAGGTCATGCTTCACTGAGCTTAATGATACCACTTTCGCTTTAGAATGTGCACCTATTAACATGAGTGCTGTGGAAGCAGAGTGTTGCTGTTGGAAGAGAGACCCTCAGCAAAATATTGAATCCAAGCTTTCATTTCAGAATTTTTTTTATGAGATGCTTTTACTTTGCAACAGAGCTGGGAACCTGAACCTGTCAGTGGCTTGATTCGCTTAATACACCTTGAGGTAGGTATAGCTTTCAAGAACCTTGACGTATAATGATGACGCTTTCAAACAAATGTTTAGTATAATTTTTAATCAAATTATGTTCAGATGTTAGAAAAACTGGGAAGTCCTCTCACCAGAGACAACACCTTGATGTCATCTACAATACATTTTAGTATTTAAAACTGGCTTTGTTAAAGCTATGCATCCCATAGAATTAACATGAACTCATTTTAACACACACACAATCTTCAATGACTTTTTCAAAAGCTGAGACAATTCTGCACAAACACATTATATTGTTGCTACACCCTAATGAGGAATGTTCTGATAAATCCTGGTGGACAGATGCAGAGTCAGGCAGACCCTTCAAAAAGCAAGAGGGGAACAATAGACTCAAATGACATGCATAAACAGCAGACCCACCATCCCTATTAAATTAATCTGACATTGAGATACTTGCCAGCACATTTGCTCAACAGTTGCAGAAATATCTGGGCCTGGATGCCACGTCTGTAAAATTAGTAACATGAAATCAGACTGACCACAACAGGAGCTTTCCTCTGTGGGTTTTCAGGCTTCTGTGGATGTTACAAACTACATAAAACAAAGACCAGTACTAAGTGGATCATGTGTTTCATAACAGCTATGAAGCCGGTCTTCATGCTGTAATGGCATGCTAATCTCATCTATGAATGTGTGTATGTTTGTGCATGCGAGCTGTGAATTTATCTCTTTAAAAGCAAGTATGGCAGTGCATCAAGGATATAGAAGGCAAACAAGGAAGTTTAGATTCTGATCATAATAAAAATAAATACTATTTTGATGCTCTTGTTCTAATTTTTGTAATTCCTTGTATTTATCCTTGTATTATTTAAAATGCCATTGTTATGTTAATCTTTACTTCCTGTCATTGTCTGTTTCACATTCACTTTGATTGTCTGATTGTTCACACCTGTGTCTCATCACCTAGCCGCACCCTTCTATATGCTGCAGTTTTGGAAACTGGTTATCTCGAATTTTCATTCTCCAGAAGTCCGGTAATTGAAGGGTTTTTTTTAATCCCCAACGTCTGCATTTTACATCATACGTCACAAAAACGGCAAAATGTTTTTTCATTCTTTATTTGATAAAACACGAGAAAATGTCCTTTTTTTTTGCCTTTTTAGCTCTTCATTTTCTTTGGTTAAATGCACTGCAATACTGTTCATGAACATTTGTTGTCTGTAAAAAAAGTAACAAAGCAAAGCTCGTTTATCCTCCACTTTCATTAATTGCCCCTGCTTTACCCTGAGTGAAACAAGTGTCCTTTTTCCCTTTGTCCCTTGCAATTTTATCCACCTGTTTACCCAGTCTCTTCTCACATTTCTTATTTCTTGGACTTTATTTTGGATTTGCCAGCCACTTTTGGCTCTCCAGTATCACCACCCATTAACTTTTGTTGTCGCTCCTTTCTGCCTTTTTGGGTCAGTGTTTTTTTTTTAAATGAACATAGTAATTATAACAGGTTTGGGTGCTTTTTATGGTGAAGTAGCCAGTTGGTATAGTGTGGAAAGAATCAAAAGAAAAAGAACATTAAAGACAGAACATAAGGAAATCTTATTTCTTCTTACAAATGAACACAGAAAGACATTCGACTTTAGCATACAGCTATGCTAACTGCCCATGTAGTTTATAGCTGTATTATATTGGTCCTGATGGGTCGTCAGTGACATGGTCCCCTGACCCCTGACACCAAAGGGATTATGGGGGCCCTAAGGGAGAGTGGCAGGAATGAAAAGGGGTGTGCGTGTACGACAGTTAGAGAGAGGGAGAGGGGTCTTGCCTGAGACCCCTTGGGACACAGAAACCTGTAATCCTCCCTGTTTCACTTTGATGTGATCACTCCCAACTGAAAGGATGGAGGATGGAGGAGGGGGTAGGGGGTAGGGGGTGGTTGGATTGGCGTGTCAGGAGGGCAGCCAGGGATGGATGTACATAGAAACTGACTGCGGTGCCAGGAGGCTCAGATTGGGACTCACTCACACACACTCTCAAAGGCATGCAGTCACACACCATCTGGTTCAGAGGGTCATTGAGTGGATAAGACCACCTTCAAACACAAGCATGGCTTTGGTGACACATTTGCACATACACACAGAGCAGGTTCTGGAGGTCACTGAGTGGATTATAGCACCTTGCATGACCACGGCTTTGTCTTTTTCACACAAATATACATTTGCACACACACACACACACAGTCGCAGTGGCAGCATTTCTCAGTACAATGCACATTGCTGCACTTGTTCCCACCGCTATTAAACTTAGTTGGTTGAGCAGAACAAAATGAAGGCCTGTTTTGATTTAAGTGCTTTGCACAAACATGCCAACAAGGAATGTATTGAGGTTTTATTGATCATTTTCTAAATGTACCGTTGTTTTTGTGTTTGTTTTATTCAAATCACCACAATAACTTTGAGTGCATGTCTCTATATTATTATAAGAATTAAGTATCATGTCATTATTTTGTAACTGTTGAATTCAATGAAGTTGTAAATGAATCTGTAAATAATAATAAAAGATCACATTAACAAAACCAGACAAAGCAATAATTTCTTCTAAAAAATTAGACAAGGCTTAAATGTGTCACGTGATATGCAGCCCACTGCAGGGTGTGAGCCAAATGTACTGCAAAGGGACCTGTAATTCTGAACTACACTCTAATCAAACTTTGCATGGATCACAAGGAAGTCAGATAAAAGACAAAAAACAGGGAAATCACCTACTGAAATACAGTCTATAAACCTCAGCCCACACACAGACAGTGCACTGAAAAGTACCTCGTGCATCCTCTATTTTCTACACGTCACTCAATCAAGCAAAAGCCTGCTTTTATTTGTGCAGATGGTTTGAAATTATTCCTTTAACTTGTTGAACATGTTGCATCTGTAATAAATGTTACATGGCCTATTTCCTTTAAAATACACATCCCCTGCTCCTAAGAACCAACCGATGTCAAGGGAACTTGTCTAAACCAAGATCTGAATCAAGATTTAAGTTTTTATGACATTGCATATCAAGCTTTGGTTTTATACAGCATTATGCAAAGACAATAAAAACTTTATCAGACATAACTGACCAGTTGTCATATCCACATGGGCTCCATCTCCCCATGCTTGATACTGATTAGTTTATATTGGAGATGTCGCAGTATTCTGGAATTAAAGATGACCATGTTATTAAATGTCAGTGTAGTGTCAATTCTAAGGATGTCAACAGATTAAAAAATGTATGATTGATTGCATACAAATATATATATATATATATATATATATATATATATATATATATATATATATATATATATATATATATATTTCAACCAACACTTCATCCCAGACATTCTTGGACATGCTCAGATGCTCTTTGTCCATACCCTGACCAGTAAGAGCTGTTTTGCAGTATGAATAGCACCTATTCAGTATTAGGTAAGTGGTCCTAATGTTATGTCTGGTTGGTGTAGAAGGTGGTCTTGTGGGTAATCTGGTTAGCAGCTTTGTTGCCAGTATTTGCGGAGGAAGATAAAGAATATCTGTCAGTAGCTACTTTAACTGTAATGTTACTGCAGTCAACATAGTAAAAGGAGATGGATTGAAAATGTGTAATATCATCTGACAGACATTTCTTCTCAAGTGAAAAGCCTCAAAATCATTGAGACATTTGGATTTCCAAAGTCTTGGATTTATGAACACATTTTAGCTGAGAGGTGTGCAGATAAGATGCACAGGGTGCTCGTGAAGACACACACACACACAAACACACACTGCAGTGCTGCTGTGCTGCCTCATTAAGACCTGAGATGTGGTGGCAGTGAGCGGACCTAACTGATCCTGACGGGCACTGATCCAACCAGACAGGCTGCTCTCAGCACCATCGGAGATTAATAACGCACTCACACAAACACACACATGCAGAAACATACGTTTCCTCAAGGGGCTGTTGAAACATCAGATTGTACAGTTATTAGTGTGTGAGTGTGAACACGCAACCCCAGGGGAAATCTGAGACAAGCTCAGCACTGAACACATTTCACCAGCACATTAATGGCGTTCGCTCACACAGGTGATACTGCATGTGACAATATGTAAAAACATATGCACACACGCACTACACACTCTGTTCGACAGTGCGTGCTGCAATGTGGATCAGCACAGTCTCACAGCAAAACATGAAACATAAACAGAGAGGTAACTTCAATTTACTGATCTTAGCCACAGTTACCATCTTTTTTTGCTACTGAACACAAACTAACCTAATTGAGTAACACAATGTCAGAGAATTTAATGAAATAGTCATATTTTGACTGTTGCATAACATTTAATAAACTCAAAAGTCTATATTTGGAAGTCAGAGGGGATAGGGGGGGTGACACAACACACTCCTCTGTCAAGTCAGAGAGTCTAGATCAACCCGTCCTGACCACTGCTGTCTTCAAGTAACTTCATTTGAATGTTTTTTTGCTTTCAGTCGCTGTTTTATACATTATTGTGAATGCAGCGGAAAGAGTTAAAGATTTGATTAGCACTCTGTGGTTGTCGTCGTCTGACTCTCCTCTTTATGATGCACCATACATTTTCAATAAGAGACCAATTAAGCGCACACACACTGTAATCTTTGAAGTCACGCTGTTGTAACTTGTGCAGACAGAATTGTGGCATTGTCCTGCTGAAACAACCACTTATCTAACAGGAAAAGAAGTTGCCTTGTTGGTAGCAAAAGTTTCTCTAAAATTCCAAAATACACCTCTGCATCAATGATACCCTCACGCTTTACCAAGTCGTCCATCCCATATATACTGATGATCTCACTTACCATCACAAACACTGGCTTTTGCATCTTTCATTTATATTAGCCTTGAAGGCTAAACTAAGGTAAGATGTCTTTTTTTTTTAATAAAAGGCAACTGAAATGTGGACTTATTTGAACAGAGAACATGTGTCCATTGTCCTTCATTGTCCGTCAAGATAAGCTCATGCCCAGGGAACTGGGCAGTGTTTTTGCACAGACTGAATACATGACTTACTCTTTGTAAATACAGTTTCAGGTTACACTTGATGGACAATGTTGAGTGAAAATGGTTTCCCAATGTACCCGAGCCCAGGTGGCAATATTCATTATGGTGGCATGAGGGTTTGCCGTCTGAAGGCTCAAAGGTCTTGCCCATCCATCAGTGGTATCCATCCTTTATGCACTGAGACTCTGTGAATCTTTTCACAGTATTTTTGCACTATAGAAGTTGCCTGGAATCTTGCATTGAGAAACTGTTTTTCTTTTGGAACTTACTTTTGATTTATTTTCTGACCAAGTTTGACGCAATGACCAATCCTTGAGTAGAAAGACCAAATCTCCTTTTATACCTAAAACTGAAACCCTTATCTCTCACCTGTTTGTCTGCTGACGGTAGAATCTTCCAGAAAGCTGTTACTTGTGTATTCTTTGAACTTTTCTGTTTGTCTTTGCCTCTCTCCCAACATATTGTTGAGTGTGAAGCTGGTATCAAATGAAAAATTTGTTTAGATTTTTTCTGAATACAGTGAAATTAGTCAGTTAACAGACCGAGAAGTATTTCCTTGTATTTGTGTCTGTAAAAATAAAAGTTCAAACTAATAAGAAAATGTTTGAAGTCTTTATTGCATTTTGGAAATGCAATAATAGCTTTCTCAATGAAATGATCAACGTTCCTTTTACTTTATTTGTCGCAAAACAAAACAGGAGGAATTTATCACACTGCAAAAAGAAAACGACTGCTTATTTTGATCCCTTTCACACAACAAAACCCTAAAGTATACATTCACAGACTGTGTAAAACCCTCACAACAACTTTTCCAAAGCGAGGCATTCAAAAAATGCAGCCACTCACTGCAAGGCATCCAGAGCAAGACCCACACACAACTAAAGAGACACTCTCACTTTGAGCTTTACCATAATTGTGATTTCACTTTTTGATGTAGAAACAGCTGCTCACAAACAAACCTTTAGCTTCGAGGCACACGCGCGTATGCACGTACATCACAGGTGCACTAATGGCAGTTTGTGTCTGGTGGGTCAGAAATCCCCACCATAAACCGGCAATTGAGCATAGTTAAAGTGGGAAGGATAAAAAAAGGAGGATGATATAAATCATGAGAGGAAAGGTGCCAGAATGGATGAGTTGAAGATGAGATTATATGTAATTGGTATTCTACCACTGAATCTGAGGTGTATCTCCTCTTTAACGACAACATTTTTGTTGCAAAAAACTGTAACTATATACTTTACACACACACAAACACATATCTATATATATATCCAACCAGACACTTTTACATATTTTATATATGTATATATATATATATATATATGTGTATATAGATATATTTGTAAAACCTACTACAATTACAAGAAAACATAATGAATTTAAACAGGAGAGAAGCGCAAATAAAAAACAGCATCCATCATTGCTAGGAAAGCAAAAAAGCAAGAGATGATCAAAAACTACAGAAGGTAAATGTCCATGTATTCTAATTCTCCTCAGTAATCCAATCAACATGAAGCGACTATCTACTATTTCAGGTGTCAAGTTACCATCAACTCCACTGCAGGTCAGATCAGTGTCAGGGAAAATACATGGTATAGGCTTAAGATTCCGTAAAGTAATAAGAGATAGAGAAGTCACTGCTGGGATGTCGTCTTATTATGGTACTGTTCAGCTAAAAATCTGGGAAACGCTAAAAGCTGGCTTTAACTGTGTAATAGTAAAACAATCTGAGATTTCAGTGCCATTTCGTATTCTGTTTAAATATATTACTTAACGCTTTCCCATGCATTTACAACAAACAGTCCTTCATAACTCATGAATAAACCCAGCCAGGCAACATGAAATCGTTGATTTAAAGTAAATAAACTCACAAAATTTTTAAAAACTGTTAAAGAGCCTTTGTTAATTAGTGGTTGTTTTTTTCCACATCAAACAATGAAGAACTAGTAGAGATTGCTGAAAACCAGATCATCTGTGTCAGCAAAATCCTTGTATGTTTGATGTGTCTGCAAGCTGTTACATTACCACACCAAAGAGCAGACGAATGTGTCTTAGGCAATAATTAGGTAGGTGTAATGATAAAACAGTCTGCAAAGGTGAAGTCCATACTCAGGTTTATCAGATTGAATGACTTTTCTGAAATCTTACATTATGTTGGCTTTTTATGAAAAAAGTCATTGGAATTAGCTGCTGGGTTTGGTGAACTGGAAGAAAACAATTACGGTATTACATTTTATTGTAAAATAGAAGTGTCATCATTATGCAAAATACATTTTTCTTTAGCATTGTAGATTACTGTGGGGTTACAGCAGAGTAACAGAACTGGCTTAGACCAGTTTATTATTACGGGGGAACTCAAGAAAAGGACCAGAAAGACTAGAAATTTTCAGCAAATGGTTAGTACTGACAATATTAGACAATAAAGGAATTAAAGTACTGTATCTGAATTTCCTGAAAATTACGTCATGTTCAAGAGCAGCATGAAGTATCCGGATGCCACCATTTTAAAATTAGATACAGGTCTTTATATTTTTTTTAAGTAATTTGAAATCCAAAGACTTTTTTATTTTAGGTGACTTTATTTTTTCATGGTTTAAACCAGCAGTATGCATTAAGAAAGCCAGGATTCTAGCTAAATAATACATTTTACCCCTGTAAATCCTTGTGAAACATGAAGAGGAAAAACTGTTGTTTTCGCTGACTTGCTGTTGACCTGCAAAGGCACAAAGATCAACTCACAAAAACAATAAATCTTGCCTCAGATTATAATACAAATTTAGCTTTCAACAAGAACAATTCACTATGTTTAGGATTTTAAAGCCTTTAAAATTGAAAGGCTGTAAAAATTCTGATCAGAGAACAAAGGCAACAACAGCACACAACTAAACGGTGAGACCGTTAAGGAACAATTGGGTCCATATTTAATCCAGACACAAAGCAGCATAAATAAGAGACTGTCAGCCGCCTTACACACACACACACACACACACACCCTAATAGTACATGACATAGGGTGTGATTTTGGGTTACCAAGGAAACCTGGGAAATCACCTCATTTTCACAGAGGCAACAGCTGTCATTAAAATATCCCTCAAATCACAGAGAACAAACACATTCACACACATAAAACTTTGGTAACACAATAAAATAAAATCTGGAATCTATGTTCATGAAGAAAATATGCATGTCTTTTATTTTGTTGCCAACTGTAGCAAAAAATAGTAACCTGCTCTGCTTTAGGTCAGCACATCAACTCAAGATGTCCAGTCACAGCTGGCAAACAGGAGGAAATACTCAGGCATCAAAAGCTTTCTTTAGGAGAATGTTCATAGGTTGTGATTCTGCATCAGTTTATCATTTTTGCATAGCCTGATTAGACCATTGAGTCAGCCCTTGTCCTCCTCATTTGCAGCTGTGTCTTAACTATTTTCAGACTGAAAGTTATGGAAATATGGTGCCGTGCCTATTTCAAGCAAGGCCTGGTAGTTTATTCTATTTAGTCAGATATACAAGTTAATCCACAAATACACAGAAATGAACTCATCTCTCCACCACAGCCTGTGTGTCCAAGCTCATTCCATCCATCCTGTTTGAGGTTACAGGTAGTCGGCCAAGTGGAGGAAGATTAGAGTGGAGTGTTCTAAGTAATAGACTGTTTTGACCAAACCCTCTGTTTTGGCTCAACCCTTCTTCTACTTCCACCCCTCCTTTTACTCCCTCCCTCTTTTTGGAGCCAACGTGTCAAGGGGAAAAACAAAGCTGTTTAAACTAAGCAGTGCAAAATGCTTGGAGAAGGGAAGAGCGAAAGAGAAAAAGGTACAAAGAAAGAGCTTGAACAGGGACACAAAGTTAGAGGAGTAATGCCTACACTCAGCCGAAAGTTAAAATAACCAATAAAAACAACACTTATTCCTCCAGAACAAGCTTTGGAGGAGACAAGCTACAAAAGCAGAAAACCAAAAGTTTAAACAACATGGATCCTATTTCATGCATGTCCTACAAAATGAAACCACCTTTGTTTTCATAACAACACACAAGTCTAATTTTTCCCTTTTCGGTCTTCACAGTAAATATATCTCCTTGTGGAGTGCAAGGACATCATAACATGGGACATCTGAGAAAATCTATTGTTGTAAGGTATATAGAGATAGATCTAAAAAGTGTGGATATGACATGTATCAACGAAAGTACCAGGTCTTAAATTTGGTTTAGGCACATCGATTCTTTTCTTTTTCAACCATTCTGTTGTAGATTTGATGCTGTATTTGGGACCATTGTCCTGTTGCATGACACAATGTTGGCCAAGCTTTAGCTGTCAGGCAGATGGCCTCACATTTGACTCTAGCATACTTTGCTATACAGAGGATTTCACGGTCGACTCAATGACCGGGAGGTGTCCAGGTCTTGTGGCTGCAAAACAAATCACCTTGTTGACATTTACTATTAGGGGTGCTTTTGCAACAGCCTTGGCGAACAGCCTATGCAAAAAACAAACACAATGTTTGTTTTTTGCATAATGTGGCGCTGTGCATTATGACCAATCATCCCCACTGTGGTATGGTCTGTTCAAAGGACATTGTTTAAAAAATCTTGTGGTTTATTTGGATGCAACTTTGGAAGCCTAAGCTGTGCTGCCATATTTGTTTTAGCGAGAAGAGGCTTCCTTTTGGCAACCCTTTCAAAAAAAAACATACTTTTTCATTCTTGTTCTAATTGTACTATAATGAAGTTTAACATTTAATATGCTACTATATTTAGTTTGGCACATACTGTTTATATCTTTTGGCTTAGTTTTTGTTGAATATAAGCAGATATTTTGCAATATGCCATGTGTTATTGTTCGCCAAGGCTGTACTTACCTAATTTTAAGGCCTGGTAATGGCCAGTTGATATTTTATTATGTCCTGACTCTGAAAACCTTATCATTTAAAGTGGGTGTACTTCCTTTTTATCATGGTTATATAAGACAAAGCAAAAATAACTATCATAAAATGTTGCAGTCCACAGGAAACAGGTGACAAATAGAGAGAAGCGATTTTAAAGCCTGTACTGATCAACAAGTACAACCACACAGAGAGACTAAGACCTAGCGGAACATGTACAAACTCACTGTTCCCGATGGATCAGGCTAATGATCTATAAACTACAGTCAAGTCACATAAACACAAACACACTGTTACCTCTTTTATTTTAGCTGTTAAAAAGATTTGCAAAACACGTCATCAGTGCAGTCAGCTGGCTCTCTGCAGAGTAAACTTGTAGATCCTGAAGGCCACTGTTCTCTTGTATAAATTTATTTTCTCTCAGAGGTTCATGCAGTAGCAGTAACACATCTGTGTTCAATTAGGTGCCATCCTTTGAGTATATCAGTGTTGTATCGAGGTAACTTTTCTTTTGTTAATGAAAAACAACAAAATTCCACAGCTGTTCCACTGAGCATTCCGCATATCGAGCACATGCTAATGAATTAATGCAAAGTATCTGTTTAGCAATGAGAATTTGTCTGTTTAAAGGGAAAAAAAAACATTCAAGTTTAAATGCTTGTTTCCATCTAAATCTAGTTTTCCATTACCTCAAATTCCCCCAATTTTGAGAAGTAAATGCAAAGACACAATGCTCTCTCAGGTGGATACTTGGCTACATCCGCGCAATGTGATTATTCAAGATACTTTACTGTAGTACTGATATATTCAAGGTCCCTCTAATATCCCAAGGCCATTCATGCCAACATACAGCTGCCAGCTTGGATAACAAAACCTCCCTAAAGCATAAAATCCGCAGGCTGCAGCCTCCCTCCTGCAACTACAGCACAAAAACATAACAGCCACTCTCCTCATGTGCTATTGCTTAATCTTGAATTGCTATGTGGGCTAAAATCAAATAATCCTGCCTATGTCTTCCAAAAAGATGAAGTCGAAATAAGATAACATAGGATGTTTTGGAAAAATAGTGTGTGAGTATGTATGGAGTGTTTTTATATGAAACAGGTAAGAACATTTTCTAAAAGGGAAGTTGAGGGTTGGTTTTAGGTATAAGATCAGCTATAATAGGTTAAGACCAAGGTTACATATCAGATTTTGTTGTGTGTGCTTGAATGGCATTATGGGGACTCTCCCATGAGAGAAAATGAGCTTGTGCTTACAAGGTTAACTATTATTATTTGTGAGATACTCAGGACATTCCTGGCTGCTGTAAAACACTCCCACTTCCACATTTTTGGCTATCAGACCATGTTTTTTCTGCTTCTCCTATCAACTAACTCCCAGCTAAAACCAAAATGAGTTTGTTTTTAATTATTATTTTGTCTTTGTTCATTGAGCGTATTATTATTATTGCTATTAACTAACCTTGTATTCCAGATGGTTTGGTACATGGAACAATTTTGAAAACCGAATGTCCATTGGGCAGTATCTGGAAAAGAACAGCCACATTCAAACAGTATTTAGCTCCACCATTTGTGTACCAACCAAATAGAATTTTGAAATGAGTTATAGAAGCCATCTGGTAAATCAATTATAATTATTATAAATATATAATATATATATAAATTATAAAAGATAATTACGAAATGAGCATTGATTCCTTTTCCTTGGAAAAAAAAGCAAGAATGCTCTCAGATTCAACATAAATGTTGCTATTCATTTATGCTAACCACTTTAGAAGCCATAGTTGTTACATGTCATTACACCTGAAACCTGCCTGTAGTTGTGAGTAAGGGACATTCATTGATCTGAACCACTGTGAATTAGCCACAGGCTCATAGCTAAGAGCCTGCCAAGATGCATGTTTTTGTTATCATCATCCTGCAAATCTCACAAAAATCCCAATGGCTCACAGTACAAATCCACCAATTAACCATTGAGTTTCTAAATGCTCAACTATATTCATCGTCAAACTGTTACCTTTATTGTCTGCCCTTTAACAACCTGCATGTGTTGCGTTTTTAGATCTTTCTCATTAAAAGTGATATGAGTATATAGGGAGTGACCAAAATGTTACTAATTAAAAACCAATCAGAGTGACCTGAGAGAAGGTTAGTACTTTTTGGAGCAAGTCAGTAGCAAAATGAAGATAATCACTTGGTTAAGTAAGTCTTCCCTTTGTGCGTGTGTGCAGCTGATCATTCTCAGCATCAGACTCGTCTCATACATCTGTTCATCATTAGTGGGATTCTCCCTCTGATACTTTCTCTGCCCTACTCTCTGTCTTGCTGTACGTTCCTCTGCTTGCTACAGTTCCCTTCAACCTCCTTTTCCCCTTTGGCATCTGTTCTTTTACCATTTATCATATTAAATCTCTTTGATCGGTGATGTCATATTCAAATACTTTTGTCCCTCTTGAATGTTTCTTTTCTTTTTCTCAAATTGCTCCTGCCTCTCAATTTTCCATCTGAGCCTCTATGCTGTCCAAAACCACAATGTGTTGTGCTTCCTTTTGAAAAGGATTTAAATGAATGTGATTTGGGTAAACTGCCCCAAAGAAAAAATATTCAACATGACATATAATTTTTATTACAGGTTGCTTGAAAACCTTTTGCTGACAACAGGAGACACCTGACACAAGGAATGAAACTACCCCACTGTTGGTCCCTGCAGACAGAAACAATCTACAATTTCATGCAAAGGATATCCAGCCTCTTCTGGTCGTGAAAGCAACTGCATGTGAAGTTTAAAAATGGTGTCCATTAAGAAGATGGGAGCATTTTACAAAAGATGTTTTTTTAGTTATAAGCATGTTTTTTGAACCCTCACCAAGTAGGTTTGATTTCTGACTCTAATCCAAAAATGTTATTGTCTAAACCCAGACAAAAAAAAGACAAGAGTGTTTTAGTGAAGCGTTTTCATGTTACTGACTGAACGTTAACCCAGAAAGGAAATATATAGTCGGTAAATGTTGGTGTTGAAGGTGATTCGTTGAAAGGGCCACATGTAACCATACCATCTACCTCTCCACCATTTCTGAGGGCTTTGTGCCTTGTTAAAGGAAACATTGAGAATATGCTCCAATATGCTCCAGAATAGGCTTTTATTCTCCTATAAGTAATAAGTAATAAGGTCCAGAAAAGGTTTGGGAAACTGTGTCTAAATGTTTAACTATTTATTTTACTCCTATCCTCCTATACTCATTTGGTGGATCGTTTATTTGTGCCAGAAATGTTTGCATTATATACCAGCATTTAAGCAACACAAATATGAGTATAATTTTGCAGTGAAATCAGGCTGTAAAAGTGTTTTTCCAGCCCTTAGGATCACACAACCAGTTTGAAATTTCCAGTAACCACAAGAGTGTGTTCACGCTGCATGTGTGTGCTGAATGTAACCTTTGTACCATTGCCTGTGGTCTACCAGATTCTGACCAGAGGTATCAAAAGAACAACTGCGAATTCTGACTAGAGAAATGATGCGTCAGCATTCTGTAGATTTTCTTACTTTTACCACAAAAATTGTGTTGTTTGATTATTATTTCTTTATCAAGTTGCCCACTGAATTCCTCTTTGTTAGATGTGTGAGGGTTTACATTGTTACAGGGTTTAACTGCAAGAGTATCCTATTAAAAGTTAAAAAAGTGTGCAGTTACTAGGTTAATAATTTGTGCCACCCTCTCTGGATCTCACAAGAGTATATCAGTAGCAAAAATAACACACAGTGGGTTGATTCTTAATGTAAGACAGCTGTGTGATCGTCCCACGTGTCAGTGCCACCACAGTGAACCCTGCTGCATGTTGGTCAGCCGCGCAGCAAACTTGCCTTGTGTTTGAGGAAAGATCGTAAAATAGGTGGTGCCCTTCAACGTTGTAAATGTGTGGTCAGGGCTTCACCAAGCACTGGTTTGAGGAAAAAATGAGGGAACAAAGTTGTGAATATAAAGTGTACACTGGTTGGGGAAGCCACACACACACTAACAAACACACAGGCAGAGTTTGGCATTAGTCCAAAACCACAAAAGCATGAAGCTACAAAGGGGAGCTCAGAGATTGCCTCCAGTCTTTTCTTATTCCTGTTAATTTTCCTCGGAAATACCTTAATTTACTGTATTTTCTTCAACTATTTCCTCCTTGTCCTTCCATGTTTCCCTCTTCTTCCTTCTCTTTCAGTCTTTCTTCTCATTTTTCTTCTGCACTCACTGATGACTGATAAACATTTTAGGCTTCATGGCCTTAATTTACCCCATCTCTTTTAATTTCTTTTAAAATAGTTAATAAAATTAGATTTTAAAATGACGATGAAAAAATGACTCAAGGACGATGCAGCCCTTGTCCATTGTGGTTAATTATTTTTACCTCACAGCTTTTCACCACCACGATCCTCAGATGGGAAATGTATCAGACGCCATGAGAGCGGCTCACACTGACAACCAGTTGTATCTGCACTCTTGACTAAAGCTGGATAAACAAACCACACCTGCCACAAAGAACCATCTGGGAAATTTGCGTGAGACACAAAGATCTTGAAGATTATAAGAAAATCATTTGAAATAAGCTTCTTATTTTGTGACTTCCTAACTGGTATCACTTACAGTTGAATGTGTTTTAAAGCCAAAGCCAAATCAAATTTGTTCAGACTAAACTGAATCCATGAGGGTGATGCAACCATGTCATGGGTTAATTCATCAGTGTATAAAAACTAAATTTACATGCTCTTTAGCCATGTTATTATTTCAAACCGGGGTTGTGTAGTTCGTATTACTAATTTATAAATAATAATATGATCCAGATACAGTGATCCAAGGACATGATGTGTCATGTTTTAAACTGATATGTTATTACAGTGTCTGTTTGGACGCAAGACATCATGCTCTCTTAACCTTAACCATGTGAATTAGAGACGGTTCCCTCCCCAAAATATGTCCATGTGGCATAGGTCCATGCAGGCAGATACAGCCAAAGAATATGCGATCTCTAGTGGTCGAGAGAGCAAAAGCTTGCAAAGGGTAAACATGGGATCCATGATGGTGTGGTTACGTTGTGAAAAAATGTTTTTTAGCTTTAGCCATGATTTTTTTCTAAACTTAAGTGATGTTGTTTTCTAATGCCAAACAGAAACCAACAAAGTTTTATCCCAACATAGTGGCGTCAATGAGGGTGACGGTTGAATTGTAAAAAAAAGTTTGCATTAGCACTGGCCATGACTGCTCTTTTAAACCTAACCAAGTCGTGTTATTACCTCAACTCAACCAGGAAGTGACAAAAGTGTTTCAGTAAAGTGTTGTTGTGTTGTTACCAGAATATAAGTTGTAAACTGCATCTCTGACCTATATGGACTAAGACCATATCCCTCTTATATGGGAGTATTTTCAGCCGAAGACAATGAGGCACACAAAGTTGAAACTTTGCTTGCTCCATAAGAGACTCGTGTGCGGGAACATGCACGTGTGAGCATCTCAGCTTTAAGCAGGAAATACAAGGCACACAAAGGGAGATATACTGCATGCTGTAGTACCATCATAAGTACGTTTTTAAAATGTTTTTTCAATTATATTCTGTTAACTTTCTATGCCTGTAACTGAAGTAAGTTAATCTCACACAGAGAGACCCATTTTGTCAAAATAGATAGATTTAAATTGTCTAAAAGACAATTTGTAAAAGAAATGGTAGCGGCAGATAATGGATGGATGGATAAAAGAAATGGGCTTTGTCAGGCTTTTGAACCTCGTCTTGTAGCCTTTTCACTTTTGTCAAAGTGGTGATATCAATCATATTCTAGGAGTATGAAATGTTTTTTTTCAATAAAAGGCTAAAAAGCCTTGAATCAAGACAATCTACTGCATGCTATAATTATTTCCTCACTATGACAGTTTATCCGAAATTCTAATCATTGGTTTAATCTGTAATTTGATCTCTTGTCTGGGTTTTGAAGTGGCTCACGGGTGACATAATGGAGCTACTGTGAACTCTCATCAGAGAAGGTCTGAGCCATAGGCCAGACAGTTAATTAGGTTAGTCAAACAACATGTGTACTATAGACAGCTGGGAGATGATAAGGCCATGGAGCTGGAAGAAGAAACAGAGAGGAGAGGGATGGATGATAAAAACAGCAGTAGAACACAGCTGAAGAGAGGAAAGCGAGAGGCAAGACCCCGAGGAGTAACCGAGGAAAGAAAAATACCGCCTGCTCATAAATCATTTAATTTCTTTTTCTTCCCCGCCCTCCTTCCTGACGACACCTCTCACTCCTCTGCCACTCTGTTGCTCTCTGGCTGCCAAATACGAAAGTCCCATTTGGAACATCACATAATTACACCAGTCAGGGAAATAGTCTGACATTTTACTATACATTGTAAATGTCTGGATTTCTAGTTTCTTTCACCAGCTGGTATAAACTGCACATTAATCTACACCCAGACAGATTTAATGGCCAAGTTTTATTCTCTTCCTTTAAGACCCTAAGTTTATTGCCTTTGCTGTGAGTGAATATCTTCATTTTTTCATCAAAGATAACAATATCTATAACTGATTGTTACACTCGGGACCTTGGTAAATAATTAGTGCAGTGGTCTGCCAGTGTGTTTGGTTGTTTTGGATAAAATAAATTCCTTGATGGAAGTTATGTACTTTATGATTCAATTTGGGTTTTTTGGAAGAAAAAAATCAAACAGAAAATAACGGAAAACTGGGCCAGTATAACCTCCGAATTTGACTGACATGTGGTGCCTGAGACTGAAACACCACAGTATGAGCTCATTTTATATCTCCTTTCAATAAATTCTGTTGATGTCAGCAGTGATGTCAGTACAATACTTATCCCAGACATCCAGCACCAAAGAGTGGTGAGGAAATACCGCAACAAAACCTGGTGGGGCTGCATACTTCTGGTGCCCACCTCAGTTTTTTTTTTTTTTTTAAACGAATGAAGGCAGTAGAACACACAAACAGGTCAGTGCAAAATAGGGTCGAACCAGTTTTTCTCTCAGATCTTCATGTGTATTTAACAAAGACATTCACAGACAACAAAACTAATCTGTACTTCACTCCCAGGACAATCCATGGATAAATACATTAACCTAGACCCTGTTTTGTGATCTATGAATCTGGAAATAATGATATACATTTGCACTTCGGTTTAGTCTGGTGCTTAAGACCAAGCTGTGTGAGTTCACCATTCTCCTGCTCCTCTCATTTACTCTGCCTCATTAATCAACACACTTAACGAATTCATACTTAACAAGTTCAATCTGAACACAGACACTAATTGGCCATGTCAAACTGCATGTGTCCCATGCTAATTGGCTCTTTGATAGGGGCTTCATAGAGTTAATTAGCCAATTAACCAGTTCAGTATGCCAGCTCAGTTTCACTGTGGCTTATGTCCCTGATTTTTAGCACTGCTGGGGAAAATCTAGAAAAATATTCCACTTGACCTGGAACATTAGGAAAATGGAAACATCTAGACTTTCTCTGAAAAGTAAGATATCGTGGATAAGAGAACTTAATAATGTAGCTAGATGTTGCATGAAAAATGAATGGGTCAAAAGGTTATTTTGCAATACTTTAAGACCAGTCATTTAAATCTTAACATGAGCAGCAAACCTCTGAGAAAGACACATTACATGCTTCTATGAGTTCCCACAAGCTCTGCAAACATAGCCAAGATGCCTTACTGAGACCAAAAGGGACAGCTCGGGGCTAACATAGCCCAACTGTCCCTTTGGTCCCCATAAGGAATGCTAACAATGAGTGCAAGCCTTTGTAGGCAAACTGAAGGTCACAGTGTAGCATCACATTGTGAAATGTACTTGATCCCTTCCATACCAAACACACCCGTTAAGAATTCTTGTGAAGTCCACGCATCTGATTTTAAACCACAACCATTTAATGACCGGAATTTTATTATGGGTATGAATCTCAGTGCAATGGTGGTGCAGTGGTTATCCCTGATGCCTCAAAGTGTCTTATCGTGGCTACACACGTTCATTTCACAACTACAAAAACCGCAACAACCAAAACAGCTGAAAAATCAAATTACTTTAACAAGGATCAACAGATTTGAATTTGAGGAAACTTAAGAAGCTGGCAGATGGGATTTCTTACAAATCCAAAAGAGCTCTGGCTCATTTCATTTCCTAAAGTGACAGCATGTGTGATGTATGGTTGTATTTGTAGAGGTTGCACCACTTGAGATGTGACCCTGGAGTGTGATCAGTTTGGAGTAAGCACATATCTGTATGCTACAACTGAATTTATTTTTCAGACAGTAAAATGACGACTTGAACAGCTTGAGGCAACATTACTTTTTTTTTTTTTTCAAAAGCAAGCGTATATTCAAATCACTAGATGATGACACAAAATTTGTTGGCCATGAAAAATGTGTGTATGTTTATTCTGCTAAATTTCTTCACACCATTACTTTTGGGGATGTCACCAGGTTTCAGTTAGAATTTAGCTTATATAGGCAGTAAAAAGTGAAATCTGCACCTGTAAATGGCTTCAGTCATACTGCAGCTCATTATCCTCTCAGAAGAACTGGTATATAATCCAACAGTGCAAGCTGGGATTTGAGACCACTTAGGAAGATGACAGATGGGATTGGTAACAAATCTCCTTATCCTCAGCTCACTTCATTACCATAAGTGTCAACATGTTTGAAATCATGAGGGAAAGGAGAAGTTACAGCAAAAGAAGCTTTAATGCAGGGGTTTTGTGAATTAGACAGAAATACACAAAGCTAAGTACGGTATGCTGGAATATTTATACTGTGATGTACATTAGTGAAATTCAGCACCACCACAGAGTGTTTGTTGTCACTAGTGTAGGAAGGGGCTGTGTACAGATGAGCTTTTCTTTCACGATAAAGTCACTTTTTACTGTGCAGGGATCTGAAATCCCTTTTTAATAAGAGTTGAAGGGAGTTCTTGCATGCAAGCATGGCACACACAAACATACAATCTCTGGAACAAGGTGGATATGAACATTCACAGAGGAATGCCAGGAACACACACTAATTGGGCTCTGTAAGCAGCAAGAAGGTAATATGCTTCACCGTGTGTGGTGCTGTCATAGTGAAGTGATTCATGCACACGGGGGAACGGATTAGAGGATATCAAGTGTCTCCTCTGCGATTCCTGCTTCTGTTTGCACCACTGTCGATACGTATGGGAGTTTTTCAAGGGAGAAAGAATGCAGTCAGGAATTCTCTTAATTGTCCAAACTCCGCCTCAGTGCTCGGCCCACTCAGCCATCTGACACACACACAGCCACATGCACACACCAACTGTCAGTACATACACATAGCAGTCATTCTGTCTGCACAATGCTCCATTACCATCCTCCATAGTACACTCTATCTGGATACTTTTCCTGGCCAACCTACATTCTCAGCTAAAGACACTATTAAACAAAAACGATTCTATTGAATATTTTTCCATGGTCTCATCCAAGTCAAGTCAGACTGATTTATGCAACTATCTCAACACAGCTGAGGACAAGTGTGTGTTTTCATCTAGTGGCTCCTGTTTGCTGTTCCTTGCTCTTTATTCAGATTTCTATTTGTTTTTATTCTTTTTTTCCCCTATTTTCTCAAATAAAGACAACTATCAAACAATGTATTTTATTCTGTTTGGTTATGATATTGACTACACCCAGTATTTAAATCTATGGGGTATAATTTGATTAATTATATCCTCAAAACAGATAAGACAGACATTTTTTTTATCGTATCACTATAATGCTATTTGCATTATTATTTATTTGTAATCCGTTCCAGTTAATAGTAGCTTGTTGTTTACTTTTTCTGAGTATTTATACAAATTGCATGCAATTAACTGAATTTCATATATTTGATATCAGTCAACCTGGAACAGATTTGTAGTTACATAGGGTTATCAATATTAATTGGTTATAGGGACATTATAACCATTATTACAGTGTTATGTGTTATTGCACATTAATTGAAGAGGTGTTCAGCTTATCTGATGTTTACAGCAATGCTTTCCACTTTGTATTCTTAATCAAAGAAAAAAATGTCTGAAGCTAAAGCAGCAGATGCAGGCAAGCTTAGCATTTGTGCTTTATTATTTTCAGTGGCAAAATTAGTTTTTTTTAAACAGTTAGATAAGCTTAACATCACAGCTATGGAGTGAGAGGCAACATGTTGTAGTTTGTGTTGTTACTCCTAACAACAACTATTCATGGGTGAAAGCGAAGGTAGAAAGTGAAGCCTGCAAGCCAGAAAAAGCAGAAAGAATTGTGAAAACGTTTTGTCAGATGGTTGTCGATCATGTGATCTCTTGCCTTGAAGTATCTGAATTAATGCCCTCCTTCTTCTTATTAACAATGAAATCAAATGTATGAAACCTTTTTTATCCTCATGCATCGACAAGCCGTGGGTGAAAAACATACATACATACTGTATATCACTTAGTGAAAAGTATGAGTATGCTGTCATCATGCAAAAACTGTTTGTGTCCACAGTGAAAAAGGGAAAAGAGTGAGAAAAACATTGTCATCGTACAATTTCCATGACTGGGATTTTTTTGCACAGTGGATCACAAAACTTTTGCACATTCTGCTGTGATATCGTGTTGGGTAATGACAGAGCAAATGACTGAAGAAGCATAAAACATAATCTTTGATTTCATCATAGCAGTTGTAATGATTCCTATTTGCTGAATTATTACACAGATTTTCATATCACGTTCGGGTTTACACTTATTCATTGAAAGTAGTATCAATAAGTAGGCAAAACTATTGGTAAAGTCCCTGCTGCTTGCTCCAATTTGTTGTTTATTAAGTTGTGTCCTGTGGCACATTGGCTTGTGCCCTGTGATAACATCCCTTGGAAATCTTTTTTTCAGTATTTGCACATTTTTCTGACATCCCCAGCTAAAAGTATGAACCATTGCAGAAAGCACTACATTTCTCACACACTGCAGAGTAAAGTTAGCAGTAAGAATATTTTGAATCTCACACAGTGGTATAAATATAAAATGTTAAGAGGCTTTCAGTAGTGCCTTCACTTTGCATCTTTCATCAGCTTTAATCAACAGCCTCACCAGATTCATGGTACAACCAGCAGTCATAAATATACACGTACTTTTAGTAATGTTGTAGTCAAGACTACTTAACCCGGACCAACTTGATAGACTGAAGTGAAGACTGATCTGGAGTATTCAAACATTATCATTTAGCTCTTCCTGTAGTTTGCCTTGGCTTCCTTCTCTACTCACAGCTGTCCCACTTAAAGCTGCCCTTGGGGTAGGATTCATTGTGCCCAGGTGTGTGTCTCGAAGTCTATGTGTGTGCTGTATATAGAGTTACCAAAGGGCCTCCGAGTACAGCTGTCTCAGATCTGGCTGGATCAATGAAATGGAATACAGGCAGATAGCTGACACTTTCATTTGACACACTGTCATTATAAACTCAGCGTGATGCTGAGCAGAGCACATCCACTTCATGAGATACAGGTGTACCTTTGCTTTGTTGTTTTTAAAATATGCACATACATTTCAGTTGGGACATAAAGGCATGCAGCCTGAAGTTAGTTCAAAGGCGGTGGTCTGTTATGCAAAACACTGTACATAAGTGACTTGGAAGACAGACAGAGAGGAGGCAGTGACAGAAACCTGACATCAGATGTCACCTTGTGTTGTTGTTCTCGCTTGTGTCTGACCACACCCCCACCACTCTGTGTCTCTCTTCGTGACAAGACTTCATGTTTCAAAGGAGAAATTACCCCATTCATACATAAGATGCACAATGCCAACAAACCATTATTATGCCCTACAGCGCTCCCGTTCTCCATACCTCTGCTCTGTTCCTGCTTCGTAATGACAGAGGTCTATTGCTGCTGCTGCTGCTTGGCACCGCTCACAGCAGCTAAGAAATGGAATGAAGTTTTTATGAAGAGATAACCTAAACAAAAGAAGGACACTGAGAGGAGAAAGTGATGTTTGGAGTTCAAGTTGAACAGACTGTACTTTTCTCTATCGGTTTTGTTCTCTTCTTTTCTGTGTTTCCTTCGTCTGCTCCTCCTCTTCACATCCCTGTCTTGTATTCTTGCCTGTCCTTGTCTCTCCTTCATGTATCTCTGTCTTGTCTACTCCTCTGCTCCTGCTTGTTCTTGGCGCTTTTATTATTTAGCACCTGTCGACCATAGAACAGAAAACCATTTCATGCCAA
Source organism: Odontesthes bonariensis (assembly GCF_027942865.1). Taxonomy (NCBI): domain Eukaryota; kingdom Metazoa; phylum Chordata; class Actinopteri; order Atheriniformes; family Atherinopsidae; genus Odontesthes; species Odontesthes bonariensis. The sequence goes on along the minus strand of NC_134515.1, from coordinate 13,974,429 downwards.
GTGTCTGACGTAAAAACACACTTGTGCTCCAAAGCTGCAGACCTGACAAAACCACACTCTTCAGAATGATCACACACCAAGACCTGCATATAGAGGATAAAAGATACTGTGTATATGAACACACATTACACACATACATACAGACATACACACTCTTGACTTTTCTGATGTACATTAGCTAACGTGCAAAGACGGCTGTGCTGAATTACCACTACACCTAATAACTATTTCATGTCTGGATGGAAACAAGAGCAGATAAGAGGATGACAAGCCAGGAACTAAATAAGGGCTTAGATTCATCTGACTCTCTATTTCCTTTACTTTTTCTTCTTTGGCTTGTTATAATGAACCAACCCCACAACTTGTGTGTGCTTTTTTGTTTTCATTTCTCGGACTCACTGACAGGCTAGATGGGGATGACTGCTGTTTTGTACTTTTCCTGAAGTCCCTTCCCATTAAAACATTAAAAATCATATTTTCAAACATGTTAATGGGTCCATGAGAAGTTTTTTTATATATTACAAGTCATATTGTTAGCAAACTCAGTCATGAATGCAGTAGCTATGGCTTTCAGCCTTGAGTCTCAGAGAGGTATGCTGTTATGCTCATAAGTTCTACGTTGAAGATTGGAGGAACCAATCCTGACTATAGCTGGGGTGGCCCGTACATTTTGTTTTAATGTTTGGTAAGGAACCAATGAAATGAGAACTAGTACAAGCTAAAAATAGATTTTTGCTGGGGCTACAGGGGACTGGCAGGAGCTAAGTTCCAGCCAAGTGAGCCAGCACTAGCCGCTAGCTGCTTCTGGCAAAGAGAGATGTAAGTGGAGGGAATTGGTATAGTTATTGATCTCCATTTATTGGATGATGACAAAGGTACAGTCATACACAAGACATTTAAGCCAATTTTAGGCCATGAGAGGTTTTTTTTTTCATGATAACAACTTTGCTATCCCTGAATGAGTCAGGTGTACTCCCAGTCTCCACACTGACCGCATTACAAGTGTGTCACGGGGCTCCCAGCACAGATAATAGATATGTAATTAAGCAGAAATTGTCTCAAAAATATACTTTTGTCTTTGTGTTCAGACTTTTACTTTTGTAATACAAATCACTTTATAGATAGTGTATACTTTAGCCATGTTCTCATATGAATGTTCAGACCAGAACAACTGACTGTAATTGGTTTCTAGAAGTCCACAGACACCTTAGTCTTTAAAGCGTAACATCATGCCAAACTTTACTTCCTGCTTAATTTTGAATAATACAAAGAACTGGAAAAGTGATGGAGAGTGGTGGAAGGCATATCTGTGTGGGGCAGGAACTGCTTGGTATAGCACCACATTTATGAGGACACAGAATTGCAAACCAAAAAACACTCTTTTGATATAAAAGATTTTCCCCCACCAGAATTATCTGAAGCAGAAGTAAGTGAGATTAAAAAGCCAATCGTTTCGAGCCGTATCATTTTAAACCAGGTGACCCAAAGCCAAAGATCCTGAGGTTGAGGCAGAGTCAGCTCAAGAGAGAAATGGCAGAGTCTTTAAGTGGTTAATTAGATTGGAAAGAACATATATACTGATGTGTAAAGTAGTAGTTTACAACACTATGCTGAAACTGAAGATGTGATGATCAGCAAAAGATAGCATGACTTTTTTGGGGAATATGAGTAAATCAGCATATTTAAGATAAGATAAGAGTCCTTTTTTAGTCCCACAGTGGGGAAATTCATCATTCATCCATCATTTGACGATAATCCCAGTGTTTTAAAAATTTCCAATCAAGGGTGAGTGTTCACCCCCCTCATTCGACAAAATAGTTTTAAATGTATTTTGAGCAAAGTACATTAGATTACTTTTACAAATTTGGCAAAAACATCTATACTAACACCAGCGCTGATGTGTTGCATGTATAGCCTACCTGAGGACTTAGTTTACAACACAAAAATAAGGACGTTAAACCTCTTTAGTACATCATTTGGCTACAGAAATGATTTAAGAAAGACAGTAAAGTGTTTATACCCACTTGCAGTGTCATTTCAAGCATAAATTATCTCGGTGCTGGAGTTGAGTTCACACAGAGAATGGATGACAGGACCTCCCATAAGGCTCACTAAGAGATCATAACACACTGCATGGGATGGATGTGGTTTAACGTTTACACACCATGGTTCATTGGCTTTCATTGACGTCTCGCTTGCTTGGCCAATAACTGTGCTTGACATTTTTTTTTCCCCTGTTCAGGAAGAGAGCATCAGTGTGTCAGCATGTAGTCATACCCTGCTGTTCAACCTACACTTCCCCACTGAAGCCCTGCAGGACTGATGACATGGTTTTAGTCTGGTGTGTGTGTACTTTTGTCAAAAAGCTGTATGAACTAAACTGCCACTTTAAGCCATCCAAATTACTTTGTCAAAAGTTTTTCTTGTCTCATCAATAAAAAGCACACATGATTTCACATGCTGAGACTGAGGTTATCATACACTTTTTATATTTTCGATGACTTCTGAAAGAAGCTTGGTTGGTTTTGGCGTAAGTGTCCATCTTTTTTTTTGTAGTGTGAAGGTGTGTTCAGGTATGTTGGTGAAACATAACATGTCACAGCTTGCCTCTTGCCCCCCACCCCCACTAATATTTTCACAACACAGGCTAAACTCCTCGCAGCATGCTGGTCACTCATTGTGTCAAACAGAACAGCACATGCAGATAGAAGGGAAAAAAAACAAAGAATACCTCAAAACACCAATCTTTTTAAGTTCTGAAACAATCTGTTCTATTTGGAGATATTTTTTGCATACATGTCCATTTCTGCCAACAAAACAAATGTTTTTCCTAACATGGACAGTCTTGGACTGAGAGCAGAATCTCTGTCTCATTAAAAGTTTTATGTGGCCAAAAACTGACTGTGAAAACAGTGAATGAAGCAAGAATAAATGATGGAGGACCATGAGTATGTGTTGCCCTCAGGTAGGTATCACTTCTTCCTCTGACCCTATCAATAAACAAGTACAAATAATGATTTCATGACCTGCTTCATTACGCCTGCTTTGCAGCTGTGTTTCCTTCCTCTGACTCTTCCCACCTATCCCTTTCTCAAGGCCCTGAGGTGCAAAACACAACAATGGACAAACATAACAATACCATCAAAAATACAACATTTCAGAAAACAAAACAACAAATCTGAAAACAAATAACTTACACAATCACAAAACAAAAGTCATGGCATTTCATAAAAAATCCAAACAAAAAGCACAACAACATTCCATTTAAAAAAAGATTTCTCTTAATTGTCGTTTTCTACGGAGCCCCTTGAGTCTTAAGGTGAAATATATTGGGGTGTCGAGAAAGCGTGCACCCGTTTTAAAAAGCGCGCTCTCATTTAACCAAACCGTGCTCTCCTTAAAATATAGCAAGCGCACGTTTACCTAAATCGTGCGCTCGAATTACTAATGTCGTGTACTCGCTGTAATACAGTCGTACTCACGTGAGCACAATTTACTGAAACGTGTCTTCACTTTGCAAAGTGCGCTCTCATTTAACCAAAACGTGCTCTCGTTGAAATACAACGTGCGCACGTTTACCTAAATCGTGCGCTCGATTTAGTAGTTTCGTGCTCTCGTTGTAGTAACAAAGTTATATACCTCGTGACCACAATTTACTAAAGCGTGGTCATGATTCACAAAACGTGTTAACGTTATTTAAGAAATGTATAGCCTAATTAAAATGGGCACAAGTAAGCAAAGCGTGGCCACGATTCCACACTCTCATAACATCATGAGCCAAATTAACCAGCAGGATATGATTCTTCACCATTTTGAAATGGACTTAATCAGGGTTTACCATGGGCTAGGTATGGAATACAAGAATATTCTTTCAACCTTGGCGTCCAGTCATGGCATCATCATGAGCCTAGTTGACTCAAAGTACTTCACACACCCTCACCTGTTCTCAAGGCTGCCTTGTAAGGCGCCCAAGTCAGGGCTGTAGCCAAATGAAAATCCTAAAATATTTATTTGCATTCGTTAATTTTTTCCCCAGGATGAATTGAACAGCATCCAAGACACATGGAATGCACATCGCATCCGTCCGTCCAGAAACCCAGGTGTTCCGGCTGGAATACCGGATATAATGCACCTGGCTCCGCATCTGTGGGGGGCTGAAGATCATCTCTTTCCTCTCGATGAAGCCAATCTGACCGTCTGCAAGTGGAAATGCACCTTCCTCGACTCCATACCATGCGACATCGATGTATTTGATTTTTGCACAGGCATAATGCAAGAACGAGGGTTACAGTTGACAAACAGTCCAGACCAAGCACTTGAATTATACATTACATTAAGGGACACTGTTCGTCCCATAATACTTGCTTAGGCATACATTCGCCATAGCACAATGCACTTACTGTTCCATTCCAAGCAACTTCCAAATAGATTAAAAAGGTAAGATGCTCACACTGTAATGGTAACAGATTTCGTGGCCACAATTAATACAACGTGCGAACGTTTCAAGCAATTTGGATTTATTGTTGCCATACAGAATGTCGTGGGCCCGTCTTACAGATCGTGGGCACACTTTTGTTTATTGTGCTCACAAGGTATATAATGTGGGCACGACTGAGGGGCAGTGAGCGCACGGTTTTAGTAAGACGAGCGCACGGTTTATCTATACGCGCGCACGCTTTATTTAGACGAGCGCACGATTTAATAAAGCGAGGGCACACTTTGAAAAGTGAGAGAACGCTTTCTTGAAACCCCCTGAAAAAGATATTGTTTGATCTCCACCGGGCTCCGTAGTTTTCCCTGAAATATTGATCTATTTTGTGAGATGTGCTTTTTGTTTTGTTACCTTTTCTCAAATGTGTTTCCTGTTTTGTTGTTGTGTTTTCTGGAATATGTTTTTTGGTTTTGTTTTGCTTTTTGTTCTTTTTTGGGGGTGCTTCTGAAATGGGTTGATGTTTTGTTGTTGTGTTTTCAAATGTTATTTAGTTGCATGTTTAGTTGTTTAGAAAAAAAAAAGAAGGAGTAAAGGAAGGAAGACTTAAGCAGGTTCTGCTTTAAACAAGAAGAACAAAGTTGCTTCTTTTTTTCTCGGGTCAGCAGCTGTAACCACACTGCTGTCCATCGTCATTGCATCGCAGAAATAGTTTGAAATGTCTGACCCAAAACGACCTGCTGCAGCACATTTCACAGTAATCTATCACTGTTTACAAAAACTATTCTCGTCTCCAGCTCAAAATCTCATCTGCCTATTCCTGCTCTTCTTCTCCTCCTTCTGAGCTATTCCTTCTGTGTACAACTATAGGCCGTCACATGCAACATCTAAGTAATATGTCAAACACATTGTTCAACATTAAGAAGATATGCATGAATATGCTAAGTGTATGCAAGTGGACAATTTGATAAATAGTTGCAGCATAAGACTTTCTCTCCTTTTTTATCAACACAAAAAGTCACATTTTACGTGCCCAACTAAATGCATGCACACACACAAAGCCAAGGCTAATGAGGAACATAATGGCGGTGTATCAACATATGGGATCTGATGCATGAAAGACTGTTGTTTGAAGCCCCCTCAGCCTCACATTAGACACCATCCAACTCTCTTTTCCATCTTTTAGTCTGCAGTCACATTAAACAGTGTCCAGTGCATGAATGTCTATGTAATTTTGGTGTGAATTTGTTCATTGCTATTCATGTGGGGTATTTAAATACATTTTTGGCCCTGTACAGAAACACGAGGGATGTAAGTAAAAGAAAATGCATGAGTCAAAGTCTTCAATGTAACAGCAAAGAGTCCAGGTCTTATTATATATGTACATGGCTTAGTCCACGTGAACCTTTCATTAACTTAATTATTTGTGTCACTTCATGAAATAGTTTAAACTTACTGCAACACAGATTAGCTGTAAATTAGGAAGATGGCGACTGCACATCCAGCAAATGGGTCACTTTAGACCAGGTTGAATCTAAAATCTCATGTTATGGGTCTGCTTTGGGATCTTCTGGAGTTTTCCCAAGCAGGAATCCAAGAGACATCCAAATCAGATGCTAAACCACCTCAGCAGTCTCTTTTCAAAGAGAAGAAGCAACAGTTCTACTACACAGTTCTACTGCACACTCCTTCCAGATGTCAAAGCTCCTTTTCAGTTTCCATCAGGAAATTAGTGTAGTACAGTAAAATCGGTTGCCGGGTTTGAAAGCACCAGCCCCTCATAGTTTTCCGATGCACGAGCCGGGCAACTCCATTTGGCCATTTCTGTTTCCAAAGCCAGTAATGAGACATGCATATCCGGTTCATACGATGGCTGATTGGCCAGTTGTGGAGGTGAAAAGGCAACTTGAAACTGCCCTTCAGACAATATTTTGCCTTCCATCATGGGAGAGCGGCACATTGTACAGGATCCTTTTCAGGCACACACTTTAGAGGTTGAGGTTACACATCATGTAAAAATTTGCACCTTCGGGTTACAAGCATATATTCAGAAAGTGATATGCAACAGTAAAATAGAAAAAAAAATGGACACTGCTTTCTTAACATCACCACGTTTTTTTATGTTTTGTTAAAAGTACTACTTCTGAAATTGCCCCCATGCCGTGGTGGCCAAGAAAAACTTACCCACTCCACCTGACGGCAAACTTAGAAACTTCATCTCTAATTGGAGCTATCTTGTACATCTATAGTCAGTAAAACAGTAAAAGGCTTTTGGAGCTCATTGTGTTACACATAGCTCTCCTGTAACACTAAATTTGAAAAAGCTAATCTATATATAAACGTATTACTCTACCCAGTACTTACATATTATTTACATTCAGAGATGCATTTTCCATGTTTTCGTGAAGCTGTAGAGTCGATCTCAAGTATTTCCGCAATCTGAACTGTGGACAAGCCTTACTTGTTAAATGTGTTTTCCACAACCCTAAAATACCTATCCATCCATCTGAGAATGTAATTTTGCAAATGGACATAGCTACATACCGGCTCTCCTTGTTTTAAATCATTTGTCAGGGTGTCTTTGAGCTGTGCCTTTTGTGTGCATGTGTGTGTGTAATTGTTAATCAAAGTTGAGTCATTTTATTTTAAAATTCCTTCTTCAGTCAATGCTCTTAAGGTTCATTTTACCTTTTCTGGCAGAGATAGTGCATATTCTCACCCCACCTAAAATTCTAATTATTTATATTGGACATTTAATGCATGCATACAACCACTGTTAGGTAGATTGAAGTACAAATAGCTCCACCATATTCAAATGAGCAAAAATACTCATTTAATTAGTTTGATGTAGAAAGGTCGAAATTAAAGAATTCTGATTGTTTTGGCTGATTCTAAAGATCAGTAACAAAGTGGCTTTGTTCTCCAGCAATGTCTGCTTGTTAGTGCAGTGAAGCTTAGTTTTTCCACACAGGCACACTAACATACACACAGCTACGCCCTTTAAAGTCCCCAGGTGTGGTTTGTAAAGATGGAGGCTCTCTGAAGGTGAACCCCATGGTGAGCAAAGGCAGGGTGCTGTGATTAGTGAGTGTGTGTGTGTGTGTGTGTGTGTGTGTGTGTGTGTGTGTGTGTGTGTGTGTGTGCGTGTGTGTGTGTGTCTGCGTGTGCGTGCGTGTATCGGTACTTTCATGTATTCACTTGTCTATAATGTCTGTATTTGGGGCCGACTGTCATGTAGTCAGCCAGCTAGAAAAAAGAGGCGCACAAAGGAGAAAGCCTGAAACCGGACAAACGCAAATAAATGATACGTTTTTCACACTGTTAGTTTCCTTAACTGAAAAATAATTGGAAAACCCAAATGAAAATTCTTGAATAGGGAAAGAGATTGATAAATGCTGCAGATTTCAAGAAAAAGGTGGGGGTTGAAGGATGGAGGGATGCAGCTTTTATCTGGAGGAGGAGAAGCCAAATTAGAAACGTGGCATGATCCCCCCCTCCTGGGACTGAGTCAATTAGCTTGCCTGGAGGAGCTGCCAAGAGGCTGGGGGATGGTGCTGATAAAGAGGGTGGTGGTGGGCGTGGGATGGCAGTGTGGGGACGGGATGAGACAGGACAAGGCCAAAAGATATCAGCAGAAAGGTTTTCATGGGATGGTGGGAGGATAGCAATTATATAAAATGTTGTGTGTGTGGTTCTGCAGGTGGAGCAGGTTGCTCACTCATCTTGTCATCAGAGGATCCAGAGTCCCTAAATGTTCAGTAAGAGTCAAGATAATGATCTCCAAATTATTCCAGATTGTCAGATTATCATTTAAATAAAAGATGATAACCTTGTTCTAATGAGGACGGCACAGGAACTGTGGATGAAACTAACTGGAAGACAAAAAAAGGATTGATGAAGAAAAAAAGGACTGCAGGTCTGATGGTGGATGCGTGACAGCAGCTGTGCTGCAGGATGAAACTGGAGTGGAAGGAGAAAGAACAGCGAGAGGCTTGAAGCTCTGACAAAATGCCTTTTTTTTCATCAAATCACAGCTGGAAATATAGAAAAGCTTCTGCCATAACTGTCAGTGAAATATGAAGCATCACTAATGAATATGATATTCAAAAACCTTAGAAAACAATCTATTTCTTTAATTCTTCGTCTTTTTCCATCTGTGATACTGAGCAGTTGTAGAACTGCAGTAAGCAGGATTACAGGTGGTGATAAGAAGGGAGGGAGGGCAAAGAGGGGAGGAAAAGGAGTGTGTCAAAAGCTGGGATGTGTAAAGTAGACATGGGGGAAAAGAAGGAGGCAGTCCTGAGAGTAAGGGAGGAGGAGGGGAATGGAAGATCAAATACAGGCGGGCAAATATATAAAAACAGGGGAGTGGTAGAGACCAAAAAAGGTTGAAAAATTAGAAGTTAGAAAGTGAAAAAGACAAAAATCAGAGCTAATGGTTATGCTCCAAACAACAAACCTTTCACTTACTGGTGGAATGAATCAAATCAGTCTTGTGGACACTCATCGGTGGGCTTCTCATTAGGACACCCACAGCAGCCAGTGACAAAGAGTGGAGGTGTGATGGGATTCAGCATAAAAATCCCAGTAAGACTGTGTGTGTGCGTGTGTGTGTTTATCAAATGAGATGCCAGACAGCCCATGTATGTGGTATCATCACCAGTGGCAGTAGAGGGTGGCAGGCACTTGAGTGACAGGTTAAAGAGGGAAAAAGAAGGAGAAGAAGCTGCACTGCACACGCTCAGTAACGTGTCAGCAGGCAGGCCTGCGTCTCCGGCCTTATCTGACAGGCACACTGCAGAACAGCAAAATCCTCTGCATAAGCCCCTCAAGCACTCCCCTGGGACATATAGTGTGTGTTTGCGTATGTGTGACAGAGATGGCGGGAATCTCGTTATTTTTCCATCTTTCGGTGTAAAGCTACTAATTCCCCCTCACCTTCAACACCATGTGACTGCTCAAGGTGATGAGACAGGACAGGCCTGGAGTCCAAACACACAGGTATCCCTGTGCACATGTACACAAACTGAAAGTGCAATTACAGGTCAGTCTGGCAAAGGAAAGGCCGTTCTGCACCAGCAACTGATCATACTGGAGCATTCAGGAAAGACAGAAGAAATTAGAAAGGACAGTAACTGTACAGGAAGGTAAAGTGGAGGGCAGGAAGGCTAAAGGAAGGGACAAGTAAAGGAAAAAAAGCATCACATTAAGGAAGATACAGATTTATTTCACTTCACTTCTTCAGTCTGTCTGAAGGCAAAAAAACATTTGATTATTATATAGTATAAAGTATTCAGTGCATGGTTTCACCTGATTGTATAACGTCTCCAGAGAAAATCCATTTTTAAACTGCACACTAGGTCCAGCCTGAAAGTTGTTTCTCTAACTTACCATCAATTTATATATTTACAAAAACAGACTGCAACATTGAAATATTTTACATATTTTATTAGGTCTTAATTTGGATTCATTGCTCCATCACATTGTAAGAAACCTGTCACCAAGACAACTTTTGAACTCTCTATCTATGTTATCTTGGACGGCTCCTCACATTAAAAGCTTGAACTTGAACATTAGTCAAAGTGCTACCTACATCCTTTATCTACCTCTTGAAACAAAGTGATGAATTAGGAAAACTATCCTTTCTGACCTCAGGCTCAACCCTTTTGTTACTCATCCATCCATCCACTGGCTCAGGTTATCCACACATATGAAATGACACCTTTAAAAAATGAGATGTGTTGTTTTCTACGGTGTCCATATCTTCCTTCATGCTTAAAACTATTGACTTGGTTATCATGCATACTTCACTGAACGATTTCTACTCAAAGTAGTAAGAACTAGCAACTTATTCATAAAGACACAATGTCCAACAAAAAGATCATAATCTACCTGGAAAACTCAAGACAAAAATGTGCTTTATTTATATTTAGTTTCATTTTATACCTAGATGGGAATATCCTGAGCTAACCTAACCATTAAGGTATCAAATGTACTGTAGATTACAGACGAAATGTTTGGGGATATGAATACAGTTCCTATTGGACCTTTACACCTTTAGCACTCAGGATACGAATATGAAAACTGCACATTTGGCATGAAACAGGAGAGAAGCATTGTACACAAAGTTTTGAAGCTCTATACACACACACAGACACATATATACCTACTGTACATTTTATTAATGGTAACTACAAAGAGAAATGACAGTTACCTATTAACTTTCTAACACACGCACATAGACTCACACTATACCCTTCATTAGCTGTGGCTTCCAAATCCAAATTCAATCCTTTTTTTTTTTCAAATCAGAAGGTTTGAAAAAGAAATCCAAAAATAAATAATAAAAAGAAACTGATGAAAGTTTGATGCTAACAGCCTTTTGCTCTTTATTTGAATGGGATAACAACCTCCTCTTCCGTCTGTCCCCTCTGGCTATAGGGGAAAAAGTCAATATTTTAAGAGAGCAGAGACATTCATTAAATATTTCAAACAAAGGAAAACTGACATTGCAGCCAGCTCTCTGCAAACAGGCAACCGAGACAGAGAAACAGACCAACACTGCTGGTCCATGAGAGGATTTTTATCATCTGGCCGACCCAGACACATTTAGTAATGTAACATACATTATTTCTTTAAATGTTTTATTTCTCCTTTGTGCATTTGTTACCCACTCTCTTCTGAACTTGTGGATATTTTGCCGTCTGAGCCTAGGGTTAAGGGAAAGGTCAATGTGTTTTTCCGCCTTGGAAGGGTTGAGTGAGAGGTTAATGGGTTTCAAGGTGTGACAGTGGATCAGTCTATAGCCACTTTAACCGTAGAGTTACCCTGGTGGTCCATTCATCACCTGGCAATCAGTACACCCAGCTTGAAACCAGAGAAGATGTTACGTTAAATAAATGTCCACTTTGCTGCTCTTTGATGTAAAATGACTGCACAGGTGAGCGAATGCAGCCTGACCATGTGGTCAAAACGATTATACTGGGCATGTGCTTTTGGATGCACCAAGGCTGATTGTCTGAGGCAGAAATCCTGTGACACTAAATCAACAGTGTATTTTAAATACAGAGCGTGTGAGAGTTAATATCATGAGTGGCAAAAGACCTCGTGCTGAACAAAGATTAATCAACTATCACTTCCAGAAACTCAAGAGAAACAAGCTGTCCTTTTTATTTACTTGGAGCCCATTACGCAAAAATCTTGCCTTGATTTACCTCCTTGTGACTTTTACTTAGAACAGTAAACAAGGGACCCAACACCAAAGTTTCCACACGGTGGAACACTGTAAGAGCTTCACAGGCCACGCTCCATCATTTCTGCGACACAATTGTCAGACAAAAAAGAAAAAAAGAGATTAAAAATCAGTATTTCAATTGCTCCATGTGGTTTATCTGGTTTAAAAAAAATGCCAAAAATTGCAATGGGACCACCAACACTTTGGTGTGTTCTGATTGTGGCAGCTTAAGCCAAGAAATAGGAAGCAGGTTTCTAGCTCACTCATTTTAAAGGCGGCTAAAAAGTGTGTGCTTTTCAGCTGTCCCAGGTGAGAAAATGACAGACGTTACAGAATCATGGCAGTATCTTTGATCCTCGCTCGGTCAAGCGAGTCAACCATAGAGGTTCAAAGACAGTCATTGTATTATGCAACCAAAGATAGCAAGTGACAAGTTTCTAACAGCATCAAAAATTTAGGATGATGATCCTGTAGTGGCCTGTCCAGGGTGTACCCCGCCTCTCGCCCATTGACCGCTGGGATAGGCTCCAGCACCCCCGCGACCCGACCGACGGATTCAGCGGTATAGAAAATGGATGGATGGATGGATGGATGGATGGATGGATGGATGGATGGATGGATCCTGTAGTGTGACTGCTGCTATGACCTATGTCTACTAATCAACCAATACAAATGTGCATGGGGTGGCGTGTCGATCAATGGAACATTGGTGCTATTACAACCAAAACAACCAAAAATCCCAACACCAAAGTGTGCATTCAGTGTAGACTGTCAGCAAAACATAATATGTGGAATTCCAACAACCAAATCTGGTTGAGTTGTAGCACCAGAAGACTCGTCTGTGATGTTTTCTCTAGCTCAAACTATAACCACAGCAAAAAGGACCCAGCAGGGACAACATACGCGGTAATAAACAGAGCAGTCATTTTTCTGTCTGTCAGATCAAAAAATCCTTCTTTACATAAGTATGATGCTTGAAAATTTCAGTCACACAGCCTATGAATTAGCAGGTATCCTAATCATACAGTCTGCATACATCGAGCATGAGGTCGTAGCTATGTTCATTAGATGCTTTTCATATATTGCGGCTTGCAGTGAACTCATAAGATACAATTTCACAACATGCTACAACCCATGATTATTAATTTGTGGGCTAAAAATCTTTAACTGCAACTGAATCATCATCACATGGCTCGATGGTCATTTTTCCTGTACATATAAAATAGAGAGGATATAGCCATTGTGACACATTGATTTGTCAACTGACATTTATCTCTTGCCAACTTTTTTTTAAGCCAAAAGTGAGAAGCACTAAGTAATAAGCTAGTGCCACCACGAATGATTAAGCTTGTTAAGCAAGCTGTGTCCGTAATTCATGGATATATCAAGTGAGATATTATTATCTAATTAACGAGTCTAATTAACTGAAGAACATACAGAAAACAGAAGCAAACTTAAAGCAAAATTGTAGAAAAGAATATATAAAAAATGTCATTTCAAAACAAGAGTCAAAACAATATGCATGTGTCTAATGTTCACTGTGGTATTAACTTCCTGAGTTGTAGTCAATGACTCCCAATGACTCAAAGGCATGTCAAGCCAGTCATTCTCCCCTTAAATTATAGAATTATTTTCAAAAGGACCGCAAGCACACCAAGCAGTCAAAAGGCTTTCAGCTAATGGCAGCATAATGGCATTTGGCAAAAACTTACTGGCATAAAAATTCTGGGAGAAGTTGAGGCGTTTTGATGGGAGCATTTTTTGGAACAGCAGCCGTCGGTGGTATTGTACTTTATGGAGCTGCTGCATTCTCTTTCAGACCTTTTATTACAATCTAAACAAAAAAAACTTGTATTTACCATAGACCACTATTCTGAAGACATCTGCAAAACTGGAGAAACTATCCTCTAAACTGAAAACGAGGTCAGCTTTCAGTCTTTTTATTATATGTTTCATATGTAAAACTTCCCTCTGTTCTAGGAAATTTATGTTTCAGTGACCTTGTTCCAAAAAAATCTATATGGGCTAACCTTTATCTGCAGTGGTCTGCAAAAAGTGCAACAAAACCTGAAAGTTAGAAAACTTTATTCACCAGGCAAGAAGATCTCATACAAAGTGAATCAGTGCCATCTTGATTACATTGCACAGTAACTACACCACATCAACGATCAAAAGCAAATGAAAACACTTTTAAAAAGGCTTTATTTGCAGAGGCGAAGGGTGCAAAAAAAAAGCCACAAGACATGTTTTAGGCTAAGTTATAAACTATATCTGCTGTTAATCACAGATAAAATCTTCTAGATAAAATTTGATGTTTATAATTCAATTAAATTTAACAGATGACACAATGAGTGTTATGTAAGCATATAAAGGGTAAATATGTGGGCTCCATGGTATGGAAATGGAAGTTACTGTGCAGGTTAAGATGGCTTTGGGGTGGAGGCGCTATAAAGACTAGTGAGACCATGGGTTATAGAACTGAATAGATTAAATGACAGACAAAATACACACCTGTAGGACAGAAAACATGTATACAGCCATTTGCACACAAATCAGAGGATCCTCTGACTGACAGGAAAAATGAGAAACAATGAGCTAAAGTACATAAAGGAGGGCATATACACAAAGCTTTGTAAGTAAGTGAATAGTAAGAAAGATAGTGATGAGGAAGAAAGAGGAGAGGGGTGGGAGAGAGGATGAGAGCAAAGAAGAGTGACATGAAATAAGCCTCTGTCATTATTTGGGGGATTTTGTCGAAAAACCTTCAGGAAAGACTGAATGAAATAAGATTAGAGAGAAAAAGTAGAGTGTGGTGGGATGAAGGGTAGAAGATGAGAGACTTACAGCAGGTGTAAAGAGTCAAAACCACTAATTTACGATCTTTAAAACTAAAAGAAATATAAAAAATTGCCAAAATAGGCATAAATGGCTCTCAACCTTTTAAAAAAAGCATTATCAAAACTTGTAGTGTTCTTAAACTGAAAAATAAGTTTAGTGTTTCATATCAATGCCAGATGAAAAAAACTGTCTGCAAAAGCAACAATAACTCCCTCCAAATCTCCCACTTCTACTGGTGGATAAAACATCCAAGACACATGTTCCTGCCAGCATGCAAACTCATTGCCTTTATGCTCAGATGATTCACCAACTGATCAAATCCAATCACAAATAACAAACCCACAAAATGCTCTCACTTGTATATTTCCTGTGAAAATGAGTCCACACGTATGCAGTCCAGCAATACTATTATGTTACTCATAAAAATCCCCCTTGTGAATAGCACAGATCTGAAACAACATCTACAACAGATCTGACAGATGTACGTGTGTATAATCCATTACAACACAAACCCACATAGGGTATTCCCCAGCTTCAAGAGACTACTTTGCAGGTTCTTTTAAGTCTCAGTTATCAAAAACTATTTTGGAAAATAAAAATGATTAAAAAACACCCATGCACACCTCACTTTGTCCCAAAGTCAAACACACACTTCCACAAATCAGTTACTCATTTAACTGAAATCTCTGATAGATACATTTTCCTGAGACAATACTGTTGTGAAGGATAAAAACATGCCAGAGCTTCATGAATTCTGTAATTCAATCACAATCTCACCTTCATCAGCTGCCTCCACTGCTTGTGTCCCGTCTCAGTCCTCAGCCCATC
Source organism: Odontesthes bonariensis (assembly GCF_027942865.1). Classification (NCBI taxonomy): domain Eukaryota; kingdom Metazoa; phylum Chordata; class Actinopteri; order Atheriniformes; family Atherinopsidae; genus Odontesthes; species Odontesthes bonariensis. Next base: position 13,959,100 of record NC_134515.1, on the reverse strand, counting down.
TGAGTCATTTTCCCCTTGGCAGGTGCCGTCATGGTCAAATAGTCCAAAGGGCTGGAGAGGCTATTCTGTGTTTATTTTACTCTGACTCTCTTATTTTATTCAGTCCTTCTCTGAGTCCTGTTGTGATTTGAATCGCCACAAGAAAAGCAATATTTATTTGTAAGTGTGTGTGCTCACAACTCCAAAGATCCTGGAATTCCTGAGTCCTGCGCTAAAGAGCGAGCCTGGCTGAGCTCCCTCTCTGTCTCTCTTTCTGCACTCCTTTTCTTTTTTTTTTTTCCTTTCCCTCCCGTCCGGAGAGAGAGGAGGGGAAGAAACTCAGGGGGTGGGACGGAAGACAGAAGCTGCTTTCAGCCAACTCTTTCTCTATCTGCTCTTCCTCCCTTGCTGTCTCTTCCCATGTCCTTTTCCCTGCTCCTCTTTCTTTTTGCCTTACTTTTACGCTCTGTCTTTTGGCTTGTCCTCTGTGACAGATACTCTTTCACCGCTCAGCAAGGCGTGAAAGCAAAGCTCTCTCTGTCACACACACATGCACACACTTCCCTTTCTTTCAATGCCACTCCCTCATCCACAGTCCAGAGGTAAAGTCGCTCCCTTGTTCTGTCACACAGCCACAGGACACTATTGTTTGAGATATTTTCAATCTCTGTGATAGGTTTCTGGTTAACTAAAGGTTAAATAAATAAGAAAGAAAAGCTTTTTTCATCTCCTGCTGCTGTGCACAAGTTATCCCTAAATGTTCACTTCATTGTGAGTTCATGAGTGCTCGTCATTGTGTGATTTCAGTCCAAAGTTCCCTCTAAAATTTCACACATTCTTCGAAAGATCATGTCATCCATTAGTTCTTTGTTCTTTCTTGAGTCTGCTGTATTTTTCCAAATTGTAAATTCTGACTTGCTGAGCATGTTGAAATTAACAATCAGAACTTAATAATCAAATCCCTAACACTGCTACCCTTGGTATTTTACTCATTTATCTGCAGAATGTTCTTCTCTGGACTAAATGAAGATTATCATGTTATATTTATGGGAATATTATGTTATATTCATCATATTTGTGGAGGGAACACTGAGGATGCAATTTACTCCAGTAAAAGGGATACTGTCTCTCAAATAAATAAAAACACACTTAGCATTGATATTACATCATTAGTTTCTTGGAGTCAATGGATGTTTTAGGTCTTTCAACATCCAAAACCCTGTAATCTACACCACCTACAAAACTAATGTCCTGGCCTACAGGCCCTTGTGATGACCAGGATGTTGAAAGAGCTACAAAGGAACTGACCTGTGCCCAAACTCCAAGGGCTTGCATCCTGCTTCTGCTTTTCCAGTCGCCTAGGAGCTCAGTGTTCTTCGCCCTCTTTCTAATGTTGGTCTCCCAGTCATTCTCCACCCAAAGACAACAGTGTATTAGAAAAAAAGGATCTGCTTATGGAGGGTTTCTAAAATCAGCACAATGTCTGGCCTTCCCAGAGTTATCATAGCAGTTTCCAGGAACTTCTGCTGCTTCTTTAAGTCCAGGAGAGGTGGTCCCATCAGGTGCTGTTCTTCTTCAGCCACAAAGAGGGTGAAGGTCAGACAGGTGCTTGCAGGTTTCCGTTATGGCTTTCAGGACTTGATCATGGTACCCAGGCTAATGCCCTTCAACAAGGGCTTCAAAACAGATACTGAGGATGGTTTCAAGGGCCATATCTTCATGTAGAGAGGGTGAGCAAATGACTCGTAGCCTCAGTAAATGATCTTATCTACTCTTATAGATTTCTGCATCTGCTGACATTAACATCCACTCTCTACAATATAGTAAGTGTCAAATAAATACTGTGGTTATGGCAAATTATTTGCATTGCAGTGGCTTGGTGAGATCAAGGTGAGTAAAACACTTAATCTACAAGTTGTTTTTTTGTTTTTTTTTCATATTTGGTCCTTTGTTATTGGCACCCCTTGTTTATGGGTGAAGTAAATACACCAAGCTTAAACCATAATTTCTTGAGGCAATTTTTGGAGCATCAAACTGAAGACAGGTGGCAGGCATTTTCCTGCTCTAAAGTGGCAGAAGGATACTACACAGAGGAGGAATAAGAAGATAAACAGTACAGCTTTCGTGTGGCTTTATAGAGACATTATTGCAACAACACATCTTCACAGCAGTTATTGATTTACTTATACAACACTCACCCTCTGGACCAAAGCAGTTTATCAAAATCTTATACGAAAGTAAATCATGAGATTTGGACTGAGGGATGAGCTGAAAAACAAATGAAAAAAAGGAAAAATAGTTCATATAACCAAGGAGAAAAGTTACACCTTGTGGGACACACTCATACAAAACAATGACCAGTTTATTGCTCTCACAATCAAGCCCCAGACAGTGGGTCGCGACATGGTATCAGTGATGCACACACACCCACATTATCATGTGGACACTGACAATATGGACATTCTAACTGACACTCGAGGAGCCACATTCATGCTGGTACACACCCAAATACACACCCATGAGAGCCCATAAACACTCGCTGAAGATACTTTAATCTAAACACAAAATGCAACACACATACACAGGCACACTGTAAGCCGCCTCTCTGGCGTCGGGCTGGCACCATTCAGACGGCCATCACTAGAGGCTGAGGAGGTAGCCAATCACAACTGTCAGTCAGCAGCTTTCATTATCACACACACACGCACGCATACACGCATATACACATGGTAGGTCCTTAGAGACTCCACAGTGGGAGAAGAAATGTGTATACATGTGTGGGTGTTTAGACAAATGAAAATGCTTTTCATGTCTAACAAAACTAAACAAATCAAAACAAAAGAGAGCAGAATTAGATGTGATGATGAGACAATTCAACTGCAGGAAAGGGACAAATGTTACAAATTCTTACAATATGGACGAAACAGATGTGCTTTAAGCTGGTGGGAGTTTTCTGTTTCTGCTAGCATCTGTTTTCATCCAGCTGTGCGGAACAAAGCTGCAGTTCATTTCCTCATTTGGTTTTCTGCAAAAGAAAACCTCCCAATCCTTCCTGTACATTTCTTTATTAGCATTTTAAACACCAAACATGATCAATGTGTTATTCATCATTTTATCAGTGTTTACTTATCAGAGACAGCAGCTAAATCAGAGCATTTCAAACAAGAGGTGCTATACATATATACATGTGAAAATGTTTTTTTTTTTTTTTTTACATTAAACCATGTAAAATTGTTCTAGTAAACATCCAAAAATAAAATGATGAACTTGTACATGCAAATAGAATGAGCTCAATAATTCTTACAAAAAGAATTAGTGTAGTGTCCCTTAAACACAAACCATTTTGTACCTCCCTCAGCTCGTCACAGCTCTGTTTTTATTATGCAGATTTACCACAAAACAGGACCTCATAAAGCAGACAGTGCCAATGCAGGGTGAAAACAGTTTCTCAACTTCTTAATAGTTTTATTTGTTTACAGAAATTAGCCCATTTCACTTTGAAATTATCATTATTATTATTAATATGTTTATTGCTAAATAAATATTGCTGGTAGCTTTTTTATTAGAATGTCTTGCTCTACTCCAGTTGTCCCTCACCATTATTTGAATCCCCTCGGTGGACTTCAGTTCTTTTCTTCCGTCCCTCCCTTTCATTACTCAGCTGCACGCCTCTGAATGAGGTTTCACGTAAACTGATATCTGACACCTGACACATAGCCCGATAAGCCTGTGAGTAAAACACTCTCTGATGTCACAAACCGGACATGAGCATGTAAAAACGCCACGCCATGCTGAAAACATCAACACCTACACAACTGAGCCGCCACATATTTTCCATCGCAACAAAAGAAGCACACACACATAACTCCCACCCCCGAACGCATGTGCACTATGAAGCCCCATCCACTCATTTTTTTCCCTTTTATACTCATGAGTGCTTGGATCATTTGGTTTTCCTGGTTCCTTTTGAAATTTTGTGGCTGATGATTTATTTATCAGTTATTGATTGGCTACTTCTACTCCACCAACACACACTCACAGACGTATTGGTTTCCCCTCATACTTTCTATCACGCAGAAACAGTGAGGTATGTGAGAGGCAGAACAAAAATTCTCTCGTCCCTTTGTGTTTCTCTTTCTCACACACACACACACACACACACACACACACACACACTTGACCCTGTTGCCACTTTCTTCCGTCACAGCTAACCTTTACTCAGAAAAGCCTGTGTTTTTTCTCTCTTCTCTTTATCTAAAATTGCTTGCACTCCTTTAAATCCCTCTATCCATCCGTCCCAATCATTCTTCCAGTAACACTCAAACTGCCCTCCACCCCTTGTCCTCCCTCTCTCCCTCTTCTCCACCCATCCCTCTTTCTTTAATCATTTTGTTTCATATTCTGACTTCATCTGCCCCCTTCATACCTCTTCCCTCTGCTGCCATCCTTCTCCCTCTGCTTCGCTACCTCCCTAATCCCCCTCTGCCTCCACTTGTCTCAGTTTCATTTGTTCAATTTTCCCATCTATCTCCATTTAATTTCCCCGTTTTTCACCCATGAATCCCTCCATGCAAGCCTTTTCTCCCTCCACAATTCCCCAAAATGCCATACATCCACATTTCCCCTATTTGTACCTTTCCCTCCATTTTTCCCTTTCCCTTGTCCCCCACCAATGGTTGCTCTTGCACACATGCCTCCCGCCAACCTTCCGTCTCTATTCTCTATTTGTTCAAGGCCTCTTTTAACGAAGCCAGTCTCCTCCCAGGTCTTAACAGGCTATTGTCAATGCTGACGTCTGGCCTCACATGCACACTCAATGCACACACTGAGACTTATGTGTGAGCACGAACACACAAACTCACAGACTTATAAATACGCTCACAAAAGTACACAGGGCTCTCTATAAAGGTCTCAACCTCTTCTGTCCTTTGTCCCGTCCTCCTAATTCCTCAAGTTTAGCCCTTAACACTCTAACCCAAAGTAAAGGAGAGCCAAGTTCACCTGCTCTGAATTCTTTTCAAACCTGTATCCAACATTTAGACTGGCAAGACACTATACTGCAACAAAATTTGGCACCAAATTACAAATACCGGCTAAAAAAATTTTTTAAAGATGCACGCAACATGTAAGCTACCACTCTGAAACTTTAAAGTTTACGAATTAATCTTGCTGAAAGGTGGGATAGACTTTTTTCAGAACCTGGCAACCTGGTACTCATTGGTACTTCATGTTGAAGGCATATAAAGGTAAAAAAAAAAAAAAGAAAAGGTTTAGTGTTTAGCAAGTAAAGGAAACTCTTATTTCAAAGATCTAAATTACAGATTTATCACCAATTTTGTGACTTTAAATTAGACAAAATAATTATGATATGGCAAAATCCTTTAATTGCAATTCAGTAATGGACATGCTAGGCTCTCTGGATCTTTGCTTTTTGTTGTGTAAACATGAGTTCATCCCTCTTTTCTCTTCTCTGTTTCTCTCAAATCATTCTCCCAAAGCATCACTCCTGTTTGTATAAATATTTCAAACCAAAAGTTAAAAAGGCCTGTTTCTTTACACTTCAAAGACCCGGTGGATTCATCACTCCCTCACACACAGCACATGTGTATATGGTCAAATTAAAATGGTATGTCAGTAAACAAAGAGACAATAACTTATTGTACACAAGCATAGAGAACGAACAGCACATTTGTACACCGATACATAAGCACATGCACTCTCATGCACAAACACACACACTGCAGGCCCAGGACTGGCCATGGAGAGGTGTAGGCAGATCCACACACCTCATTAATGTTTCATAATATGAGGATGAGAAGAGAGGAGCTGATAGATTCTGCACTCCAAAACATTCCTGCAGCACCCCGCTTGGCCAAAAAAACAGATACTGCAGAGGGCCTCGTATATATACTGATGTTGATGGGAAAAGCAGCCAGTGTATCAAGAATAAGGTTTCGTACAAAGCATCACTTTGCAGGGTTTTTACGTTTCATAGCATGAAGAATCAGAGGGTTCCATGTTTGTATGTTGAGCCAAAATGTTAAAAAACAAATGTCCAGATTTATTTAGTGCGCCATACTGTCTCAGTAGGAGAACTCAATACACTGATAATTTTTAGGTCTTTGGGAAATGAGTATTATGTAGTTTTATTCCATGCCTCTCCTATAATTATACAAAATTATTCAACACTGACAAAAATACTCTTCACACCAGCTAACAGCAGATAACTCTCCACTGACCATGAAATGTAATTTGAGTGACTTCAGCATTCTGGTCTCGGGTTGGGGTTTGTGTGATGAGAAAATGTCCCAACTGAATTCCTCAGAACCTGTAAAACCACAAAACTAGGTCCACTTTACGAATGATTTTTAGAGCAAGTTTTTTTGTTTTTACGTGACCGTGTGGGGATGTTTGAGACCCCCCCCCCCCCCCCCATGCACCAGCCTGAAAAATAATCTTTCAGTTAGAGCACTAATTCCAACCACACCGACTGATCCCAACAATAACATTTGTCATTCATGATAGTGAGTACCGTAGCAGTGTTGGGTAATCATACTTTTGAATGTAACCAATTACAGGTTTACTGCCATTTATATTGAACTAGCTGTATTACTAATCCACATACTGAGAAAAATAACTAATCAGAGTACATTTGCATTAACAAATACAATGAGCCCTTTGCTTTTCCTTGTGCACTTTTGCTATAACGTCAGGGTATATCTACCTTTGAGGATACTTACTTCACCTCATTATATAGATATGCTGTAAAATCCTTGACTCTAGAAGTTAATAGAAGGAAAAACAGACACACAGTTTATAGTCCTTTATCAATGCATGTGGCTGAACAAGTTCAAGGCATTTTGTTAATGATCTTAGCGAATGATGGTGACTCTGCAATTGGTATTGGTTGCATTACAAGTTCATTAGCCAAGGTGAAATCCGATCATTGTTGCTTAAAGCCCGTAGCCCTTTTACTTGTGTTGTAGAGGTGTGCTTAGCATGCCGGAGATTCTTCAGATACGAGATAGACTGCTTCTGTGCTGACAGACACTATGCATACCTTACATTTTTCATTTACATTTTACCATAAAGTTGTGCTTGTTCTTTTCCCACACAAATTAAAAAAAAAAAAAACACAATGACTTCCTCGAAATAAACGCCATCCTCCCTGCCATCATGCTAGCTGAGTGAGCTACACAATTTGTTTTGTGGCAAAAAGGTTCAGGCAAATACAGTAACTTTTTCACATAAACAGATGCCTTATATGTAAAAAAAAAAATGGTTACCCAATAACTTGAATTGAAATACTATTAGATTACATTACTGGTTCCACGTGCTTTGAACTTTCCTTTAGTCTGGACAGCCGTTTCACATTCATCACACAACAGAGTGTATCTATTACATTTTCCATCTAGAATGTCACTGGAATAATGTTGCATACTGTCAAACCACAATTACACATGGTAGAGCTGCTTGTTAAATTTTCTGCACCAGACTTTTGCAAAACATACACAGAATCTCCGGGTTTTAAGTGCACATCAAACTGTTGTGACTTTTGACCATAAATGTCCACTTTCTATTTCAAATCAGCAGATGTGCTGAATACTAGCCCACTGAAAACAGTTTACACGGTCCCATCCTCAATCAATTAAAAACTTCTCTGGCCACTAATTACGACTTATGGACCATCTATTCTTGCCAGTTTCACAGCTATGGTGTCAACATGTTTAACATGCACAATCTTGGCCTTAGCCACAGTTACTTTGGCCACAATTTTAATTTGACTGCCTAAATTTGCTAAACTGTGATTAGGCATGCAATACATTTATATGGATGCAAGTGATAAGATGATGGAGCCCGATGGACAAAAGTATCTATTTGCCATACTATTTTCACTAAATGTAAGATATTTTGCAGGAAAACTTAATCAGCTGTTGTTAAGGGTAAAGTTAGGAGGATTACAAATTGTAATTGCAAATGATAAGATAGTTAAGATGGGCAAATTACATCTGCTCCGATCGTTCTGTGGACTGAATTTACAGTTTTCCTGTGAAGAATTTTTTTCACCAGCAGCAAATGTGCTGTGTTTTCATCTATTCATTTCTTAAAATTATTACAGGTGACTGTTCTGCAATCAAAGAAATTCAAATACATTATTTTATCACTTGTCAGGGAGGGACATTTTTCAAGACAAGCAAGGAACCACTTAGTTTTCCCCTGTACTCTCCCATGGTCTTTACACATACACAAATATGTGCTTGATGTGTGAGTGCACACATACTCACACACAATCAAGCAGGTGCATTTGAAGTGCCTAATAACAGTCAAGCAGCCGTTTGTCAGAGTCTTTGTAGGCAGATAGAATGAACCACAAGTCAGTAGTGTGTTAGGATCATCAAAGCCTGCCAACAGTGGACCTAAAATCATTTTACTGCTCTGGAGGACACACAGCTGCGTTGATTTGAAAACCACCTGACTTCACAGAGTGGGTGTGCTTGTTTGTGTGTGTGTGTGTGTGTGTGTGTGTGTGTGTGTGTGTGTGTGTGTGTGTGTGTGTGCGTACAGTCCTCGGTATGAATGACAGGTGGTCACCGGAAAGTATGCATGCGAGTAGATTTGGAAATTGGGATTTTTTTTTTTTAAGTGCAAGTCTTGTGGTTAGACCGCATGCTTATGCTGTAGTAATGTTCTGTATGTAAATTTATGCATGTCTGTAAACGTGTGTCTGTGTGTGTGTGTGTGGGGGGGTTACTGTTTTCCTGCAGTCTGTAATTGCTTGGCTGGGAAACCCTTGACTTTCTGACATTTGAACCCACAGTAATCTGTCAGCGATCCATGAAAAAAAGACAAAGAAAGTAAAAGAGCATAAGACAGAAGCTGGGAAAAATGAAAATGACAGGATGGAGAAGAGAGAAAGAGAGAAGGAGAGAAGGACAAAGTGTTCCCTGTGCTCCCTCATGAATCCCAGAGTTCTGGATGATTCTCCCAAGACTGGAGGGTCAACCAAGGTCCAGAACCAAGAGCCAACACAGGACTAAAAGAAAATGAAGCTTAAAGAGAAATTTTAACTGCCGGAAAAAAAAAGTCAAGGCAATAAGGCAATTTATTGGAGAATTACTTGTATGCGCTGTGACCAAATAGTCTCGGGTACTGGGTACAGCCTATGAAAGAAGGGGCACAAGTAAGCAAAAAAACAAACAAAAAGATTACAGATTACTTTGAAAGCATTACTGCTAAAATAAAAAAACATATTTGCACAAACATGCAGACATCTCAAAATATTACAGTCCAAGTGCCTGTGGCGTCCATTTTCTTATCAGTGACTATTTCTATGTCTGAACCTCCCCTTTCAGGGAGAAGAAGAATTCAGATAGGTCCATAGGTAAACACACTTGACTGATCATGCTTCACTCCCTTCATAGTTCACTGCACAGGGCCCCTTTAATTAGATAAACTGCCTGTCCAGGCTATGAAATGACAAGCTACTGTATCTAAACTTTACCCTTCCCATGTCCTCAGCTCCTCTTCTCTCACTTTGTCTTTCTCAACTGGTAGTCTCATGAATTTTCTCCTTAGCTTGCCCTTTAAACCCTTATTTGCCACAAATCCTCCTTATCGAGAGCGCCTCTCCAAGGGGAATGGCAGCAGCACTTATTTCAGGAAGCATGTTTAAATGATGAAGCCCTCAATCAAATGTAATGCGTATGACTGGAACTGAGGTGATGTTACTTTAGAAGAGCAAAGTCTAAGTAGAGAGGGGTTCAGGGCTGATGGATGGATTTCAATAAAGAAGAGTCTCGTAATGTTTTAAAGAAATCAGTCATTGACCAGCTTAAACACTTGTTTTTTGTCATGATGTCTGCTCTGGATAATTAGTAAAGTTACAACATTCCTGGAACATGATGATATTTCTGTGAGGTATAAGCCAATAGAAGACTACTTTTCTGAACTCTTAAACTCTGCATTTACTTTTCTCAGTCCTTCACTGTATTCCTCCCACACATTTCTTGGCAATGTTTCTCTCCATAACAGACAAGCTGTTAGGGCATCACTGCCACGTGTGACCGTGACCTGATGATCGGTGCAAGATGATCCAGAGGACTTTCACTGACATTGTGCTTCATTTTCCATTCGTTTTCTTTTCCCACCTGCACAAACTCATCTCATCTCACTTTCTGAACACCCTTCTTTGAGTCTCAGATTTTAGGTGAGTGAAAAAGAAAACATTGAACATAATATAAAGAAGAGTCACTATACGTTTTTTTTTTGCCTGCATCATTTTCTGTCTCCGCTTACTGTGCTCCCATCAGTCAGCTAGCAGCAGCCGTTTTGATGCAGTTCTCAGTGGTACAGGTCTCTATACCAATTCACGAAACCTATCAGTGGGACAGTTTAATCATGATATCTGCTAGTTTTCACAATATATTTTTACCAGGTCAACACATTATCTATTGAAGAGATATAGGCTAATGCCCAGTAGTAGTTGTAAGTAATCTGCTTTGCAGCATGGAGCCATAAAGTCTACAACAATAACCTTTGATATATCACATTTACAAACATCATGACCCGTTTACATGGAAGTGACCTTGTTCCCTCAGTGTAGAGAAACATGGAGATAAGATTGTATTTCATTGGTTCTTTCATTGCTGGCATGCCTCTGTTAAAAAGATAATAATAAAAAGGCACTGGATATGAAAAATATCTCCAGTAAGTTTAAGTTATACCTTTGTCAAAATAGCTGTATAACACTATGAATTCCAAATCATCAGATGTTACTAATGGTCATCAAAATTTGTCAGTTTTGATAGAAAAATCAGGACCTCAATATTATTTTTCTGCAGCAGAATGGACAAAGTATGTTCACTCTAAAAACAAAATGAAAACACAGACTGGATTAGAGAAACTGACTGAAGCACCAACACGCCTACCTCTCTGAAAACGTTTCGTGGAAAGCTCAAAGGAAGAATGTGAGGGAATGTATTTTTGTCTCAATCCCCTGAAAGTGGAGAAGGCAAGAGTGCCAACTTTAATAAATCAGCAAAGCTAAAACGTTTCTAAACCAGCGTGAGCAAAAACTCTAGTAGTTGGGTTCAACAATAACTACGGCAGCCACCGGTGGAGCCACTGGTCCAAGTGGAAGGTTGACAGTTTGATTTCCTACGCATTCGTGTGTCGAACTGCTTTAAAACTGAAACCCCACATTGCCCCCGATACGTTCATCTCCGTATGATTGTTGAAAAAAAAAAAAAGCGCCACATACTGTATATGGAGTGTGTATATAGTTAATGAGATTCGCTGTAGAAGTGTCTCTGTGACTGCTGTTTAGTAAGGCGACGATGACCGAAATACTTCAAACAACCCCCTCGTGTTTGCATTTCTAGATGTTGTCAGGAAGTGCTGTTATCTTTATGTGTATCATTACTTCCTGTGTGAGACCCTGTTTGACCTTTCAGGAGCCAAGTGCCCAAGCTTCTCTGCATGTCAGTATGTGTGTGTTAGCATATATCCTACTGAGCAAACACACACAAACTTACAGGGTTGTTATGACACCACAAACAGATAAGCCTGACGCTCACAGACCAAATACACCCACCCTCCGCCGTGGGAACCAAGTGAGGAAAATAAAGCCTACACGTCTTAATTTTCCACAGTACAACCAAACTAGTCTTTGTGTGTGTGCGTGTGTGTGTGTGCGTGTGTGTGTGTGCGTGTGTTTGTTGTCTATCCTTACATACACATCCCTTTGTTTTTTGTGCATCGCCTCTTTCTTACTGAAACATGTCCAAGGTGAACACAAACTTGCTTGCGAAAATATGTGAGTCAGCCAGGCATGCATGTGTGTGTTTTTCAGTGTTGCTCAAGGACACTTAAATGCTGATAAGTGGCACAACACAATAGCTCTACATCTAGAAACCTTGAGAGCAGTCACCCAAAGTTTCTCACACACCAACAGATAAAGACATACACATTCACACCAACGCATACAAGGAAACTGACACTTAATGTGGTTATAAAATAGGCTGCTATTGCGAATGAACAGTTTTTAAACACAGGATGGGACAGCGGAACATAAAATACATTTATATAATGGTTACCGTTTAAAAAAGTAAAGGCACACACGCACACATAAGAAATGTCATGAACACTTGATACGTGTATTTTCATCACTAAGGCTAATGCGATAAACAGGTTGATGCAGCACTAATGTAAGACCGGGTGTTGGATGTTTGAATTGTCTTACATGAACAATCGGAGGGCTGTGGGTAAAGTCAAAAGCACGAGGACAACTTCGGCCGTAGAACTCGATCCACTTTTAATGTCTCACCAGAAGAAACGTCAACTCTCCCCTCTTACATATTACTCTGCCAATCTTAATCATCACTGCACATAAAATCTGCCATATTATATAGTTCCAGATTAAGCAGCAGAATATAATATTTTTAAATGTAGAAACAATTAATTAAATTATGTGGACTCAAAATAATGAACAATGCAAATAAAGGCAATCTGCTGAATATGGAATCACACCAAAATAAATCTCCTCTTACACTAATATTAAAAGATACAAAATAACTACCAATATGATACAACTGTCCTTGATGCAAAGATATTTGGCAAGACTTAGTCATATGATACTAAAGAAAAGGGTGTTACATAAATTAGTGTTACAGACTGATTTCTTAAATTTGGTTCTTGATTGGTCAGAAAATACGAATATTGGAAAATTATCCATACATTAGAAACTTGGACATTCAAATCACATCCACATGGCAAGAAATCTGCACGGGGTGATCAAATCATAACTTCTGAAGATCTAACTGTTGTGTTTATCTCAAGGGTAATGTTTTTAAAATATGTATAACTTAAAAATTGTGTAACACCCAGACCAACTGACACCCACTTCTTGGACTAGCTGGCACAGGAATTCATAATTATCACACAGCTTCATAATTATCCATATTGATAAATTACTCTGTTTGTTGTGAGTCCTCAATGTAAAATAAGGATTGCTGTGATAATGTGTAACTGAGGCAATAGGAAGATAATACACAGATGTGATCACATAAAAAAAGACTGAAACAAAATTAAGCCTACAGAAGTTAAGCCGTTATAAGTGCAACTTTCCTGTATCGTATATGGGAACGTACGTTTGTGAAGTCATTATGGTTGAGTTTATCACAGCAGCAAGGATTATTCTGAGACATGGTAAAACAGCTAAACCTCAAGAGTTAAAACACCAAAAAAGTGTGCAACTTAAAGTGTGAGCCTATGCTTTGTCAACTTAAAGCCAACATAGAAGAAGTATTATTTCTCTTCACCCATTAATTTTGTATTCCATTTTGATCTTTGTTACATCTCGATCCTGAGGACTTAAGGGTTTTTGGTCTCAAAAGTGTAAAATGAGTAATTAAATAAACAAAAGCTTAAGATTATTTATTGATAGTAAAGTTAAACAGACTATTCTAATGTTTGTGCATAAATAAATGCAATGATTGCAAATAAGACACTAAGTCTCAAGAAAACCTCAAATAGTATCCGAGGTTATCACTTTAATCAAGACACTCCTTTCTTGAAATGGTATTGCACTGATACAAATCTATGAATCTTACTATCCTTGATAAATATACACAAAAGGTGACACTCTGCTGTCTTTTTCTCTCCCTATTTTCATTTACTTGACTCTTGTCTGGCAATTTTTATTCTCTCCATACGTTCTTTTCCTTTTTTGTCCCATCCTTGGTTTTAATGTGTCCTCTTTCTATTTCACCCCCCCTCTTCTACCCTGGGCTCTCATCCCTTGTCCTGTCTGCTCCTATTACCATCCAGAGCTTTGCCATCTCTTCTGCTTTATCTCCAGACACAACCGCCATGTACTGAGACTGCACAGTGTGATGGCTTATTACAGGTACAAAAAGCGAGTCTGTTTTTGGAAATGTATGCATGCAAAGTCCCAAAAAAGTCAAAATAAAGATGAAGAGGTAGAAGCCAGAGAGGGTGTGAAGAGAAAAACTATAATTACCCAAACTGAAATTTTGGAGACCAGCATAACATAAAAATGTACAAACTCATGAAAATGATGTAGGATTTCTGCTCCAAACACCTTCAATTATTTTGGATTTTATATCAATGTTTACAATAACAGGGATTAATCCATTTGTGTTCTCTTTGAAAATTGCAGGTTTTCCTTTTTTTCTTTTATGTCTTGGCTCATCAGTGTGCCATTAGATCTCTTCATTACTTGCTGATGTATCACCTCTAACCTCGGACATCCATCCATCAATTTTCTAAACTCACTTAATCCAATTCAGGGTTGCAGGACAGGGCTGGAGCCTATCCTAGCTGGGTGAGAGGCGGAGCACATCCTGGACAGATCATGTGTCCTTTTGCAGTAGCCTCATACATTATTGAAAAATATAAAAATGTTTTTGAAAATAGACAGATTTTCAGTCAACAAAATGACTGTAATTTCTTTACAGAAGAAACACATCTATATCATTCATCCACCCTCATTTTACCAACATGGATCGACTGAAAATGATTGAATCCATTAAGCTGTTAAGATTTTGTGATTTATATTTCAAAAAGTGTACATGTAATGATAAGCTCATAATTCTCAAGAGCCTATGCAAGTAGTGCACTGCAGGCAATAGTGTGTCAGGGTTGGAAGGGTGGAATAATAATTGTATGGCAAAACGCAGGCTTATCAAGAACCAAATTGAGATCACTTTCTTTATAAAACATTTACCTCATAAGCTTACTAAACTTATCTGTTGCCATTTCTATTCATTCTGAATAAAGAGGAATTAATACAAACCAGGTTAAATGACAGAACATTTAGTTTTGATGCAAGATTCAGGACAATTCACACAAATTTCAAAATTCATCAAAAGATATAAATATGGAAAGTTAGGCAAGAACCATTCGATAGGATCCATATATCCCTGGCTATAAGTAAACAATGAACAGATATAAGCAGGGATTCACACATTGTTAGGGGAAGCAGCTGGATGGAGGGATTGGATGGGAGTGCTTGAGGGAGGGAGGAGGAAGGTGAATGTGCAGGAGGATGAAGGGATAGGCAAAGGGTTGATGAATGGGGTTTTATGGAGGATGGGAGAGCTTGAATGTGTGCAGAGGGGATAAGAAAGTGACCTAGAGGGGAAAGAATAGTTGCCAGACGGATCGGATAAGAGATTGAGAAAGAAAATGAGATGGAAAGAGGAGAGACAGAAAGATGGAGCTGTACTGGGGATAGATATCACTATTGTTGAAGACTGAATTTGTGCCAAATATGATTAGAAACTTGGCCAAAAACCCTTAAGCATGGGTAAAATATTTTACTGAAGTCTATGGACTAAAGGGATGAGTGGGCGGGTTAGTAGGATCAGGAGTTAAAAGAAGGGAATGAGGAGGAGGGAGGAAGAGGAGAGTAAAGAGTTAGGTGAGGATTCCCTTAAGAGGCAAAATAGGTTTATGTAAGGCCACTGCGGAAAAAGACAAGAGTCATGACCATTTACTTCTGTTTAAATGCACACACATGCTGGCCAGGATCCCAGAGACCTCTCCTGAGTACATGCACACAGTGATACACTCAAACAAAAGCCTGGTTCTGCAGACACACTCTGCAAATACAGAGATCCATAGACAGTGGGGGAAAAGAATATAAATCAATACCAAGATAATGGCATAACAAGCAGTTGTACAGAAGCCCATAAATGCATTAAGTCCAAAACCTAACCATTTACATTTAATAAAGTCTTTGGTCAAGAATATATCTGCTGTGTTAGCTAAGTGGTTGCAGATAAAGAATTATGAAAGATGAGGGGAAAACACATACAATTCCCCTTTAAAATTACAGCAGTTTTGAAGATATTTCGATACTGACTAAATGTTTAGTCATAAAACCTATAACATTACAGTTATGTATAAATATGGGCTTAAACCACTCCCAGCTTGTATTTGAGGGTATTCCTTGAGGAATTGCATTTCTTTAACATGATCAGGCACCTATATTAGATGTTTTTCCATGAAAATATAATACAAATGTATAAATGTTCAGTGACATGTGAACATCTGTCTGTAAGATTCTTAGATGTAATTTGACAAAGAAACCCAAACCCATGGACTTCCACAAAGAATAGTTTTCCTCCTTTGCAATACTTTATCAGGCCTTTACTACAACTGTCTTCACTTGCTGTTTGTGAGCCTTCTTCCATGGCTTTGTCTTCTGCAAGGGAAATGCACTGGCTGAAAACGTTGGTATCTAGATCTCTGTGTGAAATCTCATTGGAGACAACATGTGCTCTGGATGAAGGCAGGTCCATGTTTAGCTGTATCTGGGATTGAAAAGTTCATTCTTACCTCATGAGAAATAACAAAGGAACAGTCCATACCTTTTCATGAAATGGCTTGCAAGTAAATTGTCCAATTACTATTGAACTATGAAAAATAAAATAGGCTTTAAAAAGTAACATACGCAATTAGAATTTTTTTTTCTCCAATTTAAAATTAATCTAAAAATTGCACCTTTAATAGATTTTGGTAAACTTTTAGAATAACAAATAATTAGTTTCCAATCATTTCAGGCTTATCTGTATTTACATGGAGCAGGGAGATTGTTGAGTCAGCTTTTTTATGAATATCAACAGGGAAGGATATAACAAGAATTAAAATGATTTTGCTAATTAAAACTTCCTTTTTTCTGCTGTGCAGAATAGTTTGAGGTAACTTGTAGTGCATTTTTATTTGCTAGCCTTAGAATGGTTTTGTTTACTTCTGTCACTTGTTTTAAAGGGATCCTTTGTTAATTTGTTTTACATACCATCCAACCTCATTTCCTCATCAGCATACAGGAAGTGAGAGGTGTGACTGAGCCGCTGTTAATCCCGTCATAAACCGACACACCTGCAAAAACTTTTAAGACAAGCAAAAAATTATAATAATGAAAAAACATAGGAGAAAGGAGCAGGTGCAGCTTCTGTGAGCAAGTCTTTGGTCTTGAATCTTGGAAAATTCCACAAGCTTGCACCAAACTGTTTGCCAAATCCATAGCTCAGTCGTCACATCGGTCTCAGCTCCACAGCCACAACATGTGTAGTTACAATCAGTCAAAGCAATCAATCTGTCTGTTTCCTATTCCCATTCATCCAGTTTCTATGCCCACTTTATCCAATTTAGGCTTACGGGGGGGCTGGATCACCCAGACAAACCAGACCAACATTCATGCAGGCTCACTTCTACTGGCAGTTTTAGAACCAACATCTGGCCTAACATGCATATTTTTGGGCTGTGAGGAGCTGGAGTACCCACAGGGAACCCATACATGGGGCAACCATGCAAACATGAAAAGGTCCCAGCCAAGAGTCAAACAAGGAATCTTTTCGCTGTGAGGAGACAGTGCATTCCACCAAACCACTGTCCAGTCCAATTTCGTAGTATAGGAGAATATGGGCCCTGTGTCAACAGCAAGTCATTCATGTGATGGTGAATGTGACAACTTTCCAGAGCAGCACACACAGTGTAATCTAAATTGCGAGCAACATTTAAAACCCTATCGTGCATTATACGAATGCTCTTCAGTGCAAGTGTTATTGTTTCCAAATTAAATGTTCAAAGGACAGAGGTCACACTCCTTACAGTAAAAACATAGATAATAGCAAATTAGCAGAAGAGGAAACAAATGAAAAAATTGTTATCATTCAAAAGGTCGAACGGGCAAAGTTATCTTTATCATATCCAACAAAAGTCTTGTTTGTCATCTGTCTCCATGGCAGCAATGACCCATAAATATATCTGCTGTACATCTCTGCTACAATGATATGCATTAATGTAATTCTACCACACTAGAAACAAAGAAAATTATGAGGGGCCGTTTAGGACTTAACTATTGAGACACTGTCACACATACTAATGAAATACTCTTACATTCACTATTGAAACACTCTCACACTCACTATTGAAACACTCACACATACATACATACTCTGTAAACCTATGCACGCTCATATACAAAACATTATACACACTCGTCTGAAACACTTACACATATATATGAGAAACACACACGCATACATAAATACTTCCGTGTCATATACACATACGAAATGCTTGCATGCATACAAGTGAAACATTTATACGTATCTATCTGAAACACTCATGCATTCACATATGAAAATGTTATATATACATATATTGTTGAACACTTATACCTTCATAAGTGAATCTCTTGCATATGATTACAAAGATATAAAAAGTTTAGATGTGCAAGTGTTTCACATGTATTTGTAAAATGTTTCAAATGTGTATGTATACGTTTTTCAATTATAAGTGTGTATGCCCTTACATGAGGATGTGCAAGCGTTTCACATGTATTCATACAAGTAATTTCAGTAGTGACCGTGAGAGCGTTTCAATAGTGTATGTAAGAGCGTTTCAGTAGTATGTATGAATGAAATCTCACTAGCATACGGAAGGTATCTCACTTTCACCGGAAGGCGGAAGTAAAGAGTGCAGAATTTGAACAGCGACAAATTTAGCGCCAGTTCGGTAAAGTTGGAAAGATATTGGCAGATTCGGACTTCCGGGATCAATAACTTGTTTCACTTGTATGCATGCAAGCATTTCATATGCATGTGTATATGACACGGAAGTATTTATGTATGCGTATGTGTTTCTCATATATATGTGTAAGTGTTTAAGACGAGTGTGTATAATGTTTTATATATGAGCGTGCATAGGTTTACAGAGTATGTATGTATGTGTGAGTGTTTCAATAGTGGGTGTGAGAGTGTTTCAATAGTGAATGTAAGAGTATTTCATTAGTATGTGTGAGAGTGTCTCAGTAGTGAGTGTGAGAGTGTCTCAATAGTTAAGTCCTAAACGGCCCCTCATAGAAAATGTTACCAACGACAATGTTACAATAAAATCCTCTGTAACCTATTTTTGAGTACTTGTTTTCAAAGTTGGGAAACCAGATTTTTTTTTTTTTTTTTTTTGTTAAATTCAATCACTGAGGGGACCTTCTGAACAGCCACAACTAAGTGTGAGACATGTCATATCCACTCTGTGAATGCTACATTAAGGGTATATGCTATACCACCTGCATAAAAAATTAAACTCAAGTAAAGCAGAGCATCCACTCAGTTTATCCTAACACCCAGAGACACTTACAGTCAGTCCACCTCTACAGAGCCAATCTCTGTACTTTCTGGCCCACCTATGGTAAGAATGTAAGAGCATAGATTTCTCTTGATTTTTAGAGAGTTAAAATCACGACGATGCAAGAGTCTTATGGGCGCACACATCAACAATAACAATTCAACCTTGTTCAGTAACAACTTCAAAAACTTGAAATTTTGTTTGACAGTTGGACAGAAAAGATGGTAATTAAATAAAAAAAAGTTTATTTTGCTACATAGCAGCTGCACAGCAAAACAATGACGAGAGAAATTTTCCATCATAGAAATAATCAAACATTGCATCAAATGTTCCAGATACACACTAATGCGTACATATGCACTGCAGATCTCCCATAGAGTCAACAAAAAAGCATGGACAGGAATGAATTATGTCATTTTCAATTAATAGAGAATGCCACACAGTGTGCCAAGAGCTGTTATTCCTGAGAGTAATGAGTTGAAGAAAAAGCTAGATGATTGCCAGCAATGGTCATAACACTTGTTTATTCCCGCATTTTTCTTCACGTGTTCTTCTCATTCTTCTTGTCTGTCACGCACACTAACACACATCCAGTATCTGCCTCCTCAAAAGACTTTTAGATGAAAAAAGATTAAAAGATAGCATAGAGCAAAATAAAATAAGTAAACTGCCCGAGATAACTCGTGATAAGCAGCGGTGAGCTCATCCCCTGATGTGCACTCCTGACACTGATGTCACTGATGAAACACAATAGAGCCGACAAAGTAACACCACGGAAGTCAGAAATGACAAAGTAACACCAACGTTAAATTAAAGAGGCAGCATTGCAAGGGAAGATGTAATCACCTGTAACCTGTAATTTTGGACGGTACAGTTTGTTGTTGCAAACATAATGACTGTGTAAACATGATGAGTAAAGCTTCAAAACTAATTCTAGTCTCATGAGGTGGGAAGCTACAGGCTGTCTTTTCACCTGAGTTTTGATAACATCACTTTAAAAATTCCCATAAATATCCAACAAACAATCCAGACAGCATTTTAAAGAAAGATTGAAAATCAAGTTTGAAGCAGTTATTAGTCAGTGCCACCCACAAAATTTGTGACCCATTAGACAGCCATTTCCACCAAATGACCTCAGCAAATGGAGGAAACAATGCTTCATTGAAAGAACTCCAAAGTGTCCCTGTTTTGGCTCAAACTATAGCTCATTTTATGTTCCTTTTATTTTCCAATTTATATCCTTTCACCTCTTTAATCCCTATAAAAAGTTTTTTTTGTTTCCTGCAGCCTGTTTGAGAGAGAGGCATGTGTGTCCTTGTGCACATGTGTTACAGTATGCTCACCACACAAAGGTGAAAGCAGCTTTTAATTCTAAAACGTAATTCCAGATGACAGATTTGTAACTGCTTAAAAGACCCCATAACAGTCATTTCCTTTTGGAGTTTGACAGGCATGAAAATTTGATCCAGGCCTAACCAGAACATCAACACCTCTGGCCTGAGCCTGCGTGGCAGCCAGTGGTTTTAATGAGCACTAACCAAAAGGCCAGACTTCCAAACAATGTCACACTAATGCTTTTTTTTTCTTTTTTTTTTTCAAGACTTCAATATGGTAAGTTCATCATGTCATCATAACAGCCCACTAAGAGTATCAACACAGGAAGTATAAGACAAACTGTAGGAAGTGCGGAGTTGTGAGAGTTTTTGAGCAGAAAAAGCTAGGATTCCCTTTTGATAGTAACATATTGGTGATATAATAATTCCTTTACCACGTTTCTGGTGGAGAACACAAGAATTCTCTCAGTTCATAGCGACAAACTAATTAAGGCGGTATATAGACTAAAAATACATGTTTTGGCAAAAGAGGGCAGAGTGAATCTGGAAACAATGCAAGACTTTATACAAATAGATGCTTCTTAGATTATTTGAACAGAGCCATTTATTTATTTTTACATTAATTTAACTTTTAATTTCAGTCACCATCTAGATTGGTTTAGGCAAAAGAACAACTTGATTAGTTGCCTTGAAAACATGAATACAAATTCATTTATTCAGCATTTTATCAGAAGCATCCACACTGCCTGAGATTTGACCCGTCACCCTAGCAACTGGCATTACTCCTCTACATGTTTCGGTCAGATGCTTTCCGTAGTACCGGCACAAACTTTCAACAAGGTGCATTCCTGCACAACAAAATATGTTTTCCAGAAGTCATGCTTATTTCATGATGTTTGGAAGAGACAGGCAGGTTTAACCTCGACATATTTGGTTTGTTTTTTTACAATTTTGCAAGTTATAAAAGGTTCAGTGCTCATATCAACCCTGACCCGGTTTGATATAAAATTTAATTTATGTTATAGTTTACATGTAAATAAGAAGGTTGTAGATTCCACTAAACTTTCTAAAAATAAAATATATAAATACAATCAACTGAGGAAATCAGAACCTAACGAGATTATTGATTTGCAGAAAAAAAACTGTTTTGTAACTACTTTATTCTGTGAACATATATTTATTCTTATTATTTTTAAACTATGTACATATCTCTTTGGCTTATCCTCTATTTTGTTGTCTAAAATATAATTTGATTATGTGTACTTACTGTTTGCTGCTGCTTCGAGAGAATTTCCCCTTACATCAATCAAAGTACTTAATAAAGTACTTTGATTGATGTTGTATCAGTATACGTTCCCTATCTCTCCTCTGATGCCAGCCTGGTTTCATGTAAATATGAATCAACCATGACCTCCTATAACCAGAGTTTGACCAAAATTTGTGTGAAAACAAGATTCCTTTCTAATGCCTTGCTCACCAGCAGTGGTGTCAAAAGTACACACATTTGTTACTTAAGTAGAAGTATAGATACTGCAGTTTAAAAACACTCTGGTAAAAGTTGAAGTATCAACTTGACCTCTTTACTCAAGTAAAAGTGAAAAAGTATGTGCTCCAAAACCTACTTAAAGTATAAAAGTATAAAGTAACCTTTAAAAAAAAAAAAAACACACAAAAGGGTAGATGCCACTATATGAATTGCAAGCTTAATTTGAAAACTGATTAGTTCTACACGTGGGTCTTGGGTGTGCAGAGTTTGCATTGCATTTTCCACGAGTCATTTTTGCACCCGACTATTTCGAAAAATTCTTTGAGATAGGGCCAAGGATGAGGAAGGTCTTGTTGGTCTCCGTCTCGATCTCCCGATACGCTCTCGCCTGTGTCCGACCTTTCGGACATTTCGCCATCTTTTTCTGAATCCGACATTGTGGCGTGGCACACACTTCGCGTTTGCAGTTTGTAGAACACCTGCTTGCTTCTGACGAATAACAATTTCCTTGTTTGTCAGCACAAATTTGACGAATAGCCTAACCGATGAGTGTTTGCGTTATATGATTCATCCAATTACACTCGTTCTCACTAGGTGTGGATGGCGCCACTGATCTGTATTGGATGGTGCACATGACGTGAAATACATAAACATTAAACTGAAGCCAAGAGTTTAAAAAAAAAAAAAACTGAAGCCAAGAGTAACGAGGCTGTTTGTTTTGAAAATGTAAGGAATAGAAAGTACAGATACTTGTGTGAAAATGTAATGAGTAGAAGTCAGAAGTAGGCAGAAAAATAAGTAATGGAGTAAAGTACAGATACCTAAAAAGTGTACTTAAGTACAGTAACGAAGTATTTGTACTTCGTTACTTGACACCTCTGCTCACCAGGATGACAATCATGCCACTTCAGTGTCAGAATTTACTTGAATTTCTTTCCCACACCCAAAGAAATTAGCAAATAATGTCATTTTAGACTGCCATTGTTAAATTTCTGGTCAAGCTTCATTGTTCAAACAAAGATATTTTCAAATTGAGACTCATAACAAACAAAATAAAATAGGATTAGGATTGGGAAAAATAGGAAAACCCAGAGTAATAAAGCCACTTTGTCCATGAAAAATGTTCTCTGTGATGTCTCCTGCGATGAAGTGACAAATTGAACCTCATGATCAACAACTAATTATGTTAGAAGTATATGCAGCTGCCTGTGAATTGTAGAAATGGCATCCATGAAGGTAATGGTCAAAAGAGGGTTGTAAAATGAAGGTATTTGAGCACTAACCGTGATCATTTTCTGTTCCTAACCAAGTTGCTTTGACTTCTAAACCCAACTTTAGTGATGTTATCGCACAAACCCAACTAGTTTAAGGTTATGTACAAATAACCTGTACTGTTGTATTGATTGGAGGACTTGTTGGTGTTAAAGCCAACCCACCATCATCCCCTACTACTTCATAATCGATTTTTTTACTGCCAGGGAAAGAGAAACCAGGATCCCAAATCATAATAAACCCTTACTATGACCTTCTGATCTGATCATTCCTCACTCCTACACCCCCCCCACCCCACCCCCCATCATCTGTCCAAATATTAGCATCACATTCCAGTCATTTTAAATTTTTGTAACCTCTTTTCGCTGTTGAACCCTTTCTTTCCCCCTCTCCCTCAATGTTTTCCTTAAGTTCACTTTCCATTCTAACCCTCCTGTGATTACAAATCAAACACTGACACACAGCATACTTGAAAGCATTAATTAAGATTGGATTTAAAAACAATAAAATATTCATGAGTTCTACATTAAATTTCCAGGCAAATACGATTCAGCTCACAGAGCTTGACTCTAAACTACCAGCACTGTGCCATGTGGCTGAAATTTTTTTCAGGGGCATTTTTGTCCGTGTATATTATACATTGTGGTCGTGTATGAGTAGCTGAAAGCACAATTTTCCTAATCAATATTAATCAAACAAACTGATTATTTGAATAATCTGTTTTCTGTCAAAAGCCCTGCAAACATATTCTGATTGTATCCCAGTGCAGGGTTTCTGTGTCTCAGGTGTTGTGGTTTGCTGCCCTTCACCTCCGTTACTGACTGAACTCACCTGTTAATACCTGGTAGCTTTTACCTAATACAGATTAAAGGTTGCGTCTGGCTAAAACAACATTGCTGATGATGCTCTTGGACCATTTGCCATATCCATGGCAACATATGGATATTTTCATTTTACTTTGGATGACTTTGATAACTGAACAATATCAAACTGAACCTTCCAGCCTTTTTATCTATTCAGCTGCCCTTCACAATGGCCTTCTTAATTGTGTTCTGTGCTTCCTGGAATCCCTGGGCACTGCAATGCCACACAGCTGTAATGGAAGCTGGAAGCCCTTGTCCATGCCCACCGTGTCACATTGTTGTCACGATGCTATGTTTAGCCTGTCCTGCGCAGGAGAAAAATTCACAGTCAGCAGCCTTTCACTAACCTTTACCTCTCAGTTTCACCCGACCGGATCTTTTCCTGGTCTCTCCCCATCCGGGTGGCCTCTTTGTTTTTGCCTGTATATTCCATGATGTGTGTCACGCTGCTCTGGAAACTACACACTCAGCAGCCTCTGCCTCACTCTCTTTCACCACATCTTAACCAGCAGTGGAAAGAAAATGATTACAGTAACTTACAGCTATGGATAATCTCAGTATTTAGACTTTCTGAATAATATTAAACTCAGACTCTTTACATGTGATTTTAAGAGAATAAGACAGATATACATGAGTAATTCTCCCATGGAAATTGAAATACATTCAAGTCTTATAGACCATAGACAACAAATATTTTTTAACAAAACTATGTAATGTGCTTTGAATCTATAGATAGAAGAAATCATTCCTCTTTAAGTACCGGTCTGACACTGACAAATGTACAGTATATAAACACTGATCTGTTCAAAAATACATGATGACCCCAAGTTTCACCCTAATCTGTTGCAGTATGATGGTGTTACACGCTCCACTAACTGGAGATCGAGAATTTGTCCAGTCAGCGGCTTCGACAAAACCTAACTGATACTTAGTCATACTGACCGCTTGGATTTTTCTTTCTACTCTGAGGATCGTTGATCCTCACGGCATTGCTGTGGCCTCCATTATCTCAGCAGCCAGAGAATTAAGAATATACCATAATTAAGAATATAAGGGGGAGATGGGTGCACTCCCCTTCTCTTTCCCACGCCATCAGTTCCGCCTATATGAGAGGAGAGCCCAGCCCTAACACAAAAGCCTTGTTTCTGTCAGTCTGGCATGTGCTTAATTTTCATTACTTCTAAAATGTTCTGCATATTTAGGACTGAACCCTGAGTGTATTCAAACTTTATGCTCATCTTACATAGCTTTTGGTTTGTCCTTTTTTCAACTTACATTTATTTTCCTCCATGAAGATGAATCCAGATGGGACACATAGGGACCACAACTGGCTAACTGTGGGTAAATCGTGCTATGAATCTAAATGTTGGCTCACTGGGTTTTTGCTGTTAATCATTTCAAATCAAACACATCAGAAAAATGGTAGCATCTGGATAGAGTTTTGAACTGAATTGTTCAATAGAGGTCAGTCATTTGTAAAGTGATTGATTCCACATGCCTGCCTCTTGCCAGTCTCTGAACGCCTGTGAATTCTGTCATCTAATGTCTTAACTTTCAGTCAACTAAATATCTGTCATGAAGCTTGAGTAAAATTTTTCCAGAACCCAGCTTGCTGGGAAGCACTAACAACTGGAACATGAATCATACTAATTTTACTTTGGTACCCTCTATAAACGGTCCTGCCTCCACCTTCTTTCCCTCCGTTGACTTTCCCTGTTTATATCCTGTTTGGGTTTCTGAATCTGACTTAATTCATCTCGTTGTTTTCATAGTTAACCTGTTAAATCAGTAAAGAAAAATACAGACATGACTTCACTACTGCCCTCTTCTTGCCACTTGTTTTTTCTTCCACTGGGCCAGTTGGCAGCACAACATTGGTGAGGTGTATACGGCAGGCTTTTACTTAATGCCTGCCGTCATCCGTAGCCACACTGTTTATTCTCTGCATAGAAAGTGGATGTGAAAGTGTAGCTACTTATCCCCATAGTTCACTCTGTGACGTTGTTTTATCTCTTTCTTTTTTAACTGCAACATCCACGTTTGTCTAATTTACATAATCCACTTGTGATTTGTGTGCACTGTTGCCATGTTCTTTATGCTTCAACTGTAACTCATAAAATAGACTTGAAGGTTAGGGTAGCTTTTTTTTTTTTAAATCCACTTCTCTTTCTCTCCATATGGGCGATATTTAAATTTTCTTTAATGTCAGTGGTGTTTCCCAGTTTTCACATTTTCTCTGCATTCCTCGTTACCCAACATATGGTGGCATCTCTGTGTTTTCACAGTTAACCTGCTCTGAAATGTCACACTCCCACCCATGGCTAAAGCAGATGTGTGTCTGCTCCATTCATTAACAGTAATGGCAAAAAAAAAAAAAAAAAGAGAGGAAATTTCTTACTGTAAATTTCCATTCCCCCGTCCTTCTTTCATTTCACAGAGGAACAAAGTAGCATGAAAAAAACTTGATTAAGATTTGGACAAAGTATTTGTCATAAACACGCGTACCATTCATAACAAACCAAACAGCTTGACAAACAACTGATGGTTCTAGGATTTATAATTCAATTTTAGACCACCTGCTCCTACAGACATACTCGAGGAGTCCATTTGTCTTGAGTCTGGGTGAGAGCCAGTTCAAAAAGCATTCACATGGCTTCCTCCCCGCCCCTCAGTTGCTCCCATTGAGGAAAAGAACTTGAGGACACCAAGAGAAAAAGGAGCCACACCCACAGTCCTCTTTTAGGACTGGTTTCATAGAAGAGAGAAACTATGGTTTGGTCCTGCAAGGCCATAACAGCTTTAGCCCTGTAGCGTCCTTCCAAGTCGACAGCTCTATCCATGGCCTCCCATTGATGGTGGCAGATCTGTAGTTCAGGGTTATGATAGATAAGAAGATAGAATTCTCAAAAATTAAGCCAAATTAGTTTTCCACAAAGTTCATAAGTCATCTTTTGGAGCTCAGTGGTTTTCCCTTGATCGTCTCACTGGAAGTGGCATCCTCTAACACCTCAACAGCGGAGTCTCATTAAGTAAAAGCCTGCCGTATACACCTCACCAATGTTGTGATTGAAACTCCAGGTTACCACAATGACACTATACAGCTACACCACACATTGTTTCTAAATTAAACCAGTCCAAAACATTTAGAATTAGGTGGATTTACAACCCTCCCCCCTCGCTAAATTACTCCTAACAACAAAGAGATGGAACACTGTTAAGGACAATGAGTCTTCTGTTTGGAGGACCATTAACCTGTTGTTAATGGTCCCCAAAATTTTTGCAGCTTGGTCATCAGGGAGCTGCTACCTGCCCACATTCTGACAAGTTGCTATAGATGAAAGCTGAATGTCATGGCACAGAACCGCACAGGAGAATCTTCAAGACCCCACTTCATAAACTACACAAGTAGTTTCACTGTATGCATAAACGCTCATGGCAGTGTTCTAAGTATCTAAAATAAGACGCGGTGGCTAATTTGTATGATGGACATGTGGTTTTCATTCAAGGCTCTTTTTAAGACGAACCAAATTATCCATTCATCCATCCATCCATTATCTTCCGCTGGTCCGGGGATCGGGTCACGGGGGCAGCAGCTTGAGCAAAGAGACCCAGACGTCCCTGTCCCCGGCCACTTCCTCCAGCTCTTCTGGGGGGACCCCGAGGCGTTCCCAGGCCAGCCGAGAGACATAGTCTCTCCAACGTGTCCTGGGTCTTCCCCGGGGCCTCCTCCCAGTTGGACGGGCCCGGAACACCTCACCGGGGAGGCATCCAGGAGGTATTCTCACCAGATGCCCGAGCCACCTCATCTGACTCCTCTCGATGCGGAGGAGCAGCGGTTCTACTCCGAGCCCCTCCCGAATGACCGAGCTTCTCACCCTATCTCTAAGGGAGAGCCCAGACACCCTGCGGAGGAAACTCATTTCGGCCGCTTGTATTCGCGATCTCGTTCTTTCGGTCACTACCCACAGCTCGTGACCATAGGTGAGGGTAGGAACATAGATTGACCGGTAAATCAAGAGCTTCGCCTTCTGGCTCAGATCCTTCTTCACCACGACAGGCCGGTGCAGAGCCCGCATCACTGCAGACGCCGCACCGATCCGTCTGTCAATCTCCTGCTCCATTCGTCCCTCACTCGTGAACAAGACCCCGAGATACTTGAACTCCTCCACTTGGGAAAGGATCTCATTCCTGACCCAGAGAGAGCATTCCACCCTTTTCCGGCCGAAGACCATGGTCTCGG
Organism: Odontesthes bonariensis; assembly: GCF_027942865.1. NCBI lineage: Eukaryota > Metazoa > Chordata > Actinopteri > Atheriniformes > Atherinopsidae > Odontesthes > Odontesthes bonariensis. The sequence goes on along the minus strand of NC_134515.1, from coordinate 13,930,768 downwards.
ATTTGGAGGTGCTGATTCTCATCCCAGCCGCTTCACACTCGGCTGAGAACCGCTCCAGTGAGAGCTGAAGGTCACGGCCCGACGACGCCAACAGAACCACATCGTCCGCAAAAAGCAGAGACCCGATTCTGAGGACCCCCTCAACGCCCTGGCTGCGCCTAGAAATTCTGTCCATAAAAATTAGGAACAGAATCGGTGACAAAGGGCAGCCCTGACAGAGTCCAACCCTCACAGGAAACATGTCCGACTTACTGCCGGCAATGCGGACCAAACTCTGACACTGGTCATACAGAGACCGAACAGCCCATATCAAGGAGTCCGGCACTCCATACTCCCGGAGCACCCCCAACAAGAGTCCCCGAGGGACACGGTCGAACGCCTTCTCCAAGTCCACAAAACACATGTAGACCGGTTGGGCGAACTCCCATGCACCCTCCAGGATCCTGCCGAGGGTATAGAGCTGGTCCACTGTTCCACGGCCAGGACGAAAACCACACTGCACCTCCTGAATCTGAGATTCGACTATCGCCGGATGGTGGACCAGAATCTCCTCGAGGCCGTCCGGAAGTCGTTCTCCATGGCCTCCCCGAACTCCTCCCAAGCCCGAGTTTCTGCCAAAAAGGCCCGATAGGACTCCTTCTTTAGCTTGACGGCCTCCCTCACCACTGGGGTCCACCAGCGGGTTTGGGGATTGCCGCCACGACAGGCACCGACCACCTTACGGCCACAGCTCCAGTCGGTCGCCTCAACAATGGAGGCACGGAACATGGCCCATTTGGGCTCAATGTCCCCCACCTCCCCCGGGACATGGTTGAAGCTCTGCCGGAGGTGGGAGTTGAAACTCCTCCTTACAGGGGATTCCGCCAGCCGTTCCCAACAGACCCTCACAATACGTTTGGGGCTGCCAGGTCTGACCGGCTTCCTCCCCCACCAGCGGAGCCAACTCACCACCAGGTGGTGATCAGTTGACAGCTCCGCCCCTCTCTTCACCCGAGTGTCCAGGACATACGGCAGCAAGTCCGACGATACAACCACAAAGTCGATCATCGAGCTGCGGCTTAGGGTGTCCTGGTGCCAAGTGCACATATGGACACCCTTATGGCTGAACATGGTGTTCGTTATGGACAGTCCGTGACGAGCACAGAAGTCCAACAACAAAACACCACTCTGATTCAGATCGGGGCGGACGTTCCTCCCAATCACGCCCCTCCAGGTCTCACTGTCATTGCCCACGTGAGCATTGAAGTCCCCCAGCAGGACGACGGAGTCTCCTGGAGAAGCCCTCTCTAGTGCCTCCTCCAGGGACTCCAAAAAGGGTGGGTACTCTGAACTGCCGTTCGGTGCATAAGCACAAACAACAGTCAGGACCCGTCCCCCCAAATTAATGTCTGGAAATTAGAAAATAATTGCAAATATTTTCTCTGTTATATTAGGAATTTGCAAACCTGCCTGAGTTGGCTAATGCATGCAGGCAGAATTGTGTAGATGATGATTTAATATTTCATGCCAAGGGAATTCGCTCATGCATACATCTATGGAACTGAATGGTAAACTTTGGTAAATCTGACATTCAGGCAAACAAGCCATCTTGCAAATAAATTATTTCGTCTAGACATCAGTGTGCGCGCACATTCATGTTCCTTTTTATAGGAACTTTTAAACCCTTAATCCTTTTGTCAGTCTCTTGTGCCATGTGGTTGACTTCCTCATTGTATTCTCAATCTATTTCGCACTTTTTTCATTTTCTTCATTATTATTCTCTTCAAGATTACTTGTTCATGACACCTCTGACCTCACTTATACTCCATGAACACTCGCAACAATCTCACCACAAGCCGTACAGATTAGCATCCTTGGAAGATATTTTCCTTTCTTTTCTTAATTTAATTCCATCACTTAGCTTATAGCCTGCTGCCCCATCAGTGATGTACATTTGTGTACTTTTACCTCATCTACATCCAAGACCAAAGCTATATCTACGCTGAATGTAAAGCAGAAATAAATTAATGATAACATTAGATAAGTACATATTAGTTTCATTTAATACATTCTTAAGTTTAAGTCTGTTTTTACAGCAGTGTTACTGCCATTTGAAAACTGGCCTGTTCATTAGTTACTGAGCAATTACTTTTGAAACTGCCAAACATATATGAAAAGATGTTTCCAGTAAACTCTGATTGGAAAACTAAAGAAATGCTTATTTTTTTAAAGAACTTTTAGTTGACATGAAGCAGTGAAACAACCTCTTTTATTCTCTATTCAAAATGGACACTGTGAGAAAACGCTGTTAACGAACAGACATTATTCATTTCTGTTTTCACATCACTACTGTGAAAGCATCAGGACAGAGACAAAGGCATGAGCAGACGTGTAGAAAGCACATGTCCATTCAGTAAAGTCCATTCATTGTTAACTGCCCATTGCAGAGTGATGGAAATAACCTGTGCAGGTGTAGAAACTTAGCCCCCAAACCGGACGCATGTTGTTGTGTCTGAGGCAAAGAAAAAACTAAAATGGTGCGTCATCTTCAAGAACAAAACAATCTGCTAAAGAGTGCATCAATCTTGACAGATAATTCACTTGATTGTTCTTCTCCATCAGTCATCCCATGTTTTTCTAAATGTTTGTCCTTTTTTTGGTACAACTCTTGTTCAAATTACATTTTCCTGTACTGGAAACATTTTGTAGAATTCTTGGTTGATTCCTCAGACTGACCATTTCAAATAAAACTCTGAATTATTTAATCTTAAATCATTCTTGAACTAAGCTCAATTTCTACATACTGAAAATACCTGCATTATATTTAACCTTCCCAAAACCAGTACGTTTGCGCAAAATAAACGCTGGAGGTGAGAGTTGATGAATCTCCTAAAGCATACAATTATCAGACCTCGTTTCTTAAAAAAAGTCATGATCAAGATATTGATCATACCCGTCATAGCTTTCACAATAACAATACAATCAGGATATGAATGAAGGACTTGAAAAAAAAATGCTGCTGTCAGAATAATTCGTCTGTTTGTTTGTTTTCTCTATCTTAAATTTGGATGCAAATTACTCAGGAACTAAAAATTGTGCAAAAAAACTATTTGCATTCAACAATGTTTTGAATTTATCAGCTGAGATCAAATCACAACATTATCGATTATCAAAGTATCGATGTTTTGTTAGTTTAATATCACATTCATTATCACATCCAGCATATTGCAACACCCCTAATCTGGATTATGATAGATAGATATTGATAACTGACATAGATATGGAAGCATCCTTTTTTAGAGCAAATTTTAGAAATTCTAAGCTTTAATCAATGAGTCCCTTCCATTCAGTGAAGTTCATGTTTCCATATATTGCTTTTAGCAATATCTCTACCTGTAAGATAAATGAAAGAACAGAGAAGGTTAATTGGACTGTTACTACGGAGGTTGTTGTGACCTTAGATCCCCATCACTGTAGGCTGAAGTCTTTGAATTATCTTCCCACTTAGGCAATCTCAGAAATGAAAATATCACATTCCAGGAGAGTCAAATGGCCAACCAACTCATCCAATTTTCCAATTGGAAGCAATTTCAAATATGCGATTTGTCAGGATCTATGTGTGGTCTCTAACCCTCCGCCTTCCACATGCTCCTGTCGTGGCGCTCCTTGGGGGAGGTTTGACCCCGAGTTCCAGCTCTCACCCCTAAAGCACATCTCCTGCTGCTCCTTTATCACACATTGTTTCCCCTCTCTTGTCGGTGCTTTCACCTCTCCGCTCTCTCTTTTCTGGATCACTATTCAGTCTGCCGTTCTGCACGGCTTCGCTTCCTTTCTAAACAAACAGCATTTCTCATAGTTTGTGAAAAGAAATTTCTCCCATTCTTGGTGTATGCACAACCTGCTGACTGTGTGAGGGCAGTGAACCTTAAAAGACTCACAATATGTCCGATTAGGAAAGAAACTACAGCTGAGCAGTCCCTACACCTGCTTGCATTCATGCCTGTTCGTCAAAAATAAAAACTAGATAACATCACAGTGTTATTAGTGTGGTTTTATGGCGTCTGCTGTGTTATTGTGTTGATATTTCTGTAGTTTTTTAAAACCAAAGCAATTTCATTGTTGTTTTTTTAACCATCAGCTCATGATAACCAAAAAATAACTGTGCCTTGATTGCTCACTTGAAGATAAAAAGCTCTTGAAAAAATTAACTGCGCAGCTTTAGCAGTTGGTACAAAAACAAAGAAATTAAATAGCTGGTCCAAAATACTGCTCGTCTACTAACTAATGAGACAAAGTAGCATTGTCACATCTCTTATCAACATGGTACAGTAGGTGACCTCCCAACCATTGAGATTTGATGGAGCCCAGCTGGTTAATCCCAGGTCATAGTTTGCTATCCTCATATCCCATAACGAAACCATTGGTCGCAAATATCTTTGGAAGTGTTTTTTGTTTTTACTCATCGTCTGCTTTTTTCCCCCACAAATGTCATCTGGCCTTATTTATCTGGCCTTTATCATTGTCATTCTTGAAATGCATTTTTAATCTCGTAATTTTAAAAAAAAATAATAATTAGACACTTAGATAATCATATTCAAGCATCTTGGAATCAAATTTTTATTTATTTTCTTTATCTTTATTTAAATTTTACACTTCACTGTCACATCTTGAAAATATTGCCGTAGTTACTCTTATGTCGTTAGTGCAACAGAACAGCCTGTGTGAGACGGGGAGATGAAAAGGTGCTGCAGCGGTTCAATAGTATAGCAGTGGTCTGAACTTTCTTTTATTTTCTTATTTTTTTTAAGGAAAACAGTCATGATTTTGAATGATATCCTACGTAAGCAAAAAACACATCCACAGTGGGAAATTGGTTTTGTAACTCCTTATGAGTATTGAATATAGGTCAGGCTCTTCCAGCAGACTCAGCATTCAGCTCTGAAATATGCACAGACCGTAGTGCTTAGTGTGTAAGAGGTGGCCAGGCCTAAATAAGTGTCACAAAACACTTTACATCAAGATTCTAGTCAAGTTGTTCTCTTCCCTATGATTCTATAACACTGACAGTGCACTGTACATAGCAGCTTGCTCACTTATTAAGATACAGCCTAAGCCACAAAAATGCCAAGAAAAATGTCTTGAGAAAAACCTGTTTTAAAAAATGTGCTACACACAAAAGGAATATTTTGATTTGATCATTTTTGAATGCATATGATTTTAAAAATTGATTTGTAAACTCACCCCTTTAAAATCCTACCCATTGTTATTTAAACAACGATTTTTTTCCTGCTCTTACTTTAACTCGTCAGCCTCTGCGCCCACCTCACTGCTTTTGTCTACTTTCTACCCTGAGGCAGTTCAGCCTAGCACCGCTTCGCATGGCAGACACTTATTACTGGTCAATAAACTAGACATGGAAACTATGAGGAAAAAACTGAGAAGGATGGAGGCAGAGGAGGACAAACAATGATAGGGAGACAGTAGGTCAAGAAGTAAAGTATGAGGAAGAACCGTCAATAGACAAGTAGGGATATGCAATGGAAAATTTAAGAGAAAAATGCAAATGCAAACACTCTCAAACACAAACAATTGAAGGTATCATAAAATATCTTGCTGCTTAAAAGCAGGTTCTGGCAGTTCATGAAAACATACTCTTGAAGCTGGCACAGTATGAGTTCTGTATAACAAAGAACACTCCAACACATAAATGTGAGCATATGTGTGAGTATTTCAACAGAATACAGTATGTGCATATGTTCAAGCATGTATGAGCATATCTGTACCTCTACATGTGAACTCTTGGGCGCCTCCCCATTTTTTCCATGATGTTACTCAGATCTTTCTCATGCAGCTGGCCTGAGCCATGAGGCTCCATAAACCTCTCACTACTGAAGGGACAAAAATCTCACTGTGATGGAAAGGGTGGATATAACTGACAACAGGGATGTAGCTCACGTACACTGACTGAGCAACTGTTTGTTTAAGCTTGCAGATTATTAGAACGCAAACAAAACCATGACCTGCCTTGATAAAGGTGTATCGTTTCTGGTTTTAAGCCGGAAGAATAAATTAAAAGAGAGCATGTAGTATGGCAGTTGAAAAATTTCAAACCGTTAATGACTGCAGTGATATAAAAAGAACAGAACCCGGGAACAACATCCGAGATCTCTCTCCAGAAGAGTGCAGTTTTAGGAACAGCTAAGGTACTGCGTGGAACCCTCAAGCTCCCCGGCCTCTGGTGGAGCTTGAAAGAGGGGGTATTGCCCTCAAGAGGTCGAGTGCTTTTGGTTCTTTTGGGGGGGGGGGTTATAAATACATACACACACACAGCTTTATTTTGATATTGTAAGACATTTACAAGAAAAGTTTTTCCTACCACAAATTGTTTTGTCTTTGTTACCAAGTCTGAGCATCTATTAAAACTGGCTCTTGACAAAAGAACCAGGGAATGCAACAAAGACACTTTCTTTTTTTTTTTTTTTTGATAATCACAATCAACTGTACGTGTTGATTTAGTAGACTGAATATCTATTTCTCCATTATTTAGGCCTCGTGTCAAAGCTCAAACAAATTTTCAGCGACTGTTGTTGAGGCAAAAGACCTCGAAACTGGATACCAGAGAATGGCCCCACACACTGTTTCCAACAGCATGACAGAAAGTGGATTATTTTACACTGTTTTGAGGCTAGCTGCCAATCACAAATGAATTAAAGAAACCTGTACGTGGAAATCTTTATAAGAGGTTACAAAATGTTCTCGGATTTCAAAAGCAGAGGGGAGTAAGTTGGCCCCTAGTCTTGAAATGTAATAACTTAATGGAATCAGCGTAGAAATACAAAGACTGTGTAAACAGTATGACAGAGGATATCATATCAGAATATCATAACTACTTGCTACTACAGTAAATGTATCATTTTAAAAATAGTTGATATTTGCAAGTAAATTTGCCAGTACTGAAATTAAATACAATCTGCTGTGTCACGTTAATTCAAATCTGTTCTTTTACTGTGTTTCACACAAGTTAAAGTTTTTACAAATCAGTGCTGTCAGGTGATTAACATTAGTAATGCAAATGGATGGCAGTTTAATCACAAATGTATTGAATTTTGTGTTTACTTCAAATCCTTTCGAATCTAAATATTTTCAATGCAAAAATAACACAAATGCACTATTAGGGGCCCTTTACACCAATCCAACAACCAGCCAATTCAACAGCTGGAATGCATTTGTGAGGAAGCTCAGTCCTATTGGCTGTTCATTGTTTGGAACTTAACCTGTCACATACAATTTCTTCTAATTTCTTGTCTCCATTTCTGCAAACCAAGCAACGTTTTCAGAGCAACACATCAGTGTGGAGTGAAGAAACAAAAGACCAACTGATAATCATGATTCAAGAGAAGAAACCAAAGCACTTCTATGTTTGAATAAGTTTTTCCAGTTTTCCCACTTCCCTCATTGTATAGCGGACCAACTGCCCCTTCTGCACTAGCAAGCTGCATCTTTTTACATAAGTGTATATTCTACATGCTGGCTGGCAGTTGGAAATAGTCTTTGTGGTGTGTTCGAGTGCTATTTTGTTCGTGCAGATGCTGGCGACACAAGGGGACCCAGCAAGGGGCCTCTCATCTGCGCTGCTTCTTGATGTTTGTTTGGTATGAAAAAAAGCTCTTGCCCTACTAGATGAGCCTTCCCTTTTAGGAAGAAGGCAGTGTAGATAATCTGTATTTCTGGAAGTTGAGAAACATTTGTTTAGATAACTAATAATTGGCCATTAAGTGTCCAGATGGGTCAAGGATTCATAAATGTTATGTTGTAATTGTTGTTCACCCGGTCAGTTATGGAAATAAAGAGCCTGCTAATGCAAACTGTGTTACAAGTTTGCTACACTAAGGTTAAGAAGCATGTCCTAACATTAGTGTGGCCTTAAATTACTTAACATGATCAGTTAGCTGGAAAATGTTTTGAGTTGCCCGAGGTTTGTGTTGTTGTCTTCGACCCTTAAAAACCTGTTGTAAACATGTTTGAAAATGTGTGCCTTTCAGAATATTCCTTTATCAATGTGCAACTTTCTTGCTTTTATACCATTCCTGGTTTCTATAGGGTGCTACAACAGACCGTGAAAAAGGGACATAGGTGTTGGCTAACCTGGACAGGTAGAGACCTGTTTTGGCCAACAGGAAAAGGAGAAGGGGGAAGGAAGCATCATCTTGCCTAGGGCACCACGGTTAAAACTCAACAATGAAGGAGTTGCGAGGGGAGGGGAGGGGTGTCAAGATGTAGAGATGGATGGAAAGAGTGAGGGTGTAAAGAATTGGGAGGACAAAAAGTTTCAAGACCCTTCATTTTACTCAATATACATCGTCTTTGTTTTGATGTAAAATAGGAAGACGGTTTTAACTAACCTGTAGTCCCGGAGGTTAACCAGTTTGGCTGTCAGTGTATATAGTGAGGGATTAAAGGTCAAAGGTTGAGGGTCAGGGGCCAGAGAGATGAGCAAGCAGTAAAGACAGATCTGCACAAGCCTGCCTCAACACCCTGAGGATATGGTTTCATATTCAGACTTTAAACACATGCTCTGTTTAAAGTCTGAAGCATAAAGTACACGCAGAATATATACTGCATGACCCACTGCCCAGACACACACTATACACATGTGTAAAAAGTAGAAAGGAGAGCACAAACATTAACCATCCACTCATACGATGTACCTGTGGGAACTGTGTATAAGCCAAACCCTCTGCAAGAACAGCAAAAACTTGTAATTCTAGCAGAGGGAATGTAGTTAAAGCTTTTATGTAAGACAATCATGGTTAAACAATGGAGCGCACACGCATCCAGACCCTCAAACATGCACATGTAAGACAAAATCAATCATAAATCTGTCAAGTTGGCACATGTAACATTAGTCACAAGTAGTTAGGTAGTTATAAAACAATTTCTCATATTTCATTTGATGTGGCTGTGAAGTCTCACCGGCTTCAGTGTACTGTATACGGTTTCTTTTTAAGTTTCTTTTTTGACCCAAAACTAGTGATTACAGAAATAAGGTTATTTGAGCACCTGAATCTGCCAGAAACTCAACAAACAAATCCAGACAGGGAGGCAAACAGGTATAGGCCTATGTCAGTCTCAAAACAACAGGCTGCAGAAGGCTAAAGGTCACAGAGACTGTGAGGGGGCTGTAAACTCACAGTCTGATCACCTTGACTGGGAAAACAGCAGTGACTGACATTTCAGGATTATCCTGGTAACCAGCAGGTTTTGACACCATCATCACAATGACTGGCAGACACTGACGCAAAGGCTATTAAGAGGTATGTGTGTGAGTGCTTTACTTCCATGTATTCCATCAATTGTTTAGTCTGTTTATTTTCAGTGCCGTGCAGAAGTTTACAAACCTCTGATCAAATTTTCTCTAACTGTAGCTAAGCAAGTAAACATGATCGAATTTGAGAAAAAGGTTAAAGATGGCTTCTTGGTTAAATATTCCAAACATTAGAACTTTTTCATTTATATTTTGTACTTTTAAAGAAACAAAAAAGGAGAAGAACACAAAGCCTGGTCAGTAGTTGGCAACATTCTCCTTGTTCCTGTTAAAGATATCTGGTTCTGTGACATTCTTGGACCGTCTTACATGAACTGCTTATTTGAGCTCTATCCAGAAATTTTAAAATAGGTTAAGGGCAGTAGACAGTGAGGGGCATGGAAGAACCTTAGAGTTTACGATTGTGGGTTTTGAGATATGTCAAGGAAAAATGTTTATTGTTTAATAGAAAAAAATGGTGACTCATTCATGGGGTAATATTTATTTTGGAGTCACTGCACAGTAGAATAGTGCCCCACCACTCCAGAGTCTCACAAATGTTCCCATAGAAAACAAGATTTTGGTTTGTCAATCAAGCAATTCAACAATCAGCTGTCTCAGAGGTTTTTATTGCACTTCCAGACATCAACTTGACCTTCATTGGTCCTGTCATTTCCATTTCTTAATGTCATTAAGTGAGGAAATGGCTACTCGAAAATCCATTGCCATCTTCTTATAGCCTTCCTCTGCTTTGTGGACATCAGTTATTTTTATTTTTGGACCGCTGTGTAGTTGCTTAGAGGAGCCCTTGGCTGCATTATAGATTGGAAAAGATTTAATGGGTTAAAGTATTTATAAAGTTTTTAAAAGTTGCATCAAGTGGACACGCTTATTGATGTTTAAACAAACCAAAGCCCTAACAAGCTAATTGCAGTTTGAGATCTTTGAAAAAGTGAGCTCAAATTTCCTGGGGTTGCCCAAACTTTTGCAGGGTGGCATTTCCTTTTGCCTTTTTTCCAAAACAAAAATTACACACTAAACTTGATTAAAATGTTAAAAGAGAGGTTTATCTTTAACAGTGAGCTTCCTGGAGACTAGTTCATGTTCTATTCACTTGAATTCTCACAGCAAAAGAACTTGTGAGACTTTTGAATTCTGCTGTTCCATAACCATTCACTGATGGTGACCAACATAACCTCCAACAATAAAAGGGATTAAAGATGGGGATTCATATCATCGTGGGCACACTGAGAACATTAAAATCACAAGAGGAGACAAGACACCAGGAAAAGCCACACACAGCTGCTATTTACAATTTCAGTAAAGTACTTGAGTGCCAATCAAGTCAAACAGTCAGCAAAGACTAGCTTCTGAAGGCATGCAATTTCTAAGCAAAATTTTTTAATTTGGTTAGAATTAGAAAAGATCATTATTAGGACTTAAATACATTCTTTTTACAAAGTGACCATTAACTTCATGGACACCATTTTCACAATTCACATGCATGAGGTGACATATTATTCAAATCATGGATCATTTTGATCTGCATAAACAAAAACCTCATGGGGACGGATAGTATTTGTGCGGAGGAAAGTCTCCTGTAGTGCTATTTATTCATTTAGATTGTATTAGTGTGAGCTGCCAAGTTTTGGAGATATTGGCAATAGAGGTGTTTGTCGTATATTGTTGAACTAGGCGGCACTCATAAAATGCATTTAGATAATCCAACAACAATGTCTAGACAATTTTGAAACCTTGGTATCAGTTTAATATAGGAATTATTTTCTTTATACCCTACTACAGACTTTAACCACATCGTTGTAAAGAAGCATTTACAACCTGATTCGTTTAGAATGGCTTTCATGACTTCCAATTAGCACATTTGTAGGTTTCCATCCTGACTCATGAAAGCAGTGTAATGATATGAATTAAGAGCTGGTGGATTCGTGTATGAGTCTGACTCCTGTTTGTGCTCGTTACTGATGGAGAGTGAGTGCACTGTTAGTGTGTGTGTGTGTGTGTGTGTGTGTGTGTGTGTGTGTGTGTGTGTGTGTGTGTGTGTGTGTGTGTGTGTGTGTGTGTGTGTGTGTGTTCAATAAGGTGTGGCAAGCCACATGGATGCTACTTGGCCCGAAGAGCACACAACCCGCAAGCTGGCTCCCCTCCACATGCTACAAACCACTGCCAACACTTTCCTGGTACTACAAACACAGCTGTGAACCCACAAACATGCACATGCATAGTAACCAAGCAGAGCAAACACACCTGAGAGTGATGACACAAAATCTGACAGTACAACCACCATATGGCTCAAGTCCATGAGCTGCTCTTATAACCCCGAGGGAGAGACGCAAACAAGTAAGAGGAAAAATTCAACATAAATGTTATCATACATCAGTTATCAGAAACTTGATCAAATATCAATATTAGCTATATTAACATTACAAATATTTCTGCTTCATTCTATTGAGATTCATTAAAAAAAGAGTTTTGAGTACCGTCACCTCTCTGGAAAAATACTAGCTACTCTAACCGATTTTCTCATTCTATCCCTCATTGATTTCCATCCAGGCACCCTCTCTTTTCCTTCCTTTCAAAAATGGAAAAGAGAGAAGGATCATGTCACACAGTAAAGCTTAGAATTATTTGGTTAAAAATCCTCCATGTCTCAACTAATCCTAAGTGTTTAAATTCTGCTAAGCTCTATGAAAAACCAGTGTGTGTGTGTGTGTTTGAGACAGAAAGTTGCTCTGATCCAAGTCCTAATGAAGCTCTGCTGGTGGTTTCATACCTTGCGTCCCAAAACTGACCAATGGTAGACAAGGTCACCGTCCAGCCAGAGGGTGGGCTGATCCAATCAGAGGAAAGTGCAACAGGGGGCCCATGAGGTGGCCAGAGGACATGAGGAGAAAGGGGAGGAGGAAGTAAATTTTGTCCACGATATAAAAAAAAATAAATCTCAAACTCTTATGATGGAGCATAATCGGATTCAGAGAAGATTAGTGGGAATTTGCCCAGAGAAATTGTCTCATTATTATGACTTCTTTGTTTAGCTGATTCCCTTATCTCAAGGCTGAATTAGGGGGATTATTCCTTTATTCTGTCCTTCACTTCTTAATACTGGGAAACCATTTCCTCAGTAATTAGGTCCAAGTGCCACATTACCACAGTACAGCCAGCAGCGCAGCTTGAAGTGTCATCGTGAACTCGTAGCCCACACAACGTGGCTCGGAAGGTTACAGAAAGGTACCTCAACATTTTGAATTCTAAATGTTTTTCAGCTGGAGCCCCTCACATTGTGGAAAAAGCTTCTCCACTGCTTCCCTACAGAGGATCAGCATTCATTAGTGAAACCACCAAGCACAGTTACAATGTGAAAGTAAGAGTAAAGAACAAAAAGGAGTGTTAATCAGTGCCCCTCGAAGAGGAGAAAAAATGTCGTGCCTGCAGCTCTGCACTGGAATACAAGAACGGCCTTATCTTGTGTCAAGCAATAAATCTCTCCTCACTTGGAAATACGTGTCTGTTCATGTAATTCATATCTGATGCCAGCATGAGTTTTGTTGATCTATATATGCCAGAAGCTGACATTAATAGGAACAGGTGAACTTGCTTACTTAAAAACAAAAATAATCAGATAAAAAGACAAAAAAGTTCAATTAATCGTCACGATTTATTTGTATCTTCAGATCTTGAAATATATCCCTTGTCTTGTCTAATCTACTTCAGTGATATTGCGGGCTTATAGTTGAGGAAAGAACTGCAGTCATTAGGGATGATCTCTGGAGATAATTGTAAGAAATATGAGTAGCCTGATGCTCAACATAGGATACGACATGTTACGTGTGTCTGAATGCTTTTTTGTGTTGTTTATTTTATGCTTTCCTTTCAGTGTTTTCAGTTTGAAAACAATGTAGCTGCAACAAGATTTTTGGGATCTGTCATGGTTTGTGTCTCATCCAGGATACAATCACATTAGGTTACATAAATACACTCTTAAACCCTGCTTTCGGCATAAACATGCATTAAAGAAGCATTAAGTGTACTGGAAGGCAGGGAGGAGAAAAATCTTAATTACAAAATTGGTGGTGTAATGGTGTAGTTGATTTTTACAAGTGGTCTGAGCAGAGTTCACTTATCCTTTTTTAAAATTGCACGCACTGTAGCGTAAGTTTAGGTATTTGTTGAAGATAAAGTGGAAATGATCGTCCATTCCTAAGGTTCATGACCCTGAAGGAATTTGGTTTTTTGTACAACTGTGGCCATTAATGTTTTATAACAATGTTAACTGTGTGTATGGTTGCGAGATGTTTTCTTAGTATCCAGGGAATGCTGCAAAAAAAAAGGTTGGATGGAGGGAAAGAAAGAAAAAAAATTCTTTTCCATGGTTTAATGACGGCAGTGTTTTATCTTTGCTCTCCTTCTCTCTGCATCCCAAGGACAAACTTTGGAAGGCTGGTCACAGTCTGTCAGCTAAAGCCTTGTTTCTCTGCTAATGACTTTAGAGCTAGTATCCATCTCCAACCACACCAAAAGGAACACACACAAATGTCTATGTGCTCCATCTGTAACATGCGCATGAATGCCTTGTGCTCACAGATGATGATGCCTTCCGCCTGGCTCAATGTCACCATCGGTCTCTAAATGGTTTTCAGTCTACCTGTCCTTGGGTTCTACTCTCCCCGACACATTTAAAGACATACTGCAACAGCTGTCCTGCAATTTTTACCACGATCCTCCTTTAACACTTTCGTCGTCTTTACCTCATCTCTCTCTTTATGCAGATAGATGGTCCAGCACCCGTACTCCTCTACTATGAAGCCATGCTGTTGTAATAAATTTAGTATACGTTTAGCACCGTCTTTTCCCTGAAAAAGACATCTGGATGGAAGCATAAGTTGCTCTAAAACGTGTACAAGCCTTTCTCCATTGATGGTACTCTTTTAGAAAAGCAAGCTGCCACTTCCATAGGCACTGATTCACCCTCATACCACCAGAAATGCAGGCTTTTGAACCGAGTGCTGATAACAAGCCATATGGTCTCTCTCCTCTTTAGTCTTGAAGTTGTGGCCTCCATGCTTTTCAAATTTCAGTTTGACCACAGAACCGCTTTCCACTTTGCCTCGGTCCATTTTAAATTAGCTTTGATCCGCTGAAGACGGTGGTGTTTCTGGATCATGCTCAGATATGGCCATTTATTTGCATGATCAAGCTTCAGCCTGAATTTGCAGATGGCAGAGTGAACCGTGTTCACACCTATGCAGTGGTTTTCATGACAGAATATTGCCCGTTTTTAATGCAGTGCTGCCTGAGGGCCTAAAGATAATGGGTATTCAATATTGATTTTAGGCAGTGTTCTGTGCATGCAGAGATGTCTCCAGATTCTCTGAATCTTTTGATGATATTGTGTACTGCGGAGGAGTTGTAGATTAGATCAGTTTGTAGACAGTTTTTTTTGGAGATTACTGAACCTCTCTCCGTCTTTACTTCTGAGAGACTCCTTAATAAGTTGCACCATCCAGCTGTTTTTAATAACTTTTAATTTTGATGACCCTGTACCAAGCTTTTTGAGACTTCTTGTTGCCATCCAATCCAAAATTAGCTAATATTTTTCATGAAATTGTAAAATATCTCACTTTCAACATCGATAGGTTTTCTATTGTAAATAAAATATAGAGGTTCAGGAGATTTGTAAATCACTTACATTTTGATCCAAAGTAGAATATTTCAATTAGATGAGATAAAAAATATGTATATATCTATTTGTTATTCTGTCAAACGATGATTTTTTTCAACCTGTTTTGTTAGGTTGTCATAAACTAGGATGTATATTACTTGTTAATGAAAATGATTTTAACTACTCCACATTATGCTCTGACCATTTGTGAATCACTGATATCTCATACTGTATGACAGCTTAGATGGACGTAGTCACCACCAAAAAAAATAAGCCAAGCTGGAAGGGCCTTAAATTCTAATCACTGAGACGAACTAGCTCCAAAGCATTTCTGGATCCTATAAACTTGCATTGAAAAAGCACCACATCCTCCCATGTAAGCAAATCTTAAGGTTTTCCCTTAGGATTCCATTAATAAGATTCACTCCTTGTGATCTATGCAGTTGTGGTAATTTTAGAATAATTTCATTATCAAGCCAAATAATTACACAAGAAGCATTCATAATTTTGCCAAATCAAGTTTTAGGAAACACCCTGCCGTTGTGTAAGTTTTATGGAGGAAATGAAACCAGATAATGTAATACTGCTACAAACCTTCCACACAAAAAAAATGTATTCATAGTGAGCCAAAGTACCCACACATGAAGTCAGCCACAACACAAACAAGGTGTGTGATATGCTACAACTAGAGAAGATAAAGTGGAGTTGAGTGATGGCAGAAAAATCTCTTTTCCTGCCTCGGCAGGTGTTTTCTTTTTGTACAATGCGCATCTGTCACTCATGTTGAAAATGACTGGGAAAACTATAGAAAATTACTGATTAGCTGACACATAAAAAGGTGGGCATCATTACCAGGCAAATGCTTGCATTCGACTTCAGTAGGTGCATCTAAAGTCACACAAACACATATCAAGATGCAACTTTTATACTGACTGAAGCAGACACATGCAACCGTGTCTTTAATCTGTCAACAACGCTGAAGGCACGACTTCACCACCACAGAAAGGCTTCCGTGTACGTTTGAACAGACATGACCAAACACATCCCTCCATCCATCACATCAGCAGGACAAAACTGTTTTATGCAAAGAGGACACGTGTACTGTAACCTGTTAGCCGAACTTTAGAGGAAGGACTGGAATACAGAATTTGTTTATTATGAATCCTTCATGTGCACCCCCCACCACTCTTGCACTCTTGAAATCTGGGAAAGAAGAAAAAAACAGCTAACTTTTATCACACAGATACTTCTATGAAGAAAATGCACACAATGCGTTTCTTGGCACACAATCAAATGCAGGCGGAGATGGTGCAGACATGCTTTGATGTGGAAATCAAAGTGCTGGTGAAGATCGAGAAACAGATAAAGTACATTAAAACTGTCACATTAGTATACATTTAAAAAAGGATCTATCAGACTATAAGTAAAAATAAAGATGGATAGCGTATGACTAGGCTGGAGTTCAAATGTAGAAAAGGGGATCAAGATAAAATAGCAATGCTTTCAATTTCAGGTGGCTGTGTCCCATCTATTGATGAAAGCAACTGAAAGTCATAGGAACAGAATGAAAGGAAATACAAAGAAAGGAAACACTAAAGAAATGACAAATGTGCAGCCAACCAAAAATATTTTCTAAATCAAAATCATTTGCTAAATAAAGATGATGAAAACCAGCATCAAAAAGTGTACAGTTTTTTGCTGTGACTAGAGCGGCAGTGTTGCAATCAGTATGTGAATCAACATCCTGATTGCAGTCCACCTTTGCATTCCACTCTCGTTACAGTTTCCTCTGATTAGCATGTGGGTGAGCCTGCAGGGTGTGTGAGTGTAGGAAACTGCCCATCGGCCACTACAGCTGTATGGGCATGCCGTTCTTTAATGACTAAAAGATTGTGAATCTGACTTTGTTAAGAAAAACGCATCTGGACACAGTGAAGCGAAACCGAGTAAGCAGATCTGACAACACAGAGTCAAGAACACACTGTGCATTAGCAAATTTGATACCAGCTCTTTCCTCTTAGCAAGAAGAAAATCAAAAGAATACAGTTTTTTTTTGTTTATTTTTTAAATGGGATCAGTGATCTGCCATGATCTGAAGCATTTCGCCACACTTAATGACCTGGAATTTTGACAGGGCATTTTCAATATACAGCGACTATTGTCCCTGTCACTGATACATTTAAAATATTGTGTCAGGTGATGATTAACTCTTAAATAAAGATCAATAAGACAAGTGTTTTTTTTTCCTTTTTATTAATAACAATCTAGTTTTAGAGGGACTCCATCTGGCATTGGAGATGTCATGGATGTGGTCGTGCTCAGTGAGTGGCGAAAAGACAACCGACTCTGTAGCTGTGGGCCATTTGGCCAATACAGAAACAGAAAAACGCCAATGCACAACCAATTATACTAAAAGATTCAGCAACAACTAACAAATGCCATTAGAAGTCAGATTTATAATGCAATATAAAACATCACAGCATTATTATTATGGAGCATTATTAGCGCACATCTTTCAAAAGTTAAATATTGACTGGTGGTGAGAATTTGGTGTAAATAGGAAAAAAAAAGCGAGAGCTTTAACTGCTTTTTTTTGCCAACTTTAGAAAGATATGAGCTAATAATGCTCCACAAGTACAAGGAATGCAGCGTGATTTGAAGTTGATCAGACATATAGATAACTTGGCTGGAGAATAATACTCTGGACTGGGAGTTGTCAAAATACTTTTGTCCAGTAAATCTGAATGGCTGAAGGACTGACATATTATTAAACCTAGGAGTTTTTGAGTTGTGACATCAGATACCCAAATATTTGCCTTCAAGCACAGAAAAGGTTTTTTTACCTCATAACATTTCTCTTTTAAAAAAGCTAATACTGCCAAACCTGCCTTTTTTAAATCCTGATCCAATTCACAAATCAGGTGTTTTTCCCAATGTTAGAGGTTGTTGGCTGTGTAGACATGACTTTTAGTTAGAAGGCTAAACAGCCTTGGTGCGTCATCAGCAAAAGTACAAAAAAGTTTATTCACTCAACAACAAAGTCACGGTGTCCTAAATGTGAAGGTGACATTTTGTCTTTTCATAGAAACTTAGACAACTTTACTCTCAACATCCTCTCCTCTGTCACTCTACTGGCTCTAAAGTCTGAACTTTAGTTTGTACTCCTCAGTGAGAAGACGCCTAAACTGCCGACCAAGGTGTGCGTTTCTGTGTTTGTCTCGTGTTTCTTCTTCCATTAGTTGAGTGGAGCAGCTGTTGAATGTTTGATGAGTCGGCATGTTGAGAAGGAAGTGATGTCATAGCCATCTCCTTGGCTTTCAGCCTGAGTTAATGTTCTCTGGCCGCAGCTTAAAGTCCTTCACAGCTACTGTGAATAAAGCTGATATGCACGTTGTAGTTAATGTGGGAGGAATGGTTATCATGGCAGTGATAAATCCTCTGGTGTGTTTGTTTAACTCAACTTTTTTAACCTACCTACAGTCATTATTAGATACTAGTACTAACGTGGCAATTCTAGTCTACTGTTATTCAAAAATTGTCTCGAATTTCTCAAGGATCCATTCAGAAAACGTTTTTCACAGAATAAACCAAGTTGTGTTGTTGCTACACTGTTAAGCTGGTGGGGTTCAAATACCAAGAGAACATGACATGTTAATACATGTTGAGATATTTAGGTTTTGAGCAAACTTTTCATCCACTTGGTTGTTTGTGGCTGAATGTTGATACTATCACAAGCAAACTGGTTCTGACTTCAGTATGTCTGCCAGATTTGTCTTAGTTGTAGACAAGACGCTTCAGACCAGCAGAGAATGGCAACCTTGGTCTATTAATCCATTCATGTTGTACAAACATCCTCTTCCCATGCTTGAGCTGATTAGTTTCTCCTGGAGCTGCCATCTATCCAAGTATACACTTGGCCTGAGATAAGATGTTATAACTGGTTGCGTCTTGCAGTGCAGATACCTTAAAAGACCTTGCCATCCTTTCCATTCATTTCACCACTTGGCCATACAAGTAGCCAAAATGCCCTCCATCATATCTGTGTTTGAATTATTTTCTTCTTACCTGTTTTTATGTGCATTTTCAATTTATGTTCAAAAGAACTTAACGGTTCAATGGAAACATTTTGTGTAAAAACTATGGCATTCACAAAACATGTGACTTAATAAACTTCCTCCAATGTTGAAAACATCAGATTTTTAAAGAGGGCAGACAAAACCAAAATCTTTCCTCTGCAATGGTTGAAAGCATCCATAGTATTAGAACCTTAAAGATAACAGTTGATAATACTGGAACGCTTAAATGTAACATAATCTAGTGATGGATGGAGTACGGTGGCCGACACGTGCAAACGGCGAAACAAATCCAACAGTAAAACGCTGCAAGAGAAAAATGCGGCAATCACAAAAACTACCGGAGCACATGCGCTGCAAACCCCAAAACACATGCAAGAAAAAAACGCGCTGCAAACTTCAAAACACAACGGAAGTTCGCCAGGCCACTAGGGGGTCTCGACCTGTGGGATAGGGGATTGACTATGGGAGATCTACCATATTAATGAAAGAGAAGAAAGTCAAAAGGTACGTTGTCATTTATGTCTTTTTTAAACACTTGGCTGTAATCTTTTACTTTATTATAGAAGAGCAGCGGAGTTATGTCACTATAATAAGATAAAAGATTAGGGCCAAGTGTTTAAAAAAGACATGAGGACAACGTACCTTTTGACTTTCTTCTCTTTCATTAATATGGTAGGTCGAGACACCCTAGTGGCCTGGCGAACTTCCGTTGTGTTTTGAAGTTTGCAGTGTTTTTTTCTTGCATGTGTTTTGGAGTTTGCAGCGTTTTTTTCTTGCATGTGTTTTGAAGTTTGCAGCGTTTCTCTCTTGCATGTGTTTTGGGGTTTGCAGCGCGTGTGTTCCGGTCGTTTTTGTTATTGCCGCATTTTTCTCTTGCAGCATTTTATTGTTGGATTTGTTTTGCCGTTTGCAGCGCGTTTGCAGCACGTTTGCTCAAAGGATACATCTTTCAGTTCTTTTAATCCTCATGCTAGTGTCCACCATTGTAACAATTCCCAAAACACATACACAAAATTAATCACATACATGAAGTGAATCATGTAACAATTCCCAAAACACATACACAAAATTAATCACATACATGAAGTGAATCAAATGAAATCACAATTTTATGTTGTTACCATTGTAACACCATAAAAAAAATTTTTTTTAAAAATGGACGATTACTGTTTGCCCCTATTGGACCATAAGCCAGACCATCTGGCTCTGTGCTGGGAACTCCTGGAGCCCCTGGAGCGGATTTCCCATGGCCTACACATGGAATTCTATACAAACAAAAATTCCTCCAGCAAGGCAAAAACTGAGTTAAACTGTTCATACAAACTGTTTTTTCATTCAGCCAGATTATCCATTTACATCCAGGCTTTTATACGCCCTCAGACTTTACTACTGAACATTTTCCCCAGCATAGAAATGAGCAGTCAAAGAGGAGATTGTTATTTATAAGAGCTCATGTTCTGTCCATGTTTTTGTCAGTGCAGTGCAGCTACAGGTGCCAACTTGATGTTGTAGTAAAACGTTGTGTTTTAAGAGAATTACAAAAGTTTACTTTAAAGGAAATGAGCTTGTGAATTTTGACAGTGAAAGATAGAATTATATTTGCAGTTATTTTGAGTCTATTCTGTAAAAGAAAAAAAAAAGAAAAAAAAAGACAGGTATCCACACAGCATTAGGAAGAAGAAAAGTTAAGCCATCCTATGTTTCTTTTAAGCGGAAGACCAAGTGATCATGTATAAAGCAGGCTGTATGCGTGTATGTAGCTACATGGTATCCTGTGTGTTTGTCAAAATCACCTCCAAAAAATGCTGAGGACAAAAATGACGACAGCCAGTGTTTGAAACAGCACCTGGATCTCTACTGAACAGCTCCTGTTCATCAAAATCTGCCTCAGGTAAGGGGGCAGATGTTAAGCTTTCTGTGGGTTTTGAAGGATTACCTGCATAACCCCGACCTGATTCCTATCACTTGCACCAGCTCTCCAACACTCGATGGAGTGTAATCTCCATCACTAAAAAGATGAAAGATACTCCATGTGAGGCGCATTATCATCATACCTGAACGTCACCACTGTTAGAGGAAGTTTAAAATCTTTCAGGGGATTCCACAACATTTCCACAGCGAAATGTATTACATCATATCTAAAGCAGCGATCACTGTCAACTGCTTAAGGTTGCTGAAAACAAACGATCAATTGGGCCTATGTGTTAATACATCGCTATATGAATACATTTATACACATGAGAGATAGACTGTCAATGTTCACTTGGAGTCTTAAAGTGAAGCATGACTTCTACACTCCGACACACTCGTCTTTTTTATGGATGTGGTGATTATGGATAGGACAGGGGGGGATTCACAGCCTAGAGGCTTAAAGCTTATCTTCTGCAGTGAAGGGTCATGGGGAGCAATAATGAGAGAAGTGGGGGAACAGTGCACAAAGGTGGTGTCAGCAGCATCAGCTAAATTAAAATGAAAAAGAAAAGAGACTCAAAAGCAAGACAAGGAGGATGAGCATGAAAGCTCTCCCATAAATCTCCAGCCATTTAGATAATAAACCGAGTGTCGAATGAAGAAAATGAACAGTGAAGACTTTTCACTTAACCTCTCACTTAATCCGTCCTCACATTTAAAAATGGCTGCACTCCATTATTCAATCTCATCAATGTCTGAGGCTTCACATCTCAACACAGGACTCTGCTTATTACTTTCTCCATCCATCCATCCACAGGGCCTCCCCTGCACCTCATGTCTGTTGAGTGCAAGAAGGCAGGTTCAAGCAAGCCTTCCCCAGTCCAAGGCGTAGTCTTTGTAAGGTTTAATTGGTCTCATGGTGTATATGAGAAATATAGTCACTACATTAAGCCCTCAAACTACTGTCACACATCTCAATTCAATCTTTATTTGTACATACAGACGACCAAGGGCAAAAAAAAAAAAAAAAAAAAAACTACAAGTTTCTACTCTGAGTAACAGAAGCTAAAAAAAATAAAAAAAATCTAACGTATGAAGTATCGTACACAATTTTTTAAAATATTTCTTTCCACAATAAACAAACAGAGAGAAATCCGATTGGTCTGCATTATGACATTGACCTCAAATTATTCTTTCAGGACCCGTGGCAATTTCTGTGTTCATTAGAATTTATTTTTTTTTTTTCATTATGCATTTCAACCAATTCTCACTGCACTTGTTGCAGCCAGGGATTTTATACAGAAGTGCTTGTTTTGGGCTCGTCCTCGTTTATCCTGCGACACATTTTCCCTTTTAATACAATTGAATAAAAGACAAAGATTATTTACTTATTCCGTTTATGTTGCAAACTCTAATTTCTGAAAAATAAATAAAATTGACAAAAAAAAAAAAAGGTGATATCACTCCTCACCTGGGGAGTGGTTTCCATTTAGAGTGGGTAACGTTTTAGACAGTTGGGGATTAAAGACCGATTATTTCACTCTGGAACATGGCATCATGCCTGAGCACAGAACTCTTCTGCATTTGACCCTATTCTTGGAATCTAAGTTGGGTTTCATTTCACATCAAATCCACACCCAGGTAGACGTAGATAGTTTTCTTTATTGTGTTGAATGATTTTTAATATTGCAGACAAAGTTTGTCATTTATTATCATTCAGTCCATACTGACATATCTCCAACCAACATTTGTCTCGAGTATCTGAACCCCATTTTCCATGTGGATGTTGCAGAATTGCATCTGTACACGGCTTCAAGCAGTAAGTTAAAAAGACTGACGATGAAAAACTTTCTCCACTGAGTTTATTGAAGAAGTCATCACCCTAAATCTGAGCCTAGAATATTAACTGTGGCACGAGAATAGTGAGCAAGGTTCATAACAATGTTGACAGTATAGTAATAGATGAGGCTAAAATTGTGTGCATTGTCAGCTGGTTTTACTAGTAAGTAACGAGTGTGCATCATCATATTATTCTAACATCTGTAGGCAGATAATAATGTTTGTTTTTGTATGTATAATAAGCATCCATCTTGTTGAAATGTCACAAAATTAGAGCAGATTAGTTTAAAGTGATAATAATCCCAGAAAGCCTTCCTCTTTAGGAAAACATTCAAAGGCAATTTACAAAATGTAAAAAAGATTTACACTCACACAGTTGATATTGAGCTCTGTGCCCGTTGGCTTCACAGCAAAATGTCTTTAGAAATGGTTTTGTCTGGACCTTTTCCAGATGTAATAAACTTTTGAGTGATAAATTACTGGAAGTGGATAAATGGCTTGCTACATGCCGTGTCACCACGGTGCATTTTTGTAAAAGGGATTTTACAAATAAAACCGATTCCAAAAGGAATACAAGCAAAATAGGGCTTTGCATCTTTGCAAAATTGTTTCAAGGATAAAATTAATAATCTGAATAAAATATTTTACACTTTATATTTTTTTATTTTCTTCATAATTTGAATATGCTGTCTGACATGAGTGCATTTTCAGATAAGACCTAAAATATGAAACTAACAACCTGATCTGCTCGGGCAGGTCTGTCCTCAGCCTCAGGGCCTTGACGGCAATCAGTCCATCCTTCTGTTTTTGGCTGACAAATTCGGGGGAAAAAAAGAAAACTGCCTGAGGAGTTAAAGCCCGACACAGTCTTATATGGTACTAGAAGGTCAGATATAACAGACAAGAAGGCTGCCTACATAGATGTGTAAAAGTTATCAGTACAATCTTAAGATTAGTGTTGTCCCTTGTGGGAGACCTAAACCTCTATACTGGTCAAAGGCTGTATTTTATTCAAACAGATCAATAGATTTCTGGTTGAAGTAGCAGTCACTGTTCTGATTGATGGTTAGATACCACCATTAGAAGTTCAAATTACATTAAGTTATTGACTAAGCCTGCACTTAGAATATATTCAAAGCCAATTTTGCTTCACACTCCCCGTTTTTTCCTCAAATACAACATTATGACAAACTGGCCAAGTGTGTGACCAGTGTGTTTGCATGGCAGCTTAGCTACTGGCAGATGTTTGAAAGATCAAGAATACAGTTTCTTGATGTCCATTTGCTCTAGTTTTCCCCGGTTGTGGATTCACTGGGTCTCAGTATACATCCAGATTTTACGCAAGTTGAAATACGTTTGAAGTTAGCATCACCAACAAGTAAATTTACACCCACAAATTTTGTGGATGGGTATTGCACCAATTTTGTACTAACAAATTATTTCCAACTCAGTGTTTTAATGTTTACCTGTCCAGGGTGTACCCCGCCTCTCACGTTGTCTTTTTGTTATACTACACTGCAGTTAAGTGACTGTTTGTGGTAAAATCGTGTTTCTTCTTCCACTTTTGTTGTGGGTGTCCAACTGTTAGCTACACTGAAGAAAAAAAAACTAAACTTACCCTACAGTGACACATTCAAGGCGTTTCAAAATTGAAAGTGGTGTTCTTAACCTTTCTTAATGTCCAGATTGAAAACAACTATCTGGCCTGACAGGTGCTGACGTGGATGGGTATGGATATGGATGTGCTATAAACCACGTTAGTGCATGTAAGCAGTAAATCCCTTCACAGCTCACTGAAATGGAGGAAAGGGAAGGTATGATGGATGGAGAAAGTAATTGGAGGGAAGAAGATAGGAGGATACGAGTGTGGAGGACACGGTCGTGTGTCCACCAACTCCAGCTGGGAAAAGAAAATGGCTGACTTAGTAAAAAAAAAAGTATAAGCAAGGGGTTTTGTTTTTGGAGGAAATGTAGAAGTTAAACAACAATTTGTCAATGTCAAATGTGAATAGTTTAAAAATGTCATGAATATATCACATATATGATCTCTGACATATATAATGTTCAGCATATGTAAAGGTTACTGCTTTGGACTTAGGGGGGGTTTCAACTTTATCGTTTATAAAAAGATTACAAGAGTAGCATTTATAAAGTACATGTCCAAGGGAGACAAATTCAAATTCCACTTAAGTTAACCAACTGATTCCACAGTTGGAATTGTTTATTTGGGGTATAATTCATGATGATGTTCAGAGAAATTCTTTTTTACTGGCCTTTTAGACCACACAGTTCAAGGGAATTTGTGGAGGACAGCACAAATTAGCTAAAGTTCTAAAGACTCATAGCAAGACTGTTACCACCCATTACATGGATACTACTTGGATAGAAACCCGTTTCCAACACCAGGCTTTCCTCCTGGAGCCTTGGTACAAATGTAGACTTATCATAATTCATGGAAACCTGACCACCACCTTACGTGTTTTCAGCCATTTCAAAAAACCACTTGACCGTTTGTTCTTGTGACTGAGAATGTTGCATCAGCTCCTACACAGGAAAAGTAGAAATGTATCCCAGATCAGAGTTGGCTTTATTTATTTATTTATTTTTTTAACTTTAAATGGCAGAAAGCTGCAAATTCATCTTTTCAAATAAATAATTTATTTATTTTTGTTTTATTTTTTTTAAATTGACAATGAGACCACTAACAAAGACTTTGGCTGAAGCAACTTCTGTTACTTCATCTGAAACAGGCATTCATCTGAAGGAATTACTTTAAACAAGCCGCAGAGGAGGCTGCCTCAGGTGCTATTATCTCTTTTTATGTGTACTTATTTATCTCGCCTTCTCTTTTTGAAGCACACTCTCAGAAACAGATTTATAAACACAGAAAGCAGGAGAACCTCACTGGCCGGACAGCCTGTGCAGAGAACAGATTTCGCTCTGGGCCCGATGATGGTTCGCAAACATGGGCCAGTGCTTCAGAAGAATGCACCAGCGATGGAACAAAGTGACGCCCAACGATATCGTCCTTGAATGGCGTGAGTGCATAAAACTCGAGGACTTGAGCGGGTATTGTCATATCTTTCTCCATTTTCAAAAGAGAGCCTTGGGTTTTCCTGTAGTATTTTTAATACAGGTTTTGTATTCTTATATTTCATTTGCATTGGCCCTGTTGTGTTTCGACCATCTTCTTATAGATGACAGCTATTAAAGTGTTTATACAAGTAAAAGAAGGTACAAGTAGGTGCGACAGAAATATGAAGCATCAAATAATTTGGTACTAAATGATTTAAGATGGACAAACCAAATAATGAACTTCAGCAGACTTACAGTTCCCTCATACTTAATCTTTTCTCTTGCAGTGCAGCAAGGCGAAGAAGCATCCTGCAGGAGTCTGTCACTGCACTGAATCTATTCCAACCACATTTTCACTGCCAAGAACAAAACCAAAAGCTTCACAAAGTTTAGAGAAACACAAAAGGAGAACAAACAGGTTACATTTCACAAACATAAACCAGAATACAGCAAGATTGAACTAAATACTACAAATGACATTTCATGAACTCAAGTATTCTATTTTGATTTCTTGCATTTTGTGTTTTGTGGAATTTTTTTAAATTGTGATGAAAATGTGAAGTTTTTAGTTTTGCGTCAGTGTTTTGACAACCAGCGCTAAATTGATACAAGTTCTGGACGAGTCAGTTTAGAGAATTGCTGATAAGCTCTGGTACAAACAGTACCATGATTGTTATTTATGCAACGCACATCATTTCTAATCCAAATTCTGTTGAATAATCTGTTGCTGTTGAGAGATTATGTTTGACTCACATTTTTGTTTATGTTCTGTGCTATTCAAAATGTGGCCATCCCAACATTGTCCCAACTGGAACACTTGCTGTTGGTAGTAAAATAGGTCTGCAGTCATTAACTTGGTACACAATTAGCATTGGTTTTAACCACTTCTAATTCAAGTTGCAGAGTTAGCATTCACAATTTTGTTAATTGTTAACAGAGGTCTGACGCCAAAGTTCAACCAGTTATTCATCACCAGATAGAGTGAAAATGAGCAGATAAGAACAGCAGTAGATCACAGGGCTGTTTCCTGGCTTATTCTGAAAGATTTGCAGGCCTTCTTTTCAGTGGAATTGAGATGGTTTAAGTCCCCATGTAATTGCTGGCACAGTTCCATTTGCCTCTGCATTTTTAAAGATTAAAAGAAAGCCTAATCTGTTCTGATTGGTCAGCTCCGTTGGCCTGAGCAGAAACCATCCTCTATACATCAGTTACATTGAAATTCTAAAAAAAAATATACACATAGATAAATCACTGGACACAAGTACACACTCAAGTACAAGGAATTCAAGAACATTTATCATTTACCAGTTTATTTGTGATATATAGTGCAAAAATGGAAAAAAAAATTAGATCAGTTTGTTCCATAGAAACAGCTAAATCCTGACAGTATGTAGGCCTTTCTATAGTGATACAGGCATACATAAATTCAGAATGATAACAATTCCTAGTTCTGTTTTTTGTAGTTTCATTGTGATTTCTGAACCGTTATTGTCAAGGTGTTTGTAAGGTTGAGAAAGGTGAGGACCCAAGAACAGTTTCACAGGAGTATGTGGAGCAGACAAAAAGTTTTTTGGGATTTTTCACTCACTTGAGAAACAGGCGCTGTAGCCAAGGAATTCAAAATCCAAAAACCAGAACTGAAGCCTGGAATTACACTTGACAGGGAAGATTACACACGCATGACAATGACAAACGTACAGAAACAAAGAGAACTTAGGAGCAGGGCCGCCGATAGGGGGGACAAACGGGTATTTTGTCCCAGGCCCAGGAATGGGGGGGGGCCCAAAAAAAAATAAAAATAGGAATATGCGCATTAGTCCGCAAATATGTCCAAATGTTTCAGTCACTCACGCCAATCAGGCTGAATTGATTTGAGAATCATCCCCGGTCAGCTGAATGACAGCCAGTGTAACGCGGCTCTGGTTTAACCTTATTTTGTTTAAAATAAGCCAGTATATACATGGCAACGTGTGAAATTGCCATTTAGATAGAGTTGAATGTAACGAATGGGTTATAAACGTGACGTTTTGGGGTAGCCTGTAACTTTCGTTTAGACTGATTTAACTTGACACTCGCCAGATGAATGGGCTCCGCCTTGTTCCCCGAACATTCTCAGAAAGTTCAGCGGACATACACGCGGGTCTGGCGATAAATAAAAGTACCCTTAACATGATTCCCTTGGTCAAGTGAAAAATGGTTGATGAAATGTGCAGTTTATGAGCTCTAAATGAATAAAATAGCGTGAGTTTTATTGTGGTAGGATTTTGAAAGCCATAACTCCACTCAGTCCATATCCATATCCAGGCAAAGTGGTAAATAATCCTTTTGGTTTATCCGCAATAAATGAGAGACTGGGAAATTTTTTTCCCGGGCCTAGCCAAACCTGTCAGCGGCCCTGCTTAGGAGCATCAGTACTTGACTAAGGTAATCAACTGATTAAGCACGGGTGCAGGGAATCTCCTGAGACAAGAGTAAACTGAAGAAGGGGAGAAATACAATAGGAAGTAAGGTAAACTGGGATGCAATGTTTGAACATAAAGGAAAAAAAATGAAGACATCCTAGCCTGATAAACCAGCCTAAATGGATTGGATGTCTAATTTAGTCTGGCACCGATCAATGGATACAACGGAACATTGTTGATGAGCACAACCCGTTGTCTTTCAAACCGCGTCTGTGCCTATAGGCCAACGCTCTGACCAATCAGCGCAACTGACTGTGACGTAGTAAGCGCGACAGAAAGCTTTGGTGGGAGGGGACTCTTCCAAAACTGATGCCAAGCACAGATTCTATAATAGGACAGATACGCCACTCACGGTGCATTTCCGGTTTCCAACGAGGCGATTTTGGTTGCAGTTCCACCCTCTTTCCACGTGGGGCGCCCAATTTTGGAGACCAGAATGAATGGAGTCCTATGGAGCTATACGCCCTTTCGTGCCCTTATCTCAAGATATAAATTTTTCTCTAGTAATTCGAATGTTGTTTTCGAAAGAGGGTGTTTAGAAAATACCCATGGCTGAGTTTTAGATTTTTAGAGCCACTCATTTGCTTAAAAAAAGGATTTGAAGTGTATATGACGTCATACATAGCTGGTTGACCAGCTGTCATTAGCGCAATGCTAGCGCGTTGTGGACAACAAGAAGCCAACCAGTAAGAAATCAAAGGGATATATGTACTCGTTCAGTAGATTTTTTACTTGAAACCCATGTTGAGCTCTCAGAAACTACATTCAAATCTGAGCGCTCTTGAGGAGACTTAGGTGACACTGACCATTTGTAGCATCTAGCTCCATTGGGCCCCATTCATTCTGGTCTCCACCGACGCTCCCAGTGGAATTCTGGTGGAACTGCAGCCAAAAAGCCGGTACAATGGGGCTTAATACAGAGTGGCAAGGCTGTTCGTTATAATGGCTGTGTGCCAAGGCTGAATCAAACGAGCACTGTTCCATTGCCGCCGCCATCTTTCTTGTTGTGCTTTCGCTTGTCTATGTTCGCTTCCACTGCCCAACGTCGCACTGCTCTGTCGTCACTCCCTCAAAACCCCGCACCAGAACCCTCTGGCCCGCCCGCGTTGATTCAAAACACATCTCTGCGTTGTGATTGGTTTAGTTGCCATCTGCCAGATTCAGGGCAGTATTTTCAAAATGACAAGTGGATCGAGGCCAGACCCAACCGCAGGCAAAACATTTTGCCGTCCAGCAGTTGGCGCTGGTTTTCCAGGCTAAAGACATCCCACAATCTACAGATTATGATACAAGGACCAAAACCCCTTGATAGAGTCACAAAAAACATTAAAACCATTGAACATTACAATTTTTTTTCGCAGCTTAAGCCAAAAGCAAACTTCTGTGCAACATATTCATTGATTTAACATGTTCACAGCCTGGTTGGATTACCCCAAAAAACAGACCTCTCTCTCGTAAGAGAGGTCACTTTAAACTCCACAGTTTTACAAGTAATATAGCAAGCCCTGTATGTATGCATGTGTTAGTGCACCTATGGAAAAAAAAACTACAGTGTTTTGGTGCATAAAACAGGGAACCCAAAGGGCACCTTCAATGAATCCCTACACAGATGAAACACCAAAATGATGATGACACAGAGTCTTTTGTGCCAGCTGGCAGAGACCCACCGTAACCTCTACACACTGAGGAAAAGCATGTCACGACCTCAGGGTCTGCTCATTTTTCCATTTTGAGTTTCAGCGAGCACTCTCATCCACGCAGCTAACAGCCATTAACTACCAAATGCAAATAAGGCCTTGTGCAAGCATAGAAGAAAAACAAATACTGGTTGTTCCACGTGTAAAAACACAAGATACCACATGATAAGATTGAACTTTTATTGATGCAAAAGGAAAAATGCGTTGGGCATAATAATAAACATGCCCGCAGGTGTTTGGCAAGGAGAAATCAGTTATATCTTCATGCTGACTCAAAGGGTTGGAAGGCTTTCAAGGTTGAGCTCCAGGGTCTCAAACTGTAGTTGGAAACATCATCTAATTTTTTCTAAATCATGTTTGACGAACAGATTTTTTTTTTTTCAGATTTACAGAGCACAATGAAAAACATCATTCATAGTTAAAGAAAACCTTTCATAGGCTGCATCGTTTCATGTTGAAAAGAAAAATGATGATTATCAGCTGTAGCACTTTCCTCAAGACAAATTTGATGTTATCTGAAGTGGATCATTTCTGAAGTGAATCCTTTCTGTTTTTGATAGTTGCACATTTGAAATCATGATCATCTGACACTGTTAGGTAGGAAAACTCCAAGCGGTCCATGTGTTCAAATATGTAAGTGCTTTCCACTTTATTTCAGCTTAGTTATCATTAGCTCTTTCCACTCTGGCTGTTCAGGATGGGACTGTTTTTCCTTTGTTGTGCTTTGATGTTCCGTTTTTTATTATAGAGGTGGAAGTGTGGGGGCTAAGGTTGATGGACCTATGAGCCAGCAGTGGAGGTAGTCACAGAGCTGCCACTCTAGACACCAACGTTACCATTGCTCTTCACACTGATGCAGTGTTACGCCACCTTTGGTCGGTATGAATAAGCCAAGACAAGCAACAGCAGCGTACATGCTGATTATACATACATATCTATGTGAAAAGGTCTGTTAGAAAAAGTTAGGGGTGTGTTAACTAGCAGATAAATGTGATCTGTAGGCTGACACATTTGGATGCCTAAACGCAGCATGAAACAACCGTAGGTTTTCAAACACGCTTGAAAGGAGACAGGCAGTTCTGTATGTGGGTCTGAATTTTAAAATTGTCTACAGCTTGTCCTGTAGAGTTTGTACAAAACTGTATATCAAGTAGAGTGTCTGCATTCTGTAGTGTGTTTGTGTGAGTCTCCTTACTTTTTTTCCCCTGACTCAGCGGTTTCAGTGATCAGAGATCAAAGTGCAGTGTTCACTGAATACTGCAGTAAGATTTGAGCAACTGATGAATAAACATGAAGTGGGACATTAAGGCAACATGCACACACGCACATCTCTTTAAGTGCACACACTGCTGAATCTTAACGGATTATTAGACACACACATAAGTAAGTAAAGCTTATCTTTAGACGGTATTCACATTTGTTGCATAATAACAATGTTTTGCTTAAAGATCAATAAGGTAAGGTAATGCTGTGTTAACGAAAACCACATATACTATACAATTATGTCCTTATATACCTTAACTGTCTGAAAACCACCATGAACAGGCCAACATACTCCAGCCAAAACCAATGTACACATAGTCACACATACCACTAAAATGAATGCACATGCACATATGAAAGTTGTCCCTCTGCACAGCTAAGAAGCTGTAACTGTAAGGCTAAGAAGCCTTTGGCAAACACTGATGGATTAAGTGTAATGGACTTTGTTGGACAGTTGCAGGTGTCCTGTCACAGCAAACAAAGGACTTATATAGTAGACACAAGATGGACAGATGAAAACTATTTTAAAAAGACATAAAGAGAGACTAAAAAATAAGTTCCAACCAAAAAACTGTATCTCTGCACATATAAAATGAAGCAAAGATGAATAAACATTACATATGTGTTCTCACTCCCAACTTGGCACTTACTAATGCTTGTTCAACAGCTCTCGGCATCATATTTCAAGGTAGACATTAGCCTTATTTTTCAACATGCAGGATAGCCCAACAGACCTCAGCAGAAGGCCCTCAAAGCCTGAAATAAACCCCATGAGACCGTAGCAAGTGATGTCACTGTCGTGGGTCAGGGAGGGCTTTTCTCATTTTAAACTTAATTTTTGTTTCATTTTCACTCACTGTTTGGTCAGGTTCAGGGATGGAAAAATAAAGAGAAATAAAGGAAGATTAAAAACAGCAATGCCACTGTTGGTCTCAAACAAGAGTCTATTGCTTGAGAGGCGGATATATCCCCCTCCTCCCCTCCAGCCTTCTTACACAATCTGTGTTACTTATTGACAAGCCAGCACTATAGAACGATGTTTCCTGTCAGCATTTACTATTGCCTGAACCAGTGCATCGCTTAGAACTGCAGAGGGATAACTGGCATGAGGCATCAGTAGAGCATTCGCTCCTTACACAAAACAAATGACTTAAGGAATTAAAGGATTCGCTGTCTTACCATTGCAAAAAAATGTATGTACAATATACTCACAATGGAACAGTCAAGTGTTCTCACACACACACACACACACACACATATATGAGCAGTGCAAATCACTGAGCAGTGTAATGACAGGTGGCGTTCACAGCAGCATCCCATTTAACTAATGAAAGAACATCCCATTTCTTATCAATGAATTATGCATCACTCATATAACAAAATGCTCCACTGCATCGATTATTAATACAAACACAGTCTGCATTTATGCAGACAGGCATGCACACATGCTGACACTAACACAAAAATGCTGAAACTAAGGACAAAATAGTAATACCAAAAGATAGTGCTTAATGAGGGTTATATTATTCAAATGAATAAAATTGTTGCAGCATTGCATTCATTAAGTTGGAGAAAAATAATCAATCCTCTGGAGTTTCATTTTCTGTTTTTAGGAAATATGACACAAAAACACAAAAATTGCAAATCCAGTCCTGACACGGAACATCTGGTTGTAAAACAAACTGTTGCATTCCAGCAGAGCGGATGAAGCTACTTTTGACGACATGAGTTTAAGACTTGCGTGTCTAATCTCTTGATGAGGTTCCTGTTTATAAGGTATATAGACAACTCTTAGGTATCTGACACACGAGAGAGGCAAACACTGTCAAATCTAAAATTTCTTTTGTCATACAGAAGGCTTGAAGAGACCTGCGGAACAGATGTGTTTTCATTCGGATGGGCAGCATGTTTTTACACTTGTAAATCAAGCCAGAAACCCTTACCTGCTGATAGAAGAGCGGAGAAAATACCTGAAGTGATTGATGTTGCACCAATAAAGTACAAGCTGACAACCTCTATGTCTTTTTCCTGCACACCATAAAAGAGTATAAATAAAGAGTAACCAGCAAATGAATCAAAATTATACAAGCTGTTTTAAATATGTAAGACAACATTATACCTAAGACATTAACTATTAGGGACTAAATTCTATCCATCCATCAGTTTTCTTCCTCTTATCTGAGTTTGGGTCCCGGAGGCGATAGGCCCAGGAGGGAAACCCAGACGTCCCTTTCCCCAGTGACATTCTCCAGCTGTTCCTTGGGAATCCTGAGGTGTTTCCAGGCCAGAATGAATATATAATTCATAAACAGCGTTTTGGGTCTGCCCTGGGACCTCCTCCCAGTTGGATGTGTCCCAAAACCCTCCAAAGGGACATGATCAAAAGGAAAGGGTTGGAGCAAAGGTAGAGCAGGGAATCAAAAGCTTCACAATGGACCAGCGCAAAGCCCTCATTACTACCGACAAAGCCCTAATCCCATGTCCATCTCTCATTCTAACTTGCCATCACTCATGAATAAGAATCCTGAGATACTCCTGAGACTCATCCCTGGCCTTGGGTTTGGAGGGGCTGACTTTCATAATTTCACTTCACTTCACACTCGACTGCGAACCACTCCAGTGCACGCTGAAGGTCCTGGCTTGAAGAAGCCAACAGAACCACATCATCTGCAAAAAGCAGCAGCCTTGCGGTTTAGGTCTAACCCTAACCCAAAACCAGACACTATCCTCCCACCAGTTACGCCTCAAGATCCTGTCCAAGAACACCACAACCCGGGATCTGTGACATCTGTGACTTGGGTTTTGATTGGTTGTAATGAAAAACTTGTTCACCCTTTCTTCCCAGCAGCTTTTCCTGTTTTTCAAGGACATCTCTCAAGCAGCAATCAGGAGGTGCATGATTGGATTAAATGACACCAAAGCGCCTCGTGAGACTGTGTCACCTCTGGCACTCACCAGTGTTTGCGTGGGCGAGAACAGCAAGCATAAGCCAAGTACTACAGAGCCATGAGATCAGAAGTCAGGGTTCAAGTTTTATTCTCTTAATTTGTCGCTCCTCTGCTGCTATGTGTGTGCTTTTACAATCATTTTGAAGACCTGATTCATAAAAGTAGCTTTTAATTGTTTTTTCTTTTATTATAAGATTTATTGAATTTTATTTTGATCTAATTTCGTTGGCATTGTCACCCAATTCTTAAAAGATTGTTTCATAGAGTAAAATAGAAAAAATACTTTATTCATCCCCCAATGGGGGAAATTCAAATTAGTCAAGTAGCTCAAAAAAATATTAATATTTACAATGATTGTATATTAACATCAACAATAATAATACCGATTCTAATAAAAAACTACTTCTAACTAATAATAATAATAATAATAAATGACTAAATAAATAAATAAATCAAAAAAACTAATCAATCAATTTGAGAAGAACTCAACAACCAGTTAAAATATCGTTGCCTTATGGCTGTGGGAACAAAGGACCTTCTGAACCATTGAACCAATGAACCATCATTGTCTGATACTTTGGTAGAAAAGTAAGGCATTTTAAAAGTGAAAGTGAAGCTTCACCTACACACATACTTGTAGGATTTGAGGGAAGGTTTAGTCGCTTTCGGTAGCTTTAACAGTTGGCCAAAGAAAATTGAATTCAAGAAGCTACACACATGTAGATATAATGTTGATAATCATCTCACAATTGGTTAATTATCCCGAAGCAAAATCACTTGCTAAGATTTAATACTGAGTTTTTTTTCATTTCAATGTACTTTACCATGGGGAAAAAAAGTCAAAATAAAGCCAATTTACATGAATATGCTTTTCTGTGAGTATTTCACAAACTTCAGTGAGACTAGGTTGAAACTTTGGGGAACTTTAGTGGCCCAAAAGCAGCTGAGCTCACTTTGTTCCCTGTGGTTGACATTGTCATATTGTGAGCCAGTAGTGGCGAGATGAAATGTTTGAGGCATTATACTGAACACTACCCGTACTTCAGTGTCCACTTTATGAAAGACTGGACTGGAGGACGAACACGAGAAAGGTTGCAGCATATTTTCAGATGAAGCTTAGATCATTCAGTGCATGCAGCAAAACACTGGAGATCTTGTGTCTGTCCTGTCTTTATTGTGGATTCTCTGACGAACAGATCATTCACTCTTGCTTCCTAATCGTAACCACAACAGCAGAAAAGTTCTGATTTAATAACGTTTAACCACCAAGTGGTAGATAAGAGCTAAAAAAAAATTAAAAAATCACTCCCAACCCCCTATTACCCTGCATGGCACTGTTACAAAAGGTAGCTTAGATGCAGCATGGGTATAGGGAGATAGTTAAATGTGACAAAAGGAAGATGGAGACAAGCCAAATGTTTGGAGAAGGAGAGATGAAAGAGCTTTGTGTGTGACAAAGTTCAGACGCCTCCCACAGCTAAATAAAGCATGGGGGGGGGGTTATTCCCATGGCATGTTGGATACTGTGGACTTGGACAGTACAGTAGATTTAAGGCAGACCATTGCATGCCATGTGTGGTTCAACAGAAAACAAAAAAACATGGAGATGACTTGCAGGTTGTTTTTCAAATTTTCAAGCTAAATCTATATTCCTCTCAAGTTTGCCAGGTTTTGCTTTAAAGACGTTATGGTCCTTTCACCTTTTTTTGTAATATGTAATATGACCACATACTAGCATCACTTCACAGATGACGACAGAATAAAGGGAGATAATAGATAAAAAGAAAGATATTTTTTTTTCAAAAAGTGAAAGGTGACCACATCAATGGCACTGCTATAATAATAGGTCACTCCTTTCCTATGTGGGGCCCTTTTTGTCCAGACAACCTTTAACAGTCAAAGAGTGAACCAAAAGGGAGATGGTAAAATGCTGCTGCCTTTCAATAAAGGCCTGTTTTATTAGGCTTGTGAATGCACACTGTACACACACATGAATGCTTTTTTCATGGTGAAAGCAAGAAGACAAAGAAAACGGATTAAAAGCAGGAAGAAATATCCGTGTAAAGAGGTTTGAGAAGCTAAGGGCCACGTTTTATTGAGTCACATGTGGTCAAACAATTAAAAAAAAAACATTTTACGTACACACCTCAAATCACACGTAATGTCTTGGCACAAAACCAGTGTCCCTAAGTGAAGGTCATGGCTTGAGGGTTCGGATGACAGAAGGGGAAGTTACCATTAGTGTAAAGAGATGCAGATGTCGAAACTTTGTTGTTGAGAATTAGATTTATTCATCTGGAAATCCAACTTTTACAATTTTTCATCAGGAAATGAGTGTTGGAATAACAAGTTCCAAGTTATATGACGTAAACAGTTATTCAACTCCAGTGTCAACCAATTCCAGTTGAATGCAGTCAACATTTTTCTTTGTTCTTTTGATTGCAACAGTACGGTAGGTCTCTTTTTAAATCAAATTGGGCTTTAATCCTGCTTTTTGGGTAAGCCAAATTAAGAAAAGCTTGGTCAATACCCTCTAGTAGTAAGAAGAACCAGGTTTGAAATATTAAACTTTACTGCCGGCTTATTCAATTTAAAAGGAACTTCCATCGGGGTGTGATTATAATTCCTCAGATTAAACTCCATGTCTCCATTAAAGGTCAAAAGCCTCCTAGGTTACCTTTAATGGATCACACAAGCAAGACACAACATGTCACATAATTCTTTAGAGGTGCTGGTAGCCAGATTTTGTTTCCTTTCAACAAAGCCAGGCTGGTTGCTTTCCCGTGTTTCCTGTCATGCTAAACCAAACGGCTGCTGGCATTGGCTTCAAGACTCAAACTATTCCTTTAATTCAAGGGAACGGATACAATAAATAAATATTAGATACAACTAATGAATGAATGATCGGGGTCAAATATGTAGTGACACCCTGAGACAGCAATGAAGGGAGGGTTAAAAAAAAAAAAAAAACTAAATGTGTTATTGTATTTAGAGCACTGAATCCTCATGTTTTAGTGATGCCTCAAAAATCTCAACTCGAGCAAAACTTTGTACTTTTTAGCAAGAATAAAATCTCAAAATGTTGTCTCTTCCCTGAGCTTCAATACGGCATCATTCTGGGGCCGGAATTCCACATTTGTTGGTGTGAAAAAGTCCCGAGACGAGAGGTTATATGACTCTCCTCTACTTATCATTATTTTTCTTTTTACTTCTTGTTCCCATCCACCTCTGCTTTGCTGTGTTCTGCTCAGTCAGTTTCTCTCTGCGGCCGGCTGGAGAGGGGAAACACCAGAACAAACCAACACCAAAAGGCTCTTTGTTCGCCAACATCAAAAAAACACACTTTCCGTCTTTCCTCCCTTTGTCTGTCTACCTCCTACGTACAACCAGCCTGAGCATTAGTCTTTCCCCCGGCTCTAGTTTTCGACAATGCTTCATCTCTGTGCCCCAGCCCACACGCCAGAATACCACAGAGGGGCGCCGTGAACCTCTCCTTCTATCTGGCTCGCTCATTGTCTCCAACAGCCGCTCGCCTCTGCCTCACTCCTCTCCCCTTTATTTGTCACTTCCTCATCAGCACAATCTCCATCCTTCCCTCAATCTCCCAAAATTGGTGATCTCACCCAACACCCACATCACAGTGACTTCATCAGGCAGCAGCTGCAGTCAAGGCTGCAGAGCAGGGTGTTGGTGGAGAGGACAATTAATGCCGCCACTGTGTCTGGGACTCCAGTGAGAGACTTCCAGAAGACATCAGCCACATCAGTGCTTCATGTGGGGTTCTTAATTTCTCAAAATCAGCATCTGTGGATTCAGTATCAAATGAAGGAATGCCCACTGGTCATGAGATAAAAGTGGTGCGACCGTTCGTGAACACTATCGAGTCAGAACAAGGCCACCAAAGAACTGACAAGCAAGCACCGCTCCCCCAGCAACTATCTCAGTGCACTTCTTATCTAGAAAGATAAATGTTTTGTTTTTAGAAATAAGGCTTTACAGCATGGGACACTCAGGGTGAGGAAGTCCAGAAATGATTCAGAAAGAAATGATGTCTCTCTCCACGTTCTCATCAGATAACTGTGGATTTTCTTCTCAAGAGTAGATCACCATGACAAGAAATCCAAATAGATTGCTTCTTGAGTCTAGTTTATACCTCTAGACTTAAATGTCTGGATTACAGTAGACTGTTTGTTCACGCAGCCCCATGAGAAAGCTGCCTCATTTACAGGCTCCAGCTTGTGTTTCAGGTGGTTTACAACACTGCAGTAGCAGTGTGTGGTTTGGTTACAGAACCTCATATGTAACACAGATGACTAACATTTGAAGTTCTTTCATTTCTCTTTTTTGTGAATACCTAGCCGTTGATGCAGCAAAATAACTCTTTTTACTGCTTGGCTTAACTTAGTCATTTGAACTAACGTATTCATGAGCGTCGTTGTTGATATCTACAACAGTCGTGCAAACACACGGCTTCATAAGAGGTCTCATTTGTAAGGGCAGGAAATACAAGTTAATTGGAGCGGGGCGACACTGCCATCTGCTGGACACTTGCAGAAGTTACATTTACTGCATAATGTGAACCCTGTGTCAAACCAGATTGTTGGTAGACAAAGTGATTTGGACTCAGCCATTTTGGCAGGTGCAGGTGAAACATTTTCTGTTTTTGTTATTGCATAAAACAATTAAATGAAACACAGTTAAATGCAATAGTGAGAGTTTCTCCAAACATGACTACATCGATACTTTATCACTTTGACTTTGCTGGATTGTCTTTATTTCATGCATTCATGTTTTTTTTTCTTCTTTTTCTTTAAAAAAAATTAGGCTTCACTTTAATACAAAGAAGGTGTTTTTCTTATTTGAAAGGCAGTGACGTGCAGAAAATTTGAAATGGCGATCATAAATCCATTCAGCCTATCTCTGACAGTGCTCAGCAGCAGCAAAAGAGGTTCATCACAGGGCCAGTGTCTGTGGTTGTGTGTTCAGAGATGCTGCTGCAGCCACAGCACGGTGTTGTGGAAGCAGTCGGCCTGTGTGTCCACCCTGGACAGAGAATGGTCATCTTCTGGAAACCACAGCAACCTGGGAGAGGAAATGATAATATCCGTCCTGATGAGATTGCAGTTACTTATTTTTGACATGCTGGAAGCAGAGAGTTGACCTAAAGGCTCTGTGGCAGGGCTGTGATGTTTGCCTCCTCATCTCTGTTGTACCTGACAGGTGAACCTCTGCTCTTCAGCACTCGGTAGAGCTCCAGACCCTGGTGAGGAGACACTCGCCTGTCTCTGCCGCCCAACATCAGCAGCACCGGAGCCTTGATCTGCACACCATAACACACAAACGTTAACGCAATGTGCTTGAATTGTTTTTTTAATTAAACTCATGTAGATTCCTATTTCCATATAACCTAAAGTAATATATTTAGACACAGCAGTGCAATTTGTTTAGGAAAATTGACGCGATGACCTGTGAAAATTTAAATGTACCGGTACATGGATTTAGCACCACCTACAGGACACTCCTGGTAAGACTGTAAGAGCACACAAAGCTCTATAATCTCTCTCAAACTACTAGTATGGATTTGCATTTATTAAGTCAGGTTAGTAAAATACACAGTAGAAATGATCTCTGACTTAATAATGTGTAAATCATGTCCTATATTCTGGCCATTAGATGGTATCTAAACTGTGCTTGAATGTGTCTGACCTGAGCAGCGTGTGCGATGGGCGACTTCTGCAACATGGCAGCCAGGGTTTCAGCTGTGGGTATGTTGTCATAAGAGAACTGAAATCCTGCACTGGAGTAACGCCTGGAGATAGTGAGGGAAAAAAACAGTGTTCACAGCATGGAGTGGACTGGATGTGCTGCAGCTGGGCAAAAGCTTTGCACATCACGTGTTGGTGGACTGTCACGTGTCGGCGTGTCCCTCACCAGTCCACAATATCACTGGTTCCAAGTAACGTAGCAGCGTTAATGACAGGGTTTCTGGCTGCACACGCTTTGTAGAAGTCCGGGTACTGACCCAGCAGATGACATGACAGGAAGCCACCATGAGACCCGCCGATCACAGCCAGGCGTTTAGGGTCAAGGGTTGTGTCAGTCTGCAGCGCGGTAAGCACGGCCCGCTGGGTAAAGACGGTAAGATCCAATCATTTTCTTACATTTGCAAGGAGATGCTGAGCTGCTGATGAATTCACCCGCGTTTATTTCTCATTTTGATATCTGTTGCCAACCTAATTCTATCCAGGACTCAACGTCAGATGATGGAAGACAAACCAGTACCTGCACGTCTTTTACATCCTGACTTCCAATGTGACCAATCAGGGACAGAATGCTGTCTTGGCCAAACCCCGTGGATCCCCGGTAGTTCACTGAGCAGAGAGAGTAAGATAAAATAACATCAATGAGAATGAATATCAGAACGCATTTCTGACAAAAGATACATTATAATAGACAACAGTAAGCCTCACTGTTGTCTGATGGTACCTCAGTCACACTTTGCCACAAAAGCAGAGCAAATTCTACATTCCAGATGCATAAATGATAAGCAACCACAAAAACAATACGTCCGCCTTTCCCTGCACACAAACTGGTGCTTGTAAAGGAAAACTGTGCGTTGAGAATGTGTGCCCCTCACACATCTTTCAGACCATACGTGCACATGTTCTCAGGGCAATTTAAGTCTGATACGGTGAAGTGGAAATGACATGAGGCGTAATTTAACTCACGACCAATTTCACGGATCTTACTCTGTCTGTATTACAAGGATTTTTCTTCTCAGGTTTTGTTTCTTATTGTTAGTTTTCATAACAGATGGGGAATAAATTCACTTAATTGTGGGTGCTATAAATAACTGCAGCCGTGCATAGGAGACGTGCACCAGGATGGTTCCTCGGGCCTTGTTTGAAGTCCTTGTTCATATCACTTTAAGATGAGGACCCGTATTTAGAGTATTTGTGAGTTATTGCGTAGTTAAGCATGCTCTGCTTTAGGTTTCATAAAATTGGGGCCAAATTGGGTTAAAATTAGGTTTCAAGTAAAAACAACCTTTTGTCTTGAGTTTTGTGAGGAAATGGGCTGATGCTGGTCATGTGTAAACTGATTAATCTTCGTTGCCTCTTGTTCAAGAATGATTTTTTTGTTTGTTTGTTTTACTTCTACAGTATTGTTGTTTTTTTGTTACTTTTTTTTTTTTTTGGTTGGTGATGCATAGATGCATTTAGTTTCTTGACTGCAAATGGGATATTTCCAAATAGGATAACATGAACCAACGGTTGTGTTGCATCGACTGTGTTCTGAACATGAGCAGATTTATGCACATTGAACTTTGCTGGGCCAAAAAAATATTGTTGGATTAGACAAACACAATCGGTATCAGTCCAGAATTTCCCAATCGTTTGATTCCTACTTTTTTCATTCAGCAGTTGTTTACTTTGTGACTCCAGTACTGGAACCACCAAATGACTTCTTCACCTCAATTTCACTTTCAGTAAAGATGGGGCGGTTTGATTGATTTTGACACTGGCATATCTCTTCAAGTGGAGTCCAACTGATTCATTAGAGGAGTGGCTACAACTCTAAAGAAGAATCAGGTTACATGTGCGTATAATTTTACAATGACTGAGGTTTAGAAAAGACAACCATAAATATGCATGGCTTTAGACTAGAGACAGTTTCATGTATCTGGCCCGAGGGGTCTCCATGGTTTGATGGCAGCCTCACACTGACAGAGAGATTTCATTCCAAAATATTTCCTCAAAATTATCCAAGTAATTCTTTAATGATGCCAGTGTCTGTGTGTGTTTTGTGCAGGTTTTACAAAAACCAGGAGACAAAACATATCTTACCCATGAGCACAGCGAAGCCGAGTTTAACCAACCCTGCGGTGGTGCAGTTCCATTCAGCAGGGAACTGAGAGTGGGGGCCGCCTGAGAGAGCAACCAATGCAGAAAATATCATATATGTTTCAATAATGCACATTTTAAAATGTTCCCTTCTAAATCTAAGAAAAGAAAGAAAGAAAAAAAGCCCACAGACCATGGATGAAGACGACCAAAGGTATTCTGCTTCCACAAAGGTGTTGAGACGGTTTAACCAACACAGCCCCAAAATCTAAACCAGCTGGATGAGACAAAGACACACAGAGCTTCAGTATGAAGAACAGAGCTTAACCTCATCCTTAGAAATTAAGTACAAACTGAAAGCTCACCATACTGTTTGTTGTCCTCCTCTGGTGGAGGCGTGACATCTAGAATTTTCCAGTAGAAGTCAAAGGTCGTGGCGGGCTGCTGCAGAGTTTGCCAGGTTACGGGCTCGCCTCCCGAAGGGAGGAATCCCACCCTCTGCACACAAACACAAATGGCCAATAAAACAGAAACATTTCTCCCAATAACGTAGTTTAAAATGCATCACACTGTCTACCAATACAGTGTTTGTATATGTGCGCTGTCTGACCAGAGTGGGAGGTGCGTTTGGGCTGGAGCAGCAGACGACCATCAGGTCCCGCTGGACAGTCAGCAGCTTCCAGGAGCCAAAAACTCTGTCAGGACCAGAGAGATCTGCAGCAGAAAGACAGCGAGACA
Organism: Odontesthes bonariensis; assembly: GCF_027942865.1. Classification (NCBI taxonomy): domain Eukaryota; kingdom Metazoa; phylum Chordata; class Actinopteri; order Atheriniformes; family Atherinopsidae; genus Odontesthes; species Odontesthes bonariensis. The sequence continues at coordinate 13,887,955 of NC_134515.1, read as the reverse complement.
GAACAACAGACGGTGAGGAGGACGACAGACACAACAAAGACACATGGAAGAGGTGAAAGAGAGAAGAATCAGTCTCAGTTAAATGCTAATTCTCACAGATCAACTACATTGTGATTTGGACGTACACAATGACTCTCATGGCAGTATTTATCTGTCATCTTTGACGCTCACTGTTTTAGCCTTTCTGTAACTCTCACTTGACTTTTATTTTCAAATTTCCCCATTAAGATGTGGCACTGATTTGAAGTCTGGTGGTCTTATCATACCTTCCACTTCTCTCTTGTGCTCCTGATGAAGATAAGAAGATGTAAGAGGAGGAAGAGGAGGAGGAGGAGGAGGAAGAGGAGGAGGAAGAGGAGGGGGAGGGGGAGGAGGGAGGGGAAAATGGGACTCAGAAGCTAGGGGAGGATCTGGAAATGGAAGGAACGGAGAAGGGGGAGGTGGAAAATGTGGGGACAGGGGAGTAGGTGGAGGAAGAGGAGAGAAAGGGAAGGCCTGAGGAGGGGGAGGAGGGGGTGGAGAGGAATAAGAAGACCAAAAAGGGGAAGGAGGAGGCGGGAGCAAAGGAGAGAGTGGGGTGGGAGGAGGAGGGGGAGGGAAAAGAAGTGATGGAGATGAGGACAGAAGAGAGAAAGGAGGAGGAGGAGGAGGCAGAGGAGGAGGTGATGGAGAGGAAGGACTCTTACTATCAGAGAGGGAGGTGACTTTCTTTGATCTTCTGTCAACCATAAAGAGATTCTGAAAGAGAGACGAAAGGAGCAAATGAGTCATGGAGAGAAAAAGCAGAACTTGTTTAACTCCGACGAGGAGCCTGCAGCAAGGAAAACGTGTGTACTGGCAGTGAGCGTTTACCTTCCAGTTCCTGCAGGCGCTGCTGAACACCACTCTCTGAGCGTCTGCAGACCAGCAGCAGGGCGGCAGAGCTTCATACACACCTGCAAACTCACCTGAAACGCACAAAAAAGCTCATGCTTCATCTTTTTTAAAAGGTACTCCACAGTTTGTGATTTCTACTGATTTGAGTATCTTCAAGCGTCGTAAACAATCGTGAACTTAAACATTTCTAACAGCATCATCAACACAACACTACTAAGCTTTACAAAAAAACCACGATGAAACACAGAAGTTGTGAATAATGAGTGAGAGCCTCTGCTGATGAATAACATGAAGAAAAATGTATTCAAGAATTGAACAGTCTGAGCATCACACTGCCATCCCATCTGATACGAACACTAACCTACCAGTCTGAGGTCTGTTGACAACATCCAGCAGTGTGGAGGTCTTCCTGCTCTTCAGGTCCAACTGTGGAGGATCAACATTCAGATGTTAACAGAGGGAACGCATGTGGACAATCACAAACCCCCACACACACAAACCTACAGTACCTGCTGCAGACTGAGGCACTGGTTGTGAGGACCAAACACTTTACCCTGCAGGTAGATCAACGTGGACCCGTCCGGACTTAGCCTGGGACAGGACACTGAGAGATTGTCCCCCGACAGACATTCTGGTGTGGAGGGAGCAGGAAGTACAGTACAGGGGTCAGGTGAACAGAATGTGAAACATTAACAGAGAAACAGAGGTAATGTTCTCACCACAGTGTCCATTCAGGTCGAGTTTGAACAAAGCTGATCTGAAAGAGTTCAGAAAGGAAGAGACGTAAAATGAGGAAGCAAAGAGTGCAGGCAGGCAGTTAACAACCTAAATGTTCCTTTCCAAACTATACACACCTGCAATTAAGCTTGTGAGCAATATTTGGAATCTGACTAAAGTAGTAATACACAAATGGAAACAATTTTCATGTTTCATGTCTCTACTCTAATTACTAACGAAACTGAAACGGTTTCGCTGAGGCCAATGGTTCAAGTTCCTCTTCACTTTTGAAGAGAGGTCTGTCTCAGTCTGAGTGAGGAAACAAAAAGGCATCTCCGTCACCTGCGGTTGGAGCAGAACTTCAGTCCAAGTCTGAAGGGTTCGTGGTACCAGCCGACAAAAAACAGCGACTGACTGCCGGGAGCCCAAAGAGCCTGAGGACAAACACACATGCAAATGTTAAACTGAGCTGAATAAGAACCAGAGGCGCAACCTAAAGATAGTTCCTGTCACTATGAGTAAGAATCAAATAATTCAAAGAATCTGCACTTATCTTAACCTAAGGTTCTCTGTCCTTACCTGTCCAGGTGAGACGTCAAGCGGGACACCCTGCAGCACTCTGACTGCACCGCTATGCAAATCCACCACGCAAATCGCTGGGACGCTCCTGTTGGTCAGAGCCTCCCCCCAGTCCTCACAGTACACACTCCTGTCCTGTTTGGACACAAACACCTCTGCGTGTGGTTACCGACTCAACATGGATGCATGTTTCCGAGTTTTACGTGTCTCCACTTGGGAATGTTTGATACTTTTCTGAGTGCAGATTCCCGGTCTTGTGTTTCTGCTGATGAGTTCCTGCTCCTCTCAGCTACGTACAGCAGTTTGTTCTCACACTCCGACCACGACAGACAGCCAAACTGGGCTGGAAAGACCAACACAAACAAGTTTTACTCAAGCACAGAAACACCTAAGAATAATTGTTAAGGAAAACACAGAGGACAAGTGTGCATCCATCTGACCGTCATCATACACTCTGCCATGCATGTTCAGGGCGGTCAGGTTGAGGCATTTTCTGAGGCCATGGCAGTCCCATATCTAAACAGCAACAACCATAAACAACACACTGTTCAAGTGCTCGAACAACGACTTCAGCAGAGATGTCAGGGTCCATATTTCTTACCTCTAGGAGCTGGTGGCTGCCTGTTTCCCTGACAACGGCCCTCAGGCCCTTAATGGGAGAGAATCCACTCAATAACCTGAAAAGCAGATATCAAAACTCTTTCAAACTGCAGTCAGTTTGGTTTGAATTACACTGAACACCAGGCTGGAAAGGCTGTGGCTAAAAGCCCATTTTGTACAATGCTAGCGAGATGAGAAGTAAAACCACCCGAGGTCGAGCAGGTGATTGTTAGCTGCTGTTGAGCTGCTTTTCGTTAAAGCTCTCTGATTATAACAAATTTAAAACCGTTTAAAAAAATAAAATAATAAAATCACAGCCCAACTCACTCTCCAGACATAGGTGCACATGGTCCTGATGGGAGGGCGGTCCTGATGTTCTTGTGGTTGTTGCTATCGGCGATCAGAGTCCACTGCTGTGAGTAGCGAAGTCTGGAGCCTCGGACCAATTCACTCTGAATCCACTCTGGGTGTGGACACATTGAACAGTTTTCAAGTTGGGTTTAATAAAGAGGAGATAAATCAGCTCATTTGTTCACATGTATTAATACACATTAATACACACATCCAAAAGGGAAAATCTACAGCATGATGCAAATAGAAAACTGAATAGGCAGGTAGGCTTCAGAAAAAGGCCAGAAGTCATTATAGCAAATGAGCAACTTTCTGGTTCCTTTTTGCCACTAAAGATTACTAAAGTAATAATATTACTATTTCTACTGAAATCTCCACTGTCCCTTCTCAGATCTAATTGAATGTCCAACTATTGGAAGCAGTAGTTCAGAAAAGCAAGGCTACCCTTGTTCTTTAACCGATTCACTGTTTCTTAAATCCTGATTATGTTTCTGCTTCAGAAATCGAGTCGCGTTTTAGTGTTAATGAAATCCTTCAGCAACAAGATTCTGACCATTTAAACAGCTTTTATACCTCAGTCAGTTGTAACAAGTGTTGTTATCAGGAGGACATGAGTGTCCCTCCCTGCACTTACAATCCAGTTTAAAATCATCCGGTAACACTTGGGTTGAGTGGGCTTCCCCATGAGAAACAGATGGGTTTACTTGTAAATCTTTCTAAACCCTTAAGACAAGATCACTGGCGTCAGCGGCAGAGCATGGGCAGGTAATCAGATTCACATGCCATTACTGTGGTTCTTCACATTGGCGAGGTTTTCTATGGGATCCTTCCTCCTTTGTGATCGTCAGTCAAAAATATCAGCCGACATGGAGGCTGAGGACTTTAAGCAAACCTCAGAGTATAATAAATCATTAAGCGTGCCGTTCACTTCCTTCAGCATTTTCATACTGTGTGATGAACTTTGCAGACTCCCTGGATCCTTATCAAGACCTAGGTTTTTGGCATTCGTCTGCTTTTGATGTGTCCCGCCGGTCTCCTTCATCCACAGAGAGAACTTAACATCCAAAAGCTGCACGATCCCTGCACTGAGAACCCCTTTGATTATATCTGAGTATGGTCAATGCAGTGTAATGAAATCATAAAGTGAAAATGGCTTAAAACCCTCTCCAATTAAGCTGATGTATAAGCTCTTTGTGGCGAATTTGGAAGGTATATTGGATTTGGAAAATCCCAACATTGTAGAAAAGAGCATGTTTTTCCTGCTCCTTTTTTCCACTGTTTGGCAAATTTTATAAAGCAATTCAATTAAACCACCTAAGAAGTGACAGAAGGTAGTTTAAGATCATTTCTGTAGGTTCTGTGTTTCTATCCAAGCAGTCCATAAAGCTCCCTGCATCCCCATGAGGTGTAAATAACGCCCGTCAGCATCATCACCATCATTATTATTATTATTATCATTGGTGGGTGACATGAAACTGCCCTGCAGGGGATTGTGTTTGGGACACAGAGGTGTTAGCAGCAGTTAGCTCACCTGCCGTCACAGTGTAGATCCGGACCTCTGGGAGCTGCTCTTCACTCACATGGGCTGAAACTGGAGTAGGCAGGCCGCCGACTTCTCCGTACACCCCGATGATTTGTCCACTCTCCATCAGGGGTCTGCTACTGCACGCGCGCGCGCACACACACAGCGCACATTAGATATCAAACCGTGACCATCACAGCCGGTGCACGGCCAACCCTGGATGCACAGATTATAGCACACTCATGCATCGTGGACTGACGTTAAAGTGTTTCTTCAAAGGAGCGAATGCCGGCAGCTTCAAGTTTATTCACATCACTCTGTCAATCACTGTGTCGCCTCCTCTGGGCCTGATTCAATAGTTCACAACAATCACTTTTACTGCTGCAGCGCCTCCATGTTGAATTCATGAATGGGCGATACCACTTCGGGTCACTTTGAAGGGGTGTAATGGTGAAACTGGCCGCAAGGGGGCAGCAGAGACAGATGGTGATACGTCAAAACATGTTTGGAAGGGAAAAAAAATTTAACAGATGGGGAATAAATTCCCTTAAGGAGTTAGAACTACAAATTATACAAAGAATGCCATAGCATCCTGCTTCAAACAAAGTTTGAACATCAAAATAGTGTCTGCTTATCTCAGAATGAGCTAGGCTAATTTTGAAAGGCCTCTTCAAAATGAGTAGTAAGCTCTCAAGGTAAGGGGATCTAAAACAAGTGACTAAAGTGATGAGAAACTTTCCTGAGTCTCTTCAAGCAAAAAGAAAGCTCAAGAACAGTGGACTCTATAGCAGTGGAGATGCGTTCACTGGAGTGATGAATCACGCTTCTCCATCTGACAATCTGATGGAGGAGTCGGGGTTTGGCAGTTGCCAGGGGAACGGTTCTTGTCTGACTGCTTTGTGCCAGGTGTAAAGTTTGGTGGAGGGGGGATTATGGTGTGGGGTTGTTTTTCAAGAGCTTGGCCCCTTAATTCTGGTGAAAGGAACTCTGAATGCTTCATTATACAAAGAAATTTCATGCTCCCAACTTTGTGGAAACAGTTTGAGGATGGCCCGTTCCTGTTCCAACATGACTGCGCACCAGTGCACAAAGCAAGGTCCATAAAGACCTGGATGAGCCAGTTTGGTGTGGAAGAACTTGACTGGCCTGCACAGAGTCCTGACCTCAACCCGACAGAACGCCTTTGGGATGAATTAGAGCAGAGACTGTGAGCCAGGCTTTCTTTTCCAACATCAGCGTCTGACCTCACAAATGCGCCTCTGGAAGAATGGTCAAAACTTCAGATGAACACGCTCCTAAACCTTGTGGAAAGCTTGCCCAGAAGAGTTGAAGCCGTTATAGCTGCAAAGGGTGGGCCGACGTCATATTAAACCCTGTGGAATAAGAACGGGATGTCACATAAATTCATGTGGGTGTGTAAGGCAGATGAGCGAATACTTTTGTCAAAATAGTATGTTCTTGTATGTTACACACTAGAACAACCTCCATCACTGTTCCATTCAATCCTAAATATTTTTCCAGACCAGTAACTCGATCTCTTTCCAGAACGAACCTTTTGGAGTCATTAAAAACAGGCAAAGTGTTCAAGAACTCTTTATTTAATTTGATCCACCTTTTGTCCATGTGCCCAAGCACCACTTGTACTGATAAAAGAAAGCTTGGTGAAGCTTAACTGTGATCCAGTAAAAAACTGCGCTTGCTTCTTAATCCTTCACAAAATTACTGAAACTTCTCGTTGTTGTTTTTTAGTTTTTTTTTTTTAGAACATGATCAAAATGGCTAAAATCGTACAAATTAATATTAAATGCCAACCCGACCATCAGTAAAACAGCATCACCAAACCCCTCTGATCAGCAGCCCTGATCAGTAGCTGTCTTATAAACTTCTCTGTGGAGGAAAAGTCATGTAACATTTCCATTAATCCCTATATTCAGTATATCTTCAATACATACATGAATAGACTGTTTGACCCACCATCCTGCATCAAAAATACATGCACTGCGGAACACTTTGTCATCTTTCCCCCCATCATTGCATCTGTAAACAGTTCTTAACATTAAGTTTCTTAAAAACCACATATTACAGTTCTCATAATAAATTAGAAAGTAAAATACAATTATTTCCCAGAAATGGTGAAAATAAAAATTTGCTTTCCAAAGTTATGAATACAAAGATGACAATATTAACTCTTTGATTCCTTTTTTAAAATCAGGCATCATCTTGTTTCAATGTTGAAGTGTTTCATTTTATGGTTAAATTAATCTTAAATAAAACACTCGCACACAAACACCACACACATTTCCCGTAAGGTTGCATTGTTTGTAAAGTCTGTCTCTCGTTTGGCAGCTGAAGTCGCCACTCTGGGTGTACAGACGCAGGACGACTGAGGGAATAAACGAGGAGTTTCTACAAGATTTTCTGAATCTGATTCTTAAACACAGCGCTTCAGACTTTAACCGAACCCTGCTGCATCCAGGGAAAACAAAAACATCAGAAATTGGAAATAAAGTATTCTGAAATGACCCGTCGAAAGGCAGTTTGAGCTGAGTATCCTAAAATTATACCCATCAGCACCGAGGAAGGATACATAGATTAAAAATGTACCATACTGATTCTTTGTAGTGACATTTAATCCTTAACATTCACTGATGAAAATGAATCATTTATCTTGAAATATGGAGAGTTCAGTTGCATTGAAAAGACCCTTTTGTTGAGTCTGTGTGTTTCCAACAGGTGAAGAGTCCAAGGCGTCATGTATCCGTGTCAGTACAGCCCAAGGACGTGTTCGCCGTCTCCATTCACTCCGCCTTTCCTTCTCTCACATGACGTCAGCGCGTTTGTCCCTGACTTTGTTCCTCTGTTTAGTTCTGGCTTTGAAGGCAGCTGAGTTGAAAAGATGCTGCACAAAAACGGATGAAACAGAATGAGTCAGACATGTATTTCTGTCAGGCTGGAATCACACAGAACTTTTGGCTTAAAAGTGACGGTTAAACGAGGACGCAGAGTGAAGAGTGAAATACGGAAACATCCAAAGCGAGGTCACCTTCTCAAAGCGTGAAATCTTGTTTCCCTTGACGGAAGCATCCAGGATGAGGGGCGGTCCAAGGCCAAAGATGTCTCGCAGCAGCTGGTTGAACTGCACCAAACAAACAACAACATGTGCAGATATAACTCAATGTCAGACATTTTGGGGGCTCATATAAGCCTGTCCAAAAACAGACTTTCCTTTTACCACAATTTATGACATTTTTGCTACCTCTGAAATACCACAAGCCTCATTTCAGGGTATTTGTGCACTATTGCTCAGATTCTTTGTGTATACGTAAGCTAACAGAAAAGCAGTTTATACCCACACAAAAGTAGAAATCTGTCGAATGACAGACACTAAAATCACATTTGGCATAGCAGTGCGCTTCTGAAGTAGTCTGAGCAGGTTTTTATTTAAAGCAGACACGACTAACGAGATGTGACGATGCTGAACAGTTATAGCCGAGACCCGCCTGCAGAGCCTGAAGCTGTGTGAAAACTGGCACTTCCGTCTACGATCAAGCTTTTTGTTAGCGTGTGAGAGCTCGCTCACATCTACTTAGTTTGAGAAAACTGCAGGTTTTTTGATTAACCTGTAGATGATGTCTGACTCCAGATTCGAAGATTTCCTTGAACGCATCGTAGATTCGTCTCCTCGTCCAGCTGTCGATGTAAACACTCTCCACTCCAAACCTGATCCTCTCCTCAGAGAAATCCTCGTTCTGTGGGAGACAATGAGGATGTCAAAAACTCAAGAGGCATAAAAGACATTAACTCTTTCGGTGCCATTGACGTCTATAGACGTCAATTTAAAAAAAAAAAAAACGCTGACTGCCAAAGACGTCTATAGACGTCAATTGCGTTTTTTAACGGAGCGGGCTGGGGGACAATCTAGCGGAGTTCGTCACTAAATCTTAGGCTTGTAAACACTTAACAGAGAATATACTGGCAAAATTACCCGCTAGGTGGCAGCAGTGCCACTTTGACCCAAAAAAAAAAAATGGAGAAAACACGCTTTTTCTTTTTTTGTGCAAACAGCTGTTTTTGGTGAAACCAACCTATGTTCTACTGTCTATTACTAAAGGACTGAAAATGGTAGAAACAAACTTTTTTTCCTGATGAAAGAAGAGAGTCTATTTTTTCTTTTGGTAATTTCGGTGTGTACATAGTCATAAGACACACTTTTCTGTGGGTCTTGGAAAATCGGTCAAAATACTGTAAAACACTTGGCAGTATGGGTGTCTCTGAACTGAAAATGGCTGGCAGCCAATGAGTTAAAAGTTATGAGTTGTCTTTAAAGCGGGGCTGTACATAGTGCTACTGAGTGGTCAGTGTCTTACCTGCAACAGACTCTCAGTTTGGAGAATCAGATGGTTTCCTGATGGGTAAGCTACAGCTATAAACTACTCAGAAGGGGGTCGATGATAAAAGCTAATGTTTCTACCATAAAGTAACTCAAACTTCAGATTTATTAGCTGGAGCTTTATTGTGGATTTTCACACCCAGTCACTTCTTCACCAGACAGTTGTTTACTCTGTCACAGCTCTTTCTGAACCACAGCATGTCTGTGTAGCAAAGCTGTTTGGGTCTGTGCGCCGCGGGCTGCGTTTCGCAGACCCAGACCGTCTGAACGTTGGATGCAGAAGTGTCAAAAAGCCCAACAGTGTGTTCCCTCCAACAGCTATTCAATTTTTGAGATGCGAGTTGTTTTAGATGGCTAAAAATGAACCACTTCTGAGCAGACTTCTCAGTTTTGGAAGTCTCCAAACTGAGAGAGAAGACACAGACTATACACAAGTACTGAGCACAGCAACACTTAGAAAAGAAAAAAAAAAAAAGGATAATGATTTAAAGGAAAGACTCACATACCTAAGAAACTCAGAAAAAAAATGCATGGAATAGTTACCTCTATGTAATGTAGCACCTCTCTGAAGATGGAACGTTGTTTCCTTCTGTCGTTTTTGGCTCTATGCTTGTTGCCGTCTGTGGCTAAACTCTTCAGACTTTCACACAGACTTAAGCTGTCCTCAACTTCAAACTCCTACACACACACACACACGTGACAAAGCATTACTACACAAACACGACAATAAAAAAACTGTCATTTAAAACCGACCGTGTACAATATTAGACCTGCTGCACTGGCTTCCACAGTATCTGTTATCTATTTGTGTCAGTATGCTGTGTGCCTGCAACCCAGTGAATACAGCTGTTAACGTTGGTGTGTGAGTGTGCTTACCTCATCTATATCTCGTCCCAGCTCCACCAGCAGGGCGATCGTCTCTCCCACAGCTATTCTGTAGTTAACGTCACTGCTCTGAAGACAAGCTTGCAGCTTAGGGAGGTGACTACAGGGAGGGCATGAATAACTGTTAGCGGCACTATTACTCACAACTGATGACATTTTACTAAACATTACTGTTTGTTACATTACATCAAAAGGTCACATCCGCACAACTTGTCAGAAACCGTTAACTGATTCGAATAAACGCTATTAAACCAAATGGCGAGCTTAAAGGGACATTATGTAATTTCTTCCCCCATCTAGTGGTGCAATTTTATTTTGCAAAGTCGAATGAATTTGCTCACTAGCGCCTCACGTTTTCAAATGTGCGCTGCAACTTCTTGAACTACAGCAAGCGGAATGTGTCAAGATTCAAGAAGCTATAGCTTCAGACTCAAGGTCCATACAAACAAAAAGAAATCAAGACACACAGTACAAAGGATTACATAACACACATACAACAACACTATAAATACAGATGGCAGATAACATGTCAGATAACATAAGTTGACATTGCCTTTGGTGTGCAAGCAATGCAATTAGTCATATTCTGGGAGTTACCGGAAGTGACGTCGACGCAGCGTTAGCATTAGCAGCGTTAGCAATAGGAGCATTAGCAGCGGTAAATAAACTCCCGGTAAACTTACAAACTTTCTAATGCCTCCTTTTGTGAGTTAAGAGCCAATGTGTACTACGGCAGAAGTTTGGTAACAATCAATGCATTATTGGTGGGATAATTTACGAGATAAAATCTATTTAGCATTTTTTTTTTTTTTTAAACTTTATTAGTAAATCAACAAAATAACAGTTTACAAATGTGAGCATAACGCCAAAAAGAAGATAGCCAGGGGGAGCATAGAATAATAATAAAAAGAAGATGACCTTCATGATGCACTTACAAAAATAAAGCTAATGAACACAAAGACATATGTGCCAAGGAATAAAATCTATTTAGCATTAGCGGCTGTAATAAGCCATTTGGCGGAAATGACGTCATTGGCCTGGTGGGGAAATCGCGATTCGAAGTGCTTCATGTCCCTCTCGGCACTTCGTCGTTTTTCATAGACCGGAAGGACATGGCAGCCTCCATAGAGCTTACCTGCTCTATGTAGATACAGACAAGTTATTCTTCACTCAGGAGGATAAGTGAGATTTTTGACAGAGATCATTTTACACCAATGAGGACTAACTTATGAATGAATATGTTGATTTGAGCTAATAAATGACTTAATTTATTACATAGTGTCCCTTTAAACTGATTTCAAAAGTTGGAACTCACTCACTAGCAGACTCTGGTGGCCATAACAGGTAATACCGTACACACAGTTGAGCATCCAACAGAAAAAGGAAGCCAATTTCAGCTTCAACCGTCTAGTAATGTGTGCATTACATTTAGCTGTTGTTGCATTTGGTTAACAACATATCATCATCAACTGCGCCACTTCAGATACAACAAAACTAGTGACATGAATTGAAGTCCAATTAAATTCATGAACATTGTGTTTGTAACACTCACAAGTCCAGCAGCACCGTCAGTCTGGAAGGGGGGCAGAGGGTGACCAGCAGTGACCAGGCCTGCAGGGCTGCGCTGTACAGACCTGGAATACCAGGTTTGGGTGTCGGCAGCGTTCCCTCTTTGTTGGGGTAGGAAGACATGAAGACGTTCTCCAGAAGAGCCAATGACTTGATCAAGTCCTGTGATGTAAAGGGTTCAGAGAGAGAAAAATGTAATGAATGCAAAACAACACCATATCACATTTAAAATCTCACATCCCAACATATACAGAAGAAAGAAATAAATCCAAATTTTGGTTTTGCCTTCATGATTTTACCAGCCTGATATGCTGTTCTAAGAATTAACAAGGAGTTGGAAATTCATCTCACCTCTCCTTCTTCAGCAGTTGAGACGTAAGAGCACATCCCCAAAGTCCGAGCACACTTGTGGAGAAAATGGAGACAAAGAAGCAGTCAAATTACCGAATGTATATTAAAACAACGACAGCAGAACCAGTTTGTTTTTCCACACACAGTCTTATACGACTCAAGACTTCAGTTGCGTCTGGCAACCCATTCACATATTCATTCCTTTGTGTGTCTTTTTCTATCTTTAAAATGTACAGACCTTATTTCAGTGTAGAGGTGCACTGATTTACACTAACACACAAACTAAACTGAAGATTCGGCTCAGTGGAGCAGAGACCAAAAGGGTTGTGGTTCATGTCATACAGTTGGAGTCGTCATGAAGAGTCAGATAAACACGGTCGGCTGTTTTTATGCCCGTTTTTCGTTATTAAACAGCTGAAGTGGACAAAGACTCCTTTTAAAACTCAAAACCACAACCATAGAAGTGTCGTATTTTTAAAATTGAATTTAAAAAAAAATAAAGAGATGGTTTGTGTGATGACTCACACTCTGGCGAGCTGCTATAGTGGCACTGTTGTCAATCAGGATGGTAGTGAGGATAGGTCGCAGCATCTTTAAGCCCTCCTCTGCCTCGTCTCCGCCTCCCAGCTGGATGCAGAGCAGAGCGAAGACTGTGGCTGCCGCTGCCTGCTCCTCCCCACTGCCTGGACACATGAAAGCAACAGAAGAGGCAACGCTAGTTAGAATTCATCTTTAACTCGCTCTTGCTGGCAGTCCTTCTGTCTCACCCTAAGAAAGATGTTTTCCTGAGGTAAATGTCCATCTTTAAGTATGAATGACTGTATACAGGTGCTGGTCAACGAATTAGAATAATTTGAAATAGTGCAATCATTAAATTCTTTGAATGCATTTTTTGTGCAGAAAGCAAATCAGGTGTTCACCGCACCTGTCCTACTCGTTAGACTAATCACAGAACTCGTTACCTGTAAAAAATTTGCTCAGCTGATCTTTCCAAAAGGCCCATTTAGGCCATTTAACTGTGACACTGTTGTTTTATTGAATTAGAATAATGGAGAAACCGTTTCATTGAATTAGAATAATTTTTATTATAATTAGAATCATCACTTTCTCAGTATTTTGTGGCTGCCCCCTTGGCTTGTATGACTGCCTGAAGTCTCCGCGGCATCGATTTGACCAGCTTGTCGCAAGTTTCCGCACTCACAGCTTCCCAGGCAGTGGCGATGTTCTGCTTCAGTTGGTCCAGCGTAGTAGGCTTTCTGTCGCGAATTTTCCGCTTGACGATGGCCCAAAGGTTTTCAATGACATTGAGGTCAGGCGAGTTGGCCGGCCATGCCAAAACTTCAAGCTGTTTTTTAGTGAACCAATCTTTGGTCGACTTTGCCGCATGAGCCGGTGCAAGATCCTGTTGAAATATGAAGTCTTCTTCGCCGAACTGTTCCTCAACAGTCGGAATCAGGAACGTTTCCAGAACATCTTGATATACGGCAGCATTGACAGTCTTCTTGAGGAAGCAGAGTTTCCCTACAGTACAACCACGAGTGCGTGAAAAGATCCGTCAAGTTTCCCCAGAGCGTTATGGTCTGGGGATGCATGTCCGCTCGAGGTGTAGGGAAACTCTGCTTCCTCAAGAAGACTGTCAATGCTGCCGTATATCAAGATGTTCTGGAAACGTTCCTGATTCCGACTGTTGAGGAACAGTTCGGCGAAGAAGACTTCATATTTCAACAGGATCTTGCACCGGCTCATGCGGCAAAGTCGACCAAAGATTGGTTCACTAAAAAACAGCTTGAAGTTTTGGCATGGCCGGCCAACTCGCCTGACCTCAATGTCATTGAAAACCTTTGGGCCATCGTCAAGCGGAAAATTCGCGACAGAAAGCCTACTACGCTGGACCAACTGAAGCAGAACATCGCCACTGCCTGGGAAGCTGTGAGTGCGGAAACTTGCGACAAGCTGGTCAAATCGATGCCGCGGAGACTTCAGGCAGTCATACAAGCCAAGGGGGCAGCCACAAAATACTGAGAAAGTGATGATTCTAATTATAATAAAAATTATTCTAATTCAATGAAACGGTTTCTCCATTATTCTAATTCAATAAAACAACAGTGTCACAGTTAAATGGCCTAAATGGGCCTTTTGGAAAGATCAGCTGAGCAAATTTTTTACAGGTAACGAGTTCTGTGATTAGTCTAACGAGTAGGACAGGTGCGGTGAACACCTGATTTGCTTTCTGCACAAAAAATGCATTCAAAGAATTTAATGATTGCACTATTTCAAATTATTCTAATTCGTTGACCAGCACCTGTAGTGTAAAAGTAAAAGTACCTTTTTTAAGACTCCTTTCCAGACAGTCGCTCACAGTGAGGCGTCTTTCTGTCAGGAAGTCATACAGCACTCTGGAGGAGAAGGCCAGCCGCAGTGACTCGAGGGCTGCGAGACGCGTCTTCGCACTGAGGGACACGATAACAGGGAAATGAAAGTTTAAGGTGACCGTCGAGGGGCACGTGCACCACGTCTGCATTTGTCTTCCTTTTTTGTCTTGTATGTTTTTTGTTTTTCTTCCTGTAATTGATGAGAGTAAACGTTCACATAACCATTACCTCTTATCCATCAGGTTGTCTATACACTGTTTGAGTTTGTCTTCCGTTTCCTCCTGGGCAGTCTGCTCATCCACCTGCTCACTCCCTGTGTTGGACCACACACACACAATCGACATCTTGATTGCGATGACAGACGTATAATTTCACGTCATGCTAGACTACCTGTCACTTTACAAAAAAAGCTGTGTATGGGAATGAATTTTTAAATCGACTGAAAAAAAAACAACTGCTAACCTGATAACTGCACCGATAAATTAGAGGATACAAGTTTTCAAAGCGTTCTTACTTTTATTGGACCAGAATATGAAGCAACTAACATCTTTTTTTTTTAATCAATCAAGAAAAAAATTCATTAATTGTGACCCTTTTCCAGCCAACTTGTACCCGTTAAAGGCATTATATAGCATCAGTAGCCCTGTACAAACCTGCCCCGTCCTCCAGCACGGAGGCGCTTTCGCTGGCGCTGCTGCAGTGGCTCAGAACATCAGACGTCAGCTCATCATCGCTGGCCGGAGACTCTGCCTTCATCCCATTTTTAACTAAAAAAAAAATAAATAATAGATTTAAGTTCCACACAAAGAAGGAGGAGGTTATATAAATGGACTGAAAACTTAATTAGAGTTTGGGCTAAAGCATGAACTCTTGACTGTAAAGGACAGCAACTGCGTTTGAATTATTCCTGAATCAGGTACAAACACAAGTCCAACTGCCATTTTAACCACCAGTCATAAGTATCTCTGCAAGAATTTGTCACTGCAGTTTTCAGGTGAAAGGTGACTCTTCTCTGAGATGGCCGGAAAGGTGAGAACCAACTAGGTCACGACCAGCAGAGGCCATGTAAAAGGACAATAAAAGTCTGTGAGGTGAGGAAAGAATGGGAAATACTTGGTCAAAAAAATAATAATTCTAAAATACTGAAGAAGTTGTGAAGTGAAGCCTTTTAACTATTTTACACGATTGTATGTAATTGGTTAATGTTAAAGGGGGAAAAAAAAGTCTGATTTAGTTTTAAGAGGACTATTCCCACTCTGTGATATTAGCAGCAGCCAAGCAGTGAGTCATGGTGTGTTAAGGAAGCAAACTGTCGGCTTCTTCTACTCATCTGCGTTTTTGGGTAACTGTACACCAACAGACACACACTCACACCCATGTAAAGATAAATGAGTCAGAGTCAACATAAGAATTTCAGGTCAGTTACTATATCTTTCAGTTTTTGTCTCCTCCTGTGCGTACGGCTGCTCACTGAAAACAAGCAAATACTTTTACACATTTTCTCGAGGTTGATTATCAGGTCATAATTACAGGAAACGCCTGGTAATAAAAAGGATTTTCCATTAGGTAATGCTCCATTGTCATTTATAGTTTTATTAGCACCAGGTGTTCTGTTTCAGCACTGCTCTGCCATGTGTGTTTGAGAAGGGGTAAGCTAAGCTAGCCCTAAGCTAAGCTAGCCCTCAGGTTCCTGCTGGCTCAGGACTTTCTACTGTTGGTGGGATTACTGAAGACTGGAGTGGCCATTCATTTGTTCATTCATTCAGTGTGTACACTCCAGAATCGTCAGACCGTGCGCATGCGCTTGTGTCCAGGTCAACAAGTGCAGCTGATGTGATCCTCGGGTCACTCACGGTGCAACTGTCCAAAGTGGCAAAACAAAGTAAAGCTTGTGGTATGATTCGTAAATCATAAAGGTGGCTGTTTTTGGGGGTGGAAATGTGTCAAATTAGGAGCTTCAAGTTATTTGTTCTGCTAATACATACAAGCATGCCCACGTAGATAAGAAAAAAAAAAAATGGTACCAGCAGTGTGGAAGCGTTAATCTGAAAGATCTCGTACAGTACAGGAAGACATCAAATATTTTAACTTCCTGGTAGAACTTCTTCGGGGTTCATAGAACTCTGTTTATAGGGTCTCCTTTTAAGTTCACACGACTTTGGACCGCCCTTACCACAGGGAAGGTACTGTCACACACAACACAAGAACCAGGAGAGACTTCAGTCAAGAAGGAACTGTTCCAGATGACGTAAATGAAAGTTAACTGGTGGAACTGGGGAGTTCCCCAGCAGGCACTTGCTGAGTCCTGAGAACAGTTTCTGGTACAAAAGCCTCCCAAGTAGCCTTCTACTGTACATCTAAATAATCCCATTATTTCAATTTTAGTTTTGCCGATCTGTGTCTGCCATCAAGTAAATCCAATCGAACAGACTTTTTTAACCGAGCGGCCTGTGGGATCTGCCTTGCTCACAAACCCTCTGCTAGCAGCAGAGCAAACGCACTCATGGATGGTATCAGTGAGCAATTTCCCAGTTATCATCGTTGAACTCCTGGCCACGACACAGGTTACACGTTGGCAGCCCCACACACACGCACAAACAACTACACACCTTCCCACACAGGCCTACCCACACAGCTCAGTTATGTGAAGTGTGAGCTCCCTGCCACGACTCACATGACATCTCCACTTCACTACTTTATGCCTACATGGCAATCACTCTCAGCTCCAGCGGTCAGGCAGCGTCTGGGGAGCAGGCTCTGCTGACAGATAAACCAGTGCTCAGCGAGAGCTTGTTTGAATCCCCAGACACAGTTATGTGGTACAAGATATTGATTTAATACACAACACTCAAAAGACTTGGACTTTATGGAATAACACCTTTATAGTTGGAGAACTCAAGTTCTCACTATTGTCATTTGTTCTGGCTCCTGTCCTCTGGCGAAACAGATCACTTTCAAGACAAAGGCCATGTTGTGAACTCAGATAAATACAAATAAAAAGGTCACTCTGAGACAAAGAGCGTCTCCCATTTGTTTCCCGTTTCAGCACATGCAACACCGCACATGAACAAACAGCTCGTTCCCAGGTCCTGTGTCCCACTGACCAGAGCAGAGGTGAGCCTGCAGCAGGGCAGCAAGACCTCACCTCACCAAAGAATTATGTTCACTGATGTGGGAGGTTCCGATGTGGTCAAACCTCCTTTTTAGCTCTGATGAGACTTTTAAAAAGCCTTTGTTCACAGCATGAAGGCGGGGCGTTAACTCGCAGCGTTAGGATGTGACATGCATAAAGAAATGAGTTACAATAAAGAGGTTTCGGTGCAGGGACTGTGGTGATATCAGTCAGATATCAAAACGTATCAAAGCCAGCAGCAGGTAATGAACGAGGGGCAAAGAGCAGCGCATCTGGCAAAAAAACACACACGGTGACTGTAGCATGTAGGTGGCTGCTGGGTTTACAGCATGCTCTGTAAACGAGGTTCACGAGCTTCTGGACAATGTTTGAGCTGGACGGGGAAGCTGGGGTCAAGGATCAGGAGTTACCTTTCAGCGACGCTTTAGCTGACAGCTGCAGTTGAAGGACCTCCTGACGGAGTGAGCCTGCAGATGACGGACGGGCGGAGGGAGGGATGAATGGACGTTTGAAATACAGAGTGTGAACGTGGAGAAAAGGCGGTGGATGTTCGAATGAATAAAGAAAAGGTGAAATGCAGGGATGGCCATATTGGAGAGGAAAACATCACAAGTGAGCTACATGTCCCATTCATTACATTTCTGAAACAATACTGAACTCCTCTGAAGATATATTCAGAATAATACCGAGAGCTTAAAAAAAAACACACAGCACCAGACACATTTCTCTGTGTTTATACTCTTTGGAGGTAGTCCGTATTACATAAAGTGTGCATGCATGTGGCACATGTTCCTTCCAAGCATTAGCACGCCATAAAATTTGTGGGTGCGGTAACCTGCATACAAGTGGTCTGCATCATTATTGCACACCGTGCAGCGGTGTATAAATGAACTGGATGACCCCGATGCATTTATATGCATGTGGTTTTCCCCTTCACTACAGTGACCCCCTCTACTGTACATGTTTTAGGTGGCATGGCACTGCTGCTAAAAATAGCCCGCAGTTAACCTTAAACCTACATATGTAGCTTCAGCATACTAGACTCCACAATATTAATAGGAATCTTTAGATGAGCAGAAAACCGCACCAAGCTTTCTTTGACAGCTCCACACTGGTTCAACGTGTTGTAAAGCCCAATAAAAGGTGTAGCATAAGACCAAATTATGTGACCAAAACAGGACTTTCAGCTTCACTGAGAGAGAAACGGTTTCACAGTTTGACTCATGCTTTCTTAACAAAGGAGTCATCACAAATGCTTCTTGATTGTGGCATTTGTGGTCAAAACGTGGTAATAGCTGAAAAGAATGTTTATATATTACAGAAACACTCACAGCTTTTTGAAGCTATAATAACCTGAAACTTCATCAAGTAAAGCACTGAGGAACTTTTCCAACTTATTCTTAACTATCTAAGTCCGACAGGCCAAAAATCGGATGTAAATCTTATGGAAAAACTATGACATCACCACGTGAGAAAACTCGCATGCAGTGGCTGAAAATCCTTATCAGGTCAAAGAATTTGATGGTACACCTCGATGGTTTTAATTGTGACATAAACACGTGAAGAATGTACTGCTAAGCAGTAGCACGAATTATAAAACATACAGTTGTGGCTATAAAAAAAAGCAGACTGCATGGAAATGTAATTGTTTAAGTCGGAGGCGCAACAGGCTGTTGTAGCCATATGGATACTCAAAGTGCTACTGCTATCTGGCTTACAGGTGTAGCAATCGAGCTGTTCAGCCCGTATTCACATTGTCATATTTGTTAAACATTCCTTCTGGTTTATTTCCCAGAGGCTCAATGAGACGTTGGCATGGCCGCTCCTGCTACTTACCCGGCTTACTGGAGCCACGTTTCCCTTTTTTACTCCGCGGCATGTCGAGTGGCGCTCGGCTCCTCCAGGTAACAACAAAGCTAGCTGAAGTAGCAGACGCCGTTAGCCTGTTTAAAGTCCGCTCCGGACTGATTTGAAAGCAACAGACGACAGCCAAATGGTCCCCGTGGTTTAGCACGTAAGATGTGTTCAAATATATTCAAAGGTTTCTTCCTTTCACACTTGTCTTGACACTTTAGTTATCGTTGGTTGTCGTTAGCGTCCGTTATTGACACGCCAACAACCACGTTTCGCAACTCTCCGCTGTTCAGTCCCGGAATAAAGAGTTGTTTGGTGGTTTTGGTCGCTCTCTTCAGCGGTTTTCTCTAAGTATTATCTATGATTGTATTCGGGTAATCTATACCTAACACCAGGTTGAGATGGTAAATAGTTTTCAAAGTGTTTAGGACGGAGTTTTGAACACGCTACGGTCGCCAAGTCCACCATCTTCCCCTCAGTAACTACGGAACAGACCGGCAGGCAGGGTTGCCAGGTTAGCAACGTTGACATCCCCCATTTCCGGTTATGCCTATTAAATGTCAATTAAACTTTTTTTATTTCCACACCTCAACTTTTATGGCCAATTTGCTGCCTGTTATTTTTTTCTAATTATAAAAATAAAATTCTCAGAAAGTAGTAAAGATATCCAGCTTAAGTTGCCATAACACAATTGTACAAGTACAGTACATTTTTACAATTTACCATCATGCATTTTACTCCATAATTAACCTTTGCGAGCATCTGGCCACATGTGGTTAATGTGGCAGACATAGCCACTAAAGATGTCTCCAGATTAAATTCTAAACTGGTTTACACAGGTGTGAACTTGTGATCAAGAATCAAGAGAATCAAGAATCTTTATTGTCACTATGCAGGCATAATGAAATTTAGTTCAGGAGCTCTTGGCTTTGGATACACAAAAGATATAAGGCACACAGTATAAAGATATCTAAATAATATACAAAAGAATAAAAATAGTAGAAGTTAAAGTAAAAAGTTACAGTGCAATCCGATTGTTGTATGACTGTGATTGTGATGTAAACGTTTGAAGTTTTAGCAATAAAAAATGGTGAAATCGCCAAAACATGTTGATTTGGTGGCTCAGATAAAACTGAATCTAGAAGGCCGGACTCCACATAAATACTTAAACACCAAACCGTGTATTTTAAATGTTTTATTTACAGTAGATTGAATGACAACAGTTAAACAGAAGCACAATGACCCAAATTATCAAAATTAACCAATCCATGAAGACAGTTTTTTTTTTTTGTTTTTTTTTCTTTTCTTTTCAGTGTCTCTGCTTCCAAATTAATTCCAAATCCAAGAATCAGTATGTTTTGTTCACCAAAACATCTGCCGAGAAAAACCTCAAAACAAATATTTAAAAAAATAATAATAATTTCAAGAAAATATGTAAAATTGAGACAAATCTATGAAAACACTTTATTGCAGACCCCTCGAGAAAACCTGTGTCGGGCCTATTTACTAAATCGACAAAGCACAGGAATGTGAAGAAGAATTTCTTAAATTTGGCACACTTATATCATCTTGTTTTCACAAGTCTCCATTTCAGTGGAAAACTAGCAGGTGAAAGGCAAATCAAAAGCAAATAACCTTTATTAATGAGAACATATTTTCCAACCTAACATATATGTCATTTTAAAAGTTTACCTAAACATTGAGCTCGACATGAAGGTTATATTTCAGGTAGTATCGAACCATCAAGGTAAAAATCAGTAGTATTTTTCTCTCTATAAATATATATTCCGAAGTTACAATTTATTAGTACCCACAAAGCTACAAAAGCATATCACAAAACATTTTCAAGACTGTAATTGTACCAAATATAGATAAGATTTTACAAAACACTAATGAACTGTTTATATGAAGTTAAAGACCATTTCAAAAGACTGAACCAAGAATGAACGTGTGTTTTGTGTTAGTAATGATGCTGAAAAACAGATATTTTCAGGAGGAGGGTGAACACGCGGACCCCGTTGTACCTTTTAAACTGTTTACAACACTAATGTAAATGGAAAGTTGGTTCAGTTGCAACAAGTGCAGGTACAAGATGATCTGACATCCATAGAGGCGTTTGGAATTTTTATGTTTTGGTCAAGCGGGGACAAATTAATACTGCATCAATGAAAAAGTGAATCAATTATTGGTGTTTGAGGGACATAAACACAGCTAAACTTTTGTTCTTCTACCTTGAAGTTTGTTCAGTTTAACTTGCAAACTTCTAAACTAGAAAAAGACCAAAGAAAACTTGGTGAACCAGATAACTTCATCCTGCGGTCACACATAGTCTCAGAATCAACAATGCTGCTTTTAATTGGCTCTCCAGACGTCTCACCGGTAACCTGCTTAAGATTCACAACATCGTTCCACAGGTGAAACCATGTTAATGCATAATGCATCTCTTTAACTCATTCAGAACACTGACTGACTGTATATACAGTGACAACCTTCATTTTAAAAATGTCCTGCACAGAGTATTTATACTGGATGCAACGTCCTGTTCTGTTTAGTCTCCCAACCATGTTTTATTATTTTGGATCATTTCTTCCCCTGAACCTCCCCTCACTAGTGAGTATTTGTTAATCAGATATCAATCTTGCACTACTGGAGTCAAACAACTCTGGTAAATAGAAGGCAGAGTGGAGAAATGTTCCACTGTAAAGTGTACCAGTGTGTGTGTGTGTCTCCTATCCAGTGTAATAGTTTGTGGGGACGAAGGGCATCTTGCTGACGGTTGCCGGCACTGCTTTCTTCCTAACTTCGACCTGGATGGCTGTTCCGTTTTTGGCGAATGCTGCATCTACGTAACCCATGGCAACGTTCTTTTTCAGGCAGGGAGAGGGGCAGCCGCTGGTCACCTCACCTAAAAAAAAAAACAACAACAAAAAAAGAATTACTCTTTCCAAATAAATCTCTGGCAGAAACCTTTCTGCCAACAGTTTCAGAGAAAATATCTAAAAACAGATGAAATAAACATGCTTTGGTGGATACCAGTGGTTCTATTCTGTGATTACGTATCAACCTTAGAAACCTGTTCATTCATCAAATTCATCAGGAGGCAAATGCTTGGATTAATTCAATATGGCTTATGCAAGAATACAACATACATGCAATTTTCATCATATTTATCATGTGATGTTAATTTTGATCTCAAACCGATGGAAACATTTCTAATCACAGTTTACATTTTGCACTTTCGAATGTGATGGATTTCAAATGTCTGAATTTGGCGTCCCCTAGTGGTCATATATTTAAAGACAAAAGGGAACACAACCAGAAAAAGCGATGGAAAATATTCGTACATTTAAGTCTCCTATTATATCCACGTTTGATTACTTTTCTGGACCCAATCATGACTTGACTTAAATAGAGAGAAACTACAGGTCTCTCATGTCTCAGACTGTTTACTTCCTGACCTATAACCTGTCCATCAGGGCCGAGGATGGGTGTGTGCTGTCTGACCGGAGGGCCGGTGGACACCAGACCGACTCTCTTCCTGGATGTCTTGGCTTTGATCTGAGGTACGATGACATCAGCGCCAGGGAAATCTTTGGTCTGACGCCTGCGCTTTCCTGCGAGGGAGAAGTCAAAACAATGGAGCCGACAGTCTGCCAGACTGAATTGAAGTCAAGATGTGCACAGAAGCATGAGAAAAACCTATGTCTACGTTTAAGGTTTTATTTCAACAGAATTATTATGCAAAATTCTGTAACATTTGGCTTAAAACTGTATTTGCCACAGAGAAGCGAACAAAACCTCACCGATCGTCCAAACAAGGGTGGCCTCCACAGGTGTGGTGGTCTCATCTATGTCATTGCCATAGAGACAAAGCCCCGCCTCCAGCCGAAGACTGTCCCTTGCTCCCAGACCGCACAGCTTCACTTCACTGTTTTTTAGCAGCTTCTGTGTCAGCTCAACCACTTTGGACCGAGGAACAGATATCTGGGACACAGAAGCAGAGTCTGTGAGAAGGAAGTATTTTCTGAGGCAGGCGTCAAAGGGTTCACCAACACTTTAAAATCAAACATCAAACAGTTCTGAGAAAGTCAAAGGGAAATCTAGATGAAGTGGCTTTAAACGAAAGATGCCGACCTCCACGCCGTCCTCTCCGGTGTATCCACAACGGGTGATCCTGCAGTTAGGAACACCAAACACAGAAGCCAAGGTGGAGGACATGAAAGTTAGCTTGCTGAGGTCCTCTTTCAGGCCCTCCTGGAGCACCCGGGACATGGTCGGACCTGGTGAAACACAACCAACTCAATTTCTGCATGATCTATAACATGGAACTTGGAGGACCTACACAGAGGGAGCCATGGTGCAAAGAAGAAAGAGCGAGATGTCAGGTAAAAGAAAGAGCTGAAGCAACGTAAACACAAGGAAAGGAAAGGAAAGCACACAGATATTTTACCTTGGACAGCAATCAGTGCTTCATCAAGAAACTCCAGATCCACATCAAAACCAGCAGCTTTAAACTCTGCCAGTCTGGCCTAAACACAAGATGCACACACATTAGACATCTCCTCACTGATTCCAGGCCTTTCTGCCAACACACAGGCCTTGCATTCACCTTCATATGAGCAGAGTCCTTGTCGGCACAGCCCGCATTGGACACAACGTAGAGGTAGCCCTGGTCTGTCTTTGTCACAATGAGGTCATCAATAATTCCTCCTTTCTCATTGGTGAAAAGGGACAACGTACCCTGGGAGGTGAGGAAGAGGAGGTGAAGGTAAAAGCACAAATGGATATCATAGACACTGTCCAGTGGGTCAGAAAACTCCAAGTCCGATTCCCCACGTTACCTTGTGCTGTGCTTCTGTTCACACCTGGCATTAGTTCCGTATCAAAGCCACAATCTCTGAATTTATCAGTGCTTATTTTAAACATAGAAAAGAAATCCAACTTTAATTTATCACCTGAAGCCCACAATGACATTTCAAGGCATTTAGGGTGTCTTTTTGTTTTTCAGTCTTCCTTCAACATGAGCTATCTTTGAAACAAAAGTGTGTTGAAACATCGAGCCTTTTTGTCTGTTTTGTTCTGTCGTCGTGAAGTTTTGCTAAAACTCACAAAACCGAGTCAAAGTGAGGACGTTTTGAATAGTTGGAAACTGAAAGTGGAGACACACTGAGGATAATCCCAGATCTGAGAAGTAAGCTTGCATGAAGATTCAAATGAGTGATAAATGTGGGTCTGTACACCAAAACGGTTCACTTCTCACTGGGTGTATCGCTTTGGCAGCTCTTGCTGAAGATGAAACAATGTAACTGTAGATCATGAGCAGTGTGCCTTGGCCCATTTTAGTCTAGTTGAGCCTATACATAAAGATGTGATTCGAAATCCAGCCGGTATTATCAATTTGTGTTTTCATCATTTTTTATTTTGGTCGATTGAACATGTTGGCATTTATTTTAAAAGTCTGGAGTTGGTTATCTTTTTCTAGTTGTGTAAATGTGCTTTCTAAGTTAAAGACAGACAACGTCTCTTCGTGAGAGATACATCAGCAAATGGAAACACTTACGTGGCCTAAAGCTGCGGCTGATATTTAAAAGCTTGTTCCTGCTGACTTTAAACATTTGGAATTAATGTTATTTCTTTTAACCCATCAAAATGTTCCCAGTCATTTAGTCCTATAGTGTACAATTATGCATTTTCCTAAAAAACTAATTAAAATCAATTGACGAGTAAAATTATTTTGCTTAACATTTCACAGCCTGGATGACAGAAAATTAACTTAGAAATTTACAATAAACCTGGTTTGAATTGCTTTCCTATTAGTTCATTTGATACTCAGTCAGCTCTCCTTCCCGCTTCGGCTGCAGCAGCTGTGTTACATTTCATCTTGCTAGAAAATAACGATGGTGATCAGTTATCTGATGCCAACTGTCAAGAAAATTCTCTCAAAATTAGGCTCAGAGTCGCTGGAGACAATGAACACAAAACGTTTATTCTTGCAGCGAGGAGACAAGTCCGCACAACCTGTCCGGAAGATGACTCAGAGTTGTCTGAGTTCAAACAATGATACTGTCGCTATGTTTCCAAGAAATTGAGTTCAGACAGTAGACGAAAACAATCTCACGAGCCACACGATGTTATGAGAACTAAAAGATAGGAGGAAGCCTCCCCCATCACATAGAACAGCTTTTTCTCATCGTATAACTTCAGGATTTTTCTGACACCAACTCCACCCACTTTATATAAATGCTCACAAATCCAGCGTTTGAAATCCTGGGTTGACTTACTGGGTTGATAACCAGCACTGTGATACCACCGAGCGAGATCTCCATTCTTAAAGCGAGTTACATCAGATAACCAGAGGATAACCTAGATAAGATGAAGCTGCTTCCAAGTACAGGCCCCCTGTATCACCTGGAGCTTATCATGCCATAATCGCACATTCAGACTGACTTAAAAAGGGAAAAATGGCAACAATCTTTCATCTACCTGGTTGTCCTTGAGCTCTGCAATATCTGCAACCACCAGAGACTCCATGAACTTCACACGGTCTTTGCCGTGGACTTTGGACTGACCGAGAAAAAGAAAAAATTAGCCATCAGAAGGGTGGGGTTGGAGTGAAAAACATAAAACAACCATCATTTGATATTATTTGTATCATATTCTGATGCATGTGGTACCTAAGTTTGTGTCTTTGCATTCCACTGTTCAGGGGTGTGTGTGTGTGTGTGTGTGTGTGTGTGTGTGTGTGTGTGTGTGTGTGAGTGTGTGTGTGTGTGTGTCACGTCACCTGCAGCATGTGGCTGACATCGAAGATGGAGCAGTGCTCCCTGGTGTGCATGTGTGAGGCGATGTGACTGTCTTTGTACTGGACAGGCATACTCCAGCCTGCAAACTCCACCATCTTCCCACCCTGCTCCCTGTGGAAGTCAAAGAGCGGAGTCTTCTGCCAGGCAGCCTGGTGGTGGTGGGGGGGGGATACACTACGGTGAGTTTGCAGAGTATGAGAAACACTAAAAGTCACAGGAATCCCAGCTGACATAACACAGTCCATACAATATTCAGAGTCTGCTGTCCACTAAAGATGCCCGAAGTGTTCCTAAAAATGTTATTGTATGGGGTTTCTGAGCATGATCACCCACACAGTGCATCTGCAAAATACTTTGCAATGTGATATATCCCGTTCCAAAAACACATAAATTTAGTTTTCAAAACTGAATAAATTCAAGGAAGCGTTTGAAAAGATTGGTTTTAACAGGATAAACACAACTTTGACAGGTATACGGGTCTGTTTATTGCCTTTTCTCTGTCACAATCCTGTGTTCTGTTCTTTCTGTCCTAACTTGTGAACTTTGAACCAGCTGGTGAAAGGGGGCTTATCAGTGCACCAGGAGCACTGCACACTTATAATCATGAAAAAGCCAGTCCCTCGTGGTTTTAATAAAATCATCCCGTGCAGCTCAGTGGAGTGAAGCAGGCAGAGAGACTGTGGCGGTCTGCTGGGGCAGATGTTCGTTATGTCTGCATGAACTGACAGTGACACACTTACTGCAACGCTGACAGGAGCAGATTAGTTATGGCGTTTCCTTGATGGAAATATGAGTCTAAGAGTGATCAGAAATGCAAGGCTCACTTGCAGTTAAACCAGTTCTTGTCCTGCAACTGTTGCCAGAATTGGTCAAGTTTTGTACGTTTGGATTTGGATAAGTTTGGGTCGACAACAGGCACATTTAGTTGCATTCAGTCCAACAACAGGCCATTTGTGGGGGCCAGAGTTCAGGCATGACACATATCGGATTCCCCTTCTGCACCTGGACGTCAGTATGATATTCAAAGATAAAGCAAAAGTGTGTGTCAAAACACAAGAGGGCCACAGATCAGTCGTCAGACTGACATGTTGTCCCACGCTTTAGAACTAAATGCACTGTTTGTCCAGCAAATTCTCAATTATCCAGTTAGATAACTGCACTTAAACTTCTCCAAAACTACTGCGAAACCATCCGTAGCGACTGAAGCTTGCCGTGCAGCCGGTCCTCTTACCTCTGCGCTGGAAGCCTGTCTCTGCTGCTGCTGCTGCTGCTGCTGCTGCTGTCTCTTCCCCGCACATCCACCTCCAGTGGCCCGCAGCAAGCCGTCCCTAGAGGCCCGCAGCCCGACCCCCGAGCCCCTAACTCCAACCATCAACCGAGCCCACATCATGCCACCGGAATCCCCGCTAAAGCCTCTCACACAGCCGCTCGACTCTCCTCACGGGGTAGCACTTCCGCTGCTTTTCTAAACTCTTTGGACTCCACACTGTGGGATTCCTGCTTTCCTGGCAAAACCACATGAACCGTAGTGAATGAATGAAGGAAAGAGCGAAGACTTGTGGGAAATGTAGTTGATAAGTGGGTTGCCTTGCAGGCGTCCACTTTGTTTAAATCGTAAGGTTGTGCAAAGAATACACAAATGCCAATGAACCCAGCCTCAGACACATTAAGCTTATCGATCACTGATTAAACTAAACACAAATCAGGACCGCTTTCACAGATGTGCACCAAATAATCACATCATAAGACACCCAAATGACCAAACAGTGGGAATGCAGTAGAAGATATTTCTAAAAACAGAATGCAATGATTCACACATCCTGCAAACCAATATTTTATTGAAAATAGAACATAGAAAGCATCGATTATTGTAAGAAAAGTAACCGTTTCATGAAAAATATCAACTTATTTTGAATAAGCAACACATCTCAGGAAAGTTGGGCACTTTGGATTGCCCTGTTGCTGAAAAGTGCTATATAAATAAATTGCACTTAACTTAAATGGCAACAGATCCGTTATGCCACTGAGCGTAAAAAGGAGGACCTTAGAGAGGCAGAGTCTCTCACAAGTAAAAACGGGCAGGGGCTCAGCAACCTGCAAAAAAACTATAAATCATGGAGAAATTTTACTGTTCTCTGGACTAAAGCTCATTTGAAATTGACTGATACAAAGTGTGTTCAGACAATTAAAATTTGAAAATAAAAATCATGGATATGAGTCTTTCTGACTAAAAAGGAGAAAAGCCTGCCTCTAATGGTATGAGAGTGCATTAGATGTCATGTAACTGGTAACTTACACACCTGGGAAGATATCAGCAATGCTAAAAAAAAAAAAATTTATCCAGGTTTTAGAGCAACATATGCTCCCATTCAAATAAAATCTTTTTTGGGGAAAACATTGTACATTTCAACAAGACAATGCTAAACAGCATCCTGCATCTATTTACAACCACACGGCTTTGTAGTAGAAGAGACCAGATGCAGTCCCGCCTGCAGTCCAGAAAGTCACCAACTGAAAACATTTGTCTCAACATATATTCAACCCAACAACTGTTGAACAGCTAGAATCCTATGTCAGACAAGAATGGGATAACATTCCTCTCCCAAATGTCCAGCAAACGGTCTCCTCAGACGTTTACAAACTGCTGTTAAAAGAAGAAGAGACGCTATGCAATGGTAAACACGGTCCTGACCCAACTTTTTTGATCCCACTGCATAAAGAGACCTTGGGCCAGAGTCCATGGGCTGTTGGACACACTTTTAAATATAATTAATATGCAAAAATGATCCAAAAATGATTCACAAAG
This sequence comes from Odontesthes bonariensis, assembly GCF_027942865.1. NCBI lineage: Eukaryota > Metazoa > Chordata > Actinopteri > Atheriniformes > Atherinopsidae > Odontesthes > Odontesthes bonariensis. Next base: position 13,859,147 of record NC_134515.1, on the reverse strand, counting down.
AGATACTAAAGAAGAAACAAAGAAATTAAAAATCACGACTAAAAAGATTTTGCATCATGTCACAATCTATCTATCCACAAAACACTATTCATTTGGACCCCAACCACACTTGTTGCCTCCACTAAAAGGCACAGAAGGAAAACAAAAAAACAGGAAGGATGTAAAATGATGTGTCCCAAACAAGTAAATTCATTGAATGAATATGTACTTTTGGTTTTGTTTCAGTGCCGTACTGTCCAGAGGAATCCTTAGAGCTCTTTCATCACACTCTTACAACCATTATTTTCTTAAAATTCAGGTGTTTTTTGGTCAGATCATGCTGCCCACCTGACAGCGATATTTGTCCATATGATTATTAGTGTGTTTGTTTTTCCCTGTGTACCCCCTCATGCCTTCCACCCAGGTCACTGAGTCATCCTTTGGCCTGAGAAACTAATAATAACCCTGTGTATCTGCTGCTATTTTGGGCCCCGAGGGCCTGCGGAGCTGAGTGTGTGTGTGCATGTTTGGAGGGGGGTAACAAGGCTGAAAAGACTTCCACAGTCTGTCCACGTCTCTAGCTCTCCCTACCTCTCCCACAGGGCAGCTGGGGTGGGCTAAATCTGAATTTCTGGACACAAACATAGTTAGCAGTGGGAAGAGTTGACCGTTGGCTGTCTTACATTTGCTCAGTGACGGACGAGGAGTAGGACCCAGACACAAAAATGTACACTTTTTCTTTGATTTGATGTCAAGGATTTTACTGGAATAACACATTTCACTGCTGGGATTACTTTGGGCTATGTATGTGTTTCACCTGGAGAACATATGTGGATATTCAATTTAGTTTATTGGTGCTCCTGTTGGTGCAACATGTTAGAAGAGGAATAACTGACTACAAGAAACAGGCAGACTCGTAAAATCTGACAGAGCGTTTGTTCACAGTGACTGAAGGTAGGTGGAGTGACGGTGTCTTATAGAAGAGTAACATCTAGTGAAACTCTTTTGCTCTAGTCTGTCTTGTGTCTTGAGTTTGAGTGTAGTCGGTTTGGTGGTGAATTAGGTAGTCAGACAGATTCACGGAGTAAATCATCTATTCATTCATTCTGTTAGTCATTTATTAGGTGGGAGCCGTTCTGTCCTTTAGCCTTTGATTCAAATTCCAACAGCATTGTACCTTTATGGGTTTGATAACAGGCTTCAATAATAGCTGTGATAAATCATCTATCTACTTGTGTTTTATCATCAAACAGACCAAGACAATCTTTGCACTTTCAAATGTCACCCATCTTTTTTATCATTTTAACCTAATATATATTGATTTGTTTGTCATTGTTTCCACTCTTTGAAACAACCCATAAAAACTGCATCTGTTTTGTATCTACCGAACAAGTAACAAGATTAAGGAAAGTTCCTTGTGCACTGCTGCCCTTCTAAAACTGTACAACACCTTTAATCTGTTTCAGAGCTCATGGCTCTCATACTGTCAAAGGTTTTGACAAGAGTGGGTTATAAACTCATTGCATGTGGTAATAACTGAAAAAGTGAATAGTAAGTGAAAAGTTCAAGGTGCATTCAAAGGCCGTTTGCCTTTTGCTTCATGATAAACATTTACCCATCATCCCAAACTTCAGAATTCTCTAAATGATTGCAGCACAACTTTTTACCTGTATTCTAAAACTTTTAGTTTTCCTCTCCTGCCTCTTTAAACTCCCCACCTGAGAAGTTCCAGTTTATTGTAGACTGTATGTAAAATATTAGACTGTGTGACCAATGAGGAAGCAGGTCAAACTGCTGTCACAGTCACAAGAGTTTGGCTCCAAATGAATTAAAAAAAACATTTTGACTTCAACAGACTTAAAAAACCAAACCAATAAGCTAAAAAGCGCACAGGGGCAGCTAACAGTGAAAGGGCTAAATATACGAGTATTAAGCACTCAGGAGTGGCTATATACATGGAGGCTGTATCCCGACTGAAGCAAGTTACTGATGCAACAAATGATACGTTGACATAGATTGATAACAGTAGGACCAGCCGTTTGACCTGAAGCTACTCATTGGATCGTCAACTGTCTTGACTGTGCATTAGCTTGAAGAGTTTAATAACCCGTATCCCTAAGCTGATGACCCAAAGGCAACATGAAACCTCAATAACCCGCTCTCAGTTCTTCTTTCTTCGTTTCAAATCTGTGATACGCAACTGTCCCTCACATTTAGTCGTCATAACTCTGGTTGGTAGAAAACAGTCAAGCTTAGGGCAGGAGAGGATTTTCCAAATGGTCTTTGGAACTGGGACATAAAAGCAATTCACTGGGATTTTAATTTTCCAGATGCCAGAAGTGCACGATGACACTTTATGTTAGTAGAAATAGCATTTGTAAGTTAATAATAGACTGCAAGGGCCCGTCCACTCAATGTTTGAGGGCTGGCCAAACTAGCAGGTCTGCCGTCATCAAGAAAATGTTGCAGATGGTGATATGACTGCCTACAAGGCTTTTAAGGCAGTTCAAGAGCTGTCTTTCCTTTGAGAGACTTTGGGCTTTGTAAGTACGTAGACCTCTTGTGCACCAGAAAAATAAGAATAAAAACTCTTGAAGAAGGTGGCGTCTAGTTTAGCTCCCTTTTGATCCATCTGTGAACAACCATGTCATCATCCTCACTTCCCCTCATCACAGGGAGAGATGTCGAGGCCTCCTTCCTCCCAGACCACTCCTCAGTTCTACAGGGTCAGCGACAGAGATCTCACCGAGATCGAGCTCCATTCTGTGGACTCCATCAATGACCTCCACCGAACGCACCCCGAACACAGCCACAAAGGTACACACACAATCCTAACCCAGCCACAGACATTCATACACGACCCACAAACACATGCTGACTGTCTCCACGTTCTGTGATTTTAGGGACGAGGCCTCCTCGCCCTGCTTACACACCATCCCCGAACGGGAATCTGTCCACCCATGACGTGACAGCTGTCAATCAAAGAGGCCACCCACTCAGCAGCAAATGGCAGAGCCGTCTGCAGGACATGCTAACACCAACTTCATCACGTGCCTACGCCATGGGATGTGCTATTATCACTTTGCTTCTGCTGACAGTGTTGCTCATCTTCTACTTCTTAGGTGGGATATCATGTCTTTTGCTTCCCCTAAAGACACATCCATTATATTAGGAAAGGCTTTTACTTTAGTTATCTTTTGTTATCATTTGTCTGAAACATCATCTGAAACATTTATCTAGCAATTTGCAGTTTATCTTGTTGAAAGACAATCGTTTTCTGCTGTTGAAATAAACCAAATTCAGTGAATTTGCGACTCAGGTATAACTCTCTGTCCGTGTCTGTTCCTCTTCCAGTCCAGCAGGGCGGGGCCATCCGGATGCTGACCGAGGCGGTGAAGGACAAGGAGGCTGCAGCCACCGAGCTGTCGTTGCTGATCCAAGAACTGCAAGCGCTGAGGCAAAACCTGACAGCCATCAGAGGAGGAGCATGAGGAGGATGTGCACAGAGCTACACAATGTACACATGAACTGCACTTATTTCATTCAGGGGGTGAAAAGCTGTAAAAGTGACGTCAAACTGTGTTTCATGTGTTTTTTTTTAATCATTTTTCTTAAACAATTTGTCCAAATGGTCTCATCCGTGTTTCATGTAACTGAGAGATTTACTACTCCAGCGATTTTTTTTTTTTTAGTGAAAAGGAATTTTGAACGATTCAGTTATATTTGGTCAGGTGAAATGATGAGAAGCTCGTTTCCATACTATTCACACAATAAAAAAACGTGTAAATAAAAGTCATTACATTTGTAAATCCAGACGGCTCTTTTACAAGGATGAGTTTGTTTGCATCATCAGCTAAAACTAAAACAACCCTTTTCATCAACTCGATGGAAAAACGTTGTGTTTTTTACCCGCTAAATTTTTTACCAACAAGTAATTAGATATTTTAAAAGGAGCAGAGAGACTCCAGTCAGATTTTATAAACAAAGAATTAAATTCTGTTGTTTTCTGTTACAAAAGGACCCAAATCAGTGTGGCCAGAATACAACGATAAAACCCAAAGAACACATTTTTATGACCAACCTATTTTCTTTCACATTTTTGTATTACAGTTTTTTCTTTATTTGTATTTCACATTTTTTCAATATATATATATCGTGATAGATTCACACAGAATTACTCCTGATTCTTTCAATATCACCATTAGGGACTGCAGGGATTTGGATACCTTACAACTATGGAAGTGTGCTTGGTCCATGTAACCCTGAAACCTGACTGACACCTCGGTGTGAGGAAGGTCTGGGTTAATCATCCCTCTGCCTGCTCTCATCCTTCTTCTCCTGACACTCCTGTCCAGTCCAGCCTGGGTAGCACAGACACATGAAGTGTTTGTGAAAATATTTGCTGCTGGTAGAGTTGGTGGCTTGGTGCGGGTCAGAGGTGCGAGCAGAAGCTGATGACAGCCTGCGACCAGAGTTGGGGCGTCGCCTGGTGCAGCGCCCGTTGCCATGGCAAAGTTGAAGGCTGCAGCGCTGCGTGTCCGACCGGAGAGACTGAACGAAGGGACCCAAAACATTGTGGATGTATTCTTTGAGGAGAATGCACTGTTGCTGGAAGGTGGGAGAAGATGGGGAGGTTACACAAAGACACAGAAACGCACACAAATAAGGATTTTTAAATAATTGAATCATATACCTTGGATTTGGCAAATTTCAGCTCTCCCCACAGCACGACTCCAGCTGCGCCGAGTGATGCACTCTCCCCGAGTGTGTGCTCCAGGTCCGTCTACTCAGGCACACACACAGAAGAAACGACCTAAAGTTTGAACTACACATTTAGTATTCTCACTCTCGAACTTCTACCTTATTGAGAAAGTTGAGCGTGTGTGTGAATGCCAGCCTGGTATAAGGAAGGACGGGCGTGGCATGGTTGGTGTTGTTGCCGTGACGCCAAACGGATGCCACCCTCAAAGCCTCCAGAAGTCTGTGTCTGAGTGCAGAGGACAGAGCTGACCATCAGTGAATGCTAAACATGGTTTTGTGCTTGGTTTTAGAAGAGTTGTGGGTGAATTTGGGTGTCGGGTGAAAATGTTTTCATGTTAGTACCTGACCATCAGAGCTGCATCGTCAGACCCTGCCAGCCTCTGCGTCAGGTAGATGCTGGGATAAAGAGCCGTGGACTGAGTCCAGAGCCAGGACAGTTGGTCATTGTGCTGCCTGGTCCCTCTGTGGCATCGTCCTGTGTAGGTTTGATCTGATCACACACAAAACACACATGAGCATTTTTAAAATCAATCTATTCAGATTTAAACTTTAAGGCTTGTTGATTCCATCACAAAGTATTTCACAAATCATATAATTGCCTATTAGGAACAATGTCAGGTATAAGTAGACCGAACTGCTCGACAACTAGCTGATGCTTGCCCTACCTGTCTTTCTCTTGTGTTTGTTAAAGCAGAAGGGGAAACCATAAAACCCCCAGAATCCTTTGGGACGATGTCTGACAGCCAGCCGCAGCGTCTCTTCCATAAATCTCTTAGCACTCTCCTCAAATTGTTGCTTCGCCAGCAACTTCACGGAATTTTCCAGCAAGTCCGGCCTTTCCTGTCTCACCAGCTGCTTGGACAGCCTCCGGTACTTCATCTTGGATCCAAAGTTGCTCGCCCACAATGGCTGCCACTCCTCCCAGTCGATGACGGCCAAACCAGAGAAGTCTGGACGCAGCGAGACGGACAGCTGCGTCACTGTGAGGGAAAGATGAGCTGCGAGATCTGCAAGCTGGGGGATTCCTCCGTTCACCCTCCTGCCATCGTGGGAGAGGTATGGATATGTCCCCAGCCGGTCTCGATAGAAGATGGTCATTTTCTGGAAGATATAAACATTGGACTATAAAGATTTATTACTAAACAAGCTTTTTAGCCTCTTTAAACTTAAAATCTTGAAAAAAAAACTTGATTAAACGTCAAATACAAAAGGAATGTATGAATGTAGGAACATTTGACACCCCACAGGTGACATTATGCTCCACCTGAGTGATTCACCTGTCCCTGGAAGTGCTGCCTCTGGTTCTCTATGATATCAAATTCCTCCAGGTCCAGATGGATGTTGTGGCGTTTCTGACAGTTTGCCGTGGGCATGTTCCACACCACGATGAAGGGCCGGTCCTGCAGGATCCGACCCACAGCCGGCAGGGGGACAAAGACGCTGCGATTGGTGGGCTTCGGCGACAGGGGGGTGCTGCAGAACGGAGACATGAGGAGGAGCAGGAGGAGGAGCAGATGACACAGCGCCATGGCTGCTCAGCCAGCGATGTGCCCTTCCTGACGGGACAGAGAATTGATTTACTGAAGAGGAGCTTTTCTGCATTGAGGGAGTGGACTAAATGAACATGTGCTGGAAGTACTGATCAAAATCATTGGCACTCACAAATGTTTAGCCCTGAATTTAAGATGTCTTCAGAAAAAAAATGTGATCTTAAATCTGAGTATCATGATGATATAAAATTAAAAAAAAGTAACTGATGAAGAAATAAAGGCCTCAAATAATTCAATAAATACACATAAAAGTCTGGAAAAAAATATTTGATGACTTTGAATGACTTCCTCCTTGAAAGCAATCAATACTCACTTAGATTTGACATTCAATTTAATTTCACATAGCCTAAATTGAGCCATAATTGATGGATTTAGTGCAAAGAAAAAGGCACTGATCGTTTCCAGCATTTTTCATAAAGATCTGAAAGCATCAAAGATGCTGTTTTCAGAACACATTCAAGAGAACTGCACTCCAAGTAGAGAGGTAAAGGAGGGAAACAGGATTTAAAGCCCTTAAGAAAGTGCTGCACATCCTGTTTCAGTGTGCATCCCACTTTAATAATCAGTGCTTCCCCTCATTATCAGAAAGCATAACAATTCCAAAGGTTTTGAGGCATCACCGAAGATCTCGAAATCCTCTGTGATCAAGAAGTTTTACCGTCGCTACAATTTGAAGAAGCTAAAAGGACATGGCACTGAGAAGAACCCTTAGTAAAAAAGACCAATGAGAAAGGAACTGAAGAGCGGGACTAATGTTTGCAAAAGCTTTCCTGCATAAGCCGCAGTCTTTTTGGCATAATGTTCCTTGAAATAGATGACAGAAAAAAAGGCTAGAGCTCTTTGAGAATGCTGTGCAACAGTTTGTTTATAGATGACAAAATGAAGCCCATGAGGAGACCCTGTCTCTCTATCATATTGTGGAGCTGCTTTGTTGCCTCTGGTTCTGAAGGTGTGGAAGACTGATGAGATCAGAAGAACAACAAAGCATTCCACAGTTGGTAGCATGTTGATGAAGATCAGAAAACTGGGATCTCTAAAGGGCATCCAGCAGGATAAAAGACTTAAAGAAAAGGGATATATAGATTGTTTTAAACTGGCAAGAAGTTTGATCTAAATCGCTTCAGAGACATAAGAGAGAGCTTATGTTTGCCATTGCAAAAAGGAATTGTTTAGCAGTAAAAGAGAAACTGCCAGCAGATATGTACAGACAATGTACAGTAATCATTTGCAACAGCTAAAATAGCTAAAATGATGCAAAAATAAACACAAATCAAATGACTATCTTATCAAATTCTCTTTATTTCCACAATGTTTCACCAATATATTTCATAACGCCAACACATCTTTTGAACCTTTAATAAATCTTGGTTCTCAAGTAGTTCAACAAGGCACATTCGGGGTAAGAAAAGGTATTCTTTTTGTAATTTTGCCCTCTTCTGCATTTCTTTGGGGCCCGCAACGGACTGGCGACCTGTCCGGGGTGTTCCCCGCCTCTCGCCCAGAGACACCTGGGATAAGTTCCAGCCCCAGTATTCAACAACTCTTTGTGGCCATCTTGTGTCCATTTGCAACCTTTCAAAATCCAATGTCACTAAATCCTCCTGTGTCCACCGGCCATTGTTCTCCTTTTTTTCTTGTCGCCATTGATGTTTCTGGAGTTCTTTCAGTTCTTTCTGTAGTTGTTTTAGTCTCTTTGTGCTCATTATCTTTGTCTATTTGTGTGTAATTTTGCAGATGAAGCAGAGTTGACTGACATCTGCTTCCTTGGTTTGCTCTTTGTCTCTCAGTGCAACATGTGTGTGCATGTTTATACGTCTGTGCTTATTTCTATTCATGCGTGTGGATGAGTGTGGGTAAATGCACTCCCCGACTGCGTTCGTCAAATGTCCTTGTGCATCCAAAAGATGGGAACTCCTTTGGCATCTCTGTAGGGAGTTTCCGTCAGAGTTTGAACTACAAGCTGCTCTGCAGACTGCGGAGGAGGGGGAGGAGGAGGGATGGAGGGAGGAGGAGGAGGAGGAGGTGGAGGAGGAGGGATGGAGGGAGGAGGAGGAGGCGGAGGAGGAGGGATGGAGGGAGGAGGAGGTAGAGGAGGAGGTGGAGGAGGTAAACTAAAAGATGGAGGTGACCCAACAGCATACGCACCGCCTGAGTCTCTGTTGTCTTGTGACACTTGAGCATCCGTCTGTGTTAGAGTTTGTTTCCGTGTGCTCGCCTCTTCATTTGGGAATCTGGAGAGCATCATGAGCATCTCCACGGGAACCAATGCCATCACTGCGCCTGAGCTCTGCACCGGCGTGGACAGCACGTAGCCAAGGTGGGCGTAGAAGTGCTGCTTATCGTGGGTGGTCAGGCACAGACGCTGGAACCCTCTGCGTTTCGCGTAGCGCTCAGTTTCGTCCATCAGAGTCCGGCCGTGGCCCCTCCCCCGCTCCTCCTTGGACACAACTACAGACTCGACGAACAGGCCGCTGTGACCTATGACTCTGGACAGGCGAGCATGGCCGAGTAGCCTCTCCGTCGCTCTGTGGCCCTGAAGGAGAACCAGGCAGACGGGAAACTCTGCACAGGACTGCTGCAGGGAGTGGACCCGGGCGGCCTGGCTCCTCTGCCACTCCGAGTTGACCAGGTCTGCACAGGGAACCAGCAGGTCAGGACGCTGGTGGATCGGAACCGCACGGATCCTCTCTGGCTGCTCAGAGTCCGCGTGTGGCGTCTCTTCAACCTCTCCATCCAGTGCTGGGACGTTTTCCCGGTGTTTTGTCCGACAGCGTGGAGTGGAGACGGGGTGCGGACCAACATTCAGCTCATCTCCGCAGTCTGCTTTGGGACTCGAGGATATTATGGGTTCAGACCTGTGATGATCAGGGCTTAAGTCAGTCTTCATTCAAATTCTACAACTATGTGTGACAATGTTACACAAGCTTTTATAACACAATTCTGCATTACAGAACAAGCAGTTTGAGCCAAAGACGGGACTCGCTTGTCTTTGAAAACTTAACCAGATAAAACAGACTTTTGTTTTCTTGCCATCAGGGTTAAATGTGGAACCATCCTGCCTGCTTACAGCCCCTAAGATCTGCTGTAAAAGGAGACACATGCAAGAGGATAAAACTAGAGTGACGATCCCCTTCTAATCTATTCACTTTGGATTTTAACCTTCACTGCTTCTCCTCTTTCTCTTGCCGACCTCCAAAAATCTATATCTAGCTTAGCTGGACTACTGGGAGGTGCAGAGGAGGAAGATAGATGCTGTGGAGCTCCAAGTCGGGAGAGAATTTGTTCTAATCATCCTCATAGTAATCAAACTGTCAATTATATTTTCAATTGGTGGTTTAATGTTAACTGTACAAGAATACTGTTGAAAAAAATATCACAATTTCAAAAAGTAAACAAGTTGGCAGAAAAAAAACATTCAAAAAACAAACCAAAGAAACATTTAGAGAGGCTGGATCCAGTGATTCTTTAAAGCTGACCGAGTCATTTACCAGTTACAAGTTGCTTATTAACTTCCCTTTTAAACGAAATAATACATTGAATGTGGTTTCAGTTGAGCGAGTAATTCCCAGTACTTTTCTTACTACTTGACAGGTTAAGTTCAGAAGCCAAAAACAAAGAATGTTTGACATTTCGAGGCCACGTTTTGCTGCAATGACGGCATGAGAAACTATCAGCTTCTTTGTTATTGGTCTTTACCTTCTGGTGGAGGCAGAGAAGCGTGAGTTGGTCAGCTTCTCATCTTTGCTTACTTCTGCTATGAGAAGTGCAGCATACAAAACTGCACATTTGTGCCTCCTTTAACAGTCAGCATAAATTCAATGCACACTTGTTTTCAAATTCCCTAAAAACGGACTTGTTATGATGGGTCCCTGACATGAAATTGAACAGCATTGCGTGAGCTCAATGTGGTAAAATGTGTTCAAGATAGATATTTATCCCCTGCCACACCAGAACTCTGAAGTTTAATGAAAACATACAATAAAATTCATTAGAATATCAGAGACAAGTTGCATTACAATGAACATTTTACACATCCTGGCCACATTTTTTAAGCACAAACTCCATGTTTTTCAGCTTCAGGCCAGACTTTTTACTTTTTGCAACACTTGTGGTGAAGACATGCACAGTCGTTTCGACATTTCCACCCATCAGAGCAGCTAGCATGCAGAAGTGTCAGAGGACACCATGATGGAGCGCACGCACGTGCTGATTCAGTTCAATCTCTATTGGTGACAAATGAAAAGTCCCCACATCTCATCTATAAAAAGATGCTTCCAGCCAACATGCGCATGCTGACTGGCATTTAGCTCAGAAACTTATATTGACTGATCACATGGAGTGTTTAAGTTAAGGAATGCTTCTCTTTAACTATACAACACACAGCTCCAGCTTTGGGTCCACTGTGTCATTACGACAGGAGGCTGAGGACAGAAGGTGCCTGATTCAGTAATAAAAGCTGTAATTTTCTGTATGTTCTGCCCGTAATTCTGTGTTACCTGCTGCATCATGTTATCTTTGGCTGAGCTCAAATGGATCTAACTGCTGCCCAATTTGAAGAAAATGAAGACAATGATGGTGAAAATTAAACCTACATAATACACGAGTGTTGGCTGTGTCGAAACACTTTTAAACTGCTTATTTAAAGACTCACTTACCTGGTTTAAAGTCCCTAACACTGATTCTCAAAAAACAATATATTCACACATATATGTTTGCCCATACATACATATATATATATATATATATATGTATAGTTTATATAATTGTCAGAATGCTGTCCAGCCAACAGATCTTTAAATGCAGTCATCATTCTTAAAGCAGAAGTATTAGTTATCTGACACATTTTACCACATAGTTGCATAAAAGGGCTGAAGTGTTCCTCAGTAAGCACACACTTCATCCTTAAAATATACTGAATTCAGCAGCACTGTATTGTTCTGGCGAAACAGTCGAGCTAATCTGAATGTTATTTATACATTCATAATTCTAACCACATCATATTAGAGGTCCATAATGTCGAATGCTGCCATTTTGATTCAAAAAGTGAGCCAAGACATGCTCGAGTATAGTCTTGCTGATACAATTAATGTAACCATACAATGCTATGATACCAAAAGATGCAGCAAAAAGAAGAATGTAATTTTTTCCCGCTCAAGTTTAGAGTCACCAAATCATGATTCGGCCTGAAAATCACCAGAAAGTGGCAGAATGACATAGCTGAGGGAATCTAACTGCAGCAAATGATCAAAGATGTGAACTGCATGCTTAGAATAAGTGTGCAGGTCCAAACATCCTTGAATGAATTATTTTGCTGCCTATATAAAAGAAAGAACAACAGATAAACAAAAATACTGACTTACCGAGGGAGAAAAGTTAAAGCCTTAAAAGCTGACTAATAAACAGTTCTGAACCTGTCACGGACTACCCGACGCAATGTCCTGCAACAGGAAACTGGTAGTTGACTGATTATCACATAGAGGATGAAAAACTACACTTCACGAAAGTGACACTTAAGATATACGAGTTGTGGTTTTTTTAAAAGCAGAAAGCAGTTTTTGTTCAGGAAATAAACCCATATTATTTGTTTTTTTATATATATTTTCGTAGGGCCTTACAGAATTAAATGCAATTTACAATATTCAGTGTATCAGAAGCGCTTCAGCATTTTCACATCTAATTCCGTCTTTATCCTCCCCAGTTAAAACTTTTATTTCAATATTAAACTTCACAACTTTTTGCAGGTTACAGGAACTCGGTGGTAGTTTCACGTATCGACAATGCATCATGAGGAACTCCAGGTTTAAGTTGAGTATCAAAATTAGACATTTCTGTTCAGCTGCCATGTCAAATACATCCATGACCTCGTTTGACATTAAATGTAATAACAAAACATTATATTTATCCCGAAATACAATTAAATGAAGACATTTTCTATAACTTCAAGTTGTTTATATCAGTGTTTCCCAACCCTGGTCCTCAAGGCACACTGCCCTGCATGTTTTCCATGTTTCCCTGCTCCAGCACACCTGATTCAAATGAATGGGTCGTCCTCAGCATTCTGGAGAGCTTTAAGACCTGACCCAATTATTTGAAGCAGGTGTGCTGGAGCAGGGAAAGATGGAAAACATGCAGGGCAGTGTGCCTTGAGGACCAGGGTTGGGAAACACTGGTTTATATGACAATAGTCTGCTTTGCTTATAATTATCTCTATTATCAAGAATACAAGAAAGCCAGATATCCCTAACTTTTTTGTAAGTAGTCTTGTGTGAGCGTGCATGGCAGTGTGTCTCTGTGTTGGACTGACAAACCGTCCAGTGTAACCTGCCTCTCATCCAATATGGGCTGAAATTAGGTCCAATCCCCCAGTTTACTTTTATAGTATATGCAGGTAAACTGCTCTATCTGAGAAACCAGTCAGTTTAATATTCAACATTTATAAAAGCCCCCACTTTTCAGCAGGGCATGAAAAAATGTATACATATGCATATATGTCCCACTGTCCAAAAACATGCATGTCAGGTTAATTTGTCCCCAAGAGAGTGTGTGAGCAGCATGGTAATGTGTCTCTGTTATAAACTGACGAACAGAACCGTCCAGAGTGCACCATCAGTCTCTACCAATATGACCTGGTATTTGACCAAATCCTCTAACAAGTATACAATTATCATGTAGTTATTTTAATATATTGTTTATTTTTCACAGTTTGGAAAGCCCCACTTTTCAGCAAGGCATCAAAAAATTGAGTAAAACTCTTTTTGTTCCTCTCCACGGAAATCTTTAGTAAAAGGCGAAAGATTTATACGATCTGAAAAGAAACAAGAGTGTATAACCATGTAATTACTGAGGACAGGTAGTGATGCTCCGTCAAACACTCCTCTGTCATGGTTCACTGTTACAAATTATTTTTAATAGTATATAAAAACATAACAATTGAAAAAAAGATTTCACTTTGCCTGATAATACGACATAAAAAATTCAGAGTCAAACAAGTAGAATTATATATAATATAATCAACAATAACGTCTACAGGCACACTATGCATTGTGGGAAAATAGCAACCAAGGCCACGCCTCCAACTTTAAGAAAGTTTTCCGGTTTAAAAAAAAAAGACAACCAAAACCCTGGTGGAATCCTGCCACGTTTAAATGACGCGAAGAGGTTCAAATTATTTTGTCATTTGAGTGAAAAGCGCTTTATTCTGCCTGCATGCAAAACATTGTACGCATGCGCAGTAAACGCTTCCAAGAGCGAAGTCATCATCTGACCCATAAACGTATAAATACGGATATATGTCCCACCGTCCAAACACATGCATGTCAGGTTAATTGGTGACTCTAAATTGTCCCTAAAAGAGTGTGAGCGTGCATGGTAATGTGTCTCTGCGACAGACTGAAGATCAGAACAATCTGGAGTGTACCATAAAGTCTCTACCAACATAACCTGGTATTTGACCAGGTCCTCTTGCAGGTATAGAATTATCGTATGGTTAACTTAAGTTTGTATTTTATTTTTCACAGTTTGGAAAGCCCCACTTTTCAGTAGGGCATCAAAAAATTGAGTAAAACTCTTTTTGTTCCTCTCCACGGAAATCTTTAGTAAAAGGCGAAAGATTTATACGATCTGAAAAGAAACAAGAGTGTATAACCATGTAATTACTGAGGACAGCTAGTGATGCTCCGTCAAACACTCCTCTGTCATGGTTCACTGTCACAAATTATTTTTAATAGTATATAAAAACAAAACAATTGAAAAAAGATTTCACTTTGTCTGATAATACGACATAAAAAATTCAGAGTCAAACAAGTAGAATTATATATAATATAATCAACAATAACGTCTACAGGCACACTATGCATTGTGGGAAAATAGCAACCAAGGCCACGCCTCCAACTTTAAGAAAGTTTTCCGGTTTAAAAAAAAAAGAACCAAAATCCTGGTGGAATCCTGCGACGCGAAGAGGTTCAAATTATTTTGTAATTTGAGTGAAAAGCGCTTTATTCTGCCTGCATGCAAAACATTGTACGCATGCGCAGTAAACGCTTCCAAGAGCGAAGTCACCATCTGACCCATAAACGTATAAATACGGATATATGTCCCACCGTCCAAACACATGCATGTCAGGTTAATTGGTGACTCTAAATCAGAGGTGTCAAGTAACGAAGTACAAATACTTCGTTACTGTCCTTAAGTACACTTTTTAGGTATCTGTACTTTACTCCATTACTTATTTTTCTGCCTACTTCTGACTTCTACTCATTACATTTTCACACAAGTATCTGTACTTTCTATTCCTTACATTTTCAAAACAAACAGCCTCGTTACTCTTGGCTTCAGTTTTTTTTTTAAATTGATGCATATCAATAACACACACACACACCCTCTCAAAGGTGTTGCTAAAAGGTGAGGGTAAAGGATGTGTAATTCATTTATAAATCCCGAGGGCTCAATAGCAGACTCTAGGATGCAATTAAGAGGAATACGTTAAATGCAACTCACTAGCTGGGGACTTTGGCTTCCATTGTGTTTTTTGTTTTGTTTTGTTTTTCTCAGAAGTTACCAGACAGTGACCTGACATACCCTGGGAACAAAAGTCTTATGAAGCAGTCAAGAACAATTCATTACGGAGGGTACATGTGATGCCATTTAGGGTTTTGTATGTAGTCTTTTTAAGTTTCAATTTTGGTCTTGATCGTCAGTTATGACAAAGGGGAAAGCTTGTTTTTATACAGTAGGATTTTTTTTTATGGGACTAACATAATCTTAGTGAGCATGCAAAATTGTTGCACTCTCCTACTCCGTGCCATTTTCAGACCGTTTTAGGTGCTCTGTATGTAGTGATAAAGAGCTCATTTTCATTTCAGTTTTTGTCTTGACTGTCAGCTATGACAAAAGGGGAACGTGCGTGTGTATATCTTTTTTCTTTGAATTTTTCAGGCAGTAAGACTTTTTTTTAGTTTTTTGATGGGACGAACATGAATACCGCACGACCTACCACTTGAATACTACCTCACGTGTGATTGAATTCCAATAAAGTTTGAGAAACAACATGCTTCTTGAGTGACTTTGTCTTTGACAGTAATGGTTTTATGATTGTTGTCTTGGGCCACATGTAGAACTAACCAGTTTTCAAATTAAGCTTGCAATTCATATAGTGGCATCTACCTTTTTGTGTGTGGGGTTTTTTTTAAATTTATTTAAAGGTTACTTTATACTTTAAGTAGGTTTTGGAGCACATACTTTTTCACTTTTACTTGAGTAAAGAGGTCAAGTTGATACTTCAACTTTTACCAGAGTATTTTTAAACTGCAGTATCTATACTTCTACTTAAATAACAAATGTGTGTAATTTTGACACCAGTGCTCTAAATTTTCCCCAAGAGAGTGTGTGAGCGTGCATGGTAATGTGTCTCTGCGACAGACTGAAGATCAGAACAATCCGGAGTGGACCATAAATCTCTACCAAATCGACCTGGTATTTGACCAAGTCCTCCAGCAGGCATAGAATTATCAGTAGTAAAGTATCTTATATTTTAATTTCTTTTACAGTTTGGAAAGACCCACTTTTCAGCAGGGCATCAAAAAATTGAGTATAATTCTTATTGTTCCTCTCCACGGAAATCTTTAGTAAAAGGCGAAAGATTTATACGATCTGAAAAGAAACAAGAGTGTATAACCATGTAATTACTGAGGACAGGTAGTCATGCTCCGTCAAACACTCCTCTGTCATGGTTCACCGTCACAAATTATTTTTAATAGTATATAAAAACACAACGATTGAAAAAAAGATTTCTCTTTGTCTGATAATACGACATAAAAAATTCAGAGTCAAACAAGTAGAATTATATATAATATAATCAACAATAACGTCTACAGGCACACTATGCATTGTGGGAAAATAGCAACCAAGGCCACGCCTCCAACTTTAAGAAAGTTTTCCGGTTTAAAAAAAAAAAAAAAAAAAAACCCTGGTGGAATCCTGCCACGTTTAACAGACGCGAAGAGGTTCAAATTATTTTGTAATTTGAGTGAAAAGCGCTTTATTCTGCCTGCATGCAAAACATTGTACGCATGCGCAGTAAACGCTTCCAAGAGCAAGTCACCATCTGACCCATAAACGTATAAATACGGATATATGTCCCACCGTCCAAACACATGCATGTCAGGTTAATTGGTGACTCTAAATTGTCCCTAAGAGAGTGTGTGAGCGTGCATGGTAATGTGTCTCTGCGACAGACTGAAGATCAGAACAATCCGGAGTGTACCATCAGTCTCTACCAACATAACCTGGTATTTGACCAAGTCCTCTTGCAGGTATAGAATTATCGTATGGTTAACTTTAGTTGTATTTTATTTTTCACAGTTTAGGAAGCCCCACTTTTCAGCAGGGCATCAAAAAATTGAGTAAAACTCTTTTTGTTCCTCTCCACGGAAATCTTTAGTAAAAGGCGAAAGATTTATACGATTTGAAAAGAAACAAGAGTGTATAACCATGTAACTCCTGAGGACAGGTACTCATGCTCCGTCAAACACTCCTCTGTCATGGTTCACTGTCACAAATTATTTTTAATAGTATATAAAAACACAACGATTGAAAAAAAGATTTCACTTTGAATTTTTATGTCATTTTCTCAGACAGAGTCAAACAAGTAGAATTATATATAATATAATCAACAATAACGTCTACAGGCACACTTTGCATTGTGGGAAAATAGCAACCAAGGCCACGCCTCCAACTTTAAGAAAGTTTTCCGGTTTAAAAAAAAAAGAACCAAAACGCTGGTGGAATCCTGCGACGTTTAAATGACGCGAAGAGGTTCAAATTATTTTGTAATTTGAGTGAAAAGCGCTTTATTCTGCCTGCATGCAAAACATTGTACGCGTGCGCAGTAAACGCTTCCAAGAGCGAAGTCACCATCTGACCCATAAATGTATAAATACAGATATACAAATATATATCTTTGATCCGACCAGTCACGACAAAAGTAATTCCTATCTAGTATTTTTCTCTTTTGTAACCTTAATCTACAGGAACAAATGCAGATTACTTCGGAACAGTGACCATAGGTTTCTAACTTAAATAAATGTTCGCTTTCATAAAAAGTAATAAACACATCGCACATGCGCAGTAGACACCAAAGAAGTTACATGTAGGAGATCAAGCCGGTGAATCCCTGTTCGGCCCCTCTTACTAGATGTGTACTAATAAAGAAGAAGGTGTGATCATTTTAATACAGCAAATACTTCCAATTTCTTTGAGACGTTTCCTTCGTTTTGACTGAAACACTCTTGCTTGTCTGGTTTTCCAAAATAACATTTACAACTTACAGTAAAGAAAAGGCACTTCAATGTCTGTCGTTTCCTAGAACAAAATCTACAACTGATGCTCCACAACATGTATCATTAATATATATATATATATATATATATATATATATATATATATATAGATATATAGATATATAAATCAGGGCTGTGAGATATCATATTTTGTCCCTTTATCATTTTTAAATTAAATTAATACATTTCCAGATAAGTCTGGTGATTTCTCAAACATTACATCTTTTCTGTCGTCTGAACTGTTGTAACACTGCATACATCCAGCTTTTAGCATTGTGTGGTCCTGTTAGCTATCAGAAAATAATTGTTCATGACCCTCCACACAGACAGCAAAGCTTTTACACTCTCTGATCTGATAAACTGCTGTCTTACATTTCCTTTTAAGGTAAGCGTATAGAAATGAGCCGCCACATGTATGCATGCATGCCAGCCTCGTCATTGATTCTCAGCAGTGAATAAAGGGCAGTGGTCCTGGTTATATATAAGTAGCTGTTATTTATTTACCCTCTATTCTACAGAAAAGTGCAACAGTTTTACCACACTGTAATGTTACCTACATTTTTAGTCTCGCGGTTTGACGCCGGTGCTCGTCCTCCTGCGAAAGCGCACGGGTTTGACTCACAACTGATCTGCGGTCAGCTTTAACTCTTACTACACAGCCACAACAGCTGATAAACCGTCCACAATGTCTGCTCTGGAGTCAGTTCCCGACCGTCAAACACTGCTGGGTCTGTAACGGGGGGAAATGTTGCTCGTGATCCTTTCTCAGATCAGCGATCTCATGACTGCCCCCCTGCGGAAGGGAGGGGTATTACAAAAGGACACAAACGCCATCTGCCATAATACAGGCGCGGTAACCTTACGCATCTCTGAAACAATGCTTCATTTCTCCTGAAAAACAGTTCTCTTAAAAAGCAATTGTCTAATGTATACCTGCCATGTATTTAGTATGTGACAGAGTAAGCCAAAAATATATGTGAAAAGAAATACATGTTGTTTATTTTAAAAAGATATGCTAAAATTAGTACAGTCGCCTCACAGCAAGAGGGTTCCTGCTACGAATCCTGGCTGGGGTTTTCTGTTTGGAGTTTGCATGTATGTGTGGGTTCTCTCCAGGTACTCCGGCTTCCTCCCACCACCCAAAAACACGCATGTCAGATTAACTGTTGACTCTAATTTAATCCTAGGGGTGAGTGTGAGCATGGAGGGTTGTTTGTTTTGTTTATCTCTGTGTGGCCCTGTGATGGACTGGCGACCTGTCCAGGGTGTAACCTGCCTCTCGCCCCAATGACAGCTGGGATAGGCTCCAGCCCCCTGTAAACCTGAGTTGGATTAAGCAGGTATAGAAAATGGATGGACAGATTTGTTGGCCCCCCTGAAGAGACTATTAATCCTATAGCATTACAGTCACGTTTCATGTTTATAGTAATTTTCAAGCCAAGTGTTTATTCTTTTAGTATCACAAGTGCCTTCAAGCTTTTCATCAGCCCTTCAGTCTATTTAAAGGGGACAGAAACATGCTACTGTGTAGTTTGGTATCATTTTCGGTACCACACTGAACATGGGCCAGAGAAAGCAAAAGAGAGAGAGCTGTCTCAAGAGCTCAGAAAGAAGAATATAGATGCGCATGTTAAAAGTAAAGGCTATAAGAACATCTCCAAGCAGCTGGATGTGGACGCAAAAGGGAACTGCAACCCCAGGAATTCGCCAAAAGGCATGTTAACAAGCCCAAAACCCTCTGGGAGAATGTACTTTGGACTGGTAAGACAAAACTGGAGCTTTTCAGCTGGTCACATCAGCTCTATGCTTCGGAAAAACTTCAATCTGTGCAGGGCACAATGAAATCTCCAGACTGCCTGGGTGTCCTGGAGTGAAATATGTTGCCCAGTTTTCAGACAGCTCAGCCTCAGGTCATGGGTCCTCCAACAGGATAAAGATCCAGAACAAACAGCTAAAAACATTAAAAATAATGGCTGAGAAAAAACAAAACGGAAAGAAAAAAACATTGCACTTTTCTTAAATGACCCTTCATGAGCCCACATCTTAGTCCTAATGAACACCCATGGAAAGATCTGAAAAATACAGCGAGGAGACGCCACCCTTCAAACCCCATGTAGCTTAAGCAGTTTGCTCAGGAAGAATGAGCCAAACCACCTTCTGGCTACCGCAGACGGCTCATTGTGAAGTGCAGAGATCGCTTGTTGGCAGCGATTGCTGCAAAAGGTGGCGCCACAAAATATCAAACTTAGGGGTGCCATCTTTTTTTTTTTTGTCCATAATTATTTAAAACACTCAACTGAATAAATAATCAAAAGCAATCCGATTTGTGTTAAATGTTGAATAAACAGTATGGGACGCCACTAAGCTGTGCTCAGTTTTAAGCCATTTCAGAGATAAGTTGAGTGTCTTCGATGATTGTGGAAGGGCACCAACAAATTTGACCATGTCTGAAGGAATAATTTTGAACAGTAAACATGGTGTACTGGATATAAAATTAGGTGAAGTGGTTAAATATGTATGAAAATAGCTACATTCAAAGAATGTGTTTTTTTTTTTATACATTTCCTATTAACTGGTGCCGCAACTGACTCTAATTTGACCCTAGGGGTGAGTTTGAGCGTGGAGGGTTGTTTGTTTTGTTTGTCTGTGTGGCCCTGTGATGGACTGGCGACCTGTTTAGGGTGTAGCCTGCCTCTCGCCCCAATGACAGCTGGGATAGGCTCCAGCATCCCTGCAACCTTAAATTGGATTGAAAATGGTTGGATGGATGGTGCTTAAACTCAGACTTTTGGGCAATTGATACAGATATATACATAAATATTTGAAGTTTCTGACAAAAACCAAGTGAAACATGCTCATTTACAGATCAACGATCTCACTTATTGTGCAGTCTTATGACACAAAAATGGCATTTCCAAATATGACAACAGGATGTCAGAATGTTCAAATCACCATCTTAAATAAGTGTCGACTTTAAAAAACAAAAAAACATCAGAACATTCCACTTGTATTTTCATCATCTGTTGAAATGGCAGAAATATTTTCTAAATGTCTTACACCTCACAGACAGACCCAGATGTCGTCTCACACCGACAGGACGGCACAGTGGAAAGGGAAATGCAACTTGGCATGAGTACAAGAACGGCCTCGCTCTGTACTTTGGGTATAAAATGAACGGATCCACAGTTCAAAGAGGTCCGTCGTTTGATGTTTCGCTTGACAAACGCTGGGTTTCAAAAGTTACTGTTAACTCAAACGAACATTGTGTACACGCAGTTTTTGGAATGTGAAAACAGAGAAACCAACATACAGTAGCTGTGGAGCAGCCCCGATAACATCCCTTTTGGATCATTTGTCCAAAAATAAAGAAAAGAAAACAGCAAACCTGTAACAACCTCCAATAACCTCATATTTACTGTCAACAACAAGGTCTCTGTTACTTTTTCCATCCAATGCGCGGAGAGGACATCTAAAAAAATTAAAAAAAATAAATGACAGACGCAAGACTTTTACCAAAATGTTCACTTTATTTTCTTACTTCTTTTTTTTAAAATCCAGGACAACTCATTCAAGGATAATCAAGGAGAATGAAGCACTAATATGTTTTATTAGAATTTTTTTTTCACTTTTTACATTTTGTAAGAGATGGACTGTGAATTTTTATCAAGAACTGGTCAAAATAAAGCAAACCAAAGGAAAAAAAAAGAATATATAATAACAATACATTAATAATAATTAATTCAGTACAATGAAGTGTGGCGTCCATGACAGGATAACGATGGCCCAGAAAACGTAGGGTTATTGTTTTTACGGCTTCCTCTGTGGTACTGAAATAATCACCAGCACTAACTCAACTCAACCAACAGTAGAGGAAGAACATGGAGCGCACTCACAAAGTTCTGCACCCGAGCCTCCCAAAGAGGAAACACTTTTTCATTTTATTTAAATAATATTTTTTATCAAAGCTTCTGTTTTTTTTTATCTTCATAAAATGTTTCTAAAACTTATGTCTTCTTTAAACTTTACTCTTTTTTTTTTTTTCTTCTTCTTCTTTTCCCCCCATTTTTACTTTCAGACTTTCAAAGTTTTTGTCTCCATCATGTGTGTGTTTTTGCAGGTGTGGTTGTGTTTTTAAGCGTCTGTACCTGGAACCCAGTGCGTGTGTGCCTCTGTGTTGATGTGTCCTTGGCCGAGGCGTCGAACAACTCTGAGTTGTTCAAGTGCTCATGTGAATGTAAAGCCTGCACACACGAAGCATGAGGACGTGTTTTCAAAGGTGTGTATGGAGTGTGTGCGTACTTTATGTCCCTACACTGCTTCACCTGTATTAAGGTCACTGCAGCAAAGACATTCATACTGAGAGGTTGAAGCTGGCTCAAGCCATGAGGTGCGTGGCCTTTAGCTGGGTTGGTCTGTGTGTGTGTGTGTGTGCGTGTGTGTATCAAACCAAAGTCAGCTTATCAAGGAATTTGTCGAGTTATTATGTGCTCAGGGGTGAGCGGACTAAGTGAAGTGTACGTCTCTCAGTGCCTAACACAGATGTCTGTGTGTGCATGCCAGTGCGAGAGGCTGAGTGTGTTCAAACTCTGAGGATTTATGTACCTGCAGGTGAGACAAGTACACCTTCCATCTGTGTAAAGCTTGAGTCCATACAGCTGCTGCTCGATGTGGGTGAGGACATATGTCTGTTTGTGTGTGTGTGTGTGTGTGTGTGTGTGTGTGTGTGTGTGTAAAAGAAGGCACGGAGGGTGGTGTGGGAGGCTCAGTCTCTCAGGTCCATGCTGGAGCCGAACAGAGCCACCAGCTGCTCTTCATAGTGGGAAATGTTCCTCTTCATGATCTCCTTACAGGAGCCCAGGAGGCGCTCAAACGCCTGCACGTCTATTACTGCGAAAACAGAAGTTATACAATTCATTTCAGTTGCTCAGGTACATAAAAAATATGTTAGAAATCGAAACGATCACCTGTTATGTTTAACGGTCACTGACCGTTAATTATTGCTGAATGCTCGCCACCTAACCTCATAGTTCCTAGTTTGTCTCAACTGAGTTAAAAAGATTTAGTTAAGAATTTTTGTTCGGAATAATTTCAAGGCTCATGATTCTTGCATTTCATTCTGGATTGGGTTGAAATCTATACTGAAGAGGCTAAGCACATTCAGTGGTGGATAACTTTGCCAATATTTGCATTCATCAAAGAGTCCTTTAAGCAACAGAAGCTGGTGTATATTTGCCTGGAGAAAGGGTGAATAAAATGGCGGTTTACAGCAGAGAAAGAGCCTCCTGTTGGCAAACTGGACCGCATTACTTTTGACATAATTTCTGTATAAAGTATTCCTTATATTAAGCCTCTCATTCAAAAGACCTGCACTGGGATTGTACATTGGGTTGGCATAGATTGATCCACATAGAGACTAATAAGTCATTCTAACAATGATCAAATACCTCCCAGAGGATTCATAATCATAATTCAAAGCTGGCAACATGCTAAGAGGTGTGGTTTTTCCCCAAGAGAGTCTTTAATAAAACATTAATGGAGCAGTATTGGTTGACGGTAGGAGAGCATATATCAGAATGACTGAGACACACCAAGCTGGAAAAGCTGAGCTCTCACAAGAGTCCTGCTTGAACCACACTCTTCTTCTTTCTGGACCAAAAGTGAAGGAATGAGTTGAATCACGAGTGAGATATTTTCTATGAAATAGTAACAAGGTCCAGCAGCCTGCTTCAGACTCAGGATAATGGAATTAAATGTTCTGGACATCCCAAAAAGGCCCCAGAAGAGTCATTAAATCCTGTTCATGTGGGTGAGAATGATGAGAGCACAACAGTCTATGTCTCTACAGTAAGCCTGAATAGCATATTCTCTGCCTTAATAACCACACTTATTGCAGACAGGATGCAGTGCTGTCAATAAACAATGTGCTTCAAAAGACAAGACTGACAGGTATGCTGTATATGCAGGAAAAACACGTGCATACATGGCACTTAAGAAGAAAAGATGGGGGAACACACAGTGAGGCCATGTGACATGGCATCTACCAACACAAAACAGCCTGAATGACTCAACAAAAGCTGTAATTGGAGCTAAAGATAAATCAAATAAACCAACAAATAAATAAATAAGGGTGTAAACAGATTTCACAACTACAGAGGAGGGGTGACAGAAGCCCAACCACAGCTGTGAAAATCCTGTTAATCTTTCATAACTCAAGAGCTGCTCATCCGCTGTCGAGCCTGAATTAGAGCACCCGCTTTAAAAACAAAATCATTACAGAACAACCTCCAATCAACAAAACCTACAAGGTGACAGCAGAGGAGGTAAACAACTGTTAGGATTTCATCACAACTCGATTGCCACTCGATATCATATGACAAACTATCAGCAGTTCTCAGTTTCACATGAAGTTTTATTAATAAGTAATTTGTCAAAATGTAACAAACAGGTTCAAAATGGATTTCATTGAGCATTTTAACACTCCAGTTTTAGGTGATGGTTATCACTTTCCTTTTTGGACATTTAGATTTGTCATGAAGCTACTTTGTACACACACACACACACACACACACACACTTCACAATCAGTCTCCTTGTGTGCAGGATTAGCGCTGAAGCTCATTTGTATTAACGTGTGTCCAAATGTGTTTCGTCTTACCCAAACATTTGACATCTCCCACTGCGTAGGCTGAGGCAGCCCTGGGCTTGTTAGTGACCAAGGCCAGTTCCCCAAAGTACTGACCCCTGCTACAGCGTGTTATCTCCACCTCCGCATTATCTGCATGGTCGGCCTTCGTCTGCATTGAGGGAGCAGAGAACGGGATAAAAGGTTAGGAGCCCCAGAGTGCCTCCTGCCCCCCGCCCCCCGTCCCCCGTCCCCAGCGAGAAGCACTCGCTGTTGCTAGGCAAAACCAGAAAACTCTTTTGCAGACTGTTAGATCCGTGTGGGTTGTCATTGTTCTGGTCTTGAATCAATAAAAACAATTTAGCAGTTCTCATCAGGATCTCAGCATGGCTGTAAATTCAAATGTAGAGCAGCAGCAAACAAATAAAGGTGGTGAGGATGAGAATCTTACTTTACTCTTCATCATGATCTTCACCTCCCCAGATTCTACAATGTAGAAGCAGTCAGCCTTGTCTCCCTGAGGATACACAGAACACACGATTATAAATGTACTGAAACTATATAATGTTATATACACACATGTAGAAACTTGACATAAGTGTGCAATGTTTCACCTGTGAGATGATGCGCTCGGCATCTGAGAACTGCCTCATTCCTACTACATCCACTATCTTCATCCTCTCCGTTGCCTGAGCAGGGAAAAATAAAAACAGGGAGGTCACAAAAACAAAAACACAGAGAAAACTGAACTTGTGGGAGCAGTCAGGGTTGTATCAATGATAACTCGTGCTGACTCTGGCAAGGTTAACTCTTACTTCAGCCCCAGCAGTCCAGTGATCAGTGTGTGGTAACCAATCAATCAACACTTACTTTTGATCAAAGATATAAACCTCATCTTTAAGTTTAGAACTTTCAATTCTTTCAAATGTAAATGAATGAATAGAATGTTTTGGACAAATAAAAGTTAGGTTTCAATCCAGAAAAATATAAGAGAAACTCACATCTAATCTCCACAGGGGATAAAATGATCAATCACATAAACTCACCTCCAGTGTTTTGAGTAAGGGCACAGATTCAATGAAAGTCTCGTACATCCTCCTCTTCTTGGCATTGTTCTTCACAATGAGCCTCCGAAATGTAGCACGGTCCTAGGAAAGAAAATAAATAAATGAAAGTAGACAAACATCTCCTCTCAGGATGTTTGACTCTTGTCTTCCTCAGTTTGGCCATCAGGAGGCGCTGCAGCAGCACGAAGCATCAGAGCAGTGGGGCTGGTTCCATTCATAGATTACAGGACTCCATTCTTAACATATCCGAGCGTCACAGCTCACTGAATTCAATTATGTGAAAGAAACTATTCACAGTACAATAAATGGTAATAAAGAAATAACTTGAGGTGGAAAGGGCTCAAAACAGAGCTTTAAATATTTGCACATGGCTAAATGATGAGGTGTGCAATTTACTCATTCAAATTCCATAATATCTCATAAATATGCTGGTTGGGTTGTTTATTTGTCTCTTCAAATGTGTGTTCTTACCAGGCCCCATAGCGATCCCTCCTGGGTGGCTACGATGGTGGCGGCCCGTGGCGTGTTGTACATGAGTGCCAGCTCCCCAAAGCTGCCCTTATTGTTATAGTGACCCACGCATACTCCCGATACCACGATGTCAAACAAACCCCTACCGAGATGAAAGGGAAAGGGAGTTAGAAAAAAAAAAAAAAGAAGAAAAAAGAAGACTTTTATTGACCTACTCTGTCTGGTAGAAATACTTCAAGTTTCAGATTATCTGTGGTTCCTGGATAGGACCGTGTTCAATCAGCACAAAATAGCTGACTTGGTGTGTGACTGAGCTTTATTATATCCTAGGTGAGAACAGTTTAGCTTGTTTGTTAAAACTGTTGTATATGTGGAAATCTCAAAGAAGACCCTTTATAGAAAACAGAAACCTCACAGAGTACAGATGCATACTTGGCTAATGGTGTAATACCTCAGCAGAGCAGCTCTGCCGTCCTCATTCTCTGGACGGGATTATACATAAGAAAGGTAATTTGCATAGATGTTGCCTGGCGGGATTAACCAGTCACTTTGTAAAATAGCCTTCCCTCTCATTGGCTGCGAGGAGGGGAGTATTAGCTTACTTTGACTGGATTACCATGAATATGGGGGACGGCTATCACTTGTGCTGTCAGCTATCTGAGGTTAGTGAAGACTCTTTTATATGCCCCCGTTGTGCTGCGCTGCTCACCATTTATTTAGCACAGAAAGCAGCAGTGAAAGCCGAGTTCAGCAATAAATTTCAAACAATAAATCTGCTAGAGCCAATGTAAGGGGAGGCCCAAGATTGTTTGATCTTGTGTTTGAGCAAACCCTTTCACATGAATGAAACAACTCCGCCATCATCAATGAACTCTGTTGTAAAATGACCTCATGTGTAACGTGGTGGAGCACATCTGTATGTTTCCTGCTGCACTGAGGATATGTGTGAATGTTTAATGATTTTCTGACTATTGCACACTCGGTCATTTACTTGAGTGATATTTAACACCCCAAGATAGAAAATGCAGTATCGGCTTTCAGAATCAGAAAATGTAATGCTGTAAACCGTACCTAAGGAAGAACACATTGATTTCGTATCAGAAATCCAAAAGCCTAGCTCCTTTAATATTTAATTTGACAATTATATCTGTGGCATTTTATTTTACAACAGTGATCCGTCTAACATCTTGCATGCCATGTTTTTACGCCTTGTCCCCGAGGGGTAATGAAGTATTTCCAGCTTCTTCCTGCCTTATAGGCCTCAGAGCAGGACTGTTTATTCTTCAGTGAAGTGAGCTCTTGCCAAATAGTAGCACACAGGCTGGCAAGACCAACATCGCAATACGCGCCATTTATAGTAAACTGTCTGCGGAGACAACCGAGTCTGGTTTAAAGTTGTTCAATAAAAATTATGAAACACTTTGAAAGCAGGAGGAGGTGTAAATAAGGCTCTGTTACTTAATAAAAGAAGAAATAGGAAACACTTTAACAATGTGTTACTGTATTCCAGTTTCCTTCCTGCTTTTATTCTTTTGTTAAATCCTCCGTCTCTTTGTGTGTCCACGTTAGCATCCCACCCTACGGATGACATTAGCTACCACTTAGACTTTGTACAGGCCACGGAAAACCCCAGGATAATATATCATCAGGCGGGCGTGCTGCTCTTAAAGGTCATTGCATGTGTCGTACAGCGAGCAGGAGCGTGCTGTGTTAGAAAGTGTGTAAGCAGATGGAGACACTGCCCAAGTGGAGCTAAAACATTGTACTGAGCTGATATGTCAGCCAAGAAAGAATGGCAATTGGAAGACAAACAATGACCAGACACCAGCCAAACACGTGCGAATCCGTTCCCTTTCAATTGGAATAAGCTAAAAGCTATATACATATTTATTTACATATTTATCTTATAAAAGAAAGTAAACACATATGTACATTACTAACACAAAGAAATTAAAATTCTTTAATGCAGTGCCATCCTGAATATCAACACAGTAGCTTATCCAAGCTGCGGCAATTTGAAAGTAATAAACTTACCTTCAAGCAATTAGTACAACGACTTACAGCCTGATAAACAATCACAATCTTCCATTATAGAAGTGTCCATCTTTTGTACCGACTACAATACTAAGGGTGATTTGAATGTTCCTCCAACTTAACGCCTTATTCAGACCGAATCAACAACACCTGCCCTGTAAAATACCCGTGTACACACGAGGTTTTCACAAGCAACGTGGAAGAGAAAAATCACACACTCCACAGGTGCTCCATATACATGGATACAGACGCACACATGTAAGCCTCAACATGATCAACACAAGTGCTAAATACAAAGACCTGTGCTCCAAATTTTTACCCATTACATTAATTGCAGCATTACTGTAATAAAAGCAGCCATTTAGCCACTTATACATATAAACACTGTGACAGTTTTGGTTTATTCATGTATGCATGTAAATTAAAGTGCATTTTCCAACATTGTAATTTAATTAAACCCCATCACAAAGAAAGAACAGTCTCCTACAAAAAAGTGAAATGACCCAAATGACTTGCATACTAAAGCTATATACTGCAGCACTGCAGGAGTTTGGTAATAAATTACTATAGTTAACAGTTATTCCAATGTGTCACATTGTCCAGTATAATACTAATAAACACAAAATCAATTTGCATACATGCGTCACTCTTGTTTTTTGACACAATTACACTATAAAACATGTTGAACTTTGACCTTATTGGCATCCAAACTCACTAAAGTGAACAGGCCGTGTTTGCATCAACAAACTGACCCAGTTTGAATGACTCAGCAGGGGTGTCTGCCTCCTACCTCTCTATGACATAGAAGTTGTCTCCATCATCTCCCTGGTCAATGACGTGTTCCTGGGGCTGAACCTTCAACTCAAACATGGCGTCCAGCACCTGTGAGAACTGCTCCTGGATGCAGAATAAGAAAGTGTGTCAGATTCATCTCAGGAGGAGAAATGAGAAGCAACAATGAAAACATTTAGTTAAATCATGCGAGTGCTTTTTTTCCTGAAATAGACGAGATAAAATGTAATCATCACAGCAGGGAAATTGTGTGATAAAGCACACAAGGAGAAGCAGTGGGGGCATTTTTGAGTCGACCAGGCACCGAGTTCATCTTTGAGTTCTAGATTAATCATTCAAGAAGTCACATATTATAGCTGCTTCAGAGATAGAAACAGACTTAAAAATGTCAAATAAATATTAAGGGTATGTTTGCAGCCAAAACAAACAGATAAATCAAGTGTAGCGACATCACGCAAATTATGTTTGGATTTGCTTTCACAAAAACACAGTTATTGAGTCCCAAAATAGGGAGGTTTCACAAAGTAGTTTTACTGGGAAACAAAGCTCAAGCATACTTTATCATCACAATAACATTGGCTACAATGACTTCCAGACAGTCTCAGTGACAAGCTGTGGTCTCGTCTCATTTATTACCAATGAGACAAGCAGATGAACCGGAATAAAGGTTGCATTGGTTCATGAAAGAAGGGTTTAAACGCATATTTCTGCTAATTTTTTAGACTTTGTTTCACCAGATTCATCTGATGTAGGGCCTTCTATGTATGCTCAAAAACACACAACCGTGAATAACTCGATTAAAGCATTTCCACCATCCATCTGCATACGAACAGTTTTGTGTTAGACGCCTTACAGATGTGTCTCTTTGTATTCAAGATTCATTTACCTGATCTAGTGTTTTAAAGAGTATGATGTCTCGGCAGGCCTCTTGCAGTCTGCAGCGTTGTTCGTCTGTTTTTGGGTGTACCACTCTGGGTTCAGTGTCCTCATCATCATCATCTGGGTTGAATGCCTCCGCACACACTGACAGAGACATTTATACGTTCTGATTTGTTACACTATATTTCATGAAGCAATCAAGGTAAAGTGTTCTATAGACTCACCAAAAGATTTCACTCTAACAACACAGCTGAGATTCAAAGACTGATAAATGCAACTTCAAATTCAAAAAAAGGGTTGTAAAATTGATATAAAAACAGAGTACAATGGTTAGCGGATCTCATAAGACAACATTCTAATCATAATAGAACATAGAAAACATATATTAGACTGTTGAAGAAAAATATTAGGCCATCTTGAAATGGAGTCTCTGTCCACTGTGTAGCATTTCCATTAACAAATGGGAACATCTGGGAACTGAGACCAGCTGCTGGACTTTTGGGAAAATAATCTTGTCCCATTCTTGTCTGCTATAGGATTCTCTGTGTTGAGCAGTTCTCAGTCCTCTTTGTCGTATTTTGCGTTTCATGATGGATTAAATGTTTTCAGCTGGTGAAAGGTTTGGACTGCAGGCAGTTTTGCACTGCTATCTGAGAACCTCACGCGCATCCAGTATTGATTTTTGCCCGTGTTCCATTTTATCCAGATTATCTTAATCACTTGATGCTGTTGTGTACTGTAGCTGGAGGAATATTACAGCAATTTTTTTGTGGAATATTATTTTGAAATTGCTCCACAATTTGTAGATTTAGTTTTTTGCTGATCGCTGGACCTTTGCCTATGTTTACTTATAAGACTCTGCCTCTCTGTGGTGGTCTTTTTATACCCAGTCATGTTACTGACCTGCTGCCAATAAACCCAATTAGCTGCAGCACGCTCATCCTGCTGTTTCTTTTCAGAACCGCTTCCTTTTCCAGCCTTTTGTTGCCCCATCCCAACCTTTTTGAGATGTGCTGCTATCATCAAATTCAAGATGAACTCAAATTTGAATAGTCAATAGTCAATGAATAGTCAAATTTCGTACTTTCAACATCTGATGTGTTTTCCATATTCTATTGTGTAAAAAAAAAAAAAAATACTGGTTTATGAGATTTGGAAAGCATTGCATTGTGTTTTTATTTACATTTTGCACTCCATCTCAACCTTTTTGGAGACGGGTGTTGTATAAATCTGTAATCATAACACTGTAAATATAAGCTACCCTGTAACTTAAAGCAAACCATGTCATGAGCATGCATTAATACAAATTAATCACTGTAAATAAAGTTATTTCTAAATGCAACCTTTGCAAGCTCCCCTCGGACATCCATCATGGTAGTGAACATATGTGTGTGAAGAGATGTTTATACTGCATTTATATTTCATGTAATTTTCCACACCATCAGGGCACAATATGTAAAGGTGTAAAAGATATCAATGGTGTTTTTCAAAGAGGAAGACAAACAAGGAAGAACACACACTCACTGAACGTGGAAAGCAAGATATTGTAACAGACCCCATCTTGGTTTAAAAGTGGAGCGAAAGGTAAGAAGTTACGCAAGCACTCGTAGAAACAGAGGATATTGTATAACACAAAATGAGGCGATGGCCTGCAGGAGAAGGGAAGAAGACTGCAGGACACTGGAGGAGCCCAGTGGAGGAAATGACACATGCAGTGTGACATGTTTTGCCACGCTAGAAGACAAACACTGACAAGGTCATTTCAAATTGTCACTATGTATTTGTGTTTCTCGGCTCTACAGACACACTCCACTTCTCACAGGACATTTAATACTAAAAACACTGAAGTCTCAAAGAGTGTTCGTGTGCAAAAGTAACATTTTATCTCACAGGAGCCATATCAGTGATGTTTGCACCAGTGTGACCTCGAGTGTCAATGTGCCGTCTCAAACTCACTGAAGCAAATCAACGGACCTAATAAAAACGCTCAGCGCTGGCAGCAAGAATTTTGTAGTTAATTTGAAGGGAGAACCAAATCTAAACAAACAACAAGAGATGACCCTAAGTATAAAAAGGTTTTTAAGACTATGACAAATATTGGTATAAGTAATGTGATCTGTGCTCTTTACTGGTATGAACATTATGTTAGATCAGATAGAACCAAGAAAACAGACAGGTCCATCAGGCTTAGCATCAGAAACTTTTATCTTCTGAAATCTACTGAGCAGTTAGCAATAATGTAACCAGAAGAACATCAAACTATCCTTAACAATCTGACTCAGGGAAACAAGAAGAAAATAACAGATTTGAACCCCTCCAGGACTTCAATACATTACCTACTAGTGAAAAATCTTCTGGCTGGACCATAATGGAGTTTATTCTCAAGATAATTTTTAGAATTTATACAGATCTCAAACCATATCTAACATCCACGCCTGCTATCATAAAGGAGAGGGTTTAAAAGGTGTTCAGCCTCGAACACTAATTAGCATGTAGGTGCATTGTTATTTCATATTTTTCAACGTTATTGAAATCTCGAATCCAAGGTAATTCAATCCTTTCCTAAAGCCAGTAACAACCTTTCAACCCTCAGTGCTGAGGACTACACATATACTCAGAGCTGAAGTTACATCCAGGAACTCCTATTTTGTACATGAGAACAACAGGAAGGGACAACATTACATTGCAGTCTAAGGGCTGTGATGAGCAACAGATTCTGATGAGCCATACATTTCTGGGAAAATAGTTTAATTTGGATGGACTGCGGGGAATCCAATCAAATACAAATTACACATGCAGAAAGAGTAATATGTTTGCATCACTGCTGATACACTTAACACCTGGTTTACTGACTGTGCCATCTTACATGGAGGCTGTGGAACTGAAATAACGCATCAATGTCACAGTCTGTGCAGTGGTTGGCAGCTTACCATCAGTCCAGCTGTGATGCTCTGACTCCTACAGTCCAGCCAAAAATAAACTGTAGGAGAATGTGTCCTGTCATCTCTACCCGTTACAGTGCGAATAGCTCTCTACACACCGATGCTTTTAATGATGCTTCTCTGGTATTTGGAACAACCTCGTGTAATACGTGTAAAAATTGTGTGGGCTACTCTTGGTTGTGTTAGTGCTCTTGTTGGTCTTAAAGCTGTGGAAAAGATGTTAAAGTGGACAAAGATCTCATTTGTGATGGAGTTAAAACAATGAATATAGTCCAGTGGGGCCGCTGTGCTTCTCACCTGTTGTCAGCCCCTCTTGGCTTAAGCCACTTCATATCGATCAGCATTTATTCTATGCATAGTGTCCCCTCTGAGGGGCGACGGGCTGTTACATTTTAGGAAGAGTGCATACAAGTCCCTTTTTGTTGATAAAATACCAAATATCTTTAAATATGCAGGGGCTGACAATGATGCAGATTGATATCGCCAAGCAATCTTAAACTGCCCATGATTAACTGTGCTGTTTCTGGCAATGGGGAATAATTTAATCACCTTATGATTGGGAAGAAATTAAATCTCTTTGTGCCAATAGGCAGGAAATGATTATTCTTTTCCTCAGTTATACTTTTAGTTTTCTCCTACTAAGGAAAGGCTGGATTCAAAAGTATCAAAGATCTCCTGATGAGTGCTGCCTTAGTTTCCATTAGTAGCATAACTTATCTTATACTGTTGTATTTATTTTCATGTAAAAAATAAAGTCTGTAAGAGCCTGACCTGGCAATCCTTTATTTTGGCTAAATATTTTTCTTTGAAAGCACTGTAACAGAGAATGTACACAGAAGTTTTACTATAAAATAATTCTCTAAAACTGAATGTTACAAGATCTTCTCTGACTTCAATCAAACAAGTCCCTAAAAATTGTCACTCTGGGAGATTGGACTGTTTTCTTGCCAAGATCCAAAATTTAAATAATTAAAAGAGTCAAACCTTTTAGCTTAAACTTGTGCAATTTTTTTCATTCACAACCCACAGAGTCTGTTGGTGGTAAGTGACATGTTGCCTCTGCATGTACACCATAAATTGAGCGAAGAACTTGAGAAAATAAGCATTAAAGAAGGATTCAGGGCTCGAAAGGTGAGTTGGTTAATTCATCTAATACATGCAACAGCAGAGCCTTCCATTAGATCAGGATCGTATCTCTGACAGCGGGAAATTAAATGACCACCTCCCTGATCACGCAGGAGTTGTCACAGTCCATTCTACAGGGGCCCACCTGTGATTCCTGTAGCAAGAGGGATGGGCTGGCTGGGCCCCTTATTTTACAACGTGAGGAAACTACCCAAAGCGGGTGCATCCATGGACCCTCCTTCCTTCCTGGTTAAACAGGATGCAAAGGACTGCATTTCTGCAGAGAGCCTCTACCTTTCAAAGTTGTTTCTCGCGCTGCTCTGAAAACTCTGCTGACAAAGCAGCGCTGATGGTGGGGGGGGGCAGTTTCTCTCCTGAGGAAATGAGCAAATGATGGTCCCACATTCAGAACCATACAGGAGCTTCTTCGCTGGTTTTTGGCATGTTCGAGCTAAGTGTGTTGCGTTAAAGCTCAAGTTAAAACGCCAATCAACTCTCTCCAAATTAAAGTGCCTTATGGTGACAAATTTTACAAACTATCTGAAGAACGTTGTCTTGCAAAAAAAACATCACAATCAACAGCTCACAGAAAGCAAAGCACTTCACCCGTGCCTTTTTTTGTTGGTAATGTTAACACAATGAAGGGAAGTATCTTTCTTTTTAGCTTTACTGGCGCTCTTCTCTTGGTATAAATTCTATTTTTTTTTTTTATCCCTGTGAGAACGGCACACACAAAACATCTGCAAAAGACAACTCATTTATCAAACATTAAATAGATCTTTTTTTATACATATATATTAATAATAAATGGTCTTTGTAGCACCATCTCTGAGAAAGAAGATGAACATCACAGTGACGTTCGGTCTTTGTTGCTGTATGAACAGCAGTTCTCCTCATGGATTAAAAAGGATCATTATGTCTTACAACATTACCAAAACAAACGTCTACTTGGATGACACAACACTGCAATCAACAAAGTAACTTTGAGCCACTTTGTTCACTCCGTGTCAACACGGACCTCTTTATGAGTTAATATTAGGAACAAAACAGTAAAAAAATAAAAAAAAGAAGTTGTCAGATTGTACAAATTAACACCGTACTCCATAACTAATCTCAATGAGGTTGCAGTGAAGACAGCAGGCGCAACAATGATAGCAGAAAAGATAAACATCAGCTGACACACCCAGAGTCTAATCAAAGTGCAGTGCTCTGTGACGGCTGACGACATTCAATCACTCAAATGTAAACACCAGACGGGTACAGCGGAGCGTGAGAAAACAAGAGTGCTGTCCAACCAAGACCACAGACATCAACACAGAAACAGAGAAAACGCCAACACGAAAGCCAAAACATGCAGAGCGGAGCTTCTAAAACACTGTGTGAACACACTCATTATCAAAATACTGCCTAAACACCGTTAGTAAGGCTAACCACTTGTCCTCAACTGCATTTGCACGATACACAGTAAACAAACAAAATGTGGCTGAGCCGCTGAAGCAGTATCAGCAATATCATCCCTGGTGTGGATTACACTGAAGGGACATGACGTCAAACACGTGTACACACACACAAACACACACATCGGTGAACTCACACCCACACATCTTACCTGACACTCTCCTGTTGAATCTGCTGGGTGGTGGAGCTGTGGAGAAAGAGAGAGAACTGATATTAACATCACTGTTGTAACATTTAACACAAGTTTGTGAGTGCTCTGAAATCCTCACCACTACTATCTGCTCTGAAAATAAAGGATTTAAAAAAAACAAAAAAAAACAAAGCTAAAATGAACAAAGGAGATTTAGAAAAAGAAAGAGTGACGACACCGGCGAGAGAAAGTCTCAGTCTGACAGGCCAAGGCAAAGAGAGGTGAAAAAGTAGGGCACTGACAGCGTAAAAAGAAAAGATCTAAGCTAAAAGACAAGAGTGTCAGTTCAAAATGATTCATTTTCTATTTGGGAAAACACAAATGGTACTGTGAGAACCAGTTACAGACACCAGCATGAACAGTCAACATTAAAGTTGCATACACAAACACACGATTTCATTTAATGACTGGAAACTGAACAGCAGTAAAGCAAAACATGATCGCACTTAGCTGCAATAAACACACAGTGACTGCCAGGAGAAAGACAGAAGGGACCATAGTAGTAGTAAGTAAAATATCAAAAAAAGAATTAGATATCATTAGAGATGAAAGTCTAATGAGAATCCATTACACTGGGGCTAATCACAGTCATTTTGACTGAAGTAGCAACATGTGTCCTCCAAACGTCATTATGTTTCTGTGCTAAGAAGTTTGTGGTTGGATTTTGTCTTTAATTGAAATCAATAAAATTCTTCTGTCGCATGCTCTGCAAATCTGCCATATCACTGTGTAAATCATCACAGAATGAGCAATAAAACACGAAGTGGACTTTGGTTTACAGTTTTACCTAATTTGCAATGTAAAGTTTCTCTATTGTCAAGACCAACAGGAAACCACTTGGTTTCCATAGATGTCTATCCACCCAGAACTTTGGATTATTTCTGTTACGGCTCTTATACACAAAGAATAATGTCAAAGGCCAAAAAAAGGCCTTCTTTGAGAGCCAACAGTGCATTACGCACCAAAAATACAGGAGAGGTAAACATTCACCAACACTCCAGATGTTCCAGAGGGCTGACTGTTGAATTCATGCATAACAGTCACAAAAGTGTGGCTGTGAAGGAGAATCAAAAGGGCTGTGTACACTGTCAGCTAACTACACAGATCAGAAGGTCATCCTTAAACCCTGATTTAAGGATCCCCAGCTTCCCACATCTGGATGGATCCTTGAGAAAGATAACAAACCCCATATTACAGCCAAATTTGAGTATTTGAGTGCGCTTGTCTCTTAAATGTTGCTTTGGATGATATCGTGTTCTAAATCAATGTAGTGTAAATATCCTTCGCTATCAAGTGGGCCGGTAACTCAGTCTTTTCTTATTTGTTCAAAACTGGATTAACTGACCCCAATCCACATTTTCTTCTGACATCATTTAGAGTATGGTACATAATAAGTATATTTTAGGGGTTACTCTAATTATATGCATTAAGGCCATGATCCACCAAGCCAACGCTGGCTGCTGGGAACCTTACTTTTATTTTGTGTGTTTTTGACCATGACCTTGAAGCCAATTCAGGTGTTTCGGCACCTTTGGTTCTTGACACCGGTTTGGCGTGTCAGGGCTACATTATTTGTCCTTGTGAATGTGCGTGTGTCCGCATGAACCATTGTATCCATTTACGCACGTGGAGTTTGAGGTCACGGTCCTTAACACCTGTTTTCTAACACTCAGCTGTTACAAGCCAGCAGGCATGGTCCATGGCTCCCATACACATGTAGAGTGTGTCCATCACAACCTTATTACCATCATGTCAGAGTCCATTAGATCTAGGCTGTGAGTAAAGGAGCACAGAGAAATTCACACATACAGAACACTTTCCTGCAGTCACCTGGGGAGACAGAGTTCAACACTTCACGCTCTCTGCAGAACACCATCACTCAGAAGATAAGCAACAGGACGGCCTTGGTTATTAGTTAGCATACAAGTGGAAATCATACATGAAAACTGTCTCATTTGAAGGGAAATTGCCAAAATCAGTTTTGGTAACTGGTTGGAATTTAAAAAAAAAAATTGAAAAATAAATAAAAAATGGGCACAAAAGAAAAATTAAAAAAGAATGACTTCAGCATTTCAACTCTGTAAGTAAGTGTTACCTCTCACATACATACCAGATATTCAGCCTTTTGGCAACTGCTTTACCCAAAACCTCATTCTGCCTGCCTTTATGTTTCATCTTGGGTGGAATTTACAACTCAGTAATTGTAGTAAGAGTTAAACATTAGTTATGATTTCAACAAGTTAAACCAGCTCCTAACTCACAGCACAGTAGGCTACTTTAGTACAAAGAAGAGGAAGATAATCTCCTTTGTTGTCCATCAATGGATAATGTCCCTGAGCATTAGCTGAAAGAGGAAACAGGAAGAGAATCTGTCTTCATTTTGCCAGCACTGATGAGGAGTGCTCCAACAGCACCATGAATTAAAATGTTTAACCTTGTCAAACAGGCAGTGTGATAAAGACTTACTGGTTTCTTACTCACGATCCATTAAAATGCCAGGGTACGCAGTTCACATGTGTGGCAAACACAAGTAACACATAAGTGTCACCAGGTCTGACCTGGTCAGATTGCCATCATTTCATTTAAATGTGAAAGTTACCAGGTTGCTAATTCTGACATGAAGCAGAAACGTTCAGACAACGTAAGACAATGGAATCGAGTCTCAGAGGCCGAAGAAAGGATCATCCTTTTGTTTATCACCTGAGTGATCAGCTGTGTCACATCAATTTGTTCGCAGGCGATAGTGCACATTAGCTGGCCTTGCTGAAAATCTAATTACATGCTCTTTTCCTCTTGTTACTGGTCAGACGGACATAATATAAGTTAAGACAGAATTATTACAGAAATTATTGTGGTCATAAAGATACAGAACAATAAAAAATGATGACACTATCTAACTGCTGTACTGTATCGTCAGATGCTTTGCAACAATGAGGCATCAAATAAGAGACCTACAATGCAAGTAAATGGAATGAAAACATGGATGCTAATAGAGGAATGAACTACAGCTCAACACTCCTTACAAGATGTCAAGTGCGTGCATCTGTCTGACTCTTAGATTATATCTCAGGGCAGCAGTTACAAATTGAATAGCTTTTACTTTTTACTACAGTTGATTCTTAAAGACAGGAATCAATCTTCAGACCATATTTGACTGCCTGCCAGCAATATGGGCAGAAAAGCAACTTATCTAATGAGATCTAATGACCTAAAGTCGTTGCATAAGACTTGCATCATGTTTGTGCATTTAGTGGCCCCTTATTCCATGCAGGGGGGACCTCATCAATCTTGGAGACCATGCCCGTAGAAAGACAAAATCTATCAGAAAAGATGATCACCAAGAGCAACTTTACTGGTACTGATTTGCACACTCGAGTGAATCCAAACTACTGTTGTTAAAGTCTACCCAAAACATATACAGCCAATGAATCCCATCACAGCAGGGGAAAGGGTTTCAGTTTTTTCCTTTAATTTGGGGTCTGTACAAAGTGCAGATAGGAAACGTTATCAACACACTATGTATTGAAAACCTTAATTTTCCATTGTGTTCATTTCAACTATTAAATAAACTAGCTCCATACCTCAATGTTATTTACTGTTACCTACACCCCCTCAGTTGTCCCCATTCTGCCCCAGAGCTTTGTGACACTTCTCGAGTCTGGAAGGCTCTTTAATCTCATTTACATCAAAACATTGACGTGTTCTTTTTTTGTTGGTTGTTGGGAGACTGTAACAAGACCTTGTCTAATCGCAGTTTCTTTTTTAGTTGAACACGATCATTTTGCATAATCTTCAGAATCTTTTTCACTTACGGCATTAAAAGCTACAGGGTTTAACTAACCTCATCATGATTTAAATTTTTTTTCATTCATTAGATTAGGAAAAAAAATTGGTGGTCAAAGGCGCTAATTCTACTCATCTAAAACGAATAGATTTTAAGATAAAATCTCAAAGGGGATAATTTGGATGACAATTATTTGTCTTTATATTTTAATTTAAAATTGTTTAAAGCTAACCAATCTTCTGTTCAGTGAGGTGCATAGAAAGAGTGGTAGACAACAGAAAACAGCCATCAAGCTTATAATGCAAGCTTTCATGCAACAAATAAAAGATCTTACTGTGTAGTTATATGCTCATAAATTGACAGTATGAAATGTAGCCTACATGGTCTGTTCTTATGTGGTGCCTTTTAACCATAGCAGTTGCACATAGTGCTTGTCACACTAAGGTGGCATCAAGGTGCTGGCCTGCCATTGGAAGCAGTTTGGGGTTTAGTGTTTTGCCCAGGGACAGTCTGGCTTGTAGAGGGGCTGGGTATCAATTGAAAACGGCCAGCCCTGTGATTAGTGACCTGCTCTCCACCTTAACAGCCACCTCTCTGCGAGTAAACTGCATTGCCAAAGCAGAAACAAATTACCGAAGCAATAATCATAGAAATATGTATGCGTTTTCTTCTGGCTGATGACAGCTGGTCTTTAAATGAAGACTGTGCTGAAACGTCTTCCAAAACAGCTTTCCTGTCATATAAATTCTGTACCAAAGCATCGCTTGATAATCTGACAATTGTTTTGCTCTTGGGCTCCACCTACACATGGTAGGTACGCTTACAGGACCTAAAAAGAATTTGACTGCCTATTCTTATAGTTTGATTTGAGTCTGATGTACATTGTTTAAGTATTTCAATGTGGCATATGTGTAAAATCAATGTAGTGCACATTGTTTGTATTACAGTACCATGTTAGTCTGAAAACAGAACTGAGGAAGACTCATGAAGACTTCCTCTGTGAAGCATGAATGTTAATGATAAGGTTATAACTTTCATTTCAATCTCTGAGTTTTGTGTACAAGTTTCACAAGAGTTATTTCAATCTAAATAACGTAACGCAGATGAACAAGCTGCTGTTGAGCATTTCCAAGTAGTCATGATACAGAGCACATAAGTAAATGCCTGGAGTACAGTAACATGTTTCATTAGTTTTATAATACGAGTCAATCACTGCTTTAATTTCCTCTGATTACAGCCTACAGATGGGGCAACAATCATTAACATGTTTTTTTTCCCCCATAATATTTTAATCCGCACATCACCAACAGGGCCAAGCAAAGCAAACACGACAGAAAAAGAGGCTTAACCAGTGATCACTTACCGATAACAAATTTGAGGCTAACTGCATCTGTTTCTCATCCTGTTTTTTTTCCATCCAGCAGCCAAATCATATCCAATTTTTATTCTTGTCCCATCAATCTCTTAAACACTTTATCTCTTCTTTCTTACTTCCTCCCAAACCTTTGTCTTTGGTCTCTTGACTGCATTTCTAAAAAAAAAAAAAAGTTTTTAAACTCTATTTCAAATGGTGAAGGTGTGCTATTAGCCAGTTCCTGTTGCATGACGTGGTCAAATGGTGTTGTGCTGCATTAAAAAAAAATTATGAAATTTGTACCCTATGATTAATAGTAACACAGTTAACAAATTAGAAAACTGTCAACAGTTGTAGTGCATATACAAAATGAAACAATACCAACACCACCAGAATCCTTTAAAGAAGTTCATTCATAAAAATCATTGCAAAACACCACCTCGTTTTTACCCTTTCCAAATTCCCCCTCCAGCACAACCTTCTCCTCTAAAAGTTTTATCAGCGACAACATACACTCAACAGGGACAACACATCCCAAACTGCTTAAATTGATTAATTTTGATCCATTTAAACTCCTGATCAGGCCAAATCACTACAGGTACCGCAGCAAAGAGGCAAAGATACCAACCAAAATGCACAGGAAAGCAAAGGTCCACGCATACCAAAACTCAGCAGGTCATGCTTGGCAACACCAGTCTGTCAGTCTGTTGTATTTCAGAAAAAAGGTGCAAAGACACCTATTTTACGATCATTTAGATTACCTGATTGTAGTTAATATTGAGTGCGCTTCTATATTTTAATTTGTTGCTAGGATCTTCATGTTTTACTTTATGTATACAGTGTTTGTCAGCTTTCTCTCATTTTAAGACATTTTTGCTTGAATTTCACATATTCAGTTCTGTGGGGTTTTTTTTTTTGTTTTTTTTTACATGTTGTAGCTGTCAAACACTCCTGTATCATAAGTAACAGAATATGTAAATAACCTCTGCCCTACCCAACGTGAGAGGATTTGTGTTTACTTTTGCATCCATGAAATATTTGTTGTGGCGGAGCCGTTGGATATGATAAAAAGCATGTGTGTACGTATGATTTTGTGCATTTCACTGTGTGGGCGGAGGAGACTGAGCGTGCAATGTGTGAAGTGCTCTCCCTACAGTCATGTGGCTTAGGGGGGTGGGGTGGGGTGGTAGTGGTGGCTGTATCAAGTGTATGCCTGAAGTTGCCTTGGCAACCTAACACAAAGAAGATCTCATCGCCATAACAACGCTACCCCTATAAACTCCCTTCTTCGGCTTTCAGCTACCATTCACCCCCTCGATCCACCTAGTAACAAGTGGAAGACACCCCGACCCCCCCCCTCAAACACGCACGTACATTTACTTTTCCTCTCCATCCCTCCCTGAACACCCACTCATTGCTATGAGAGCATTAACAGATGGAGGGAAGAGAAATGGAGGGAAAGAGGAAACAGAGATGGGATGACAGAGGGAGAAACAGAGGGGGAGAAACAAAAAGACAGAAGGGGTGACAGAGTGAGATTTAGTGCAACGCAGGAAAAAAAAGAAAGAAAAAGAACAGGATAGCATGAACATAATTTGATAAGTAATGAGTGCTAAGCTACTGAATATGCCTGGTGATATGGAAAAGAGAGAGATACAAACGGTACTGAGAGATAGATAACGCTCTATGGCTATATATATATATATATATATATATATATATAAATAAAAAAAATAAAGAGAAGGAAAACTAGATACAGAGGGGGACAAAGAAAACCCACTGATTGAATAAGTGAATAATAAAAAAAAAAAAAAGGAGCAATTGAACTATCCCTGCGTGGTGTTCTCCATTAATTTCCTTTTCAGCCAGTCGTCCTGTGTGACTGTCTCGGCCTGTCAATACATCATCGACTTCTCTGGGAAGGAGATCAAAGCACAAATGTGTGCCTGAGACACTACAGATTTTTACATTCAACTTTTTCTTTTTTTCCCTTTGACAATGAGACTTAAAAGTGTTTAGACAGGCAAGACGAATGAGTCAGACGAGTACAGATTAAGTAAAACACAAGACAGAAAGACAGATCTGATCATGGAACACAGCTAATAAGGATTAAGTGAAGCCTAACGTAAACCGAGGAAGCGAAAGCTGGCTTTCCACCAGTTAGGTTCAGGAGAAATACGTGACAGTTACTTTTCCTTCCACCTTTTGCAGCTCACACCACCTCGTTTCCCTTTAACCAACCTTCATGGAATAGAAAGTAAAAAGGAAATGAAAGGAAATTTTGGCTATGGAAAAGATAAGTCTGTCCATCCCATTTGGCATTGAGGCAGTGAGTCAACCTCCATTTGGAGCCTTAATCTATGCAACAGAATTAATTTGGCAGAGTGATATAAAGATAGTGTCCACATCATGTTTAGAGAAGGATGTGCTACTGAGAGTTTGCTGGAGTCAGCAGATGCCTGAAATGAATCATGCAAACTGTGAGTGACGTTTGACTGTTATGCTATTGCATTAAATGTAACGGATTCTAATTTTTAAGATTTTATCATTTCCCATCATCAACACACCCATGGATTCTCTTGAAAGAATAATTTCCTCACTCCCACCGTTTCAGCAGCTGTGACATTTTGCTCACCAAAATGGCAAAAAAGCAACTCAAGAGTTTTCCAGTCACGAAGTGTTACGATACGGTAATCTGTGGAAACTTATCAACTGAGATATTAGCTTTTTATGCCCAGAATAAAGCAAATTTTGAAAAAATGTAAATGCCAATTCTTACTTTTATCTATTTTCACAAGGTCTCGTTTTGCATTTTTTTGTATTCCTCAACTTAGTCAAGTGAAATAATCAAATAACCATTTCAATCTTTTAAAAAAAGGAAAATAAATAAATAAGAAAAAAATACTACTTACAGTTATGTTGTAGTTTTACCAAT
Source organism: Odontesthes bonariensis (assembly GCF_027942865.1). Classification (NCBI taxonomy): domain Eukaryota; kingdom Metazoa; phylum Chordata; class Actinopteri; order Atheriniformes; family Atherinopsidae; genus Odontesthes; species Odontesthes bonariensis. The sequence goes on along the minus strand of NC_134515.1, from coordinate 13,815,869 downwards.
GCTAGTCTACATATTCTATTACTAAAAATAATACATCAGGCTACTCTTTGCAATTTTTGCGATAAATTCTAACTTGTAAACTGATACATTAAAGTTTTAAACAAAGAAATCAAGTCGGGAAGGTAAAGTGGACGTGCTGTTGATGTGCCTTTAGGCCAGAAACAGAAGTGGTCACAGAGCCCAACAGGCATACATGTATTAAGTGGGAGGCACCACAGTGTTAAATCAAACTCTGAAGGTTGTAAGCACACAGTGTTACAGACCTTATCTTTCTCCGTTTGGTCTATATGAAATACAAAAGAAGAGCTGTGGGAGCTTAATGAGGATGTCTTTTTGCACCAGTATGACGTGACCGCTGTGTGAAAAGGGCTACAGTTTGATGCATCTCTTTGTCACCCCTCACCTGCAGCTTATCTCACTTTGAAACAGCCCCTGCCATCTGTTCCTCCTCCTCTGTCTCTCCATCTCTTTTTATCCTTTACTCTCACAGTCTCACTGCCTAAGCCTCCTCCTCTCACTCTCTCTTCCTCTCAAGGCCTAATTGATAACAGCAGGGTCGGCTGTGGAGCAAGGAGCTTCCCTCACGTGTCTCTTTTCCTCCAGAGCCCGCACCCTTGGACCGTCAGTCAGCCTATGTTGGCACGCACGCACACAACACCTTAATCATGTACTTGGACACAGAAGGGCCAGCAGGGCCAAAAACATAGCACAAGGAACATCTGTGGCCTCATACAGACACACACACACACACACACACACACACACACACACACACACACACAGAAAGAGGGAGACGCAAACAACTGGCAAGCTTGAACACAGACTCAATAAAGCAAATCAACTCCAGTCTCAAGTATTTGCAATCAACTTCTGTCCCTGTTCGAGAACTCCCGTTACCTTCAGACCGATCAGTGTCATTCCCACCTCAGATCCACCGTTTTTCATGCAGGTGTGTTAACTATACATCCTTCTCTCTGGGCCCCTCTCCTGACTTTTACCTTTTGCCCTGCTTCATCTCTCCCGAAGACTCGTACAAAGAGAAGCAATCAAAAATCCTATCCCCACATGTCCTCTTGCTCAGATAGGATATAGTTTGGCTCTATATGCCAGTAGTCGATGCATGCTGAAGTGCTGATATAAGCAACATTAACTCCAGGCTCTACAGCTTACACGACAATATGAGGCTCATGTGGAAATTAATCAAAAAATACATTATGTCTGCAGTGCAGAACTGAACAGAAATCAGGTGCAACACAATTGTGCAATCACACGTGCAGGAGGTGAGTTGGCAGCATATGATGCGATTCTTTCATTTTTGTGTCTTAAAGCTGCAGTCGGCAGGTTTTCAAAATTGCGAGTCTAAAGTCGGAAAATTCAAACCGATACAACTTTCAGGTCCCTCCCCCAACCTCTAACAAGCTCCGAATCGCCCCCCAAACCCCTCCCCCTCTGTGGACGAGGTTGTGCACGTGAGTTCACACCAGTGTGAGCGCACACAAGCTGCGGGCAGACTCACGCTCAGCAGCGTGTGCACAAGCTGTGATTGACAGGTAGGATTCATCCACCCTAACTTGATTGGTTAAAAACAGCCGGGAGCGCTCGGTTTTTGCAAGCATGATTACAGGCTTCAGAGGGAGCTACAGAATTCGTTATTTTTCCTAAACAGCCTATTTAATATTCTACTTCCAGAATCCCATGACAGTTCAAGCTAATATGACTAAAAAAAAAGTTGCCGACCGCAATTTTAATGAGAAAGTGACAAACTGTAAATACAAATGTAGAATATGTAATGGCAGTTATAATCAAACATATGCCCATTTAACAGCATGGTCTTGAATACCATATTTCCAAAAACAGAGGCGGAGGTACCAACCTTTTATATGGGCCAAGCCTTTATTTCAAATTCTCATCATAGTATTTTCTTTGTTATGCATCTTTTCAGTGCCTCAAAACTAAATCTGAAATGGTGAACATAAACACTTAAGACTCATTTCCACATACTTGTACTTGTTTCCATTGAAAAAAAAATAATTAAAAGAATGTAATTTTTGCAGTGAATCAGGGTTAGAAACTGCACAATGGCCTGGGAAGTTGGATAAATGAAGTAGCAAACAGATTATAAAACTAGCTTAACAGGCTGTGACTACACACTTAACACCCTTGCTCAATATAAAATTAAGAACACTCCTGTTCTTTATGGGACTTTTATTGTGAGAGATGCAAGCACACCGCATGCAACAACTCATCTTATCTGAGGCGGGTCAAAATTAAGGAATCAAACAGCCAAGTGACGAATGCAAATCCAATACAACAAAAGGCTCAAAACAGCATGGTTATTTCTTTTTTATTTATTTATTTCTATATATATATATATATATATATATATATATATATATATATATATATATATATATATATATATATATATATATTTTTTTTTTTTTTTTTGGGGGGGGGGCTTTTTATGCCTTAATTACATAGGACAGTGAAGAGAGACAGCAAGCAGGGGGCAGAGAGAGGGGGAATAACACGCAGTCCAATGCGGGATTAGAACCGGGGCCAGCTGCAGCGAGGACTATAGCCTCTGTTTATGGGGCGTCTGCTGTACCCACAACGCCACAGACCGCCCCAGCATGGTTATTTCTTACAACTAATTTTATAAATTTTTAATTTTGTACTGGATGGTGTAGTGGTACGATTTCTGCCTTTCATGTGGATGACGGGGGTTCAAATCCTGACCCCACCCTGCTTGAAAGGTACGCTACCTGGCTACCTCAGATATGAGTGTAAGTCGCTTTGGATAAAAGCGTCTGCCAAACGCATAAACACAATAAGGCCTCTCCTGACTTACAACTTCAGTTTTTATTAATCATCCAGTCAAGTCAGATTTCACTGAAATTTGACACATCTTCTCAACCTTTTAGGAAGCAAGTTTTGGAAGTAAACCAGAAATAAACCGAGGAAACAAAACCAAAGTGCAAATTTAAATGTTGCTTTTAACATTATTTGACTCAACACTTTTAGTTTAAGTTCAATATAACTAACATTTACATGCTTTCAAAATGGCACATATCAACTAATGCTTATATTCACACAGAGTGGACGCTTATTGTCAAAGACTTATGCTACCCATTACCTTTTTTTTAAGATGATCGCCATTTTCAAATGCTATTCAGTCCATCAAAAGAAAGAAAAGTTTTTAATTATTTTCTAATATTTTACTTGTGAGGTGTCTGAATCTGCAGTCTCTGTAGTGACTACATCCCAAGCAGACAGGAGATAATCATCCTGGTGGCATCTTTTGTGTCATTCGAGGTAAAATATGTAGTGCAAGGCAGGCATCGCGTCTGCTGACGTGTGTCTGCTGCGTCACACTGGAGTCAAATTATAAGTGTCAAACAACATGCCAATTATCGTCTCTTGCAAATTGGGGCCTTATCAAACTGATTGAACTCTCAGTCAAAATCCTGCATATTTAAATGGTATTCGGGCTAACATCAGTGGAGTTGTGTGTTGCAGAGGAATTCTTCTTTATTGTAATTACAGGAAGTTAATATGTGTTATTGGTGCAGTCTATTTTAGCCACAGGCTGTATCATATGAGAGTCAGCTGAGAAGGCAAGATAACACACCTCAAGTAGAGTGTCAAGGAAAACTACAAAGTAATGTGCGTGACAGTCGGGCAGAAGTGATCGAGAGCAACGTTTTGACTAGAAGTACAAACCCTAAGGAGCCGAGAAAAAAAAAGATATAATAAAAAAAATAAGTCACAGCAATTAAGACAAAAGCGGAGCTCTAAGGTCAGTGTGGCCGGAGGGTTATCTGAAAAACCTACAACTGTCGATTTCTCTGCCTCTGAACAAACAGGAAACATGAAAATAGAGGTTCAAAGGTTCAGCTTTTATTGGAAACTATGCTCTTAAGTTTATCAACGCACTCCCCCCCCAAAAAATTTTTGTTTTCATTTTGAGTTCATGCGCCCTTAATGTGGTGATGCAATGCTCGTGTTGCTTCAGGCTTGAAAGAGAAATGCATATTTATTTTGCACCTGGACGGTGAAAGAAGCATGGATGATAAAAAAGAAAAAATGCTGAGAACAACAAGAGCTCTGTCAGTAGTAGTAGTAGTACCAACACTTGGTACAGGAGGATAACAAAACAAGAGAAAGCGCTTTTACTGCTTTACAATCAGCTGCTACGGTAACACCATCACTATTTTCTTGGCCACTAAAATGATAAACTTGTGCCAAAACTGATCAATTTTATTAAGAGGTTACACTGTATACTTCTAGTTTGATTAAATTAAAGGAAGTCTCAGGGCTTATCATTTGTATCTGAACTCTTTAAAGTATAACGACACCTAATCTAATAGGCAGTAATCTAATAACTACTTTAGGAAGTGTCATTTCTAGACCTTAGCCTATTTGTTCAGTCCACCATGTAAACTAGTAGTATTCTTGGCCATATATGCGCTTGTTTTTTTTTCTGTATATGTAGACTTTGGGCCATGTTTAAGTCATAATTACACCGGCTCCAATGTTTGACAAGGAAAACTGTAATAACTCAGAACAGCTTTGTTAGGAATTCAGCTCATTCAATTTGTGAGCACAGGGTGATAGAGAAGCCAACAAATGTAAAGGCCAACACTGGCTGGCTCTAGGCAAATACTTTATACATTTAATAAGCTACACTTACCATTTTGTTAACACATTCATAAAGAAAATACCCCCAATATACTGTATATTATAAATCTCCGTACAGTTGATGAAGTGTATGATATGATCTTTGCCAAGCGATGGTGCACATCATCAAGCCTTTGGGTCTGCAGTCACTATGACACATGCAGAAGCAAATCGGTGAGGCAGAAATGAAGCATAACATATGGAGCGTAAACATGAAGAAACATACATGAGCTCGACTGGAAAGCATTATGTACCAGGCTACAGTTTCTTACATACTTGTGGTTTCCTGTAATAAATGAGGAGTGGCCCACCACATTACCTACACATTGGCTGATCTTTCTAGGACTTGGTATTATTTGTCCTTAGTGTTCAGATCGTAGGTGGACAGCTCCCAGCAGGTGTGTTCACACCTGACATTAAAATGCATCCCAGCATGGCTCTCCAGTGACCACTTGTGATGCGATCTCCATTACCCGCTCCCTATGCAAATAAAGATGCTGCCTGGGTCACACAATGCGCTGTCAGCTGAGCATCCGACAGGACATCAATTTGTCTACTGATGTTTCTGTAAAGTCACAGATCATTTCAGAGCCCTGAACTATACAATCAGACTTAACATATTTTATATTCAGATGAGTCTTATTTTAAACAAACATTTCAATGAACTCCGTCAAGCTTTGAAAGCGCAGATTTCTTTGAGCCAGCCTCTGTAGAGAAGTCTGAAAGATGGCAAAAGACATGCTCACAATAAACAGCAACTTCACTGACTGCAAATCATCCAAGGACTGCGTGTGCCTCGTCATGTGCACCACACCCCCGCCCCCCTCGCTTAAGTTCTGCTACCTGAGGGATTTACTGCAAAGCAAGGTCAACACAAGCAGGCTTTCTTTGCATTAGCTGAATCGACAAAACATAAAACTCCACCCTGAGATAGCTGGTATACTGATGGTAGTTACTGATATTTGTTTCTATTCCATAACAATATGGAGGTCACCAAGTCTTTCACCAAATTATTGTACAATCAATTTAGTTGATTGAAAATTCTGGTAGATAGACTAGCAAATCGATGGAACAGCTAACAAATAAAACGCTAAAGCAAATCATCGAATTAACATGGTATTATCATTAAATCTGGCCTGTTAAAATTCCAAAATGTGATCAATTTCTAAAAATGCTTTGCCCAATTTTTAAGGTGGCCCTTTTAAATGTGGCCCTAATTATCGACTCATGCTGGTGAATCTAGCAATTTCAATTAGTATCCAATGTCAGGCATCAATGGACATCTAAATGTTATTTAAGTCCAATCTTTCGGTTTGGAATATAATTAGGAAAATAATCTGTATTCAATGCCAGGCCTGTGAAAAGCCAATCCCAGGACTAACAGTACAGAGCAGAAGCTTTAGCGCTGCCCTCTGTTGTTTTGTTTAACGTTGAAATGTAAATGACACCTCCTGTGAGTTTGCTCTGTAGACAGTGTATGTTTTATGGGAACCAGAAGAGCAAGAAAATATCCAAGGGGAAACTAAAGGGCTTGTGTGGAATCCCCTCAGGGGGAGTAGCCATTCCCTAAATGTGGCCCTGTATATATTACCATTATCACTGTTATAAGAATGTGAACACGAGTACCCTGGACCACCTTAGAACATGACCTGAGCTTTCAGATCAGACTGAGTCCTCAATCTGTCCTGAGTGCATTCACACCTATATTTAGCACTGTCCACTCATGATCCAATCAGCCAGGACCCATGTTAGCATGAGGTCTGAACGGGGCTTAAGAGACCACTGCATTTGTTAGATTGTAACTCCATGCTCTGCTTTAACTACACTTCTGGTGTAACATTTCCACATTCCTGCACTTTAAAAAAAAAAAAAAAAAAAAAAAATCCTTTATACCGCTCCTGTAACAGCTCCCTTGCTTTTCTCTTTGTCTGCACAGTCTCCTTTCTGTACAGTGGTGTCTTTGTTTTTTCATTTTTAGAAACTATTGTGCATCTCATTATATTCTCTTTCCAGCCACTCTAAGGAAAACAAGCCTCATAAGCTGTAAAAACCTATACCCACCTCTTCTATGCCATCTAGCTTTCTGCTCACCTTTATTCTAATGCTCTGCAGTTTATTTCAGCTGTGCAGCCCTCCTCTCACTCTCTATGCATTTATCATTATCTAACTATACATTATATTCCCACTATAAATGTCTCTTGTTCCCTTCTCCCCCTGCACAATATGTGACTCATCCACTTTCTCAGTATCTCAACGCCACTATTCCACTCGCTCTAAAACTTAAGCCCTTAAAAGGAAGTAGCTCTGTCCTGCTTGTGACCTCGCTGGTATTAACCCTTCCCCTGCACCACCAGGTTTGCTGATGTCACTTAACCCCTTTAAGCATCAACTAACTTGATGTATAAAAATCAGCCTCTAGACTCAGATTAGAGAATTACTTCAAAAAGGTATGAGCATGTGCACTTTTCATCGGATGCAAGAGTAAATGGCAAAAATACCTCATAAAGTCTCAGAATCCCAACAGATACCCTAATGAAGGAGCAAAAACCACCCCTTAGATAGCAGGTAATGTAGAGAACTACTTTTAGTGCTGTATGATGCATCTAAAGGCTGTTTGGAAATTAAAAAAAAAAAAAAAAAAAAAAATATTTCATCATTGGCTAGACAATCCTGTACCTGCAGTGAGGTTGGCTGCTGTGATGGAGGGGTCCACAGACTGTTACTAATTCCTTTGGTGAAAACGAAACAAACAAAATAAAAAAAAATAAAAAAATCAACTAAGGAACTTACTGCCTCTACAACTGAATACTGGAAACTGAACTGGTTTGGTGTTTTCAAGGTGATTAACATGATTTTCTTCTTTTTTCTTCGCTCTCCAACCCAAAACTAATCCTAAACAGCTAGAAAACTGTTAATAGAACAAAACATGTGAAAAAGTATTCAGTTCACATCTCCCAAAAAAAGTGAGAATGATCAGTTTGGTAATCTGAACGCCAACATCTCAACTACTTTCGTTCCTTGTATCCATTGATTTTCCACAGACGCATATCGGTATGGTGCTTGCACTTAGATCACATTTTGCACAAATGACAATGTGACTAAAACAGCATTTACTCTGGTAATCGAAGCCGTCACACTACTAAAACTGAAATCCCACAGATGGACTAGCCTTCACATTCTCAGTACAGCCGCAACTGTTTATGCTTTGGTAGGAGCACTAATGGCAATAAATACATGTATCATGACATTTATCACATTTTCTCAGAGTATTTTCAAGCCCCATGAGAAAGTGCCTATTCAAGGTCTGTGGAAATCCCCCGACCATGGTAGGGTTAATACTTTGCTTTTCCCACTAAGTTCCATGGGCCCCCCGACAGCTGGTAGGCTACAGTGAAACAGGATGCAGTGATTTTTTTTTTTAGTTTTGCATTGTCCCACAATGGTGAATATTTTTCTATTACTCTAAAAAAAACAAAATTGTGGTTCAGCAATAGGTATACCTAGACAAGCGGCGCCTCATGAAAGAAAGTATGACCGACCAGTTTTAAGTGTTAACTTAATCCACTCAGGTTAATCCTTGACCTGACCCTTTCCCTTCTTTCCTACGAAGGAAACAAAGCCTGAACCCAGCTAAGGTCACAGTTCATGACTGCAGAGCTTAATACTTGGATTCGGAATACTCAAAGCAATAATATTACTCTGAAATGTATTTATAGAATGAGAACACATTTCTCCAAAACTAACCTTAAAACAGTTGCAGCTCACAGCAAAGACAGAAACAAGTCATATCTCTACATTGTTGTTTGTTTCGGCTTGATGTTCACACACTTTTTTCTCCGGGGGGAAATGAGGAAACGATTCTTGTAGGCGAGAAACTGGTTTGTGGAGAAACTGGTAGGCATTGGCAACTGCTGATGACTGCTTTACGCTGACATTAAAGCTGCTATACAGTGTAATATGAACCTGTGCTACTGCTGAGAGATGTGCACAGTACAAACAACTTCCTGAAAATGAGGCTGTAGTATAAACATTGTAAAGTCCCCAAATCTCAGTTTGGCATTACTATGCATATCTGAGACCTGATTTGCAAAGACAGATGTTGGTCAAGGGGTAGAACTGACTCACATATCACATCCAAACTCATCAAGAGCAGAAAGTTCAGTGGCTGTGGGTAAAGTCCTTGTGGATTCAGCCTAATATCTAATGCGTGCATCCTCATCATCTGCTCCAGATCTGTTCTCAGTCTTCATGTTATCGATAAGAGACTCCAAGATTAAAAACCAGTTGAACAAGAGGATTCTTATCTGCAGAATGTGACACTGCAGAATGCAGATCACAGAAATCCCCTTTCTGACCCATCCGTCTATAGGTTACCGAAACAAGCTGCTCCAGGTTTTCCGCAATAGTTCTCGTCTGTGTCACAATAAGGGGGTAACAGTCCCTAACCCCGGTGCCTCGTTTCATAAAACATCGTCTCCCATGTCACAAAGGGAACCAACGAGCAGTGCAGATATGTGGGTAGATTTTCCGTTTGGCAAGTAAATCCTGGAATGTTATTCGCCAAACTGGTGGACAGATGAACCAAAATAACTTTGATAGTTGAAAGGAAAGATTAAAAAAAAAAAAACACTTTCTAAAAACTTTGTGATATGAGGGCTTACATCAAATGCAATCTAAGTAAATCCGAATGGGAAAAGGTTTTTTGCATTATAATAACACTTGGAATCATTTAGTTACTCTGGGCAGTTCGGATTGATAATTACTTGTTATCAGGCCTTAATATTTCTTAAATAATTTGCTTCATGTTTCTACCTACCACCTTTAAAGATGTATTTAACATGAGACCCTATTATCCCTGTGAAATGTGTCTGATTCCAGGCAAATCTAACACTTGAAGTCAGTGATGCAGTCAAAGAAAAAAGTTGTGTGAAAGACAAGAAGTGGTAAATGACCCGGGAAGAGGGCAAACATTTTGACAAAAGCATCAGTTTTGTTCTCTGCCCTCCTTTCAATAGACATTTTGTACAGTTCTGATATAAGTCGCCTCTTTGGGAGCCACCATTGCTCTCTGTGGTCACTTCAAACCAAAGCAAACCCGCCGTATGTCAAGCTAATTCAGGTCTTAAGTAAACATGCTTCTACTGGATCAAAGATGTATATATATGCAAATATAAATATAAATTAAATAGCAGAGTGCTCCTCCACCATGAACGGTTTTCATCTACTTGGGTCTTTCTGTCTTTAGCAGCAGTAAACAGTGCGGCTCAATCTTAAATAGATAAATGAAGAGGATTACACAAACACACACCATCAGAGCTACAATACAAATACATCTATATGAATGTATACTGTAGATGAGGGTTGTAAACTACTAGTGACTTATCAATTGCTTCATTTGAATGATAATTAGGTGAGATGGCTGCGTATCATTGTTTTGTTTTCATCAGTGATTGGCTGATAGTTTCAAGGCCAGCGGTTTCTACGGTGATGTTGAATGTGCCAATTCAGAGCGTTCTGCTAAAGGCACATAGTCTGGCATAAATGGACAAATACATCTTTTTTAAGGTATTCTGGGATTCAACCATCTTTTTTGCCTTTTACCACACTCTTATTACAGGAAACCTACAATTGACTGAAACAGGGTGGCTATGTTTTTTTATAGTATTTTTGGGGGCTTTTTATGACTTTATTGGATAGGACAGTAGAGAGAGACAGGAAACAGGGGGCAGAGAGAGAGGGAACAACATGCAGCAGAGGGCCGTCCGATGCGGGACTCGAACCGGGGTAATCCACTACGCCACGGACCACCCCCAGGTGGCAATGTTTTTAAATCATGTTTGCATGTACGCTTGCAAGATATCTAAAAGCAAACAAAATAAATGCAATCACATTTGGTGGATTTTGGTGTTATATTGGAGGCAGAAGCATTAGGAATTTGCTTTTAGCTTCAACAAATCCATATTAAAGCATAGATTTAGCTCAACGTGGCCTCCTCCTTGACCCAAGGACACTATGTGAAGGTTCCTCACCAGCAAAAAGAAATGACAGCAATAATGTAGAATATAATAAAAAAGCACAATTTTTCCACATTTGTGCTGAAAATAGCTGGGGCAGTGTGTGATGCAGTTACTTGTTACCGTTGCATGCTAGTCTTTGTCTTCTCTAGTCAATTTGTCAGGAAAACCAACTGTCATCTCTTTTCCAAAAATGTCGTAACTGCTGCCCAAGGATGTGTGACAGTTACTTTATCATTCAAGTTGAGGGTTATTAAGGTCAAAAAGAGGAACATATTAATGACAATTGTTCTCAGTTATTTCAGTGCCTAAAATTTAGCATATTCTTGTCAAGTGACTCCGTACTTCAGTCAATGCTGTATTCCCAAAAGCTACATAATAGACTTTGTTATCTTACAAATGCCCTTTAGGAGTTAATGAACTTGTGCACAGGTCAAAAGAAGAAGAGCTTTTGGGCGGGCAGCCCAGGTATATTAACAGCTGGCCCAATATATTTATCAACCCACTCACATACTTTTGTTTTTATAATCAAACGAGTGAAATCTACAACTGTAAACGCACATGCAGAGATTCAGTTCAGTTCAGATATTAAGCTACTTTCTGTGGAAGTAATAAAGCCATCCCTATTATGTCATCCAGTTACACAGCGTGGCTCTGTTGCATTTTTACTCCTTTTTGGACAAAAACAGAGCTCAATGGCAGAAGAATGAGCTCAATCTGGCGATACTTCTTAAAAAGAGAATTCATAGTTTGTATCGGTCAGTTTTGAAGAATTTGACAAAAACAATCGGCGTACACGCGGACCAACACAACTACCTCTACACGGTATTTAGACCCCGTCTTATATAGTGGATAACCGGGTCGACAAATTCTGAAGCCGACGGTCAGCTGAGCAGTCTCTGGCTGGCATTTAATGACAGCTCTAACACATATGTTTATCGTTCCGTTTTCTTCTGTCATTCATGTTTTCCCTTCTTTGGCTGCACTTCTTCCCCTTGTTAATAACCTTTCTTACCATACCCAAGGCACTCAGCTAAACCGTCTTAATAACCCCTTCTCTCTAAGCCATCTAGTCTAATGAGATTGGGCCTGTATACTGAGACCAACACGCACAGAGCAAGGAAGACCGGGGGATTGTGACGACGAGTGGGTTGAAAGGAAACAGGAGGACAATAAAATTAAATATATGATTAAAGAATAAGCAACCAGTAATGTACAATAGAGTGACTGTTACAGAACATGTGTCTGTTATTTGCTCTGTGACCAATAAGACATAGTCGAGGAAAACCAACGAGAGAGGACAAATTAAATGTGCTTGTGTGACCCATTTTACAACTCTTTGTCTTTGCACGTGTTGGGTGAAAGTGAAATAAATGCTATGCAACCCACAGGCCTCGAAACCTTGGTGAGTTTACGGAATTTATCTGCCATCAAGAAGGTCAAGAAATGCAAACAAGTGGTGATGGCCAGTCCATCTATTCTAAATGTTACCATGTTTAGTAAGCAGTCACTGTTTAATTAAAAAAAAGAGCTGGTGAATCGAGCGCTTATACATTCACATACATCCACGCTTCCAATAATAATTTGTAAATTAGTTCCTATTCATGTACTGTACATATAGACTCATCATAGAACACATTTTAATATTTCATGTTCACTCTAGTATTCAGCGTCAAAACCCATGTTGACAGCTGTTTTTCTTGTTGAAAAGGCAAGGGAAATAATGGCAATAAGTGTTATTAAATAAATAAATAAATAAATAAATAAATGCTTAAATTTCCCAACAATAAAGTGAATGCTTCCCGCCCGAACAGATCTATGGCATCAAATGTTAAGCAACCAAAACGGTTATTCATTTTAAATTTGGTTAATGCTTATACCCACAGTTTATTGGGGTTTCTCTATAAACATCAGCCAGTTGTACAAGGTAAACTCTTGTTTGAACACATAGACCCTAAAAGAAGCAGATCTCAAAGTATTCAAAGCATGTTTTCTCTAGGTTGCAGAAGTCTCCTGACATAATGGGCACTCTGATCTAATGCAGGAGTAGTCTTTCATTTGTGAACGTGGGGGAAAAAAAACATAAAACAAACGAGGACAAATTAAAAAGTGCAAAAACGACATGACCTTTTCCAGGAAAAGACTTTCCAAATTTCTCATTTTATACAAATAGGGAGACGTATTTAAAATGAACGCCATCCAAATTATGTCTCGACCTCTTATTTAAAGAATGTAATCAAACTAGAGCCCTTCAAGGTTTTCTTCTCCTGCTTCTCCTGTATTGAGGCACATAACTGAGATGTAAAACAGGACAACGGGTTGTCCCTGTTTGATAATATACAGCTGCAAAGTGAAATAACACATTTTAGAATATAAGCTGCGGTCAATGATTTTAGAAATGCAAAGTCATGGGATGAAAATCATCTTTTGACTAAGACTGTGTCTTGATATTAGTGGTACTTGCATGAAAAGTGACTGAGAATGCACTTTGGTGAGGGAGGAAAAGAGGGCTGTTCTGCTAACTCTGTTCCACTGAATTTTACCACAGAATAAAATCACAGTTTATCCAACATGCCGCTGCATGTAACGTTGATTTCTTTTTCTTCTTTTAAAAACTAAGCTGCCAAGTTTGCAATAATGCGAAAAAGTTTCAAATAAGAGTAGCTCAGCTTGTTACTGACAAACACAGAGGGAAAGGTTGGGCTTCGCCAAGGAGCAGGAGAAATCAGATGGTATCAGATTATATCAGAATAAAACACTTTGAAAAAAAATACCGGTATAGATTAAAGAGCTGGTGTACTGCAGACCCTAAAGCAAATTATTGTTAGTTGTGAATTAATAACAACAATATTGTCTACCGCAACATTAAGACCTACACGGAGACACAACAAGGTTCTATCTGCATAGGTCAACCCAGCGCACACTGGATGCTGCTCGGCTTAAGTGGCCTGATGGTGCTATCAAGCGTGAAAATAAATTAAATGTTACAGACATTCAAATGTCAGGCTTAAAAAAAGAAAACTTTAAAAGTGATGGGAAAACAGAAAATATCAACAGTGGCTACATGAGTAATCGAGACTGAAGAAGAAGCAGAAACATAACAGTTTTATCTGGTAATTATCTTATACAATTGTATGTAATCCCCATGTTTATCTGCGTTGGCGATGGATGGAAACAGGGCGGTCTGGAGTGAGACGCATGGTGACATCTCTGTTGTGAATTGGTCAAATGTTGACTGAAAGGACTGGCATCATACAATGATATGATTTTTGAAAAATGTGACTGATGAAAGTGTGTCGGTGAGGAAAATCTCAAGGGAAAGTGTGTGTTGAGAGAAGGGGAAACATGTCAACTCAAACTTGGAAAAGCAGAGGATAACGTACGCCCACTTAAAACCCATCATCTCCTACCATTTCCTCATTTTTCTGTAGTGCCACTAAAGATGGTTTGAGGACAGAGAATGAGGAAGTACCAAAGTTCAAATGATGTGTATCAGTATATACAAGCAAACCGCATTGTACAACAATCTCCCCTGCTATGGCCTTATCAGCGTCATCTTGTTTCACATGGTTTAGGCATTTTGTCCTTCTGTATTTGTAACCTCAACTGTGGCCTAAGAACTGAGCGCACCCCAGCAACCACTGCCACAAATAATCAACAATAATTAGAAAATAAATCCAAAAAAAGTCACGTTGACAGAAGAGCAGGACATAGAAAAATAAAGAAACACATTTAGAGAAAGGTGGAGAAGACTGAGAGAAAGGTTGTTGGATAAGGCAGCAGTGATTCAGAGAAACAGTTAAAAAAAAAGATAAGAAAAGCAAAGGTGACAGCAGCTAGGCAGGCTTGAAGGTAAATGAATCAGCAGACAGTGCCTTTTGAAGGAATGAGGCAAAAGCAGAAAGACTGCTATGACTGTTTTAAGGTTGAACAAAAGGACGAGAAACAGGCATGAAAGTAATTCGGTGCAAATATGAAAAAAAGCAAAGCACACAGTACGAACAAAGAGCACGAAAATTAGTGTTAAGAATGTCTAACAATGAACTTTGTAAATTCTTCAAATTATATTTCACAGTGAACAAAAACAAATTTTGTGTTGCAAAACAGCAAAGTGGTTTAAAATGGTAAAACCACTTAAATCAGCCCTCTTTTTCAGTTTGTAAACAACAAAACGGGACATCACAGCTGTAATCTGGTAAGTAATGGCTACTGGTGGCGTTATAAATACTAGGTCCATTACAAGGGAGGAAAATTCACAGAGAGACTAGGATCTAAACACAATCCAGTGCTGGATCCTCCTTTTCAATAATATTCAAAAAGATTGATTACGTAAAAAGTTCTCTACTTCCACGTAGCCTTTGCCTGTGTCTATGCTAAAGTCTCAGCCAATTAGTGCACTAATCATACCTCTCATTATCCGTAGCAGTTTACTTGCTAAACACTCATTGGTCAACAAATGATGGTCTGTACTCTTAACGGTATGTAAAAGGAACAATCACAGAAACATTTAAAAACAACAAAAGACGTCAGCACCACCCTCCATGTTGGTTCTGCATATGATCATGGCAGAGACTGTGCTGTAGCTGGATTAAGTGGCACACAATGTTGTTAGCTTTCATCCCGCTGTACTAGTGTGTCTGTTTAAGTTCAGCAATAACACTGCCAAAGTACTACAAGCCCGCAGGATTTCTAAAACACCCTTTTCCTTTTGTCAGGACAAAAACAGACCTGCTAACACCCACTAGCATCAGGCTTTGAGTGCAATGGTAAGGTGTTCAATTTACATCCGTGTGCAAATGCTAATTTGGAAACATGAGCGGGAAAAGCTCACTTTTTCTTTACAAGAACACGTTTGCCACAGAGAAAACTCATGGACAAAAAGAGACAAGACACTGGGCTCCAGACAGACTTTTTGCATTGCTTGCAATGGTACAACACCTAAAACTGCGGGTCACAGTGCCTTTAGCACCACAACAATACAGTTTATGAGCAGCATTAAATAATGTCATCATCTCTGACTCATCAGTAAGCTCTGTTGAAATGCTGCTGGGTGGAAGGGCACTTTGACAGGTGATGAGTCTCTCTAAGACGCTGAGATTTTTTTTCTCCTGCATTTCAACTTTGAATGTTTACGCTCTAGTACCAAAAGCCCTGTTGTCTGGCATGCTTTGGTCGCATTCTTTGCAACAGATTTAATGCATCACAGCGGCTGTTTTATCACAAATAAGTCAGGGAAAATGAGCTAATCAGTCTTTGAAAAAGGCAATATTATTTTGGTCTTTTTATTTAAGTTGGCTCGGATTCTGATGCTCTACCAGTAAGCTACCCTGGTCAATGCTTGGCTGTGGAGCACAGTCAGAATATAGTGTAATGAGATCCCTCCGTGTTGTCGTAGAGAGAGATGTAGTTTCTCCACGGTTACGATTACAGTGTAGCCTCCAGAGCACCAAGGACCAACACTAAATTGAATGATACTTTGTGAATCCCAAAACAGGAAATCATATTGCAGTCTAAAGAATAAAAACAGTTACTATACATTTATGCTGGAGCAGAAGAAGCCTCTTCCTTCATTGTCTTACTTCATTGCCTGAGCACTGTGTTCAGTAGAGGGGGTGCAGTTTTGTCAATGATGTTGAACAGCTCTTGCACTATTGATCTTTGCGTAACATGCTACTACTGGCGATGGGAAATAATTTTACCTGGCATTTTTAAGCAGGTGTACTCACAACCGATTCTTTATTTTTGAGCACATTTGTTTCAATTCAATCTAAAAGGATAAAAGCATCATCTCAACTATCGCTACAAACTTCAGCTTCGGTTTCAAGGTGCGCAGAGCGTGGCAGCTACATGCTTTAGGGGTTGCAGGCCATCTTTTTTTCCTTTCACTGACTTAAAGCTGCAGTCTGCAACTCTTTTTCAAGCATAATGCCTGGAACTGTCCGGGGATTCTGAAAGTAGTACATTAAATACCCCAATACAAAAAAAAATGAATTCTCTAGGTCCCCTATATGTCCCGCTAGGTCCCTCCAAAGCCAGCAGGTTTGTTTACAAAATTGCAGACCGGACCGGTAAAAGGTAACCAATCAGGTTTACGAGCTGGGCTCTGCTGCCTGTCAATCACCGATTGTGCACGCGCGATACAAGGTAGGCTCGTCCCCACGCTTATTTATCTAGACTATTGAACTTCATTACGGGCTACTCTCTTACTGTGTCTTCCATGATCGCAAATGACAGGTGAGTTGATGAATGAGGAGTCGTGTAGGCGCATCTGGCGTGCACGTCTACGTGCACGAGTTCTCATGTGTTTTGAAGGGGCGGGACAGGAAGTTGAATAACTTTTTATTTTTCGGTTAAAAAAATAAGCATTTCTTGCATTTTGCGACTACGGAGGTCACCGTTTTCAACTTCAAGCGTTCTGATAGATCATGTAAACTCTTAAAATGCCAAAAAGTAGGAATTTACGTATGACAACAACAAATCTTGCAGACTGCAGCTTTAATGTCGGCACTGGCAGTGATATTGAGCAAGTCTTGTAAATATTATGTTGTGAATCAAACTATCAACATTGTGCAGAACAATATTATACCACACAAAAAGTCTTGCATTCAACTTTTTTACTGAAAAGTAAACAGTGAAACAGATTTCTGGGTAAGAGCATGTCAGGCTACAGCTTACCTACTGCACAAGGCTGCTGATTATATCATAGGCACTGCGGTTGTAATCAGAACCATAAATGAAACTTTAAGTAAGCAAAAAGCCTGTTATACGTACACTGCTACATATTTAGCAGTCACCTGTTGCACAGCTTAACACTGAAACCAGCCACATTCATACAAACACGGGCAAATCTACAATTCCATATGCGCTCCCTCTAAATTTTTAATTACTTAAAACAACAGTGTTTCACCATAAATGCACACACAGAGCCCTGAGCGAATAACAAATACAGACATGTCGGCTTTAGTTTTTGCACTAATTATCAGGGCCTGTAGGAACTCGGGATAATGTTCATTCATCTTACGTAACAGGATATGAATGTCAAAAAGCAAAACTAAAATCGATCTACAGTATTAGACAAAGTAAAATCACCCCTCTACCTTATAGGGTAAAGGGAAAATATGCAAGAGAAATGCAGAGGAGAACTGTGAGAGGAAAATCAATAGTGGGGCAAAAGGGTTTGGGGGGGGTCACAGAGTGTGAGGCAACGATAATGAGAAGATGGTGATGAAGTGCAGCGGCGGCAGAAAGAGGTCAGAGGCAGAAATTCAACACGTTATTTATGATTATTCCTTGAGCTAAATAAAAGTGAGGCTTTAAACAAAAAAAAAAAGAAAAAGAAAAGAAAGAAAATGAAAAAGATTCCAAAAGCATATGGATCTGCAGATGTTCATGTTCACAGATTTTTCAGCACATGTGGTCAGCACGGTCAAATTTATAATCCTGTTGATACACAGCCCTGAGGGAGGCGGGTGGGGGGGGTACATCTCAGCCAATGAGAGCCAAAGAGTGCAAAGATATGATCACAAAAGAAGCAACGATCAGTAAATTGTGTAGAGCCATAAGACAGAGTTAAAGTCGACCTGGGGCTCCAGTGGTGGAGGGTTTAAAAGCTGCTTAATGTTTGTGGGGTTTTGTTTTTCAAGCTCATTAGAAACTCAATGAATAAAGTGCATGTGAATGCCTGGAATGAATGGGAATATTTTTCCGAGTTCGAGAACTTATTGAAATGTTTTTATTTCAATAAAAACTAACAAATTAACAACATATGGGCCTGAAAACTTCAAATATACTTAAGTACTGGTCAGTGAACTTAGTCAACATTATTTCAGACATTTAAAACTTATAAGACAGGGACTGACCAACCCGATTGTAGTTTTTCCATGCATCACGGAATTTTGAGGGATGCACTGTATATTTTACAGCACGTACTCAAAGCCAGGGTCTACTGCCAACTAAATGTGTTTAAGTGTGTTTAAGTAACAGAAGATTTGCAGTCCCAAATAAACACCAACCATCTGGGAAGTTTTGTTCGTACTGATCAAAAAGCGCCACTGCGACGGAAAGGAAAACACTTCACTGGCTTTTGGTAATGTTATGAGTCTTTTGCTTCCAAAATATCGGTGTTTATACATAATCAAAACAACACACCTTGGTAGGGCTTTGAAAAAAAAAAAAAACCTGGAGGGAAGAAAATACTCCTTCAAGCAGTTGAACAGAGATTTGGAGGTAAACTTCCAGTTTCTTGATATAGTTAACTAAAATGTCCCATTAATCTGTGGAAAGAGCTATATTAAATGAATGAAAGCCATAATTTGTGCCTTTTATGTATTCAGGTGACTGTCATCTAGCTGCAAAGCTTTGTGTTCTGTAAAGAGTTAGACGCTGAGCCTCTCTATGCACCCTCATTCACTTTTTCATGCAGACACTATTTTCACCCGCTGTCTTTCCTATAAAAACATATTTAATTCATTTCGATTATCATCCCTGCAACTCATCGCACCCTCCATCCATCTTATTATAAATAGCCCCACTCTTTTCAGTTACAGAGGCATCCATTCATCTTCTCGCGTTTCTCTCGGTGAGCACACGCTGCCAAAGCGACGCTACGCTGGCCAGCTCAAAGAAAAATAAACACACGCACATATTAGAAAGATAGAAAGATGATGCGTTTGATCTGGAATCAACAAGAAAGTCTTCATTAAGACAGCAGGTTATATTGACATTTGGAGCACTGATTTTCATAGTTATTCTTAAGTTCCTTGCGAGAACCCATGGTTCATTGTCGAAGTGAGGTGTACAGCGAAACGTGCATCTGCAGCGCCGTAAAGAATCTGCCAATAGAACAATTTTTAAGAGCTGCTCAGCCTAAAGCAGAGGCTTACTTCTGGCATCACCAACATCACCGCAAATGATGGAGGTCCAACAGTTTGTACTGAAAACTATATCTTCTTTTGTTAAGCAGCTTACGCCTGTGTAGGGACCCTGCTGTGGATTTAAGCAGCAAGAGTTAGAGAAACAAAGCATGCAAAATATGATGTCATGGTTTCAGAACTATATGACTCTAACCATGGGAAAACAAAACCAGCCATCTAGTTCATTTACGTATTAGGCGTTTCACATACACTCTCAAAAACAATTATTTCCTGCAGCGCAGTGTAACAGATAAGAGCATACTGGTGAATCATCACAGCTGTAAGCAGCTAAACTAAGTAAACACAGTGAAGTTAATG
Organism: Odontesthes bonariensis; assembly: GCF_027942865.1. Taxonomy (NCBI): domain Eukaryota; kingdom Metazoa; phylum Chordata; class Actinopteri; order Atheriniformes; family Atherinopsidae; genus Odontesthes; species Odontesthes bonariensis. The sequence goes on along the minus strand of NC_134515.1, from coordinate 13,795,945 downwards.
TCTTTTTTTTTTTTTTTGGCAAGCAACAGATAAAAATGTTTATATACTGCAGCACAACGTCAAAATTCTCAAGACTGTATTAAGCATCAGTCTTAAACAAAACTAGCCCTCTATTACAGAGTTGTTCAATCCCGTCTCAACTCAATAAAAATTTCACAAGAGCTATATTTCTTAAATGGAGGGTCAACACCCAAAATGCGTCAATGGCCTATTTACTGAGTTGTTGTATGACAAAAGCAGAAATATGTCACCTGTGCTCTAGGTAAGGACATGACTTCCTCTGCAAAGATCTGAAAGAGTGCAAGCTCTGATAGATTTTCTTAGTGCTGACGAGAGAATATGTGTAAATATTTTAGATTTTTAACAAAATGTGTACTCTAAGAGACTTGAAAATAACTGCAAAAAAAAAAAAAGGAAAGTATTAACATCCATCAAAGAGCCTCAAGTGGTATCCAGCCAGAAATGTTGTCATCACTGAAAACCCCATAAAACTCTCTGACCCATGGGCTTCGTCTTTGGTTTCATGGTGTTGGAAGACTTCAAATCAATAGGAGCAGTAGGGGTATGTGTCACCTGTATAATAAGTGCAACTAAGAAAACCAGTCCTTGTTTTGTACATTTAAAAAGGATATTTTTCCAAGTATAAAATGTTTTTTTATGTCCTCTGTAGAAACTTTTAACTGTTTACACCTATAGGCTATAACAGTGGTCCGACAAAAGCACATGATTTCTTTCGATATACAGGCCTGTGTTGTTCCCATCTGAAGTGAATGTCCCCTGAGGGAAGTATGCACAAGCCTGGTTGGATAATATAATGTCATGGAAGTCATGTGTGTAACCTTCAGCATCGAGGCAAAAGCTTCTCCCTAAAGCACAAGTGTATCAGTTCTGTCCTTTATTGCCCCATTAGATGAGGTATGGAAAACACTCAAATGATTGTTAATCGGGAAGTACTAGGGAGCGATTGTCTCATGGTGTCATCAGGTTGGAATTTGAACTGGTGTGCAATAAAGTCAGAACACAACTATTAACTTTCAGAAATATATGCATCACTTACAGACACTTAAAGATAGAACACGTGCATGGGGGCACATACACACACAGAGATCTAGTTTATATGCCCGTGGAGACTCTCCATTGACACAATGCATTTCCCAGCCCCTAACCTTACCAATCACAACTGAATGACTAACCATGACCTAATTCTAAACCCGACCCCAAAACAAGTCTTTAGCCACAAAAATCACTTTGAACTCATAAGGAAAACAGTTCTGACCCCATTTTTACAGGAAGTCCCCATAAGTTAGTGTGTAGTCAGATTTTCATCCTCACAAGGTAGGAAAAACAAGCACATACACAGCTCTGCATCCCCAGTTAAGGTCACAGCTGTATAACAGCAGCCTAACTCCACTTGTGAAAGCATAGGAACAGAATCTCCCCTTCACCATAAGCCAGCTTAAACCACTTGACAAGATTGGCCAATACCACTTCCAGCAGAGTTGAATTTTGCATAGATACATGATAGATATAGATAATCCGCAAATGAAACGGGTTTATAAGAGGAATGACGCATGATGTTCAGAAAACCGGTGTGATGACGTCCAAAATGTTCCCAGATGCTTTGGTATCTGCCAATGATTTGATAAAAGACTAATTGTCCAGTTACAGTTTCACTTCTGAAGCATTTGGACTGTGCCAATTTAACATTCACACGCATATAAACAGCATCGCATTTTTTTATTTTTTTTTAAACGTATATATATCTGTGATTTTTTTTTTTTTTAAACTCCTAAAACCTTCACAGATCACCGTGGATCAGCACACTATAAAAAGCAAACTCCTTCATTCACAGTGTAACACAGCTACGTGAACTAGGCCACAAGCTCTCAGCAGCACAGAGGAGAGTTGAGCTATGGAGCAGCTTGCATCCTCAGCCAGTCCGTCAACCACAATGGAATAAGCGCAAAGGACATGGGTGACATACAGGGAATGACCTTTAGGGCCGCATTATAAGAGGCTCCAGATGTGTACACAGGCACCTCAAGGCCCCACGGATGTGTAGTTGTTCATCCACATTAAGAGGTTCTCTGCGAATATGTTGGATGTATCAAATTCAAGGAAAAGTACTCTCAGACAACAAATTGGCAGTTACACAAGATGTCCTTAAAGAGTATACACACCCTCTGATTATGACACATGCCTCATGCAGACCCTACCAGACTCTTAATGACGTAAGCAAAAAGTATTGCACCCATGTAACGATTACAGCGAAATACTCAAAGCCTATATACTTCACAAAATGTCTAAAGTTTAAATGCAAATATTTTGGAGAAAATACATAAGTATTTTTTTTTTCAACCCCAACTTTTGTTTCTGTTATTTTATATATATATATATCAGTTTGATTTTCAGAGCACTGCCTTTTTTAAGGCACTCGTGAAAGCACGAGCATTCACTTCATAAACTAAACTGAGTGCTTGCACTTCAGGGATTTTTCTTTCTGCACACTTTCAGAGAAGTTGGAACTCTCAAGGCCTTCAGAGTTGATAGTTGAAATTAATAAAATGCGGGATTCTTACAGCCACACATGAGGATGGAAAAGGCCTCGATGAGATTATTTCCCAAACTGTCAACTCAAAGACAGTTGGTATGAAATTACAACAGGCATCACCTACTAAGATAATCTCTCTCTAAGAAAGAGATGACAGAGCTTTCTGACAAAGGCTCCAGACTTCACATTCTCACTCTCTCCTTCTCGAAACCTCTTGCAAAAACATACTCGCAGTGCTCTTTCATTCCGTCCCATTTCGCTCTCACAAACACTTTCAACACAATAGCTGACAAGCTTGACAACAAAACATCAACCTACGCTCAAAGTCAGAATCATCATCTTCGTCATCATCTCCATTGGACTCCGTTTGCATCGGCTCTCCGTCAAACATCACTCCTTTCCCCGGCTTGCCACCTGTGCTGGACCCATCCTGACTTCTCGAGTCTCGCAAACGGGTGAAGTACTGTACTGCAAAATCCACCAGGTCTGACGGCCTTTGTCGCAACACCTCCACGGTGTAGCCCTGCAGGAGTTCCGTCAACCCCACCGGTATCTCAATACTCATGGCTGTGTGTGGCTCAGTGGTAGCGTTTATTTATCTAAATGGAGAGGGGAAACATTTGTTAGTATTGGAACAGATGCTAAATTGTGTTCAGGTACGAACATGTGATATGGTTAAGAAGTGCACAATTATGATCTGATAAACTGTTATAACTTGTTATTTCAACACACACTCTATGACTGTGAATGTTCAATAGGTGATGACAGCTCTCAATGACAGCTGGGATGTACAGAGATAGACGAGATTTAAGAAGTCACAAACAAGTCTGACAGTCAATGAGATTCTACACTGTCCTTCAAAAGCAATGTAGTATAAAAGCGTGCATGAAGTGCTGTGTGACATTGTCACTGAGTGGCAACTTTATCTAAGGCTGAGCCCAAGTACACGGAGTTCTCACAGCTGTACCGGATAGATATGAGTTTGCAAAGGGGTGGACGTATAATCAGTAATACTAGCTGAGTTTCAGTAACATTTCTGCTTCGCATCGTCAGAAACTGAGCTGTCAACTTGGGTGGGTGGCCGGTTGGAACTAGCTAGCAAAGAGGCTAATAAGCTAATCCTCATGACAAATCGCTGGTTTAGGTTGTTGCTCGGTTCACAGATACAACTAGACCAAACTTGCCGATAAGCGTTAGTTTATAAAGAATCACTGCAACAAAAGTAATCGAGCTCCAAACGAAGAGCTTTCTCACTTTTAAACCATCAATCCTTAGCTATCATGCTAGCTACTGAGCCACCTTCAAGGAAGCCTATACCGTTAGCTTACGTTGTAGTATGGCGCACTGGCTGTAGGTGCTAAGCCACAGAGCAGAAGCTGGCTGGATAAATGTTGCAGTGCAAGCACTGCAAGTTGTACAGGACTGGTAAGCCGTTTAACAAGCTACTTTCACGACTCCAACTATGAGTCACTTACGTGCGATTCTGTGTCCCCGGCCAAACTAGCCAGTCACCTCCTTCTCCGCGTCTTTCTTGTTCACTCTTATTTCGCCTCTTCTTTTTAGCCAGTCTCTTTGCCAGTGTAGCGATCGTATCCCTCCACAGAAGACACTTGTCGAACGTAAAGCCGGCAATTTTACGTTAGCGTCGCCTTACTTCACCAACTGACGGGGGAGGGGGGGATATTTTTCTTTTGCCAGCCAGGTGTGCAAGGATGCTGGATAAGTTCAGACGGAGAAAATATACTCGACTTCCCCACTGCAGCCCAACGTCCACGCACTTGGTGAGGGTGGGACTTACTATGGCAGTAAAGAAGGAGATGGCTAGGTGGCAGGCTAAGTGACAGACTTGCTATCTGGTAGTTTTCTTTCGGCAACTGCACGGCAACTCTGTTCTTCTCAAGACACAAGTCAGCTGCTGCAACCAGGTGACAAAGCCTACCGTTAGCTCGGGGTCTACACGGTTGTGCCGCACGACAGTTAACTGCAAACAGAAGTACCGTCGAAAAAAATCCTTAACAGTACGTTAATCTAGCAGCAGGACGGCTAATAGCACAAAATCCTGCCGAATTAACTGAAAATAAGCTTGCTCTTTCCCAGCGAGGTAATCCACAGTTACTCGCGCACGAATGAACCACTGGTTTCAGAAAGCGTGAGGAGGCGGGGCTACTGAGTTAGCGGAAAGCGTTTGACTTAGATTGACAGATATGCCGGCCTATCAACAGATAACAGAACAATGATACAGCCAATAGAATACAAATATGTAAATGAGGCGGGATTAAAGGCAGAACTACATTACACTCTGAGTACGGCCACACCCACAAAGGTGGCCTTGACAACTTAATAAAGATTGAAAAAGTTCAGGCCTCGATTTGAGATTTTTTTTTAAATATTTAAATACATGCATTTTTTATTGCTGCATTTTGTTGAATGTCCCCTTGAAATAATTAAATGGTTTGTTGAAAGAAAACAGTCTTTGGTAATAGATGTAATTTAAAAAAAAAACGTTTACTCTTTGTCAGACATCTTTTAAGCAAATAACAAAGGGAAAACACATCAGGCATCCTGTAGCTAGAGGTCTGCAACAGTATGCCCTTCTTATGAAGCCTAAAACATCTCTGATAGGTTCAAGACCATTTCACCTCTCGCCCTCATCACTTTCTCATTTCCTTTCTGGACATGCCAGCCATAATCCCCTCATTCCCTCAAGGCCTCCAAGGTCCTTTATGGGTCAGTTAATATTATTTGCTGCTGTCATCTACCTCAACAGATATTTCAACATTTAATGTGCCTATTAAATCCAGTTTTCTCCGAGTAAATTCCTACACACCTTCACTGCAGCACTACTAATGGATCTAGTTTCCTCTCCATCCTCATGCTCTAGTTTACTTTGATAAGATTTAGTCTTCAACCAGTTACCTTCTTCAAATAAACTGTGTTGGGTCACCAAGGTTCACTCTAAAGGTAACTATTGGGAGAAGTTTGCTAATACCCACCACCACAGCATATATATTATCTCCTCTTCCATTTATATCTCTCACCTTCTGACTGTCACTAAGGTAAAGCTGTTGCCATGGTCACAGGGATCCCTGATTTGATTCCTTGAACCGGTTTCTGATTGGCTTAGGTCTGTTTGTTTTAAACAAATACTGAGAGAAAAAAAAAGACATCCTGGCTCCCCCTGCTGGGACAGCACACTTGATAAAAAAAAAAAATATATATATATATATATATATATATATATACATATATATATATATATATACATATATATATATATATATATATATATATATATATATATATATATATACACAAGAAAAGAGGATTTTTGGCAGAAAAGATTTGCACATAAATTTAGACCAAATCCAAACTGAGGAAGTAATTTTGATTAATCAAAGGACAATACTAACAGAGACATTAGAGTTATCATGAGACGTTATGAACCTAAAGGGACTGTGCTCAAAATAAACCACATCATCAGTGTGACTTTCCTCATTCCTGCAGGTTCATTGACGAAGGTTGATTACACTGCAGAAATCAATTAGCTTGTGAAACTAGTTGTCATGAATAACCATCTTTGTATATGAATTATCTGTGTATTGCCCACGAGGGAGCATTTTTTTCTGCAGAAGGATTTCCCTCCTGACCAACAGGAACAAGAACAAGTAGCGGTGCATTCTTAACTGACAGAGACAGATTAATATTCACATGTTGAGGGTGGATTTGGGTCTCGGCTTTCCTAGAAGTGTCACCCTTTGGGAACTGCTGCTAATGTAGTTCCACTCAACTCTGAAAAAGAGAGCTGCTAGCCTATTTTCTCATGGTGAAGGGAGGAGGAGGAAGAAAATGGGACAAAAAGGAAAAAAGAAAGCTGGAGAGAGTGTGATAACGGTAATTTAGAGTGTGATACTGAAATATCTCTGTCCTTAAAGGCATCTTTTCTTTCATTGTTATTGGGAGTTCAGCAGGATAAAAGAGAGAAAACAGTAAACATAAATGTATCGTGATAAATTAGAGTGATAGAGGAAAACCAAATGAAATATTATAACAGTGTAACAGTTTAAACTCATAATCAAAATTATACCTCAAAACATTTTAGGCAGTGGCAGAGTTTGATAGACTATTGTTCCACTATGATGTCAGTATTTGGACAAGACACAAGTCAGGGCAGGATATATATAAAAAAGAAAGAGTCAACTATAGCTCAATGAAAATAAATAGAAATACTTGGTTCATTCATGCCCTGCATCTCTGTGTTCATTCTGGAAACACAACTCAAGCACCACTTTCATACAAATTAGGCTTTCTCATATGAATTTTGTGATTCAATGCTGCCACCTACTGCCCAATATGTGAATGCAACCAGCCCAACTGTTTTGATGGTTCAATCCTTTCAGGGGATGTTTTCCTGCACTAGTCTTCTGTTTTGCCTCTGAAACACCACCAGAAACAAGGTCTACCAAGCCAAGATGCCCACTCTCCGTTGTATCACTTCACTCTGCTGTACCTGTTAAAGCATGACATTTTCTTTTCAAAGCTTTATTTCACCTATCGTGAGCAGTGGCCTGCATCCAATGAACACAGGAATGCTTTCTCCACTCAATCTGGTGTTATTTAATGAGTTATATGCCTGAATATTTGGAATTAAGTAAAAAACACAGTTGGGCAGATGCTGCCCAGAATCTTTGTTTTTAACCACACAGAAACTAAAGTTCCTCCAAAGTAGAATTCCTCATATATGACGACCTTTCGTTATTGGTGAAGTATGTAAAAGCTTTTTAAAGATCCATCCATCCATCCATTTTCTATACCCACTTAATCCGTCGGTTGGGTTGTGTAGGGGGGGGGCTGGAGCCTATCCCAGCGGTGCTTTTAAAGATATGTATTAAAAATAATTATAAGAACAAACTTAAGTGAAATACACTCTCACATGAGGGAGAGAATCTGATAAAGAAGTCAGTCAACTCAGTCAAGACAGTTAAACAGTCATGTAGTTTATTCTTAAAGAGTATGGACCTTCTGAACAGTCTAGTAATAAGTAGTTTAAAATTCAGAAGTGGTATCATTATAACATATTATATACATCTTTTACAACATTTTGTCATTCTTGAAGGAACCTACAAAGTAACAACAATGCATCAGTGAAAAGTGAAAGACTGACCGTGTCTAATACCTGAATTCAAGTTGAAGTAGGGTTTTGGAGAAAACTGTCTATAGCGGTGTAGCAAACAAAGTGTCATGTTTGTCAGGTAATACATCAATGTCAGTACTGGATTAGTCATAGAAAGTGTCATTCAGTACTTAGTAACCTGTTACAAGGAAGACTCAAGAATGTGAAGATGCAAAATAAATATTTTTGTAGGTCAAAATGCATTTTGAGCGATTTGATGGAGTTTTAGGGCTTGCTTTACTTTGATATTCCACTCATCACCTAAAATAAAATAAATGTGACACTGAGCGGTGCGCTTTCTCCATGTGTTTGAAAAATGAACACCTAATCCATGTAAGATCTCCCTGCTGAGTTTTCTGCAATAGCCGTTTGAAATACATTTGAAATACTTCCATTTTAGATCAGATTCAGAATACTGTGTTTCCTGGCAAATGTGCATAAAACTGCACATCGCAAGTCGTAACAGAGATGTGAAGTGAATCTTTTGAAAGTTTCTTTCCAGTCCTACACAAGAAACACAAAGAAGTCGCTGTCTCAGTCATCAATTTCATTCTTTTTTTGTTTAAGCCTGACATAATAAAGCCCCAAAACACATTAAATACATACAACAATCGTGATGGACTCAAAAGATTCTCATCTGGTTGCATTTCACATTTTTGTATTATTTCTATGTCATGGACTTGATTTCCTGCTTTTTCCTGCTTGATTATATAGTGACCAGAAAGCCTTGTCTTCAGTGTCAAGTATTTTTTTCTCTGGACCTAATGACCTAATTCTGCTTATACTCCTGTTTGGCTGTTTGGACACAAATTCAGATAGACATAAACTGAATGAGACAATAGGAGGAATACAAGCAAATAGACAAGATTACTGAGCCACATGTAGAAACAAAAGTGACGACAGACAGTCAGAGTAACCGAAAAACAGATCTGTTTTACGCAGCTCTCCTTCGCGTCTGTCAAAAAACACATTTACACTCATGGATTCATGCAAAAATGACAAGATACACATTCTTCAGAGTAATAAGGCACAAACAACACCAAAACACACATCAATTATACAGTACATATAGTCACAAATGACTGTCAAACTGTATTTGAATTCTTCAAATTAGTCTGAGGCTTCCTTCCACCAAAAAACCTCATACCTGAAATGTAGACCATAACATTTTTTTTCACCTAATATCCTTTGACTTCTTACAGAGTGTTTTATGAAGAGAGGGAGTTGCATACAACTACTCAAACATGCCATTTTAATTTGAAAACTTTCTTTAAAAGACTAAATACCATATAGTTGTTAAGATCCTGTTTAAAAAAAAAAAATCAGCCTTCAACAAGAATAAGCTTTTTGCAACAGCGTGTCGTCTCAAACATATAGCAGTAACATTTTCTGAAGGCCAAATCTCCTCATAAACATTGTCATCCATTTTCAGGATTGCTGACTACATCCAAACAACCTTGAGCTCGTTTCCATGTCTGAAAGTGTTACACAGCGTAACACAGCTGAGCAACAGCATAACTGAAGGGTAATGGTGTAAAAGTGCCTTGGTGTGTAATCCATATATATGTATATATGTGTGTCAATACGTAAATCATTTTATAGAAATACTATAAACAAGATAAATAAAAGGCATTTCTATTTAGTTAAAATACTGTTGGACAGTGTTTAACAACTGAATACAAGAAATAAATCACATTAGCCAACAGTTTTGATCGTCTGCATTTTGCAGATACAATGATGAGCTCTATTCCTCTTTTTTCCTTTTACTGCATTTACAGCCTTTTTGAGAAGACCTACACAATTCTTGCTGACAGCTTGAGCACTGACTCCAGACTGGATTCATGCAAACACTGCACTGAGTCTTTCCATAAAACAATAGAAAGACTGGCCTGTGCCCCTTAGTCCTCCATCATATATAACAGTTCTTTTCTTAGAAACAGTCATAAAGCCAAGAATAAAAAACTGAAACAAAGGCCCTATTGACGAACCAGTGGGCCAACTGAATTTGGCTTTGTCACAAAAGCTGCAGCCCAATTAAGATTCAGCTGTTTGCTGTCCTCGTTATTTTCTCTCCCTTACTTAATATAGAATGTCTGTCCTAACTAAGAGGGAGCTCAACAGTCGACTGGATTATCAGTTATTAACTGATCCTTTGTCCATGGCTTTTTCTGAATATAGAAAATCTGCACACAGTACATGGAAGTACAATGGAATATTGGAATGGAAATGGCTTTAAAAAAAATGTGAGGACTGCATCAGGGATTGCACATCATTAAAGTAAATAGGAATGAAATCTCGTGGAGAAGTGGTGGATTTCTCCTTCATTTTACTCACTTTCTTCCACCACCCTTTAAGCAAGACATGGAATGAAGGGTGGAAAATAAACAAAGGCAAGACATCTAAAGAAATCCTTCTTAACGGAGATGGAAACAGTGTTTTCAGTTCAAACAGCAGAGCAGGCAGTTTTAGATTCAGTGCACGCAGCTCTTTATTCACTGTGAGCTGGTGATGCTAGTTATTTGCTCTCTTATCTCAGCGCTCACACAAAAGGGAATCCTCAGAGCAGCAAATGGACAACAAGCCTTGAAAGCGCATACAAATCTGATATACTTCCCATAGAATTAATGAGTACACATTTTATTTACTGGGTGATTTCACAGAGAGAAAGAAAAAAAGAAAAAGAAGCTGCCATGGTTACTGTCAGTTCCCCTCTCTTTCTCTCTCTTATCCTCTCACTGCTTTCCCATCTCTCTCCACCCCCAAAGCTAACGATAGCAGTAATATGCACTCACGTAGTCTGACAGGTAGAGCTTTTGAAATTACACTGCCAGCTGCCAACCATTGTGCTGAGGTAGTGCAGCAGGGGTGCCATTAAGAGTTTGAATACAACTGGGACTGGGGAGCTATTGTGTGTGCTGGGTCTGCTGCAGCCTAATCAAGAATAGATTGTGTTTGAAGTGCTTGTAGTTCTGGTTGGGGTTAAGGATCCGACTCCCTCTGGGAATCATGAATACATTACATTTCAATCTATAACCCTGCAGCCGTGGTAATGTGAGCTGATATTTTTCTTGCTAAATATTCCGCCAAGTCCATTAAAATAAATACCTTCTGGTTCTTTTTATTCATTCTGTATTTTACTTATTTTATTCAGTTTAAATAATATTGTGTCACTAATGTTTCCTGCCGATCACAATAAATCAATTTAATTTTGCAGGGCAATTAAAAAAATTAGCAATCAAAACATCAATTTTAATTTAAAATTTAAACATTTAATTTAAAAAACTAAAAACAGTTGAATAGATCAGAACCTAGAAGTGGGCATACTTAGGTCACACTTTGGAAGAGAGAGTACGATACATTCACTGATTAGATCAGATTAAGTGGTGAATTTCCTCCTGAATGAGAAGGCGCTAAAGGGTCGAAAAAACAGAAATAGAAAGCAAAACTATATTGTTTCATATGACCTGTTGATGCCAGTAGGCTATTAATGACTGTACATAATGTATAAATCTGTAGCAGAACAAGAGCATATGTGCTGGACAAAGGAGCAATACTGACCAGATTCAGTGAAAAAAAGCTGGCTACACAAGAAGAGACGGTGGTGAGATAGAAAGTTTTAGGCAGGCAGAATCCAGAAATCGGTGTCATTCATTCAGTCTTGTTCGGATCACCTTGGTGATCACACGTGAAAAGTCTAGAAAAAGGAAAAAAAGCAAACTCGCTGCTGGACTGCTGCCGTGGTTACACATGACTACCGGTCACCATGGATACCACAAAGTGCCCCTCTGCATAACTCTCTTTGAACCCTGGGTGATTTAAAAGAAAAAAACAAAAGTAAAACGCCATACATCAAAACGTTTGCCTCCCTAAAGTATTTGGTGCAACTTTAAAATTCTTGACCCCTGAAACCTTCACATGCTAAAAAAAATCTGAGGAAAAAAAAAAAAATCAAGCAGCAACAGCTGCTAATTACAGTCTATATGAAAACACATAATGGTGAGCTCAGTGCATTTTTGTCTTGCTTTTTAATTAATGAGCTACCACAAATAAGAAGCTGTTGTGCAATTATTGCTATCCTATTTGAAGCCATGGCTGACTTCAGGCATGACAAACCGCTATAAGAGAAGGCAGAAACTAACAGGGATGAGAGTTATACCACTACTTTGACTACTCCTGCAATTGTAGCTGTCTGGCATAAAAGTCAATATTTCAATATTGCTATTAACTATTTATCACCTAAATGGAGGGTATAACTGCTCCTCCAAAGTCTTCTTAAATCCAGGGGAAAACACCCTGAAACAGAGAAATACTAAGTCTCTTTTAACTGAAATGGGATACATTTTGAGTATTAGTGTGTATCAGTAGTACTTTACAAAACATCCTGTTTTTCTAAAGATAACTTCATTGTTCTTTGACACAATCTACACTTTTGTCTGCAGTGATAGTGTAGTGTGATATTTGCTCCTCTATGCTTGGCATTATGACCTTAATAAAGATATGGATCCAAAAGAATGACTCTGGCAGTTAAATCAACCAGAGCCTTAAAGGCCAGAGGCCACAGAAGGAGAGTGCATTTGACCGTTTGACCTCAGTATAATTCACACCCACCGCAAGGGAGACACCAGCTACACCTGGTTCATTTGCCTCACAGATAAGTCAAGTCCAGAAAATTAATGTTCACTCAGTCAATAAATGTAAATGCTTGAAAAGCACTAATTTGTCTCAAAAATGGACAAATCTCTCTTTGTATAAAATATACCTTTAAACGTCCACTTAATTATTTAAAAAAAAATTCCTAATGAATATCCATTTAATCTAGGTCTAGATTTGAAAAAAAAAAACTATATATTTGGCTGGATTTAAATGGAATTCACTAATCTTCATATAATGTAGCAGTGCCAACCATCTGTCTTCATGTCAACCATCTGTCCTCAGACCAAACAAAAGACATGGAGGAAGTCAGGAGAACACTGGATTTGTTATAAATACACGGGAGCATAGGAGGAATAAACCACTGTTAGTCTGAGATGACAGCTTATCTTGAGCCGACCAACCCAGCACTGATCTGACAGCAGCTTGTGAATGGTGGCCGAGCAAAAAGAAAATGCTGCTTTGTAGATCAGTGATGTACTGTGTCACCTTTTGTTGGTAGTACTTCAAAGATCTGGCCTGTTGTATAAATGAGGAGATGGAAACTTCATTATTACGTTTAGAAGCCTAGCATATTTTAATTTAAACTAATCTTGAGCTGCACAAGCGAGCAGCCCCAAGGAGATAATGGAGTAATCACCAAAAAAGCCTGCTGGCTGGAAAACGAGGCACATCCCTGCTGATAGGTTTCGCAAGGAATCTGACCACTGCTGCTGAGTTTTGTGAATGAAAGTAAAAAAGTTGCAGACATCGTCATCCAATTCAATTCAGAGGTCTGACTTTAAGGTACACAAAAGAGGGAGATGGGGGAGAGTCTTTTTTTTTTGTATATTATATGCCCAAAGGTTGGAGTTAGTAAACCTTTCATTAGGGAATATAATGTCCATTTATATGCCTGAAGTATCTCCCAGACAGGCGAGCGCAGTAGTATTGTTATGCCAGACAGGCCACAGGGGAGTGAAGCAGGCCTGATAGGACAAAGGTGGTAGTTTCCTTGGAGCGCTGACTGAGTTGTGCAAATTACAGATCTATGGGCTTTGCTGTTGTGGCGTCGTCGAGGCGGGAAGCCGCTCTGTGATCCAGCCAGTCACGTCCTTCAGCACGGACTCAGCCACCTCAGGCAGGTCGTGGTGAAGAGCATGGTAGGCTCCTTCATAGACCTGAAATGTAGGAGTCAGAGTGATGACACGCACGCAACAAAGCAACCTGAAGTCATTTTGTGAAATGATTCTTTCAATACACTCGAGATAAAGCACAGCTTGAGTCTCATGAACACCACTTGATTATTTATGCTTTGTCTCAAGGTGCCGTGGGAGAAAAAAAACATCCAGAACACTCGTCTCTGTTCACTTATCTCGCTTTTCAAATTTTTGTCTCCTGCTTTTAACCCTCATGTGATAAACCCTGTGATAACATGGTGTGTGAACTTCCCCTTTTACAAACACACATTTTGCAGACGACAGAGAGTCTGTGGACAAATGTCAGTCTATTGATCAGTATCTTACACCTCAGTAATCTCTGAGGAAAGACCTTTTTCACATGATCTAGACATATCAAAATATGTTGCAGGGAGCAGAGACAAAAGTAAATGTGTTGCCCCAAAGTTGCGGTTTCTGCATCAGCCGCATTGACCTTCAGCTGCAACAACTTCCTAGAAAACTGATACAAAAGTTCTTTGTCAGATGTCAGAGGAGAGAAACGTGATAAGCAACATTTTCTCCCTTTTTATGCAGTGTTTTTTTCACTTTGGCCACTCCAAGTACAAGTTTGTGTCAGCTTTCATTTAAACAGCTGACGATAAAATGTTAAAAAAGGAGATGAAAGGCGAAGCTAAGGCCTAAATGATACCCAGCTTTAGTCAGTTGCAACCTGCTGTAAACAAACCATACAGACCTGAATTTTCTTGTCTGAACTTGCAGTGTTCTCATACATCATTTTGGAGCCTCTGATGTCGCAGAGCTTATCATCGTCGCCATGAAGGAGGAGGAAGGGCCAGCTGATGGATGGGATCTCCCTCTCAATACGAGTAGCCGCAGCCAACAGCTGCATGCTAAAGGACACCCGTAACCTGCCGTGGTAGTTCAGCTCATCAGCATCATACGCCTCCACCTGACAGGACACATAGACACACAAAAAATGCTACAGGAAGAGAGGCTTGTTACATCCCTGCCCTTTAACACTGGGCAGACTCATTTCACAAAACAAAGACCGAAGCAGAAAGCGTTACATTCTTTAAAGAACAAAACACATTTTAGAAGACAGATTTTAGCACCTTAGACACCATATTTTGTCATGTTTTCAGTTTTATTGTTGTTTTCTGTAATATTGTGTTTTTTAAACTCTTTTCTGTGTTCTGTTTTGTGGAAGGTTTTGCCAGATTTGTTTTTATCACTTCTCTTTTTTCAATGTTGATCCATTTTGCAAGCCATGATCACCATATTTGAACCCTTTTCTCAACACAGATCAACCCAAGCAGGTGTGTAAACGCCGTCCTTTAAAAACATTCATCAGGATGCAACTTTCCAATGTCAATGTCTTTCTAAACAACCATAGTAGGAACCACAGCAACATCCTCTGCTGTTGGGCATGACATTTAAAGAGTAACAGTCTTAATCTTCAGTAGCTTTCTCCAAATATGGGGTGAAGTCAAAGGAAGATGTGGTTCTATGGGAGGGAATGTGGCTATAAAAAATGAGAAGACTTCTGGGAAAACCGTGACAATTGGAGTGCAGGAGATTTTTAAGAAGATAAGTGGGCTTATAAAAAATGAGAGGGTAACTTAAATATAAAGGACTATTGACCCTCGAAAAGTAGGACAGGAAAAAGAGCGTTTACTTTAGTTTAAATTAGAGCTGACTTGCAGTGGACCCACCCGGTTCCTCTGACATGAAACATGAAACATACATGGTCTCACAGACTGTAAGTCACACAACAGCTCGTGTCTTTTCCCTTTGTGGTTTTTTCTTAGTTTTGATTAGTTTTTCTTAGTTTTGGTTTTCCTGCGTTTTATTTCTATTCTGTTTTCTTGTTTGGTTTAAATCAGGTTTTATTTCCGCCTGTATTAGTCTCGTGTTTATTTGTCTTTTTAGCTACACTCATGGTGTGTATGCTAGTCTTGTCTTGCCTTAGTTCAGTCTCTAATTCCACTTTCTCACCAGTAGTTGTCCTCAGTTCCCCCCATCTGGCCTTCAGTTCTACAGTCACCTGAATTCCGTCTGTCACAGCTGCTGTAACTCATTTATCAGTTCGTCCGCAGTATTTATGCTTCTTGTTTTGTCACAGTCATTGTCAGATCCTCGCCGTTACTTTCTTCATGGTTCTTTCTTGTAACTCTGATTCATTGTGTCGTCTTTCTATCTCTGTTTACACCATTTGGTAAGTTTTGTATTTAGTTTTGGTTTCATAGTTTACTTCATGGCGCTCCGGCTCAGCGATTTTGGTTTACTTATCAAATTCCAAGATAAGTCTCCTCCTGCCTCCTGTCCTCATCTCGTTTCCACTGAACTGTAACATTTTCAGTTTCTGTGTAAATGCAGCTGAGGCCCACTTCAACAGAAACTGCTTCCTTTACATGTCAGATTAAAGAGTGTCTGGAAGATGAGCTGTGAAACAACATGACCTGCTCAACAGCTCAGGAGTCAGTGAGACACGGTCTTAACTTAAAATGACATTCCAGTGAGGCTGCTAAGCATTAGCCTCAAACCAGAACATCTCTGGCGCCAATAAACTTCCCTTTAAAAACATCAGTAAATTTTTCCTGCATGTCTTTAGGGCCTCATTAGCTAGATTCGCTCCCTTTGATTAGTGTGCTGTTGGTCATTCTGAAAAAAGTTACGGAAATTGAATAAATAAAAGTCCTCAAGGAAAGGCGCTTTGTCCAATCAGCTTTCAGAGATGACTCTTAAGCTGATGTTCAATCCTGGCTCAGAAAAGGGCACCAAAACTAAATTCTGCTAAATTTTCTTTTTTCTTTGGACACTTCTCTAAACTTTTCTAATTTCTAAGGCGCTGAACATTTGTGATGTTTTAAGGGGAAATTCTTACTGTGATTCTTCCTCACAGTGAACAAAACAACATATAACTGGTTTCTCAGGACAGCCCCGGAAGAATAAACCTGTACATTTTGTTTTACTTTCACCAAATCCTGTCTGGAACCTTTGTCACATGTCAGTCTTATCTTTTGTACCTAGGGGAATACAACTTCCCTCCTTCAGTAGGAAGCAGGATGTGGGTCTGCCGAAGTATGTACACATACAACCACACAGATCAAGTTCAGGCAGAAATACATGCTAATTGAAGCATGTGGACGTGACAGCATGTCGGTTGTTGTCTCTCTTGTGGCTAATCCAAAGGCTTATAAAATAAATGTGGGTGTGTGAAGTGAATTCACCTTGTTTATGGTAACAAATGATACACTATCATGTACCTTTTGGAACAAAAAAAAAAATCGGAGCACTTTTCATGGGGTGTTCTTCATCCTGGGATTGTCCAAAATAGTACGACTTCACACGCATGTACACATAAGGATAAACATTTTCCCCTTGAGACATCGTAAAGTCTATTTTCGACAACATCCGCACCTGAAATTTCAATCACAGACAACAATACAGAACACAAACCGAGTCACACACCCAAGAACATCTGTTTCTCACCTGCTTTTTGTCTCGTGAGACCCATTTGGACTCGATAGCGCCCAGAGTGAGGCTGGGCAGCATGTGGATCAGGAGCTTTGCCACGAAAATCTGCCAACAGTGAAAAACACAACACCCTGAGCGTTTATTTTCACATATGGACTTCATGAGGAATACCTCTTCCTTGATATACAGTTCTGCTTCCATGTTTCATATTAGAGCCACATTTCTTCTTATCAAAACAAGCTCAGAAAAACAAGTCTCCTCTCAATGAGATTTTGATAACTGCTTTGCTGGCATTAAAAATATTACATACTCGTATATACTACATACTCGTACTCGTATTACATCCCCTAGCTGAAATTGCTAAATATTATTGGTAATAATCATCCACAGCAGGCCAGAATGCAGTGAGAGAATTTAAAAATCTTGCAGTACCTTAAACGGTGTGGCCGATTCTGGGTTCATTTGAATCATTGGAGCTATCAGAACCACTCCAGCAAAGTCACCGGGCCTTTCACAGGCTGTCAGGATTGAGATAGCACCACCCTAAGGAGAGAAAAAACACAGACATAAAATGATGTGACCTGTAATTTCTGTCTTTTTTTTTTAAGGTGTCACATTAGTTTTAAATGCTTGGCACCCGATATAAAGTTTAAAAAGCAAGCCAAGGTTCCCACATCTGCCCCTGCACAATGTAGCACTGTCGCCTCACAGCAGGGGGGTTCCAGGTTCGATACCCGGCTGGGGCCTTTTTGTGGAGTTTGCATGTTCCCTGTGTATGCGTGGGTTCTCTCTGGGTACTCCGGCTTCCTCCCACCGTCCAAAAACATGGATGTTAGGTTAATTGGTGACTCTAAATTGTCCCTCGGAGTGAGTCTGCGCATGCACATTTAGATATTATTCCACCTGGATTTGTTGTGAGATGACTCAAATAATTACCAACTATTATTTTATGCTGCTGAGCTAACTGTAAAATTCACAGTGGTCAACAACAGATAATAATCTGATGTTTAATTTAAATCAATAAAAGCACATTCTAGCTGCTTGGAGATTTTAAAAGCATATATTTCAGTGGTGATTCGCTAATATGATATTACACATAATAAAATAAAATACAGGGAGTGTCTTCTCTCTTGTGACAGAAGTGGGAGGGACTTAGAAAAGTAGGTGAGAGGTTCTGATGTGAGGGACAGTGGGAAAACTACTCAGAGGTCATGACTAACATAAAACAATCCATCTTTTGTTTAGTTGGGTGTGACTTTCCACCCGGCTCTTTTGTTGCTGTTATTCTACACGAACCAGGAGAGGAATGTGAATGTAAAGCCACGGTCAGCAGGGTACAGCATGCACAGTAACTGCAGCGAACATCAGCACAAGGCCATGCCTTGGCACTCATGCTGACTTTTTCTGATAATTAGCAATTCTGTGGCAACCAGAACTCAAATCACAATTTGCCACAGCTGACTTTGGTAAGATTCCTCCTCTTATGTGCAACCAGTGCAGGACACACACACAAGCACAGGAATACTGCGTGGGTGAATCCGCCCCCGCTCTATGTCTCCATCTCTTTTTTTGGAAACTAATTGGCTTCAACCTTGTTTATGTGAGTGTTCTTTGTCAGTTGTGTGAATATTCATAAGCCTGGGCCCACAGACAGGCCCACTTAATGAAAAGAGGCACAACAGAAAGACAGAAGATTTCCCACCAGAAAACTTCACTTTCTAAAGACACAAGCGCACACTGGAAAACTTTCCGCTTGGATACAAACTACCTCAGTCTCTTCTTTCCCATCATTTCTGTCCCCCTTCTTAAACATAAGCTTACAATGAAATAGCCATATGTGAACACAACAACACAGGGACAAACGATGAAAATTTGTTTGTCTGATGCAGGCTGCCCAACTGCCAGATTGGTTCAACATATTCGATTCGTGCTTGACATTGCTTTTTTTTTTTTTTATAGAGTGTGATTTTGTCTAGTGGTGTACACTCGCAGAATGAGACGTTTGAATAGATAAAGCGACCGAAAGAGGACTGAGACAGTGAGACTCTTTCAGACGCTGATTAGAGGCCGCCTCACACTTTCTGTCTCTGAACTTTAGCTGAAGGGATGAATGTGGTTATTGTCCAGCTACACTCTGACAGTGGGAGGACTTGAACTGTCAAAAATTGCCTGAGAAGATGTTGCACAATATGCAACATGGGCTATTACAATAAAAATACAAGTAAATATTCAATATACGGTCTTAAAAGTGTGCCAACTATCATCCAAATTCAGTTCAGATTAAAAGAAAATGTTGAATAAAACAAAGTAAATTGGGGTTCAGCTCAACAAAATGCTGAATGTATAACACATACAGAGGGAGATGAAGGGCTACAAAACTAAGCAAATAGACCCCAAAAACAGTGACAAACCATTACATAAAAATCTGGCACATAGAAAGTAGGACAAATCAGCCTTGGCCAGAAATTTTGCTGGTGAAGAAAAGAAACAAGAAAATAGTGAGAGGAGGCCAAAGCTGCGGGCATTTGTCAGCATTCCCATCAGCTCATACATCACTGACAAACTGCTGAAATTCTTGGGCGACTGCCTAACCATGTAAGATGCAGTGAGAAATGTGGTGAGTTTGAAACGGATGTTAATATTTATAGTTTTTAGTACTCTCAAAATGTATATTATATCACATATAAACATTAACTTATTGTGGGAAGAAATTTGTTACATACTTTTGCGATAGCTGACATTTTTGTAACAAGCCAAAAGTGCAAAACCTCGTGGTTTAAGGATGCATCAGTCCCAATTCTGCTGCTATATGGTTTACTGTTAATTGACTAATGTCTCTATTGTTGAAGAGTAAAAAACTGCATGAAAAAGTGGCATATGTAAAGTTTCTAATCAAAATATTGGTGACTATAAAAAAGGTTACACCCAAGCCTTCTTTCATTTACAGCATTCATTTAGATGATTCCCATCTTCCTGCCTTCTTCCTTTTCTAATACTTCTGAACAGAATGGGTCAGCAGTGTCACTGGATGACTCTGAAACTGTCGGTACACGTAGACAGGAAATCTGAGTGACTGCACAATGTTTTTTTAATGCCTTAAAGACTTAAAACAAACATGTAATACACATGTACAATGAGAATCCCATTTTTGTTCTAATGACAGTATCATTAAGTATACAAGTATATGTCAGGACTCGGTGCGAAGGAATATAACCTAAAAACAGACAACAGGTGATGAGTGTGACATTTCTCTCTGTGGTTACTACACTCTTACTGGACCCCGGCGATCTTAATCAGAATCTCCTCAGGATGTTATCCTGAAACGGTGCATACAGTGGAATCCACAAGAGGCTCATTGTTTTCTAGTTTTTTACGTCACAGGGATTAACTCCTACGAACGGGAGGAGCAGAGGAACAGAAAATGGAAACAGGATGCAGAGTTACAACTGTGGGAAGCTGGGAATGAAACCTGTAAAAACACACTGACACAACATTTCACTTGTGGTTGGTTTCCCCCTGATTCTGGGTTTTATTTGCTTCGAAGGAAAAGCAAACGAAGAAAGGAAATTAAAAGAATGGTAGGGCTACGGAGGATGAAGAAATACTGAGAGGATTACGTAGGAGTGATACAAGAAAATGATGGAGTTGCAAGCGGGCTGGCTTAGATGATGTCAGCACAGAACAAAAGAAAAAACATCGGATGAAATGACAAAGACAGAGTGATTAGGCAAAAGAAAGGAAGAGAGGCAAAGCAAGGGAGAGATGATGAGAAAAAAAACATGGGGAAAAGGGAAGGAGTGAAGGAGACCCTCCCGTTGTGCCTTAATATTTACAGACTCTAGTGTGTCTAAACATGTTCTGTGTCTGTCTGGGATCTGTCTGCATGCTGCACAGACAACTATTTACATTTGTGTTCCTAAAAGCTCAGACAGTTTTACTTTCTAAATATACCACTGCATGGTAATCAATGATCCATAAAGACTAAGCCCCATCAGACACATTAACTGAATGGATTGTTGTTAAAGCTTCTGAAAGCCTGGTGGGAAAAATCCATTAAGCCAACATGTTTTTTTAAATAAAATGCTATAAGACATTAATAAAATCGAAATTTTAATTGATTAACAGAGTATTCCTCCTCAAAAATCAGCTTCAGACAGATTCCCGCGGGGTTCAGTAGATAAAGAAGAGAAAATGTAATACTTCTGATGAAGATCATTTGTATGCAGTAGCTCTGGAAATCAAACTGGCAAATATGCATCTATTCCTCTAGCTTTTACTGTCTTGATTGCAGGATGATAAATTCCTACTATTGATACAGGAATCTCCTATCACATGCCCTTTTGCAGGTGGAAATGCAGGAGATATACAAAGAAAACATTGGTCTGACTCATGGTTTATGACAATGCTCCGAAGCCAATTTAAAATACAATGCATGCAACTTTATTAAATGTGTCATTGCCATTGTCTTGATCCATAGCAAGAAGAATAACATGGCAGGCTTTAAGATAAAAACTCTCTAAAACAAGTTAAATACTGAGCTTGTGACTGTTCTTACAAGCTGCCAATGTTTCCCTAAAAAGCACAAACACGATGTACTTTTCTTCAAACCCTGTAGCTTTCATTTCTGTACAAAGCATCATATCTGCAGTAAATCCCTTCCTTGTGTTGAATACCACATAGCCACCAGCCCGCTGCTGTGCTCCAAGATAACAAGGCTCCAAGCTTCTCACGACAAAACAATTCTGCAATTAATTTTCAGCTCTCTGTGTTCTCTGCTTGATACAAGTTTTCAGCTGTGAATTATAAGACTACAAACAGTGTGTTTATTTATGCTCCTGTCTCACACAGGAGGGGCTGACGGCTGCATGTTCAAAAGACGCCTTGTCTTTCTGTCCCTTTGACCACGAATGCAGCTCATCCCCTTTAGCACATGATAAACTGCGACACAGTGTTAAAGATGCATGCATGAAACTGAGTGCATTTGATGTGTGTGAATACATAATGAGGGAAGTTTGTTCATTCAACAAAGAGACAAGTTCAGTGAAGTACAAAAGGACTACAAACACTGATAGTAATGATACATTATATAACTGATTACTAATGTTTGTGTTCTATCTGCTGTACTAAGTGAGCATCAGAGCACAACCGCAAGAGGATGTAATGTTTGACGCAGCTCTGTGACTAAACCAATGACCTAAAAATAGTTTGGAGGCCTGTCTTGACATTTCCTGCAGCAAAATACTATAAAAATTCTTCTTAATACGAATTTTGGGAGAATCTCTCACAAAGCTTAATTGAGGCTATCTCGTTGATGTTTTCTTCAATGAAATTGACACCAAGACTCAACTCAATTTAACTGAAACGAATCATAAAAGTTCTGGGGGAATTAAAAGAAAAACTTCCAATAAATGGGGAATTAATTCATGCAGTCTCACATGTTGTAGGTGAAACCAAAAGGATTAATCCGTTCTGGGTTTCAGGTTGTTTTTGTTTTATTTTATGTAAAGCAATTTGAACTGTTTTGTACATGAAATGTGCTATACAAATAAATTTGACTTTGACTTTTGGGGTCATTCCCACGTAGACAGCCACTGATGTCACATGTGTGTCACAGTTCCTCATTCTGTGGGTCATTGTCTCCTGTTAGTTATTTGACAAAGATCAGAATGACACAGTAGCATGGGAGCCTGGGTCAGTCACTACAGTTATATGCATATATAAGTGAGTTGAGCTACGGTTACAGTTCAACTTGACCATTTCAGCGGACCACTGTCCTTGTTCTAAAGTGACTGTGAATTGACATTTAGTCTTTGTGGGCTTTTCAATCACACTTTCTGGTGCTTTTAGTCTGACAGAAGAGTTATACTTTACTGTTTTTTCAATAAGATGCAGACAGATCTAACTTTGGAGTATGTACAGAACACTTAGGCTCATTTGAGTCTAGTTGAGCAAGTGATTCAGTCCCTAACAGCATTATTTATGTGTGAAAGCCAGGTTTTGAGAAGCTCGATTTCAAACTATATCGATCGGACTTACATGTTTACGTGTATTTTAAAAGTCTGCTTTTGGTCAGACTAACACAATAATTTTTTTTTTCTAGTGTCATATAAATGTGCTGGTGACACATGTGACCTCAGCACCTCATGGTGTGAATGACCACGTGAGAGAGTCTGGAACTCCCCACCAGACAGAACTGAAGAAGCCTTTTTGGGTTGGAGCTAAAAGAACGAGAGCAACCTGTTATTCTAGTTTCGCCAAAAAACTGGAAACGGGGGGTGGAATGCAGCACATGAAGATTGCAAAACCTCTAAAGCTATATAATATGACTTGTAGTGTTGAGATACAGGTGGATTGTGCACAGAAAGAAAAAAATGATTATTTAGGACTCTAATTATTCTTAAAGGATAAGGAAACTTGTAGACATGCTGTAGTTTTCCCTTTGTGTTGTGAAAGCTACCTCTGTGTACAAGCCCTGAAACATTGCCACTGAGCAGGTCACTCAACCTGTAACTCGGTCTGCTGAAGGTTTTCTGTAACCAGCAGCAGCTGTAGGCTGTGGGGCATGTGTGTCACTGTGTGAAAGGTAAGCAGGGGTTTACTGAGAAAAGCAAACAGAAAACCCTCACTGGACTGTTTCCCTGAAGTTGATGTGGTATTTGTCCTTTAAACATAAATTATGTAGTCTATGTGGCACATGATTGAGCAAAACCACATAAAATGTCATTCAAAGGGAGACAAACATGGGCTGAAACTGAGGTGTTCTTTACTAGCAAAATAGTTACTGCTTAATAGTGGCATTAATATAAAAAATGTGCCCAATTCTTTTGCCGGTTTATCCAGATTTCATTTAGTACCGAGAAGCAGAACACCACGTGCTTGGGTTTAACTGAAAGACAAAGTTGCCTTTTTTCTCACGTGAAGGCCATGATATTGCAGGGAACCTTTTCAATATGTGCGCTTTTTATTTGTGTAACCTTCAATTTAAAGCCAGTGTTTCACCCTTGTGTCAAGTGCTCTAGGGAACTCAAACATAAAAAGTAATTTCACACCAAACAACACAGACAAATAAACCTGAACAAGAGTGATTCATTGTCCCCAGAGTTGTTACCTGAAGCACATTTCTGTGTTTGAAAACAAAACAAACCCCAAAGATTTTATCTGTCATGGACTACAAACCACTGAATAGCTTATTCAAAGCATTCAAATAGTTCGTGGAAAGTGTCCTACCATGGAGTGGCCCACAATGAAGACGGGCAGGTCAGGATGGCGGGACTTCATTAGGTCGATGTGCTGAAGGGAGTCCCTGATGTAAAGCTGAAAGTCTTTGATGTTCATCCTGTCTCCTTCACTCTGGCCATGACCAACTGTGGAAGAAAGGAGAGAAGGAGAAGAAGTAGAAAAAGAAGAAGAGAAGGGTGTTACTGGCAGAGAAAATATGAAAGGAATATCCTAGACTATTGGCTGTCTGTTGTAACTCCTGGATTTGGCTGCTTTCAGGAACACCCCCTCCCACTGGTGGTGATTTCTAAACATGTAAAAAGCATCTCAAAGGAATGACTATTGGATGATGTAAGGATAAAAGAACAGAGAGAAGAAGGAGAAGAATGAGGAGGAAGAATAAGGACAGAAAAGAGGAAAGGGTAGGAGGATTGAAAAAGACTGTTTTGACAAGGAAAAGAAGCCAGAGGGTAACAAATAAAATGATGAAATTTCTCCTGCTGGAGAAAATGAGAAGACAAGAAGATGGACAGCAGCCCAAGTGATGATAGGAGAAAGAAGGGTAAGGGAAAATAAAGATGAGGAATGAAAAAATAACAGCAACAGGAAGAGGAACACCTGAGAAAACAAGATAGACAAGAGTTAAGTGATCATTAAGTATACAAGTACAAATACTGCCGATGAGTAAAGAAAATAGCAGAGTAAGAAAATGAGAAGTAAGTAAGCAGAGTAAGTCTGTAGATGACCAGATGACAGCAACTATGATACAAGAAGAAGAAGACAGCTGAGAGAAAAGTGTGATTGACAGATGGTGAGGAGGGAAAATTTATAAATATGTATGTGTATATATAATATATATGTGTTCTCCTCAAGCTTTGTACCGCACCAACTGAGAGATTGGGCAGGCTGCCGTGGCAACCACAGAACCAACAACACCGTCTCCTAAGCATTCACATGTGCAGCTCACACCTTCTTACATTCGCTCTGCCATTTAATGTGGGGCTGTATTCATAAATGTATGCATCTTGTATGCGTGCAAAGAAGAGCATCGACCATACTTGTTGTTTTTTAGCTCGTCAATACAGCGGCAAAAGGAGAGAAAACGATGGTGTAGAAATCCCTGCCCACTCATTGCAAACTGCAAACTTTCTTCCACGGCAGATCAGAGGCTGACTTTGTGGAATGATCTGTATTTTGTTCTGCTTTTGAAGATCTCAGTTCTGGGTTTGTTGATATTGCAGTTCGCCTAGTCTTTTCTGTTAGGCTTACATTCTGATTGTATTTGCATTCAGTAAATCACCACTACCTGTCTTTTAATGTCATCAGCGCCCTCTGTATAAATACTCCTTGGTTCCTCTTGTCCATTGCTACATCCTCAATGCAGTTCCCCATGTTAGCCTGTCCTGTTTCTGTGCTTTTGTTCTGTTTGTTCATTTTTTAGTTCCCTGGATCTCATGACACAACAATGCTTTTTGTGTATTTTAAAATAATGCCCTACTTTGCTCCAATCTAACCTCCTTCTGCTCATGTGCCTGAACTTGAGTCCTCCACCTTCGCCACTCCTCTACACATTCAGACATATAAACACTGCAGGAAGAAGATCTGCTACTGTATAGTAGGCAAAGCTACAAAGGAGCCCTGATTCAGATGTTTCTTCTGCCATTCTTGCTCAGAATCCTCTCATAGTTGGTGGTGAAAAGCCTTGAAAGGAAATCTCATACCTTGAAAACTCTGACTAATGCTTAAAAGAACAATCATGCAGGCAATTAAAGGTGAGTCAATACTTCTAAACGCAGAGTATTATTAGGATACCCATCCATTGAGCCGAGGACACCTTTGTGTACACAATGCAAAACAAATGTTGCAATTTGTGGCCCAGATTATCTCTGAATGTCCCTTAATGTGTCAGATTACAAATGTAGGCATCTATTTTCAAATCTTTTGCTTGTCCATTTACAGTATCTCACTTTATTTCTATCTGAAAAGTACCTGTAGAGATGCATTTGAGGAGGGCATCTTCTTGCTTAGGTCAATGTCCTTTTTCTCAATTTAAAGACAGCAATGTAGATCTGCACCTGAATTTAGTGGGCTCTTCATCACCCACTTCATCTCTTCACTGCGTTTAAGATATTTATGTTGATAGTTTCGCAGATTCCTTCAGACATGCATTCCGCTCATTCTGACAGCAACTGAACATGCTGGCAACATGCCTGGATGAGTAGCCTAGTGTCTTTCCACAAAAACGTCTTACATCTTATGAGACAGCAATTTTACTAGGTCAGACAGACATAAGTTTAACATATCACTGTAACCATGACATAAGTCTATACTGCATGTAGTCACATATCTGCTATGCAAGGAAAGTAGGCGGTGGGTAAACTTGGCATATGACCAGCTTTTCAGAAGTTTCCCACAGATTGTGCTATCAAATAACTGAATAATGGTAATGTCCAAACTGTCCCATTCATTGGATTTTTCTACCATAACTAGATTCACAGAAAAGCTTTTTTTTCCCCAATGCCTCAGCCACATGAACGAGGAAAAGCTCAATGCAATGAACTCCTCACACGGGTTCTTGTTTAACAAGCTGAAACATGTTGAAAGGGCTATTTTCAACCCCTTCACTTCAACAGCATCGAAGGAAGACTTCACCATTTTGGCATTATACCACATTATACCTCACCTTTTGTACTGTCCAATCTTCACGTTCGTATCATTGGGGTCTCCTTCATTGTCAAGGGCTTAACGTAAAAGTTACCAATGTATGTCGTCACTTTAACAGACTAAAGAAGCCATTTGTGTTGCACACTAGAAACTACACCAGTCCGTTGTTCAAGGCCTGGGTATGTGATAGGTGTACAAATGAAGCGATATAAATACATACTTACTTAAAAAAGTACGTTCAGCTTTAATTTTAGGACTCAATTTCAAGTTTGTTCATCGGAAGTTAACCATTGGCAGGTTGATCTATAACTATGTTGACTGGTAACAGATGCATCGTGGGCCAGATGGAAGAAACCTCCTGTCTCTGCAGGATGTGAATGAAAGAATTACACTTGAGACGGAAAAAAGTATAAAAGATCTCAACTGCTGAACTCTACCAAGAGTTGCCCGCGGTGGCGTGTGTGTGTCTGTGTACGCATGTGAATGTGAGGGGGATAGATGTAAAACTAGTGTCTCCAGGGACTCGTTCCACTCCCGTATTTTCCTTTAAACACTGTGACATTTAACTGCGAGTCACGGAACAAACTGCTCCTGTGTGAGGGGCCTCAGTCATTCACTCTTTTTTTATCGTCTTTGTCTGCTTCACATTGGGATCTCCTCTGCTGTAAATATATTCCAAAGTATGCTGAACACAGCTGTTAACAGCAGGCTCTGGTGCACTTTCACATGACGTATCCCTGATGTCTCTAAGATCCTCTCAGTAAAACCACAAAGACTCAGAGCTGAGCTTGGAACTGTCTACCCTTAGATAATCTTGTTGGAGGGAAAATAGAATTTGGATCAACTCAGTAAAAATGCATCAATATGGCGTAATTTCAAAACACATAACACAAGAACACTTTGAAAAAGTAGGAATGTTGATTTGTCTTGAACTGTTTATATCCAAACCTTCCTTTTGAGCCAATTTCTCTTTAACATGAACATATCTGCTGGAAAAGAAAATGGTGAAAAAAAGGGAAGTTGCTGCTGTTTCAACATCAAATCTATGCCGAAGCTCGGTCTTCTCTTGGCTTAGCTCGATCAGATGCTACAGTGGGCCTTTATTGTTTAAACACGGTGCTCACAAAGTTTCAGTTGGTCATGGATTCTAACAATAAATGGCTTCTAAGTCAAAACCAGCAAAGAGTTGGGGGTGCTCTGGAGTAAGTTCTACAGGCAAAAAGCATGTGCCAAAGCTCACTGGTTTCCGAATCTGTGCTGAAATCACCTCAGTCAAAAAAAGGGAACGTGAGGCTGGGGCTTGGGCACAGTAGTGCTTCAAGATAAATGCAACTGTCAACTTGGTTCATGTGACACAAAAGCGTTTATCATTTAAACCCAATTGTCGCACAACTAGGAAAGGTCAGAGAATCACTAAATCTGTATGGTTAATCGTCTGGGGACCACAAATGTTTCTACAACCTGTCAAGGGAACCCATCTGTGAAGATATTTCAGTCTGGACCACAGAGATGGACAGATCGGTTGACTGACCTCCACAGAGTCATGCTGCTGGCTTTATTATTCTAAATCTTATTATTCTAACATACAATGATCTTTGGCAGAAAAACGACTTAAACTCTTGCATGGTGGTCTTTTCCACTGCATGAACAAAACACTTATCTAAACTGATCACTACAAACTAAAGCAAGACGATTAAAAAAGTGATATGTGTTTAATGTTTAAAGTTGATGAAAACAGTACAAGTCAGTGGATACACACAATCTAAGTATTGTTTTTAAAATGATGACAAAGGGGAGGAATGTTTCGTGATATTGGTTAAAAATGTACTAAAAATTTTAGCTTCCCACTTGAGTTGCTACAGCAGCTGATGTACTCAGAGATAAATCTCTCTTTCACTAGCCTCTAACAAGCTGCTATTCATTCATGGCTTTAAGCCACGACTGTCACTTGCACAGAGGCGTTGTGTTTTCAGGCAGTCTATCCCACTGTACTTAATTCAATATTTCTAGAACACCTAGAGTGTTTTTCTTTTTCTTTTTTTTTGGACCAGATCATCTGAGCAGCTGGTTTAAAGATATGTGTGAAGCCTCAATTTCTTTGCAACATCTGTATTGGAAGAATATTCTGCTGTCACGAGAACAACTTTGTATCCTGTTATAAGCTTTGTTGGCCATACAATACATACAGAGAAAAGGATTTTTTTGTTCTCCCACTTTGGATTAATTATCTAAAACTGTAGACATACTTGAGAAGAAAAAAGCCAAACAAAGTTAAGTCAGAATAGTTTTATTCACATATCCACAAATCAAAAATTAGCCGAGAGGGGATTCATAGTTTGTCCAGCAAATGACATCCTCTATCCTTTGCCTCGGATGAGGAACACCCCCCAATCACTAAGTAAAATGGAAACATGGGTGTAAATTTCAATTTGACACATTTTTAAACAATAATAATAATAAATAAAGAAAGAATTCAAGTGCTATTTCCCTTATATTTGTCATTTTGAGCCACGTCTGCTGTGTAAGCTTTTTAAGCTGACTGACACAATATATATATATATACATACATATATATATAGAGAGAGATATGTAATTAATATTGCTGAAATTAGCACTTTTGAACAAGATGCTAAACCCAAACCCGAAGCCTTAGACACACCATGTGATTTGTCTGTGTTTTTTCTAGGCTCCGGACCAGTTCTGCCAGCGACAAGGGGTTACAGAGTTAGACAGTTCTGCTCAAAGCTCAAATGAACAATTGACAAAACCAGCAAGTTTTTCTTGACTTGCATTCAACACACTGCTTACACAGAAAGGTACTGCTGCAGAACAAAAGAGCAATGAACCACCTAACTGCTTTTCTCTAAAAGGATTAGATCAATAAAGAATTAACAAGCACCGAAGGGATTTCTGTAAGCTCAAGCAAAAGCTGTGCATGAACTGTTAGCCCGATTCTTTTATTGGAAGCCCAAGAACAAGCTGGAGAAGTCTTAAGTTAAACAAAGTATTTATTGATGGTCACAAGTCAAGTATCAGCGCTGGACTCGGAGAGACAGAGTTCTCGCATAAAATCCGTACGACCAAGCCCCGATATCCGGAAACATTTCATATTTATGTTCACCTTTATCTCACAGAGGTTGCACCTACACTCGACAACGTATCATTGAACATTTACTAGTGATGTGAGCAGGCCATCCACCATCTTCGTCATGTTCTTGTATTTACTGCACCAGACCTATCTGTCCTAATAGAGACGCTTTATCAGACCCAGTTATTTTATCCCGCTACATCCTCTTAAAGTCTTAGACATACATTACGTTTGTATGAGCAGAGTGTACAAACTAGGAACATAGTTTATTTAGTGAACTACAGAATATGAATACATAAAGTCAAAGAATAAAGCCAATTTATAACAGAACTACAGATAAATATGAGAGGCACAATGAGTGTAAGTGTAAATGTACGCATGCGATTACAGTCCTGTGATATGTGTTTGTCACTCACCATGGTCATGTGCAAATACCAGAAGGGACAGATCCCTCAGTCTCTGTGCAATCTCATCATATGGCCCGCTGTGCTCCCCAGCTCCATGAACAATAAACACCAGAGCCCTAAGAGGAGAAGAATGGAGAGGAAAAATGTCAATTCACAAGCAAACCTACACATGACGCCTTTTATCTTTCTTTATCTGTTTTTTTTTTTTAATGCATGGGAGTGTCATGCTTCTGTAATTTACTGATAAAGTCCTCTACTGATCTCTTCAAAACAGAACAAAAGCAGAAATGTTTACGGATGGGGGAAAAGAATCCAGCAGTTCCTCACTTACAGACCATGGAATGTAATCATTATGGGACATTTGGTAAATCAAGTATAAGAACCTGTGCATTACTGACTGGACTGGATGTTTAGTTGTGAGTGGGGGACAGTGGTGAATGATGATGGAAAAATTGACAAAGAACAGCAAGCGGGAAAAAAGGCAGACTGAGAGCGAGTCAGACTATGTATTCAGATAAAAAAAAACAGTTATCATCCATCTGCTCATTGGCCTGTATCTACACACCCCTTCCTGCCTGAGTCAAAACAGAAACTGAGGAAGCCAGAAAAAGCCAAAGGAATCCATAAATACAGTGAGAGCAGCTATTATGCTGCCACTATACTGCTGACACGTTCATATCTCTGAGCTAAAAGTATGGAGACTATGGAACCATCAGTTGGGTTTTGTAAAATGAAAAAAATATATATATATTTTTTTGCTCAATGAGTTTTATTTTGTGAATTTATTTATTGCTTATATTTTTTATCCATACTTCCACATGCTCCCAATAGACTAAAACAACATGGACATAGTTATTGTGAGCGTCAGGCTCTAAAACATCCCTCAGTTCAAGAGACTCATGTTCAAAAAGTATCAGCTTTTCTCATGATGTCATCAGCTAATTTCCCTCTGATAAGTGTGCTGATGGTCCTTCTGCAAATAATTCAGTTATTACAAGTATGATAGCCCTAATAGATTTGGTTTTAGGGGCTTGATAGAGTTGATTGTGAAGCCTGTGAGCCAATGGGAGTCACTGACCATCCATACTGATCCATACAGGTCATGATAGTCCTGTAATGGACTGATGATACAGGGTGTACCCCGCCTGTCGTTCTAAGACACATGGGACTGCAGGCCCAAGCAACCTCGAACAATAGTAAGCAGATAGGCTATAGAAATTGAATGAATTAATGTATGACTCAATGTGGCTCTAACTCACAGGAGCTGCCTATATTAGGGCTCTTCAACTGGCCCCTAATTTCAAATATCCATACACTAATGTTGCCGTATAAAGCTGTATAAATTGGTAAAGAACTAATTTATTACTGTTGTAAATAGAAAATATAGTCTTGGGGATAATTTTTTCCCTATAAATTCATTTTATTTTCATTCTCCTGGCATTTCAGGAGAGTGAAACATTTCAGCAATATCAGCTATCAATCAGCATAGTTACATGCACCCTTTTCTTAACAGTGTTATAAAGTACTTTACAAGAAGGGATAAGGTTAGTTAGAGTCAAATGAATGTTCACAATAACACAATAATAAAAATGTGTGATAAATATATCAGACATTGCCAAAGGCTTTCACAGAAAGGAAAGTTTTAAACAGGATCTGAATCAAGCAACAGACTTGGTGTGTCTGATTTCAGTGGGCAAAGAGTTCCATAACATAGGGTTGTGACAGCCTGTGATCTGGAAACAGTTAACAAGCAACTATCTGTGGAATGTCAGGGGGGAACATACCAGGTCAATAAGTTTGAGATGCATTTGAAGTAAGGCCTTCTTTGTAGGAGAATTGATTTAATCTTATTTCCTTTATTTAGCCAGGAAAGTCCCATTGAGATACGAGAGCTCTTCGTTCAGGGAGTGCTGGTCCTGGTCAGATTATCATACCTATAAGTAAAGCTGAATTCACTACAGAGACTTGACTGGTGATTTTTTTTTTTTTCATATGCAGTTATAAAATCAGGACTTGATTAGAGCAGAGAGTCTGCAAAAGCTTTCAGCGGCCACGAGCTGACCAGTCATTTAGCTGTCTGACAAGAGAAACAGATAAATATCTAAGTGACTTTGCTACTCAGTAGTTTAGTCTCTGCCAGCTCTGAGTTCTTTACATTTAGCTTCTTCTATCAATGCATATTCAGCAGGGGAGCAGCACTGAAATGCCAAAGTGTTTTTTCTCTGAGAAACACCAGCAGTGCTGAGAAGCCTGCGAGGGCTTCAATAAGCAGCAGCGGCAGCAGACAATTAACACAAATGCACTCAGAGCCAGAGGAAGAAGGGAATGAAGTGAAACAAGGAGAGAACGAGTGAAAAGTGTGAGGGGTGGAGTGGGGGGCGAGGAAGAGTAGAACAGAAGTAGCTGTTCATCAGGCTTCATTAGCACATTTCACTCACGGCTCTTTCCCCTTTTTTTTTGGGAATCCATCGCTTGGGGCAAAGAGTTCCTCTGCACTCAAAATGAATGTGAATGTGAGTGAATGAGTGTCTTTGTGTCAACATAACGTTCTGCAACACACATCCAGAGGAGCAGCAGAGACTTAATTGGGTTAACACACTGCACACTACATATGTAATTTCCTGCTTCTCTTACAAAGATTCTATCCATGCTTAATTTTCCAAAATACCTCTTTGTTCTTTCTGATACCCTCACTTTCAGTTTCTGTCTCTGTGTTTGTTGATGCTTGAGTGGTAAGAAAGTTTAAAAAAAAAAGAAAAAGTCTACCGACAGCGAAAGACTTTGAAATATTTAAATACCCTGCAACGTGAGGCATCTGCAGACGAGTGCCATCATTCAGGCATCCTCAGTATGTTGGCTCAGCCGTATGAGGCCAGATTACTTTTTCCACATTGCTTGTGGTGCTCTGTCAAGTATTCAAACAGTTTTACCTCTATGGGCTGAGATATTTTGACACATACAAACACTTCCTTTACCTGAATGAGAGCATATCTCCCTAAGCTGAAAAGAAGACTTGTGACAGTTTGACCATTTCAAATGTGATTGAAATATTTCACAAAAGTTGGATCTGGATACTGTTCATACTAGAATTAGGTCTCAAGAATGTCTTAGCATCTATATACTGAAAGAAAATGCACACTTCCCCACTTATCATCATGCTTTCAGCGATTAACTTATCAAGTGAAAATATACCTAATATTTGATTGGTACGGTGATGTTCAGAAGTGGGTGTCTTAAAAACAAAAGCAAATGTGGATGAGCATTTCCATCCAGTGGTGTGGCAATCTGTGCATTATCCCTGTCATGATTGATTCTTGTTTAGAAATGTAATGACTACGTTATATAAAGCTAAAACACTGAGAGACTTTTCACTGCAAATGATTAGGTTTGAGAACACCCCGTGTTCTAATGTTGATGATCTGTTGAACTCTTACACATCGAGTCTCTTAAATGTTTTGGATACCATTGCTCCTGTCAAGGTTAGAATGGTTAAAAGTAGGCAAAGGGCACCATGGAGAAAAGAAGAGTCGGTCAGGGCACAGAAAAGGGAGAGCCGGAGAGCCGAACGGAAATGGCGCAAGTCAAAGCTCCAGGTTCATTATGAGATTTACAAAGAAAAGCTATGTGTGTTCAACCAGTTTTCGCGTAGAACAAGGGAGAGTTATTTTTGTGAAGACAGAAAGACTGAGACAGCTCTGATCAAGGTAACAAACAATATCCGCCTGAACACAGACGCAAGCAAAGTCTAGTTCTTAGTTCTGCTGGACCTGAGTGCTGCCTTTGACACAGTTGACCATGCGATCTTATTACAGAGGTTAGAAGACTGGGTGGGAATCTCTGGTAGTGCTTTAAACAGGTTCAAGTCCTATCTCGAGGACAGGAAATATTTTGTTGAAATTGGTTACTGTGCCTCAGACCAAATGGCTATGACCTGTGGGGTTCCCCAGGGGTCAATCCTGGGACCCCTATTGTTCAATCTGTACATGCTTCCATTAGGCCAGCTAATATGCAGCTATAATGTGTCCTATCCCAACTATGCAGATGACACACAGATCTACGTATCATTGATGGCAGGAGAACACAGGCATGTAGATACATTGTGTCACTGCATCGAACAGATCAGTGTGTGGATGCAAAACAATTTCCTCCAGCTAAACTCAGACAAAACTGAAATCATTGTCTGTGGCCCACAGAAACAAAGAGAAAGTGTTATCAGTCACCTTGAGACTCTCTCTCTAAAACCTAATTATCAAGTTAGAAATCTCGGGGTAATATTGGACTCAGACCTGAACTTTAACAGCCACATTAAATCTGTAACATCAGCAGAAACATTGCCAGAATCAAAGTAATAGTGTCTAAACCAGACTTAGAAAGACTAATCCATGCGTTTGTCTCCAGCAGGTTAGACTACTGTAACGGCTTGCTCACTGGGCTCTCTAAACGGGCTGTAAGACAGCTGCAGTACATCCAGAACGCTGCTGCTCGAGTCCTGACTAGAACCAGGAAATACGACCATATTAGTCCAGTGCTCAGGTCTCTGCACTGGCTTCCTGTCGCTCAGAGAATAGACTTTAAAACAGCTCTGCTTGTGTACAAGTCTCTTCATGGTCAAGTGCCAAAGTACATCTGACATGTTAGAGCCATATGAACCAACTCGGGCTCTGAGAGCCTCAGGGAGGGGTCTGCTGCTGGTGCCCAGAGTCAGGACGAAACAAGGTGAGGCTGCGTTTCAGTTTTATGCTCCTAAAATCTGGAACAGTCTTCCAGAAGATGTGAGACAGGCCTCAACTCTGACAATGTTTAAATCCAGGCTGAAAACAGTTCTATTGAGCTGTGCATATGACACCTGAAAGTATTTTATCTGCACTCTTCACTTTTAATTTAATTAATTAATGATTATTTTTTATGTTTTTTGGAATGATTTTATTTGCCTTCTTGTGATTGTATGTAGCTGTAAAGCACTTTGAATTTCCTTGTGTACGAATTGTGCTCTTCAAATAAACATGCCTTGCCTTGCCTTGCTTTCTTTCGTTACAGTATTTCACTTCACTCTTCAGTCTTTTCTCTCATGGGAACCAGAGACCCACTTGTCTCTCACACAGTTTCCATTACTGGAACAACATGGCTTATAACCAGCCTTATTAAAACACCCAGAAACCCTGAGAGAGAGTTTATACCTCCCATTGGCTTTACACAGAGATACTCCAAACAACTACAGATCCTAAACAAAGCCAAGGCCCTAATCCCCTTCATGCAATGGTGGTGGACTCTGCAAAATTATATGACTTTTAAACCTCCCAATGCTTCCCAATAACTCCACCTTCAAAGTAATAAATTTAGTAAACTTTATTACTCTTCTCAGCATTGTTTGTGCTATCTGAGATTATCAAGCAAAAATAAGTAGTTTCCATGTCACAATGGGAAAAGCAACATACTCAATCTATTACTTTGTTACTTATGCTTTTTCTTTAACAGCAGTGCAGAGATCAATTAAATAATGTCCTGGGTGGTGCAGTCACAACAGAAAAAATGTAATAGATATGTTTGTCCATATGTGTTGTAGTTCCCTCATCCATGGTTGTAAATTGTCAGATGGAAATGTGTTACTAGGCTGCTGTTTTGTAAAGATAGAATCTAAATTTCCCAAAGGGAACCACGACTGATAAGAATGAAAAAGTGTGACCCATTGCAGCGTGTGCTTCATTAACCGTAACCATGTTTTTTTAACTCCTAATCCTGTAAGTACGAGTTGTTGTCCGATGTATGATGTTCATGCTCAGATAAGACTCCCACATACATCTTAGTGATGCATGTGTGGACATTGTGGCAGATATGACTCAAGGAACAAGAACCAAACATGGTTACTAGGGCTCCAGACTCTGCAGATGCCAGTACAACAGAGGATCTGTTGAATAAGCTCTCTCCGGGAAGGGTCCACACTGCAACCCACAGGACTCAGAAGATCAACTGTCAACTTCCGAAAACCAGACACCACAGCATCACATGGGTTTATGCCAAAGCAACTAAGAGATGTTTTGGCAGCAAACAGGGGGCTGACAGTTAAACATGTAGTTTTATTCTGGTAGTAGACTGTTGCATAGCATATACATCAATCATGTGCCCAAACTGGGTAGGAGCCAAAGGTCAAGCAAGAATGACCAACCACACATACAGTACCCGAATGGAATTAATGGACAAAAACTCTTTAGAACTCAGTTAGATGTGCACTTGCATGTATTGCTTAGTTTGTTAGGACATAAATGTTTATATAAAGTTACATTCTGGGACCTGCCTCCATTTTGTGTAAACCAATCCCTTTTTTCTGTAAAAATTTGGTTGAAGAGTAGTGGTGTCTCGTCATGAAGTAGTAATAAAGGTCTGGATAAACTCCAGGAAATGTATGTAGGACAAAAAAATATCCTCTGTAAACATGACTAAGTATGCATACATGTATGTATATTATTTATAATATGTAATAGCATCTATAAGGTATGTGAATTAACTATAAAAATAAAGAAACCAAGATTAAAGGAAAACAGTGGATGGAACCGCATATTTACAGCATATGAGAGCATAAAGGACATAAATAGGTTCTGAAAAGCTACCAAAAAGAACACCAGTAAGACCAAATAAAGTTTGATTTTAGTTTGAGCTTCGTGTTGCTATCTACGTTTATTTAACTTCCTCTTTTGGATTAAGAGGAAGTTAAATAAACAGAGCACCACAAAGATGACTAAATATCAACCCCCTCAAAAAAAGAACATATCCTGGCTCCACCAAAGACAAGGTATGAGACTATATCTTCTGAATCAACTGCAAACTTCCTATTTGCTCATTAGTTCTCAACAAGCAGTAACCACCCATCCTGAAACATGAAGCCAACACAGAGGAGCCAAAAAACTGTGGTTTAAGTTGGGATTTTTTCCTAACTCAAACTTGAATTTTAGTATTTATCATGGGCAGGGCTGCATATTGTCCTCAAATACAACCCTAGCATGCCAGTTCTGATATAAACACCAGTCCACAAACCAATGGGGGACATTATAGTGGTCACATCCATCTTTTATGTACAGTCTATGGCTCTGGGTACTTATATTTACTCTTCAGTAACACTTGTTTTAAGTGATATT
Source organism: Odontesthes bonariensis (assembly GCF_027942865.1). NCBI lineage: Eukaryota > Metazoa > Chordata > Actinopteri > Atheriniformes > Atherinopsidae > Odontesthes > Odontesthes bonariensis. The sequence goes on along the minus strand of NC_134515.1, from coordinate 13,758,430 downwards.
ATGTAATGACCATGGTATTGAACAGTACAGTGCAGACATTATACACAGAATAATGATGAACTATAAGGAAAATGATTGTTCTCGATTATTACAGCTGTAACCTCTGGAAAAATTGTAAACAAGACTTTTACCAATTATTGTATCTAGCTCTCTTAATACTATAGGGTATGCAGTGGAAAATGTGGGACATAACACACAAAGATTGCACTGTAACTTAAGTCTGCTTCATTAAGAAATTTTAGTTTTTTTTTTTCATTTCTAAGAAACCATCAGACTTTGCACAAGTCTGAATTCCCAGGTGACGGAAGAGTTGATGCACTTGGATCAAAACAAACGGATATGACAGAGAGTAACAACGAGACAGGTGGGAAAAGAGGCAGAGTTTGACAGTTAGAAAGTGATTGTGATAAACCAGCATTGAAAGGATGCTAGAAATGGGCAAGTCATTATGTAGTGTGTGACAAAGTGTGCTCTGCAGAGAAAAAAAAAAAAAACACAAGAAAGTGGAAATCACAGTGTGATGGAGAGTAATGATGGCAGACAGACTGCAGGCAAGCACCACAGGAACATTTACACCAATGGGATAACAGTTAAACCAAAAACACGCTAAAGTATAGCTCTAAACAATTAAATGTTTCAGTCTCATTTTATCTGTTCACCAAAAATACAAGATGATTTGCATATTTTAATGCAATTGTGAAGGATTAAACAGATAAAGCCACAATGGATATGCCAACCATCTACCTTCATGCAACAGAGATGGGTTTATATGCACATGCAAAGCAGGGCTTCCTAACCTTTAACCGATGTATAGCTTACTGATCATAAAAAACCGAATCAATGGAAAACAACCTGAGAAAAACAAACAAAACAACTAATTTCTTTAACTTCTATGCCAATTTTCCTCCTGTGGATAGAATTACTAGCCTGGGTGCCAGCCGAACTTAGCCCCGCCCATAAAATTTTTGGTCGGGAAGTTCGGTCTGGCTCTGCTCAGTTGGGAAATCTCTATGCTCGACATCAAAACAGTCAACCCAATCAGATTGCCAGGGCAGGCTTTATACGATGATGGACAGATGATCAACAGGGACATTGCATTCATTTTGAAACGCGATAAAGGCTTTTATCGATAGAAATTATGTTTTTCCTACAACAAGTGTGTGTCGCTTAATCTACGTCACATACTACGTTGCTCTGATTGGTTGTAGGTCTGTCCAATTGAGCGAAGAGGCATTTTTTCTCCTGGTTCGGTTGAAACACGCCCCATACTCAAAACTCTATCGAGCGGTATCAGACTCACATTCTGACTAGAATCGTGAGTATGACGTAGTCAGGCTATAGAATTACAGCCAAACTACACAACAAACCACAATACTCAAATCCTTTCTGACCAGTTAGCATTTAACCTACACATTGTTTGGGACTGCATGTTCAGTGTTTCTCATGCAAAAATGTATGTCAACACTACAACATTTTAAAAAAAGACAGCCTCTGATACTACCAATTATTGTTGGAATCTAAACTTTCTTATACATTGCCATTGCAGCTTTATAACAGATGACCCTTTTGTTCTCTTGTTATCTTAGTGTATTTTTCGTTTATGCACCTTACTGTTGCAATATCTACTTTTTTTCACCCCACCAAATGACATTAAATTCCATTCATAAATCTTTTTTGCGGTACAATCAACATTATTTCCAGAAATCACAACAGTTACATTGTAAATTTTGACATTTGTCCATCCTGTCATTTGAATGATCCAGGCCAGTCTGCAGCTGCTGATTTGCATATGCAGTAATCAAGTCTAACTATTGAGTAACTCACCTAAAAGGTCAGGTCTTTTAGTCATTTAAAGTCACTAGTTCACTATGAATAATCACAGCTGGCACTTGGATCATTAGATTTTATGGAAATATAAGTGTCCCGCTTATTTCATACGTTCAGTTGCTCAAACACTATTTACTCCATTTGCCTTTTAAAGTATCCTCCGCGGACACAGTAGAAAGCAGCAGCAGGGAAATTAAATAGCCTGACACTGCAGAAACACAAACATGAAAGGAAACTAAAGCCACGTGCAGTGAAAACGCTGGAAACAGCATGACCCATTTACACAACCTGTGAGTGCATGTCTGTGACTATCAGCTGCATACAAAGAAGAATGCTACGGAAAAATAAACGTTTTCAATGCATACATGCTTCCAAGTGTGTCTGAGTGTTCATGTGTCCAAAGTTAGAAATCTGCTGAAAGCTCTGTCAATTATTGTAGATGTCCCGCTCTCTGCCTCTTTACCTCTCACCCACTCCCTGCTCCTAATGAAAGGACCTTTCAGGAGCTCAAAGCCTTTGACCTGATTTTTATTCTCACTCCAAAAAAAGCGTTTTACATAAAAATATGATATGTTGAGCATTTTTCTCTGTAGCGCAGACATCACAGCTTTGTTGTTTCAAATATACAGCTTGTAAAACAATATCATTATCATCTACATCTTTACATTTCCAGGTAAATTTGGGTAGAAATGTCCAAGAGAAAAAGACCTAAAGTGACTATCCTGGTATCTCTAAAATACATTCTTCTGCCTCCTAAAGATCACAAGGATGACTAACTGAACAGAAATTAAACAAACATACTGGAAAAACTACTTCCTTTTATCTTTGGTTCTTATTCACCTCCTGGTTGCAGGTGCTTTCCCCTCCCAATAGTTTTTTTTAAATCTGGTTTAATACTTTGTGAATTATTCTTGGATGATTTCACACAAAGGTCACACTGACCAAACTTTGCATGGGACCTTTCCTTCTACTCAGTGTGGAGTTGCAAGTCAAAGCAATTCGTTATCTGGCCCACGATTAGCTGAAATAAACATCAGCAGGCTTGACGCCATGGTTACAGCACAAACATCACCAACTGTCGGGATTTTAACAAAAGTTGATGGTAGATGGCTTAATCAGCCCTGTTAATGATCAATTAACTGAACCTGTTGCCTATCTTCATACTAATGCAATATTAAACTGCATCTCTGAGTTTTCAGCTGTTGGTGGTGGTTAGCAAAAAGAGAAAAACACATAACCTCCTGCTTTGTAAAATTGTAAGTTTTTACTATTTTCTATTTTAAAAAAAATACATAAATAAAAATCAAATATAATAATCTTCTATTGTTGCATTTCAAGTCCTCAGGAGGAGAAATGACTCACTGCCACCTGCAGGGTATTACAGGACTCTCTATGACTGTTATAATTAGGGGTGCAATGATAGAAAATGGCTGCTTATTTAATGATGTGTTAATGAAGTAATGCTCTTTGTACAGCCAAAACATAGCCATGTGTTGCTGAGAGCACGCTAGATTGGTGAAAACTGTAACGTTTGAAGATCTTTCAGGCACAGAATGAACTAGATAATAAATACATTTGAAATACTTTTTGTGTGTGATCATGGGGTATGAACAAAGCATACTCGTACACCCCTCATTAGAACACATTGATTATATTAACAGTGACACATCACTTTTAAATCTGGTGTACTGTCCTCGGAGTTGTGGCTAATGTTTGAATGCAGCGTCAAACAGCAAACCTCTTGCCTTGACTTTTCGTTGAGTTTCAAAGCTTATCACTGCACCAGCTGCAACTGAGGCTGATACAAGACTTTTCTTATCTGAAGCGAAAAAACATGAACCACACTGTGTTGCATTTGAAAAACTGTTCTGCTGTTCCTTCCAGTCTCTCTGAAGTTTTTAATTAATATGTATTCTGTGAAATGCTTTGAGTGTCTGGCAAATCTGCATTTATAAAACCAGAGATATACAAAATTTGGGTCTAACACACGGAGTCACTTTTATCAGAGAGGCTCGAGCGAAGGCTGTTTGACAAACAAATGGCTGACAGCATCCTGAGCAGTTATACTCCCTGATAACATTCAGTCTGTTATCATATTAATACAATTTGTTGATGCATTGGTCCCATTGGTTAGGCATCAGAAACACTGTGCACTTGTGAGTCTCCCACACTTGAACAGCGACAGATTCTTCAGCTTGTAAAACTTACTATAAAACCTACTTCATCCAACTTTACAAGAGCTGCAATCTCAGCAAAAACAATGTTATGATTCTGAGTGGCGGTGAAGAATTTAGGCATCCTCTGAAAATTTAAATGCAGCTTTTGTGGTCTTCTTCCTTGGACATGAATCCATTTTTGTGAAGCTGCTGAACACAAAGTATTAAACCCATCCAATCTGCACACAATAGGGAAGCAAAACACTCACTCTCAGCAGCTTCCATGCACAATATTTTAACCAGACATATGAATTAATGTGGGTTAAACCATACATCATGATATGTGTTATTGGGACCCCCGAAGGTCTGCCTCCTCTACGTCTGCTTGCAGTTTTAGCATTTTGACAGATTGACTTCCAGTGAGAAAGCGCTTACATAACCCTTCCAATACTGCCGCTGACAACACAGAGGACTCTGCAGATATTTTAATCCTGCGGTGATTCAGCTTTTCACTTCTAAATGGGATTTGCAGGAGAAACATAAAGCTGTTATGGTGTGCCACGATAAATCAGTTTGTTATGTGGTCAATCAAGTAGCTGAGACAATAGTGGAGACTTTTAGACTATTTTTTTGTTTTTTATTAAATATTTTGATGGCAAAGTTTAACTATATTAGCAGTCAGAGTGATAAGGAGTTCTTAGCTGATGCAGGAGTGTGGAAGGCTTTAGTCCACAGCAGCATGGTGGGCAGTTATAAGGTCTGGTGTTTGTCTGTCTGGCATGTTAACACAGAAACAACATTTCTAACGAACTAACATTCACAGATATAAACACACAGGTACACAAACATCCATGCACAAAGTAAACTGAAGAGGACTACAGAATAAACACACACACACACACTTGCATATGCTATTGTAAACCATAAACCAGGGTTTATGGAGCAATAACACAGCAGAGGCACAGACACAGTGTCAGTTAATGAGTCACCGCTTAACTGGCTGAAATGTGTGAGCCAGCCTGTGTGTTTTGTGTGAACAGTAATATCTTGATTCCAGATGTTTTGTGGGTTTTCAGCTTCTGTCACATAACACTCCCTCTCTGCTCTCACTCCGCATGCAACTATGTGGTTCATAAGGGGGTGTGACATCTGTTGTGTTTCTTTCTGCGCTGCAGCAGCGACGTGTGCCGAGGTTGCAGTGGACTCAAAAAGCATGAGAGCACATATCACCGGGGGGCTTCCAATGGGAGGCTGTGGAAACTCTCACTACTACTGTAAACCAGTCACAAGTGTTTTACTTAAGAAATTCAACCCATTCATCTAGTTCTGTTGTTTGATGTCATTTTGGTGAGGAGGCGATGCTGTCTTTTACGCAACAGAATGCCGGATGAGTCAGGAATTTACTCTTTTAGCAGATGAACTCTGATGCTGTCCCCTAGTGTGTAGAAGGACATCTGGACACAAACATAAAAACAAGTCTTTGTGCCTTTATTTGCCCTCATTTCCTCGCTCTTGAAAGTTTTAACAGTGAGGAATATTCTGTACTGATCCTCATCATCATCTGATCCCTGGTGCGTCACTTAAATCTGTGATCTTCCTCCACATGATGTTCTGATTAGTCCTGTCTATCTTCTGTGTCATCTACTGCTTTCGAAACACGGCCCGAGTTTTCCAAATGAAGTTTTATGATTTTAAATGATTAACTTTAGTCTTTAAAATACAGAAAATGTATGTAATGATTCAACAATGACAAAAATATGGACAAAATGGTAAACTTAAACCATGACGTGGTCGAACAACAGATTCTAGATTGTTGTTGCTAAACCGGGTCATGACCCAGTATGAGTCTCTGGAGCATCTGGTAGTCCCCTATGAGGAGATTAACACAGTTAAAAGGATATAATTTGGCATGTGTCACACAATGAGACTAAACTGTCCAGATTTCCTACAGATCACAACAGTTTTTATTAGTTTCTATACTCGAGTTTTCCGTCATTAAAGCTCTTAGAGCTTCAAAGTGCATCAAAGGAGGTCGATGAGCCCTAAAAGATCATTAAAATATCAAGTAAACTATTAAGACAGAAATTGTCTAGAGTGGGTGGAGAGTGCAGATTAGAGACTTGTTGCAGCAGTCACACTGACTCGCAGCGGCTATTTGAAATTGAGACCTGTATTTAAAAGATAAATTAACACGTATAAGTGTGTACTAATAAACACTGAGAGTGGTTACACCTAGAGAAATGTTAAAACTATCAAACATGGTTGGAGTAATACACGTAACTGTGTGCTGTCAGTTAAATCCTGAGTACGTGTTGAGGTCATGTGACTGCGTAACTGAAAACAGCCATGTGGTCACAATCACTTGCAGAATCACAGGATCACATAACGGCACTTGAAATTAAACCAACTCTGTTGATAGCCTAAAGATTGCTCGTTTCAAAGGCCAACGCACACAGAGTGAAGCACGAACACATTTCCAGTCCAATCTCCGCTCTCCACTGACCTTGGCGGACCTGCGGGCTCCCAGTAGCGGCAGAACAGGTGCAGTCCGTCGGCATTGACGATGTGCTGCAGCTCGGTGTAGGGGACTCCCTGCGGGCTCCGCCGCGGTGAGGCTCCCGGCTCGGGCATGGAGAGGTCTTCTGCAACAGAGACATGGAACAGCGCTGACAACACATCGCTGCCGTAGAAGAAGCAGCTGAAGGCGGCGACGATCAGGCAGGCTGCGGCGGTCACGGCGTTCATAATTTGTGGTTGTTGTTGTTTATGTGTTTTGGCGCGTGGATTAGGCTCGCACCGGTGATGACAGTGTATATGGGTTAGCCAGGATCTAATTCTGAGCTGCGCGCGCACACAAACACACACGAGCGCAGAAGCAATGTTGTCAAAGCGACTAGTGTTACGTCACGGGACCATATGCTCTGCTCTCCACCACCCTCACCCTTTTTTACACCTCTCCCTGTCCAATTCACTTCGTGTGCACTGTCATACCAAAACTACACCACTGAGCCTATAGTATACAAACACTGAGCTGGACTACTACTACCTAACAGGCTACTTTAAAGTCACAGGCAGGCTTTTTTTCCACTTATTTTTCTCTTTCCTCCTCCAACACACTAATTCTCCTGCAACACTGAAGCACAAAACACACACATCTGCCTCTTCATCTCTCGCATCACCCTCGGGCTCGGGTCCAGCTACACATACCGAACCTATATCTAGGCTGCACAGTGAATGCCACAGGCGTCGGTATAGAGAAGAGGACAGTGCGCCCTCCACTTGGCACATCCACCCGGAGGTAGAAAATAGCCCAGGAGCGAAGCTATTTATCGAGGTGATCGGGTGTCGTCTTACAGGTTTAGTGACCTGACAGAACAAAGCGCACCATATTATAGGCTAAAGGTCATAGCCGGTGATAACCAATCAATTATTTTTTAATCAAACTGCCCATGTTGGTCTTTAAAAGCTTTAATTTGTGCTCGAAGCAAAACAAACGTCTGCCCGGTAGTATCTGCTACTACAGTGGATTCCCCCAATTGATGTCCGTCAGTAATGTTTCGACAACCAGGACATCACAACGGGAGTCTATTAGATTTTGATTGATTTTTACCCTCGATAATAGACTAATAGGTCTATTTCTGTTGCCAGTTCCGTGCAGAGAAACGTGGTTCATGTCTGAAAGGGATCATTAAAGAGCGCGCAAATGAATGAATGAAAAATAGTTAATCATTTGCATCACGCATGTGGAAATTATTGTTAATCACACGGAGCTTGAGTGCTGGGGATCATAAGTGGGAAATGCTCTCATGGCGTGCGTGCGTGCGTAAAACCTCGCTTTTGTTTGAGCTGCAGACAAACATGCCCACCTTTACGCACTGGCAAGGGCGCCTCATAACTGGACAGTAGAACGACAGAGGCTCTCTTGAATGATTTCACAAAATGTACAAGCGACTGCTATGCCGTGTCTCTGTTAACGCTGGCATTACAGCCTCAGAATGATCGACTCATCTGCCTTGGATGCTGATATCGACATCAGCGCGTGCACTGTAGATCTGTGCGCTGTGACAGAAACAGTAAGGTCTGAGGGATTTAGAAAAATAAAGCCAGAGAAGAAGTGAGATTGTCTAAAAACTTACATGATTAAACCTAAATCAAAACGTGCTGCTGATGATAAACAAAATAGTCAAGCCTCTAATATTGTCCCGCAAACGCACGCTGACTACGATAAGAACATTAAAAGATTAGGGACCGACCTGCTCAGGAGCGTCTGCGGCGAAGTTTCAGCTCCAATTTCTTTCTCTCTTTCTTTCAATAAGTCAGTTTCCCTGAGCCACCCGTCAAGACAAGAATGGAGTCGGCGACGTTTGAGGAGAAACTAAATAAGTGTTCACACACATACACACACCCTCTACCCCCTCTCTCGCTTTCTGTCTCACTCATACATATTTTCCCCAGAGGCGGGGATGCAGCGTTTCTATCGCTCTTTCAGCCTCGTTTACTGTGGAAATAAAGAGCATGCGTGAGTCCACATAGTTCACATGTGTGCATACCCAGATCAAGATGTGAATTTATTAACAGTATCATGAGTCTCTCCTCCCTCGTTTGTTTTAAGTTCCTCATCGGAGGACACAACAACCCTTTTAGAGTAAAGGGATTAAACAGGTGTTTTGTTTCCTTACAAGCAGCACAATGTTTCGGACCAGTTCACCCTCTTCTCCTTTCTGTTACACTCTTAAGCAAGAACATGCACGGCTTAGTTGTAGCAACATTTAGAGATTCCTTATTTTTGCCATGCTTGATGTGTTACAAAATTGCCGAAATAGAAACGAAGGGGAAGAATGTGATTACACACTGCAATGTAAGAAAAAAATACCAAATTAAAAATGGGGGGCGAGGGGAGAGAAGAAAAACAGCTTTGTAGATATTATTTGACAGGAAATTAATCTATACCTTTTTGAGGCCTAGGAGGAAACGGACAGTGTAAGACCTCATGGTCTTGAAAATGAAGCCAACGTTACAGTGCTTAAAACTGCATTCCTCTTCAAAATGATACCCTTTTGCATGGAATTATATGTGAAACATTAGCCAACATCTCACTTAATTTATTACTATACTAAACATTTTCCTCAAAAGTTTTGTCATCTCAGTTAGTAGTGTGTCAAATTCTTTAATATAGTACATGTTGCTTTTGCAAATTGCCCCATGCAGCTCAGGAGTGTAAATCTAGAGAGAAGATTCAGTGTGATCCGCTGGTTTCCTTGGCTATACACTTTTTTTTAAAAGAATATCTTTTTATAAAATGGACTAATTAGGATTTTCATTGATTAAGTTTAATTGTGAAATAGATTGAATTAATGTGTCTTATAACTTTTGTTATGAAAAGTCTGAATATATATAAATGACCTGAATACATTATAAATCAGTTTAGAGCAACATACATAAAGCAAGGTATATGCTGTAGGGTGGGGCTGCATTGTGATTGACAGGGTGCTGGTTAATGGAATGGGTGGAAGGCCTGATCGGAATGGGTCTCAGGGGCTTTTCTGAGCAGTCTTTGCATAGCATAGTTGGTGATAATGTAATGCATTTTCACTCTCAACTCATCACATATTGATTCTTCTTCAGCCCTTGGAGTCACATTTGAGCACAGTTCCACTTTAGCTTACTTTTTCGACATGCAAACGAATGGTTTGCCAGACATTCAGAGTTTGAAAAGATGGAGGTGGATTAAAACACAGAGTTTGTGTCTGGTGACTAATTTCAGTTGATTTTTCGTTAGTCTTAGACTAAAAGCTGCAGCAGGTTTAGGAGGTAGATTAATGAAAAAAGACAGCAAATGGGTACACTGTGTGTGCAACGAGCTCTGACCCCTCAAAGCCACCACAATTAATTGCACGCATTTAATATTTCTAAAGTCATGAACATATATAAAGTCAACATTCTGGACCAAAACAGCCTGCTATTTACATAATTAAGGTTTGTTAGGAACATGCTGGGTTTTACGTCAAAGATGCACCTACCCTGTAAGCTAAAACTGTGACCAAATCCATCCATCCATTTTCTATACCCACTTAATCCAACTCAGGGTCGTGAGGGGGATGGAGCCTATCCCAGCTGTCATTGGACAAGAGGCAGGGTACACCCTGGATGGGTCACCAGCCCATCACAGGGCCACACAGAGACAAACGAGACAAACAATCACGCACGCTCAGACTCACTCCAAGGGTCAGTTTAGACTCTAAACTTTAGAGTCACCAATTAAACTGACATGCATGTTTTCTGCAGTGGGAGGAAGCCAGAGAACCCACGCATACACGGGGAGAACTTACAGACTCCACACAGAAAGGCCCCAGACGGGATTCAATAGAGGAACCCTTTTGCTGTGAGGCGGCGATACTAACCACCACAGCTAAAGCTGTGACCAAGTGATGAATATAAACAAAATAAAAACAACTTTTTCACATATACTCATAGCAAGTTCTCCAGGCTGGACCCAGACCTGTTACTAATATAAGAATATGGATTAATACAGATTTAAGGTCACAGACCTGAATCACATCTTACAAGCAATTGATGAGGAGAAAACTTCATCTAGTCCCAACAGAAAAGCTAAAAACGTTGATAACTGGGCTGTCGTTTATAGTCGTCACTGCAAAGGAACAACTTAAAAGTAGCTTAAAATCTTATTCTTAGCGGCCTCTAGTGGTTCAAGTTCTGAAATTGCTGCAGACATTTGTATGTGGGCTTCTTCTGTCATCAACACAATCTATAACAATTTTAGGAATGGCCACAAGAGATTGTCAACAAAACTAAATCCTAGGCCTTTTTGAGTGCTTTAGCAGACAACTTCCTGCTGTTTATTCTAGGCTTACAGGCTCTGAGAGAAATTTGATGGGCGTGTGTAAGCGAATAAACTAAGAGCAGGGGGGCTGTTTTTCTGCCAAAGCACATAAAAGGCATTTCTGGAAAATCTACTTGTTTTGATTAAACTAAATATGTTTCAGTCCGTTCTGTTCCAATAAACAATGACTCATCATACCTGGTTTTAGTTAACAAAAGATTGCTGTGATGGTAAATCTTTGAAGAGGAATTTTATTGAATTTTATTCCACTTCTCTAACTGCTTACAGAAACATAAACCCAACAGGCGCTGAACCATGGAAGAAGAGCTAAATGAACTTTTTTGAAAAATGTCCATGTGTGACATTAAAGTGCTTAAATGTTCCCAAAACATGTTAGAAAAGTAACCTGTACCCTCCATGTTTGAGTCATCCGTTTCGTAATTACAGATTTTCTCAGAAGTGTCTGGAGGTTTCCTGTTGATGTGTCTCAAAATTACGATGTCCTAATTGGGAAAATCTAATTAAAAACTGCCTGTGTTTGGAAAGGAAATGTGCAAATAATATGAATTTTTCAGCTGTATTTTTGGTATAATAAAAACAATCTCTATGCTGGCATTTTTAATGTGTTTAAAATGCAAAGAGTTCATTTCAATGACATCATGTAATGTTAGCCAAAAATACATATCAGCAGAAATGAATCCACGTTTACTGAAGTTTACTATTTATTCAACTGATTAATTGATTTTGGTCTATAAGTTATGATGAATGTACAATACATACAAAATGCATAGCACAGCCTATGTTGATGTACACTTGCTTCAAGTATTATATTATATACATTTACAAATATTCAGAAATAGGTTCTACCTAAAAAGAATATAGTGATGATCGAAAAGTTATTGGTTGAAGAAAAAGCACATTACAGCAACCAAAACTTTCCCTTATTTGAACTTGTACGAGTTAGTTTGCCCAGACAAAAACTGACCAATCTGTTTACCATATCCACATACACACACTTGCATTGTGATGTGTTTTTTAAATGTTTGACGGCAGGTTTGTTTGTCTGTGACGGGAGTCCCAGATATAAAAATTCCCCAACAGACAGTGTCTGTCACGTCTGTATAACATCCTCCATGGTTCCTCTCAGGACTCAGAAATGTGTTGCTGATAACTCCTGTAAAATAGAAAAAAAAGGAGGATGAGAACAGAAAATAGGAACCAGATAGAAAAAGTGAGAAAAAATGGATTGTTTGAAATGATTTCTTAGTAGTTTTAATCTCCGAGGTTAATAAGGAGGAAGAGAGCAAAACTGCGAACCTCAAACTGTGACTCAGCATGCAACAGCCTCAAAAATATTGGTTCTGAGTCAAACTCAAACCTTTATTTCCCATCATTAGATTAACTGGTATTTTTTATTTGAAATGCATTAAGGGCAATTCTAATGGGCTTCTGAGGTGAATATTAGGCCTTGTTTGCTCACTGACATTCTGAAATGTCTTTTATTTATCACAGTCAAGTTGACTTGTGTAATTAAACAGATCTGAAATTAACTGGAATGGAGATACACTTTATAGATGATGGACTTCCAGAACAACCTCTTCCACTTCTTGTACCATCACTCCTAAAAACTTCTCCATTTCTATGGGAAATATTTGAATACAGGACGGTTTGCATGCACATATCCATACATGTGCACATGCCTGTCTTTAGTTAATATACTGTATGTATTAATTTGCACAGGCATTTACATGTAGTGCATGTACATACATCTGTGTGCTTGTATGTGTTGTCATTTACATAAATCTCATGCTTTCTCACCATCCACTCTGAAGTGCTCTCTATGTGTCCCTATTTGTTTGAGCTCTGTCTTTCTTCCAATGAAAAGGCTTTGCTTGGATGGATTGTATCTTGGTGTGATTCGTATTTGTTCTGTGTAAGAATTCCTCTACTTGAACAGAAACATGAAGTCATGAACACAAACTAAATCCTAAATCAGAGCAGGCGCCAACAGATGCAGTTGCTCTGAAAAATATGCAGACACGCATGCTGGCGCAGGTGTTTAAATGATATGAGATTAGCAAAGACACACACTGCCCATGTGTGGGCAGAGAAGTAATTTGCCTTCAGACAGAGACTGATGGTGTGTGCTGGGATGAGGAGTATTTCTGGTGCATTAACTTAAGAGATAAAGGAAATGCAAAGTGCTGTGTTTAACTGTGCATAAACAAAACACAAGTCATTTGCATAAATAACCATTTTTACTCAGCTATTCCATCGTGTTTAATCAATTTGCGGTTTTAATCATGCAACTTTGACAGGGTAGGGGTCAGTAAACCAAACAAGGAACAACATTTTAATCAGTGTCCATTAAGATTAGCTAACTGCAAAAGAGAACTCAATCATTTCCCCACCGTCAGAAATAAGCAGAGTTTTTCTGATAGATTCAGATGAGAGCCTCTCCATGTGTACCGTAGGATAGTTTGATCTCGCCTCACTCTCTTCTTAATCTAACAGAGAAGATGATCACGTGCAGATACTCCGACGACATTAAAGTTAAATCTGATGCTGAACTTGCCCTCTGAACTGATAAATAAAACTATTCTAACATATGCAGTCTGACTAGTATGTGTGGATTCCCAAAGAGGAACGGTGATGGGTTTACAAGGACATCTTTTTTACAGTGTTCATCTACAGTGTTAATGTGTTAATGTGTGTTTATGCTAAAAACTGAGCTTATTGTTTTGTATTAAAGATAAATATGTAAAAGTAACTGTATTATCGTGACCCTCCCAAAAAATATTAGCAGTCAGGCCAAAATAGGGCTATGTTTGTCTTATTGTTACTTTTTTAGAGGCTACATATTTTGTTGTCATTAAGGGTGATTTTCTTTTGCTGTTGAAATAAAAGTAGCCAGTGGAGAAACAACATGAATCTACAGAAGCAAGGTTTCTTTCTTGTTGTTATCCAGTAAGCTGTACTGAAAAAAGTTGGTCAACCAATCTGACTGCCCATTGGTGGAATTCAAATTCCTTTCAAATTATTTTGTAACTTTTCCAGCCTGATCAGTAATATCAAATCTTTTTATGAGGCCCTACAGAAGTGTCCTTTCATACCTCCAGAATCATGTCTCACAAAGCTCAGCCTTTGATGGATCCTTTGTTTTTTTAGACTTCACACAAACACCTGAGTGTCATCCGGCTGACTGAAAATACTTAACTCTAAAAAAGCATTTTAAAACATGATGTAAAAATGTTGTAAAACATGATATTCATGTTTGAGTGTGTGTGAGAGTGTTCATACCTCATACATCTCCTCATTCTGGCTCTCAGTCCTGGAAGACTGACAGTGTAGAACGGCGTCATGGACAGTGGTGAAGAGACACGACTTTGTCACTTTGTCATTGAAGAAACCTCCACTCTGCAGGTTGTCCACCACACCGGCTGGACACAGAGAGACAGGTCACCGATGAGACACTGACAGAGACGTGAATGGAAAGTTGGAGGGAAGAGGTGATGGTACAATGAGCATGTCAGCATGGGAAGACAGGAGATGAAGGAATATAGGAAGATGAAGTGGCAGGTTTGGGGAAAAGAGCTAACAAGATGCCAAATTAAAAAATAAAAAAACGAGCGATAGAAGCAATGGGAGTGGTATTCCTTGAGTTTAATGAATCTCGTTATAATTCCTGGCTGCATGAATATTCTTGGCAGTCTCAATACAGGCTATCAACCATGTACAGCTAATCAGAGCAGCCAATGCTCTGAAGTAAATTGGAGGACACCCAGCTTTGTGCAGTACTTTTTTTTTTTTCCCTGGAGATTTATGTGATGTTTTTCTCCCTCAATTAAAAAGCCAGATCTGCTTGTGGGCTATTATGTGAAGATAAACACTGAGAGTAGATACTAAAACACAACTGACCCACCAGATTGCATCGGGGACTAATTATTATCTTCTTATGACCAAAGATTATGTTTCATATCAGATTTAGAAGAATTATATCCTTAAAAAGAAGGTTTGAACTTTCTTCATAGAAATATTACAATAACATCGGCAAACAGCTGGAATAACATCTGCTGTTATTTCACAGACTTAAATTGTGCGTGGCTGAGCTGGTCTGGAATGTAAATGTAAAAAAATATATCCACATGTGTGTCTCCAACTCACATGATTTAAGGCGTTTTGTCTGAGTGATTTCACCATAGAGAAAGGTGTGTTTCCAGAGAACCATGAAATAGTTTGAAGAGACACACAAAATACTTCCAAAGACTGACTTCTATGAACAATTTCTCCAGTATTCAGCCTGAAGGCTGGACTTACTTTGGCAGCCAGCAAGAGCAACCTCTATGCCAATTTCTCCATAGTCCCTCAGAATCTGAAACAGACGCAGAAGCACAGAGCAAACATCTGATTCAGGATCATCTAATTAGTCTGACAATCCAATTTACTGTAATTGAATGCTTGAGGGAAAAAAATGACAAGAAAAAGGACTGAGGGACAGATAGAGTATTGTTCTAGTTGTAGTTAGAGAAGAAAAAGGCAGGCTTGAAGTGTTTGTGATGCCTCGGTTACAAGAAAATATCAGTGTTTGGTTAAGTGTTTATTTTGGGGACAAAGGAAAGAATTGCAGCAGTTTTGTCAAAGCACTGATTAAATAACTGTAAACTAATGTAGAACATAAAGAAAAGTTGATTTTTTTCCCCAGACTTGTTGCTTAAACATTTAACTTAAAATCTTTTTAATAATCAAAATGAAGTTTTTCTTCCATCTTTGTGCCCTTGCATGTGATTGGCACGCTCTTACACTTCGTAGTGTCTTGACCCCCACTGTGTCCAGGAAGTTAACAGGGCTGAGGTCCAGGACTATGGCTCTTGGCAGCGAGGGGTCAGGCTCAGCGTCCACGTTAATGACAGCAATGTCATTCTGCTGCTCAAATTTTGGCTCCCCCTGCTGGAAGAGACATGACAGAAAGTTAAAGATAAAGCACCATCTGGGCATTAATCAGGATCAAAATGTTTCCAGATCTGGAAGTCACATGATCATCAAAGTGTGGTTTGCTGAATTTCTTTTTTGGAAGGATTTTCCTCAACCTTTTTCAATCAAGCCGAGTTACACAAATCTTCCTCTGCCATGTGTCTGGAGTTAGGTTATTCTCACCATGTCCACTCCATTCCTCTGGAGCTCCTTCTTGGCTTTCTTGGCATTTTTCTTATCATGCCTCTTTCTTTTGGCCTCAAGTTTTTTCTTTGCGGACAGGATCTTTGTAATATCAATGCCAGACTGAAAGAAACAGAGAAAATCACATGTGAGGTTTAGATTAAGTTTTGTTGGAAAATGTCCTGTATAGATTGGTTGAAACAATGGCAAGACAGCATTATAACAAATGTGGAGAGAGAGAGTTTTTATTACTTTCTGAAGTTATTTCTGTATGCTGATGGTAACAATGTAAGGTGAGGCATATTAGGGATCAGAGAAACACAAACTCTCCATCAGGGTCGTCAAGCGAGTCATACCTGCTAAAATAATTCTGCTGTCCAAAATAAACAAGCAAAACAGGTCTGGCAGCCTGGGGGAGTGACTACAAGCTTGTAGAGACCAAATGAGACACAACCACAGGTCATTAAACAAAAGTCTGAGTTGCCTTCATTTGAGAAATCTGGTGTCACAGGAATGAAATGAGTTTCTTGGAATCCACAACATTGAACACATGTCTACAATTTTCCCAGACTCTGAGTTGTGTAACTCAGATTTTGAAATCCCTGAACTTTATAAAATGCTTATTTTTTTTACATTTCAAACAACCTGAAAGAATCTTGTCTATCAAGAAGTGTGTTTAAGACCTTCATATTACTGACGATGCACAATACCGCCCCTCCATGCGGGACTTTAGGGAAATATGACCCATCCGAATGTTTCCACATCGGAGGTGATGTCATTTGCTAGTCTTTTGGGGTGAATGGCTATGTGTAGAGCTTTTAACCATTTGTCGTTATATGAAGCAAGATCAAGACTATTGTGTGACAGCTACTACTTCCCACTTGTGTTCAGACAATAACATTAGTTGTATAGGGTTAAAAAAATCATGGTTAGGGCTAACATAAACTCTTTTTACAATGCAACAGTCAGAGTCGTGGATGGCATTGTTACACTTGACATGGAGTTGCTCTCACAAACATTAAAGGTTGCATATTATTGGACATATTTGCCTGCATGAACATACAACCCTTGGGCATGTTTTGGGAAGGAGGACAGTCTCCATTTGTCTATTTTCAGCCTCGTCATCACCCCTCGGGGTCCTCCTGACTCGTAAATTATTCACAGCCATCTTTTCTCAGGCTACGGCTACACGAAAACGAAACGAGGTTTTTTTTGAAAACGGGTACGAAAATTCTTGCGACCGCACGACAACGCGCTGCTGTAAAGACTCAGGTCCAGACGAAAACGGATGAAAACGATGAAACGATGCAGTACACACGCCACTGTGTCACGCCACGCTGTAAGACGATAGAGAAGTGTTAAAATTGGCTCACAGCGTCAACGTGTGACTGACGCAAAAACGTTTTAGCTGTAACAATGGAAACGAAACGAGGCCGTTTTCAAACTTTCCCACTCTGGAACCCGTTTTCAAAAACTATCGTTTTGGGGTAATGGGAACGCCGGCTCCGTGTGGCCGCGACAGCGAAACGATAAGAAAAAGTATCGTTTACAGTGAAAAACGTTTTCGTGTAGCCGCAGCCTAAGGACGTGTCAGTTAATAAGACACACCTGGAAGAGAGACGATCGAGTACAGAGGAGGCCTTTACAGATGAGTTATCAGTGAGGATACACCACTGAATGCTCTTTGGGAAAGTATTTTGGGTCTTAGGCTGCAACAAAACAATGATTAAATGAAGCAGCTGTGTCACACATCATACTTAATCAACATTGTTTTAAAATGACGGTGCCAAGACAAGGATATCTTATTCTATTAAATGCCGGTCACCTCGACAACTTTGTTGAGAGCTGGTAAAACTGATTTCATCATTACACTGAAATCTTTTTCACTTCAACTATTTTTAGAAGTGTTTGAGCAAACATCATTTGTAACCTCAGGGAATAAATGAGGTCACAGTAAATGCACGGAAAAACAAAAGTATTGTTAAGTAATCAAAACCATCAGATATTTAACTTCTAATTCATGTGTAATTTTATAAATAAGATGTCCACTCAAAGGTGGATGAGAACTGACTTAATTATTAAACCCTTCTTTTGTCCTCAAACTGGAATAATACCAATTAATATTAAAATTGCATGACATCACTAATTGTTGCTATTAAAGCACTCATGCCTACTTAAGTGCAAGCCATCAGCTTAGATACAACCAGTGAGAACAAGCAGTAAATAATCCTAAATTCCCCCAGCAACCTCGTGCTGTTTGAGCCGTCTACATGTCACGCTGGCTGATGGAATAGAAACGCTTAATCAGATACAAGAAATGACCACAATTCCTTTGATGGCAATTTCTCACCTTGCAAACAATCCTTCAACCTCTGCCAGACTGCTTAATGATAGCTTATATTGGTGCATCGATATGCATAAGCAACAGAGCAACCCTGTGGCTTTGACATGCTGACATTTTAATGAATGAGACGTTCCATTATCTACCTCCCTGACTCTGTCTCTACACCCCCCCCCCCCATCTCGTTGTCTTTTGTCATCTTTTGTCCACCTTCCCTCGATTTGTCTTCGCATTTAACCCAAAGAGATGTGACAGAAGAGGAGGAGAAAGGTGGGGGGGTGGCAAGAGGAGCGGGGGATGGGGTGTTTAAAAAAAAAAGTTGAAGAGAAGAAAGGAGAAGAGAAAATAGTGGGATGACATTTTGAACAATGTCTGTCAGAGTTGTGATGTGTGAATTGGAGACATGTCTCTTCAGTTATTAGTGTGTCAGAAATGATGTTTGTAAGAGGGGAGTTAATTGCACGGAAACAGTGACAAGATAGATTGCTGCTGGAGTTAGTTGTTTCTTCCTTTGAGAGTATGTGCGTAACTGTCGTCTTTAGTTCGTGAAATCAGGGTTTGTGTGCCCACCAGGATGAGTTTGTGTGTCTGATACTGCTTTTTCGGAGGCAACCCCATTAATATATAAACGATAACTAATATTCCTCCTGTGTTGTGTCTGTGGTGATAATTTGAAAATAAGAGGAATTTTGAGGAAAAATGTTGTTGTCACTTCTCAAAAGCACTATTCAAGGATTAAACCCTGGTTTTATAGTCAGGCAAAAGATAGTCCATTACGCTCATTTCAGGGGTCGACTAGAATATATTTGCATGCTTTAAGATTGTGTGTGTGTGTTTGTATCCTCACCTTCTTTCCCAGGGCTTCTTGGTACATCTCAGCATTGGCAAAGTAGAGTGTGGCGGAGGAACGAAAGATTAAAATTCCCGGCACCTGCTTGACCTAAAATCAGTAAATGATGAAGTGAACGTTAACAAAAATGCTTTCTTTATTTCCTACACTAGCAGAGATACATCGTCACATTCAGAAGACAAAAAAACCCTCAAGCAAATACCTAATAGGTGCACATAATTAAAAGGAAACTCTTCCAGTGGCTGTTGAAAGATTTGCAGACCCTGTGGCATAAGAACGAATTTAAGTTCACACTTAAATCTTATTGATAGATATTTTGTCTGACTGTCCTGCTGGACCAAGAACAATAAAGTGCTGGAGGGTGAGCAAAGTCCCACAGTAACTGTAACCGATTACACTAAAACTTTGCAACATGATAGATGAGAGAAAATAATTCACTCAGCTGTAGTGCCTTTGTGCTTTTTCATGATGTATTGTGTTCATTAATTCCTTATTCAAAATGTATCCTACGCTTGCTTTATAAAAGGCTAAATGTGATATTTAAATGCAAAAAAAAGAAAATAAAAAAATACTGAACAGCAGTAACTTCTCTTTGTTAAGTCACTAATTTGAAAAAAAAAGATCTTCTGAAATTGGCAAAAATGACATTTGAACTAAATATTATCATATGTGCAGTAAAGTATTGAGCAGTTCTTATCTATCAGACTGGACAATGGCATTGGTTGAATGTTAAAATTGAAGTTGAATAAATAATTATGTTAAATATGGTGAAAAATAACATTTTCACACTCAACTCACATGAATTGAGCTTTAATTAAGTGTGGTGTGGCCCCTTAGACAGAGGTCAGGATACTACCACAGGTTTTTTTATTGGTTGCATTTATTTTTGAAAGTTGTTCTAATGATATTGTATCTCCAATACTCATTCACTGCTTTAAGTATATTTGTAGTATACAGGTACCGAATCATATTCCTCCATTGGCTTGTAAATATCAGTGTCTGGCATCTGTCCTAACAGGGAGTATTTGGGTCTGAAATACAAATAAAAAAACAAATATTAACACATTTGGAATACCTTATGGTTTAATGTAGTCTTGAGGAGAAATATAGATACAGACTTGTGACAGAAGCTAGGCAGATCACAATTAATGCACCTAGCCTGTTTTTATAAAAAGGAAATTTTTCAAGGGATTAGTTTTTCATGAAACAGAAGTGGGAGTTTGAGTAATCCTCTCCTTTGTCACTCACTTGTGTATACACTGTTGGCATGTTTGTGGTGCAACAACTGCTGCAGACTCTCACAATGTGAAAACTGTGATTTAGCATGAAGTTTATAACTGTGTGGGTGTGTATGTGAGGGACTTGATAGTCATGTCTCCTTACAGCTGCGTCCTGAAGATGACCGTGAGTATGGAGAAGGCAATGGAAGCAGCTAGTCCCAGATCAGGGTTCAACAGCACCGTGAGGAGGAAGGTGGCCACCCAGACCAGCTGGAGACAGACAGGATGATGAGCAATGTTGCAGTGTATATACTGGTCCTTTAATGTAAAACTCATTGCAAAAGAGCAAGAAGGAAAAGTTGAAGCTGGACTATTTTGGCACCAATGGAAAGGTTATGTACTTGTGCTCCACTCACACTTCAAAGAATTTACCCATTGACTAATTTACTGTCACACTTGTTATGTCAGTTACCAGAAAATCCCAAACCCATTTCCAAGAGATCATTTATAAAGACTTTGATAAAAAGAAGTAGAAATGTGAAAAGAAAAGACCAAGAGCCATATCCTCAATCCAGTTTCTCTTTGATGAGAGCCAGGGGACTAACACCATCCACTTGCCCTCATCCCTCTAAAATCAACGGTGTGTAATGTGTGTACATAAAGTACGACACATGGTACTGCAACATCATCACTTAGTGAAAATGTGGGTTGGCATTGACCATACATGATCACATAATCTGCATGTCTGCATACTCAAAGGAAAATAGATTGAGTGTGGAAAACCAGTATTAGCGATCATATGGTCTGTCAGGACAGAAAGAGGTGAAAAGACACAGAAAAAGATACATTTGAAGCATAGGATGTTAATATTAAGGAATCTACAGTATGTTTGCCTTATTAACCAGATTCCTTGCCTACTTTTTGGCACACTCACCATGTCTATTTTGTTGCTCCTCCACAGAGCAGGGATATCCAAGAATTGCTTCATCATGCCATGAAGATTAACAAAGATGATGGCAGCCAGCACCGCCTGCAAAATTAAACAGAGAACAATTAATCACAGTGCTGGAGTCCTGAAACATGTTTGAGATTAACATCTCACCGTTTAAGTGAGGTCTTAATTTCTGTTTGATGTAGAAAATCATGAATATTGAATTAACTATCAAAGCTTATGTGCTTTATGTTATGAACTGCAAAGTATTATTTATCATCCACTCAGCGTGCTTGACAATGAAAATCTTTTGCAGAGGTTGTTAATGCATCTCTCTTCCTCTTTTTTTTTTCTTAGTAGGTAGAAGCTTTAGAAGCTGAAGAAGTATCCAGTCACGTTATAGCAACACATGTGTGATGTGTTTTTCACTTGGGCTGGGCATTGAGAAGGCCTCATAATTTTGCACACATTCCTATTCAGCCTTGCACACATGCTTATGATTGTGCATGCTAACACTTGAACACAAGCACACACTGTACCTTGGGCAGATCTTCAAAGAGAGCGCCGATCCAGAGTGTGATGAAAAGGATAATTACTGCTGATAGAGCCCCCGCAACCTGCAGTAAAGGGAGGAAGAAAATAGACACATGATGAATGGATATCAAGTGAAAGAGATTGAAAGAAGACCGATAAAGAGAAACAATAAGGAGACTGATGCAGTGGTTATGAGTGTGAACTGGAGCATGTTTGTAAGAGGAGTCAGTGAAGCATCAGTTAAAGCCTCACCTCTTCTCTTCTCTCCCATGGGCCTTTGCTAATCAATGGTGTTGTTAGTTTTGATCAATTTGACCTTTTAGCAAATCAATATTTGTATATTAATCTACCTGCTTGCTAAATCTTGCTTATTATTATTTTGACAATCAATTATGTGAAAAATATTTCCGTGATACCTAATTTTAAAGTTTGAAAATGGTTAAAAAGGTCACATTTTTAAAAATGTTCCAGGTGGATGGAGTTGCCACAGGAGAAGTAGCACAAATGCAAACTAGATCACAGGATTTAAAAAAAAAAAGGATGTCGGAGAGGCCCTAAGAAGTAAACCTGGAGAGGGATTCACCAGTCTTTGAAAGACTAAACATAAAATTACAAAGAATGTCATCATTTCATCTTTCATGTAGCATAACAAAAGATCAACGAGCCAAAGACAAAGATAAGGACATTAAAAATCCATCAGTGACCGGCCATGATATTTGCTGTCCTCAGGCGGCGGCCATGGTGGAACAATATGTGCAGGCTTTGGAGCCACGAATTCTGCAATTCAAGCAACATCTTCTTCAGGGAAGGCCTTGCTTATTTCAGTAAGACTATGCCAAACTACTTTTTACTCACATGATATTGCAACAGTCTATATTTATCAAGTAGAATGGAAAAAGGTTCACTTTCAAATCCACAGCTTTACTGAATTTCATTCTACTATTACTTTCTGCTGTTTACATCAAACTGGAATGTTTTTATTAAAACTATATAATTTTGTCAGCTTCAGCATGTTACTGTCTTTGTACTATTTTCAATAAAAGATATGGTTAAATGATTCTAAATCCTAGTATTTTGATTTCATTTGCATTATACACAGTTTACACTTTCACTTATCACTGTTTTTTGGTAAACAACGTTCTAAAACTAATGTAGAGTACATATTCAATTGAATAAAACTTTATGAATCTTTAAAGTGATTTTATATTGTCAAAAAAATAGATAAAATAAAGACAACAAATGGTCATTGAGTAGTTCTTATTGTTGCTGGCAGGAGTGACCTCTTGCTGCATACCTGAAGAGGTGTGAATCTATAAAACATAACTTTGTCAGGTAGGAACAAAGCTTGCTCAGGGGCACTTCAACAGAATAACAAGCATCCACACCAACCTGAGTTTTCCCTCCCGTGCTCTCCTGAACCATGCTGCGAGACATGGAGCAACTGATGGCAAAACACTGGAAAATTCCTCCGATGGAGTTACTCAAGCCCAGAGCGATTAGTTCCTGAACCACAAAAAACACATTTTATACACCGTGCACTGAAGCAGTTCATCTTTGTATCTGTTTGTCTCCTCACTACCTGGTTGCTGTCCACTTTGTAGCCATATTTCAGTGCAAATATTCGTCCCAGAGAGATGGCGATGCCATAACCAACAACAGACAGAGCAAAAGCGTCCCCGATCACCTGGCCAAACAGAGACACAGCTGGGATAACAGGTGGCTGAAGCCTGACACACAGGGACAAAGCAGAGAAAAGGGGCCATTACAAACTTTACCTATCTTGAGTGGTAGCAAACAGTCTTGTAACTGTGTGTGTGTGTGTGTGTGTGTGTGGTTCTGACCCTGAGGGAATCATTCCCACCACATCCACTCCGTATCTCCCCTCTAAGTCAACTTGCCAAGAGATGACTGTAGCAATAACAACCTGGAAAAACAGATACAGGAGATATATTACACTGTCCACAGATGTGTTTCGTGTGTTTTAAGTGTCCCTGTATACTCACAGCGACCAGCTCCACAGGTATGGGAACGGGTAGTTTTTTACTCAAGTATGTGTTGAGCTCTTTAGCGAGGATAAGACCAATTATGGAAACAATGCTGACCACAAGAGTGCCGATGTTTGTCTGCGGAAGGAGATAGCACAGCTCCAGCACAGTCTAAGTGGAAAAAAGAGAGTACAATGATGACTTAAATGTGTCTGTGAAAGGAGCACAACAGGAAAGTCGTAAGGATTCACACGTGAAGAATGGAAAATGGCTTTCTCATGCTAACTCCACAGACTATGAACTAGCAATAAAAAGGGTTTCTAATGAAGTGAACATGAGACAGGATCCTATTTCCCTGTTTATACTGCCAGATGGAGTTTAAAGGTTTGTGGTTCACATCTGGCATGTTACCCCAGGGCTGTTTGCAGACGAACTCTGGCTTTTCTGTTTGTTGCAAATGTGAGTTGAGTGCATTTGTGGTTTGTATATCTCTATGCACATTAAATAGTTCAGTTATGCCACCTTTATCACGTAGTGCTCATTGTAGTCAAAGTGCATCTGAGGTCTCATTATGCAATATCAAAGAAAATTTTGAAAACTTGCTGATAATCTTTCTTACATATATCAATGAAAGAGGTCCACTGTATCTCAAAGGGTTGATACCAAAGGTGTATTTGAGCTGGGACACGATGACGTGGATGGCAGCTCCCGTGGTGTAACCTCGGACCAGCGGGTCTGATAGGTAGGTCACCACGAAACCAAACTGGATCAGACCGAGCAGGATCTACACACATGCAACGAATTGAGAAAGTATATGGAGGTTACAAAGCAGCCAACTGAACGTATGTAAACATGACCTGAACATCTATTTTCATTTGACCAACTTTTCTCGTGCTTTATTCAAAAAATGTTATCAATTGAACTACAAAGCAGTTTCTTCATTACTTTAGCTCATTTGCAGCCTTTTAATGTTTACCTGAAACAATCCGGACATAAAGGTGACGGCTGCAGCCACTCTGACCCTCTCTGCATCACGACTAAAAACGTCAATGATACTGGAGTTGGTCACATTGTCCCATATCATAAAGTTTGAGTCTGGAGCCAGTCGTTCTATCACCCCCCCTATCATCACGCTCAGCACTGCATATGTTCCTGGAAAAGACAGACAGAGATTTAAATTCATTGAGGAAACATTTGATTTCACTGTTGTGTCACTGCTTTGAAATGTCTCTGTGATGGAAATTAAATAATGCCCATCAGTCTGTTGGTGCCTTATAAGCTGATGGAGAACCACTTTCTCAGGTTTCTTTTCTTTGCAGTCTTTAAAATCTGAGTCTGAGCTTTCAGAAATGTATTTCAGAAGAGGATTTTGGTCATTTAGTTTCCAAGTTAGAGAACTTGCAACGTTGTGATATGGAAACAGGAAACTTGCATTGCACATGCAGTTTTTGTATATTCTTTTTCTTTTTTTTTTCAAATGAGTGAGAGAAGAGGGGCGGACGTAATGGTGAGAACTTGTAATCATGTCATTTCTACTGTATTATGCTTGAACATATATGCAGCAGTTGTTTAAAATATAAACTCTCGTGATCTACCACGAGAAAGCATATCAGAAGTTTTGGAATTATTGTACCAGAGATTGCCTGATTACTGAAACTGATTGTCTTTCTTACCAGTGATCAAGAAGGGGGACTTCTGTCCTTGAATTTTGGCAAAAGATGATATATTGTGTGTCTATACTTCAAAAGAGTGCAAACTCTATGCAGGAAACTCAGAGAATATGATTTCTTCATCAGACTCAACAGCTCAGGTAAATTGTCTGTTGTAATAGCCACAGCTGATGTAGCCCCAAAAATAGCCATGCCATGCCACTGCTTCAAGTGAAATCCATGGAAATAATACAAAAGTTTTCGTTCCGCTTCTGAAGAAGACACAAAAGGCTTTCTACAGATTCACAACATTAACAAACATCAATGTGGCAAAGAGAGAACATCTCTGGCAACTGATGCATGATGGTGGATCAATTTGCACCTTTCAAAATGGCTCAGTGTAAAGATACAGCAAATGATCATTTACATACCAACTGAGATGTGCTTGGATGTGCCAAAGATAAAGTAGATTAGAACTGGGTAGAAGGAGGAGTATAGACCAAAGACTGGAGGAACAGCTGCCAGCAAAGCATAGGCCATACCTGCAGAGATAAAAGAGGATAAATAGGATTTTCTGCAGTACTGTAATAAGAGAGTCATATCATGGAAAGTATTAACCCACACCCTTTAGGGTTTCTGTAATATTTCCCTTATTGAAGCTCCATCTCACCCTGCGGCAGCTGCATGATCCCCACACTGATTCCTGAGACCAGATCACCCAGCGCGTTTTCCCTGAAGGAGTAACGAGGCAGCCACGACACAACGGGAACACTTTCCAGCAGGCACTTCTTCAGCCTTGGACCAGAGCATCTGAGTTTGGGTATGAGTGACAGACAGAGAAGATGAAAACAGACATTTAGAAAATAACTACTTTATGGATGCATTTTGGTATTTTGTTTTAATACTGGCACCAGGGTCTGCTGGTGGAGGTCGTTGACTCAACTTTTTCCCCCCACCTACTAAAAAAAGAGTTCATGCATTTTTTTATGAATTTTTGAAATTAAGTTTTTTTTTCTTAGCTGTTCAGAATTACTAGTAAATTGTATATTTGCCCTCAAATTTGCCCTTCAACACAATTCCAATCCATAACAGTCACTGAACTATTGGAGACCTCACTTGGATCCTGAAACGTGCAACTTGCCGTCTGCCTTCGGTCTCTATATGTGAGGTTTTTTTTCCATGTTCCTGTGGCTGAGGCTAGGTCAGTAATTCCAGTGTATGGAGTCCATTCTCAATATGTGTACTATTGTTAAGCACATGCCTGACTGAATCAAATGCTGTATTCATCTTTTCAGCTGCATTTAATCATTCGTATAATCAAGTCTTCCTGAGATCCTTGTTGCCAGTTTTAAGTGTGTCTCCATGGATCCCTGGACACACTTACATAACAAAAAGAGTGAATGTCTTTGATTCTTAAACTGTCTTACATCTGCCAAAGTAAAACATTTTACTAACTCACTACTTCTGCTACTCACCTGCTCATTTCAATGTACCAAATAGTACATTGATATAGATTTTCAGAAAAACAATTTTACTGTAAATGTGACCACATGGGAAAAAAATTGTGTTTTTGCCAATTTTGGACATTTAAACTACTTTTACATTGTACTCATATGCTATGTCTATCTACAGGCGTACTTCAGTACTATTGCAACAAAATGATAAAAAGCAGGGTTTGTTTCATAAACTGTTGATTCTACTATCAAGTAATGGGTAAGAAATGTTAATGTTTTATGATCTGATCTATTAGAGTGAGAGGCTCTCTCTTGAGGGGAAATCTTACACATATAATACTTTAAGCTAAGACCACTTCTTGACCATGAGCATGCAGACTTTATTTACAGGATGCTTCGTGCTTTGATAAAAAAGGAGAATATTCAAGACAACAAATCCCTAAATATGAAAAGGAAAGTTTGATTAAAGGGACACTATGTAATAAATTAAGTAATTTATTAGCTCAAATCAACATATTCATTCATAAATTAGTCCTCATTGGTGTAAAATCTCACTTATCCTCCTGAGTGAAGAATAACTTGTCTGTATCTACATAGAGCGGGCAAGCTCTATGGAGGCTGCCATGTCCTTCCGGTCTATGAAAAACGACGAAGTGCCGAGAGGGACATAAAGCACTTCGAATCGCGTTTTCCCCAACGCCAGGCCTGCAAGCGGAAATGACGTCATTTTGACGTCACGTCCGCCGAATGGCTTATTACTGGCGCTAATGGTAAATAGATTTTATCTCGTAAATTATCCCACTAATAATGCATTGATTGTCACCAAACTTCTGCCGTGGTACACATAAGCTCCTAACTCACAAAACGAGGCATTAGAAAGTTTGTAAGTTTACCGGGAGTTTATTTAAAAGAACACTTTCCAGATAGCAACTACACACTGCTGCTAACGCTAACGCTGCGTCGACGTCACTTCCGGTAACTCCCGGAATATGACTAATTGCATTGCTTGCACACCAAAGGCTATGTCAACTTATGTTATCTGACATGTTATCTGTCATCTGTATTTATAGTGTTGTTGTATGTGTGTTATGTAATCCTTTGTACTGTGTGTCTTGATGTCTTTTTGTTTGTATGGACCTTGAGTCTGAATATATAGCTTCTTGAATCTTGACACATACCGCCTGCTGTAGTTCAAGAAGTTGCAACGCACATTTGAAAACGCGAGGCGCTAGAGAGCAAATTCATTCGACTTTGCAAAATAAAATTGCACCACTAGATGGGGGAAGAAATTACAAAGCGTCCCTTTAAGATGCTTTACCTCATTGACTTTTTCATCTTCTCACATAGAGACGGTTTTGAGACGGTCTTTTGTGCCATTTCATCCACTGTTGCTTCATCCAGGATGTCCCTTTGGACGCTGTAGTTCATGCGTCTCCTCTCAGCCATGGCTGATACGAGCTGCCAGCAAAGTGTCTCCATTATTATTGCAACAATATCACAAAATAATGAAAGGGCTGTGTTGATAAAACGTATATTTAAACATCAAAACATTTCAAGATATTTTCTAATTGTTGCTGTAAAAAGACAAATTTTGAAGTTTTTGATAAGATACAGTTAAGGACTAAATAAGAGGAACAGTTTGACAGAAAGGTTTTGATGATAATTACCTTGGTATGTTTTCAGGAAATGTATTAGATTCCAAACTCAAGCTTCCAAGCTTTAATTTAAATCCAGCATTCTACAGAAGCCCTGAGAGAAACCATGAAAATGTGTTTTTATGTAATCCTAATGTCTTCTATCCTGACGTCTTTCGTCCTGCTTTGTCTGTTTTTCCTGTTCAGCAGAGGCAGGTCCAAGCCCGAATCTGGGGTCAGGATTGTAATGCAATCTTTCAACTTAAGTCTTACGAAGTGTCTTCAATCATAAAATTGCACATTCCTCTTTGCGGTGAATCAATCCTGGAGTTGAGAAGTGGTGGCGATGCCCGAGTATCAAATCGAATGTGCTGCAGTCTTCTATCAGATCCAAGTGGCTCCAAAAAGCAGGTTCTGGCTGTTGTTGATTGTTTTTGCCTTTGTCTTTGAAATCCACAACAGAAAGAATTTTCTAACCCGCAGACGTGGAAAAATACCCCAGCAAAGAATTTAATGTCCCTTCTATCTCGACTTGTAAACTGGTGAGCCCGCTGCTGCCTCTGCGGTGGCCTCAGTCGTTGGGGAAAACTTTAGATATGCCCGAAGTCATTGTTGAGGAGGAAGAGGGCAAAGTTCCTTGTACAGTAGAAGTGAAAACAGAGGAGGCATGATGAGGAGCACATTCTGTTTACAGGGTGAGTCAGTCAACTGATTTTATGTTTTCGTTCATGACTTTTTCATTCTGAATAACTCATCTTTTGCTGTTATAAAAATGCACAAAAGTAATCCAGCACAAGTGTGACTTTGAATAAATGTAAAGCTAACTACTTGGCAAAGGCATGTGTTCTTTTCGCTCTAATGTCTTATTGGTTTGTTTATGTCTTGTCTTGTATCTGTACTTGATTAGATTAGTCAGCCATTCAGTCAGGGGTGTCCTTGTGAATTTATGCTTACGCACAGGAGGGTGAATAATCACTAGTAGAATTTATAATGGTTAACTTAGAGGCAAGTTGGTTTATAGCTAAAACCGTCAAATTTAATTAAACAAAAACTCAAGACTCATGTCCATATGGTTCCTTTTATAAAAGATGGCTAAACTATTAGTTAGTTTTGCCTGATGTAGTGTTTGTCATTTCTGCTGTGCACTGAAATGTGCAGATTTAGAAAATTCTTCAGTCTTTTTCATAGATTCATAGCTGTTTTATTATCAATTAAATAACAGACATTTTCATGTTGTAGTGGTGTTAATTCACCCAGTAACTTTTACCACACAGAAAATACCATGTTCAACAGTTCAGGTTGCATTTTCCTTGTTACAAATCTGACAGCTCTGATGTCTAACTCATGCTGCAGATTCTTATTGTTAGATCCGTCACTGCTCTGTTTTTGGCAGCAGTGACCACTTATAGCCAGATCAAACAGGCTGACCCTGATCCGGTGATACTGATTTAGAGTCAGCCTTAATGAGTAAAATGCATAATCCACTCAGAGTTAATGTTCCTCATTCTGAGATGTTTGTCCTAAGCTTTAAACCTGTTTATTAAACCAATTTTGAACCTATGAATATTGAATACTATTTTCAAGGGTCTAGATTTCTACATTTCTTTCCATACATTTATGTAAATGTACTAAATTTAAAGAGAAGAACTTCAGTGTTTCAAAGATCCAATCATTATTTTTTTTCCAAATACTCTCAGCTGAGACAGTAAAGAATTTGGTTATTCGCTGACTTTTTTGGGGAGAAGTGAAGATGAAGAAAACAGGAGAGGGCTGCATGTAATTCATATTAGAATCAGAAACTGTGGAATCAGAGAATGAAATGTAATAGTCTCCAAAGCATATTTGTTCATCATTATATAGTTAACATCTTGTTTTCATTGACATATTTGTGGTTCCTGCAACAGGCACATTGCACAAAACATGCATCATTCTACCGCCTAGTGAGTTTTTCAGCTGAAATGAATTAAGTTAGAATGTTATCAAAGCAAGAAACACCAAAAATATATTTCAAAATCATGTTTACTTTTTTGGTGTGTTTTTCTCAATACTTAACATTTTATATAAACACTATTTCTGGGCCTTTCTGGTCAGAATTTCTGTTGTGCATTAAGTGATCTCCAGGGGGAATGAAGTTAAAATGGAAAGCTCATTTGATAGTTTCGACCAATATTACTGAGCTAATTTTGGGTTAATTATAAAGCAACCCCAAGAGATTTAAGCTCTCTGATAACTTTTACTCTGGTCTTAGACCTTAAAACGTTTATAAAGACTCTGGCTTGTTCACATTTGGAAAGATACTGAAGTCCAGAAGACCAGGAAAACTTCCCTAGAGAACTGCCTCTACAGTAAGTTTGCTATAATGCTAATTGAAGCCCCTGTTAGTCTGCAAAAGACCTTCATGGAGATCTTTGTTCTACTGTTCACCAATACATATACTGCATCCGGAGTTTAAAAAAAGAAAAAGAAAGTAAAAAGTCATGTGGACTGACAATGAAGAAAACAAACTTTTAGGCTGTCAAGGACACAGATGTATAGTGAGAGGAATTATTCCTGGAAGCAAATGTCAATGGGCTGTAGGAAAAAAAAAGGAGAAATGGAAAGAGGCTGGCTTGTACAACAAGAAAAAGAATCTAAACAGACCAAATTCCATAAAATAATACTGAATCCACAAACTAACCCGTGCTAATTTATGCCTGTATTCATCCTGCAAGTGTGTGCTCGGGCAGAAACCACACACCTTGTAATGATTTCTGGACCAGTCACAAGCATAAACACATGATGAATAGCTGCATTAGGACAATTACTGACATATGTTGCTGTAGACATGTGTAGAACTATGAAGTAATACTCCAACAACAGACAGCGAGACAGAAACTGACAAAAAAAAAGTAGAGTGCAAAAACAAAAGGTGGTTAAGAAGATCTCATAATACAGCTATAAAGGAGTGAAACAAGAGAGAGGCCTGCCAGCTGAACCTTAAGAATGTAAAAGACACCTTTTCACAGAATCTTTGTTTTGGCCTTGACTCAGACAGATTCACATTCAGCAACTATGTCTTCACCTGTGTCACGCACTGTCAATAAGATTTGATGTGCTGTCATGCTCCCACATCAGATTTAGTCACAAAGCTGCTGGTCTTCTTTTAAATCTGTGTGTTATGTTGCTGCTGCTGGTTGTTTCTGATGTTGCTTTTTTTGTCTGTTTGTTTTCTTGCACCCATGACTGAAGTTACCTTAAGTTAGTGTAACATCACTTGTGAGACTGAAGCATATGTCACTGGACATCTGTTAGAAAATATGCTTTCATTGGCGTGTGAAAATGATTGAAAAAAGCGTTTTTCTTTTTAAATCACAGTTTGATTTTGAGTATCTTGCTGGTTAGTATTAGATAAATCAGATGGCTGTGCCGTCCATGTCACCGTAGTTCAGAGCAGTCCATAACACTATGTATCATATGATACAGAGAAGGTCATAAAAAAGAGAGAAATGAATGTGAACTGGTTCATTTTGCGACTGTGAAGTCTGTTCAAAGTTCAAATGGACAAGAACTGAAACTATCTTCATTTTTAAGTGTTGTTGCTAAAGGAGTTGGGTTTCAAACTTTTCTTTTTCAAAATACTTATTCTGAAACTGTAGAACAAGCAGATTTTTTTATGTGATTTAGTGGAAGAACGTTCAAGACATTCTACATGTTTTGATCAATCCTTTTTGTCTTGATATTTTGTGGCTTGTGTAGGTGAAGTGTGTTGTAGCTCTTTCAAAATATTTCCGTTTTCAACAAGATTTTTGTTTCTAGTTGAATAAAAGCTTCCTTAGCAAGACCCCCCCCCCAAAAAAAACCCCAGCCTTTTCAAGTTTTTCTTGCCCAGCTCTTATCAATGTTTAGCACCATGACAATGTGCTGACTGTAACACAACCTTATTTAAACTGTGAACTATGCTAGTTTGACCTCTGCTCTTGCATTATCATTATCATGAAACAAGCAGCTAGTACGTGATAACTACAGGGTTTATGAGACCAATAATAGGAAGGGAACAGTCATAACTCTGATTAATTTAATCAGTCACCAAACTCCTCTGTTTAGACGTAAAAAACATTTAGCATTATTATCCTTTTCTATATGCATACCATTTATTCAGTCAGCGTTTCTTAATGTCTAAGTAAAGACATTAAGATGGAAAGATGGAAAACATATATGTGACTAACAAAAATTAAAACAAAAACATGGAACAACACAGTGTTTGTTTGTTTTTACATAGTGCAACTGTTTTTGATTATTTGAAACAAAATTAAGTCAGTCTTCTCTGAAACAATAAGAAACTTCCCACAACAAACTGTGGTGGCTGACTAGTCCTGATGATATGCGACAGATGTGACAGATGTGACAATGCAGAATACTGCCACCAGATGAAAATGAATATAAAATGATGATATCATTATTAAAACTCATCCATCAAGAATCATTTTAAGGATTCACTAAAACCTCCAAACATATTGATTCAGATAACAGACATCATTTTCACGATTGAACAACTGTTTCTACAAATGTAGACAATAATTCTCCACCAATCAAGAATTAAATATATGTTTTTTCAGATTTTTCAGATTTTTGTAGTTTCTTGCTTAAACATTGTGTGTAACGTTCACAGTCATTATATGTGTGCATCAGGAATTAGACATAAAGGATAAAACTCTAACCTCCCAAGGGTTCTGGGTTCAATCTTGTCTGGTATAATTATAGCAGCTGAGACCAGTGCTGCTGTTCCCATAACCCACAGATTGAACTATGCTCAATTTTTTTCTCAATTGCCTCTACATGAATACTACATGACCTAATAGTCAATGATGACACAAACTGAAGAACAAGTACATTTATTGTCTGGAAATATGTGAAAAGTACAGGCACATAGAGTTTCTGCAGGGCGTTGATAGCTTTCTTTAAAAATACAGTTAAAAAAATCAGATGTGTGTTGTTAATAATGTGAAAATTATTGTCCAGCTATGTGCATTTAAGGTCACTTTGCAGGTTCAACATTCACTTGCATCCATGTTGATTTCCTGCGAAGAGATTAAAAGAATTAGAAATGCTTTGCCACACCTCACAATGAACAGTTCATACTTAAGGCTTTAAGAGAGTTCCCCACTTCTGAAACGGATCAATGTCAATGAAGCAAAATAATCAGCTGTCGTTAAGATCACTGTCTATTCAAAACACGAGCTCTACATTTGTGGTGTAAATATTTTCACTATACGATGCCACATTAAAAAAGCAAGGGACATGTAGCCTCCATATCTTCCTGCTTACAGAGCTATGCTCACAACTGAATAGGTAATATAATGTCTACCACATATGGACACAGCCCCATTAGTGTGGCAATCAGCTGCCGAACCCAAGTGTGAAACAAGGACAGGACGTGGATCTAAGCAAACTAAAACAGGAAGAAGGGTTCAGCTGAGACATCCAGTTCACGGTCACAGGTGGTGCTGGAGCCTATCCCAGCAGCCACTGGGCGAGAGGTCCATCCCATCGGACAAACAATAATGAATGCTCACACTCACTCCTAGGGCCAGTTAAAAATCCCCAATCAAACTAGTATGCGTGTTTTTGGACAGTGGGAGGAAGCCAGAGTACCCAGAGAGAACCCACGCATACACGGGGAGAACATGTGAACTCCACACAGAAATGCCTCAACTGGAATTTCAACCAGGAACCCTCTTGCTGTGTGGGCGACAGTGCTGACCGCCACACTACCCTTCAGCCAAACTGAGACATAAAACATAAATATAAATATATTTGGTTCACATAATATTTTTTTCTCTTGTACTGAAACCAACAGTTACACTTATCTGGTCCGATATCAGCATTTATCCCCAGAAAGACAGAAGGTCTGTATACACACCATCTTGTCCTAATACTCCTTACATAAATACTAGTGAGAGGCAGGTTCAAGTCGATTAAAGTTTTGTGAGCTCACTTCTTTATAATTGCCAACCATCAATTGTAGACTATATCTTTGAAGGATCTGTGGTCTTCAAAGATATAGTCTACAAATACACCTCTTAAAGTAGAAGATCAAAGAAGATCATTATCCATTAAAAACTTACATTTTTGTTATCATAAACTGTTATTTATAGTCGATTGAACTTGAAAGTAAGACAATGTTTACCTCCAGAGACGTGGGCAGAGTGCTGAGGCAGTGCTCGACAGCATGATGGACCGATGGAAAGAGACAGGAGCTGGGCAGGCTGTGTGGAATACATCCCTGAGTCTGGAGCTGCGATAAAACTTCCTCTGTTGATGCACAGAGATCAATGGAAATGCAAACTTCAACTTTCAATTTTTTTTTCAAATATTTACTTGATGCAGCTAGCATGGTTAATAAATACACTGAACTAAGTCACTCGAAAAGAGCTGCCACGTGGGTTACTATGATAGTTTGAAAAAATAACACTCATGACGGGAAATAACTATTACAAATAATGAGTACAGGCAGTAGAAGATGTGAAAATATTTGTAGAAAAACACTAAAAACACATGGTGTATGTGTGTGTGTGTGTGTGTGTGTGTGTGCGTGTGATTGACTGATAGTGTGAGACAAAAGTAGACGAGCCCCACTGCTGGAGGTATGCAAACAGGAAACATGAAACTGACCTGTGCACGCTGCCAGAAACACACTGACACCCTGTGTGTCCAAGTTCTCTACAACCTGGTGACACAAACACACACACATAATACACATCATAAACATCTTATTGTCTTAGTCAAGCACATGTTTACTTACTGGAACTGATGAATGAATTTCTTGTCTTTTTTTTATCATTGAGGTCAAAGAGTAAGATATAAAAGAGCCATATCACTGTGGGCATGTGTGTGTAACCTCGAGGGTGCTTATCATACATCTATAATCTTGCATGCAATTACAGGATGTCAACTTTAGTCTAATAGTAACTTGCAAATGTCTTTGATCAGCAGACAAGAGCAAGAGTTAGCACTAAAGTTTGATTAACATGTAAACTTCTGGTTTCAATGACTGGGAAGTCAGCCTGAGAGGTGACAGACATCTTTGCTGTGGGAACCACTACTTGCCACATCCTCACTGACGATGTTTGAGAAGTTTAGTGCACATTCAGCAAGTCGTGAAGCAATGTGTCATCAAAATGAAAATACATAAAACAGAAAAAGATGAATAATTTCTTAGATGTTTTTTGCTAATCTAGCCAGTCTTCAGCCAGAATAAAACATGAAAATGAAGTTTTGCACCTCATTCTTGCCACTTCTCTTTCCTCACCTTGCAAAGTGCCATCATAGCCACAGAGTCCATGAATGTCACTGAGCTGAGATCCAGAACCAAGCAATAAGGGTGTGCGTGCTTCTGTGCTGAAGAGGAAGCAA
The DNA here is from genome assembly GCF_027942865.1 of Odontesthes bonariensis. Classification (NCBI taxonomy): domain Eukaryota; kingdom Metazoa; phylum Chordata; class Actinopteri; order Atheriniformes; family Atherinopsidae; genus Odontesthes; species Odontesthes bonariensis. The sequence continues at coordinate 13,722,462 of NC_134515.1, read as the reverse complement.
TCGTGGAAGTTGTGGCGTGGAGCCCGACGGGGTTGTCCTTCTGACCACGACTCACTTTCTGGATGAAGTGAACGGGGGAAAACAAAGGGAGAACATTAGATTTCTGTAGTCATGCAGATTTTTCTATTTCAGCCTGAGGGATCACAGTGTAAATACATTGATACCTACACACTCATAAACACTTGTCACTTAGTAATTAGCTATTTAAATTAATTTCAATCTAGAGAAAATTGAGATTGACATTTGTCAGTTTTAGCATGAGGAATTAGGGTGAGATTAGGTTTAAAATAAGGTGAGTGTAAAAGCAAAGATTGAGGAAGAGCAGTGGTCAGATATCAGCACTCATTTCCATGTAATGAAGTAACATAATGAGTCAGTGTGTGTGTTGCCACCTGTCTGATCTCAGTGAAGACTAATTCTGAGTTGGCAAAGTAAACTGGACTGGGGCATGAGAGGATGGTTACCCCAGGGACTGGCTTTGCCTGTTAGAAATGACAGACACATGCATTTTACGTCAATTTTTTTCAAATAGTTCATCATTTGTCACAGTAACGGCACCCTGGAAGAAAGTCAGCAAAAGTCTGGTGCACAAACAATTGACTGTAGCAGTGGTGGAAGCAGCATGGTGTATTTCCATTTTATGACACTTTAAACTTCCATTCCACCTCAGCTTCAAGACCCTTCAAATCCCAGTTTGTCTCAGACTGACGGCTGTCAAACATTAAACTTGTGGTTTTCAACATTTTTTTTGTCTTATATCTTTTATAAATCAGTGGGTGAAATTCTATAGGATATAATGAGGAAGGTGGTGTGCATCAAATTTACTAATCTTTTATTTTGCTATATGTTATACCAGCTGCACTTAAAAAAAAAACTGTACTCTAAGCAGATGTAAATGGTAATTACTGCCACTGATTTTCCTAATTAGTACTATATTATTCATTAATTTCATAGAATAGCCTGGCCACGGGTGCACAACACCATTTTAGTTAACTACTCACCTTCTATTATGTGGAAGATCGGTGACAATAAAAAAGGAATAGATGCAGTCAATTCTCTGAAGGGGATTTGTACAAAGAAACCAACTGTGGACACCATCATTAATGCATGACAAAATGCACAGGGGGGAGCTGTGCAGCAGTCACCAGTTAAACACCGAGGACAGAATAAACTGAAGGGAACAGAGAGGGGCTGAGAAGAACTCACTGATACCCTGAGCCCTGATTGACTGCCTGTGGTGACAGTTTGCTGTTTTAATGTGAGACAGATGGTGGGTTTCATTTTTCACAGATTTATTTATTCAATTGTTTTTTCTGCATTATATTTGCACCATTTAGAGTTGTTTATTAAGTTTATAAAAGTCTAAACTTCGAGAGAGAATTTAGTTTTAGTCTTCAATACTTTAATAACATTTCATAATAGGAGTTACAGCCTCGTGATGAACTGGAATAGGCTCCAGCCCCCCTGCAACCCTAAATAGGGATTAAGCAGATATAAGAAATTGATGGATGAGTAATAGGTATTTTATATTTAGTTTACTGACCTCAATATACAGCATATATAGCAACTCAATTGTTCCTGTGTCCAATATAAACATATGATTCCACATGCTTTTCCATGATGTGGTAAAAACAGGAATCTCAGACTGATGGTGACATCATATTTTGGTACCATCTACACTGATGCTGGTGCGTTGATGTGCAGCTGTATTGCACATGTTGTCATACAATTAGAATCAAGAGTGCATTTGATATGTAGATACAAATCATGCTGTAGAGAATTAATTATTGACCATGTGTCGCACTGATAACATTTTAAATATGTTAGTCCACAGCCTGGAGTCAGCTTAGTTTATCAGGAGTCATGTAGTGTCAGTGGGATTCATCTCTGCCAGTCAGTAAATATGTTCCATATTAACACCGTGAATGCAGTGATGAATTACGTTTTTATATTCTCGTTGTGAAACATCATTTGGGTAATGTGTTTTTCGGGCAGGCTTTGCTCTGTAGATTTTTTTTCATGAAATAACTTTCCTTAGAATCTGGTGTATTTTGTATTTTCAAAATCTGATGCAACAGTCCTAGGTTGCTTTTTACTGCCAACATACAGTCTGAATGAGACAGTGAACATATAGTGTGTCAGTAAAGGAACAAGTGCTTCTGAGGGGCTGAGGCTTGATGCAATGCAAAATTAAATATTCTGAACAACTTCCACAAATTCAGATTTGCAGCTAGATGTATCTGACAGTTTTGTGACTTAAAATATTGAGATGAAGATAGAAGGAAGTCACAGTTGAAGGTCAGTTAAAGAGACAACAGCCTGTTTTCTGCAAAAAATTCTTATTTTTTAAGACTATCTGGTGTTCAAATGATCACATATGCATCCCACTTGTCTGGAAAAGTTACTATTTGATATTCTTTTGACACGTGTACAGTGTTTATATGCCTCAGGTACCAATTTTACTTCTCTGGGTTGGCAGGGTGGTGGATGGCACCAAATCAAGAGCTTTCACCTTGTAAAAACCCTTGATAACTGCAGGAAACTACTCTTGTCCTGTTGTTTTACCTAAGATATCACTGTTTCACTCTGTGAGACGTCCTGTCACAGGTGTTTATTCCTTCTATTCTTTAAACTATTCTGTGGTTTTAACATATGTGCCAAAGCCCCATCGTTATCACGAGAAAAATTGATTTGGGAATCCAAAAATAGTTATGGCTAGAAAGATAAAAACCTGTTTAGGAACAAATATTCCTGGATAGAGCTTGGAAAAAAAAACCCAACATGCCCTGGTGTTAATATCAGCCCACTTGAGGGGGAAAAAAAGGACATGTATGTATGGAACCACGTGGAGATCACCTTAAGATACGATTGTGGCGCTCAAAACGAAGGAAGGCTGATGGAGAAGGAAAACATAAACCACTTAATTTAAATATGAGCTTAGATACAACTCTGCATGCTTTACTGGATCCAGCTGAGAAGCTGGAGACAAAAGGAAAAAAACTACAGCACTGCTTCTCATTGAAAAATTGCCTTTAAAATGTAAAAAGTAGCCACATTTTTAGATCAGGATTTTTTTTTTATTATAATGTTTAGGGCGGATTTCACACCCACAGCAGTAACACATCTAAAGTTCTGTCAAATGAATGAACACTTGATAAAAGGGATAAACCAGTAAGGCACATCAAGACCTCTTTATTGGATTTTACCATCATGTTGATTTCATTAGCACCATAGCTCAATCAATTTAAAATTAGCCAAAAACTTGTTTTTGTGAGAGAGATCAGGTTTACCTCAAGGTAGACTCTCACATCTCTGTAACAGTCTGTCCCAGGAATATGACCCAGAACCATCGTGGAGGAGCTGGAGGATGAGCGGGAGATGAAAGACAGAGGAAACTCAGAGGGAAATATTAATGAACAGGCAAGTTAAAAGAGAAGAAGAGAGAACAACAGAAGCACATACAAAACTATTAGAATGTATGAAAAAATGCGAAGAAAGACTTTGATGGTGATCCCAAAAATATGATCCCATAAATGATCCCATACCTGTTATTATCAGTTTCAATTAAAATCATAAAACAATGACAAACCCCATAAAACATTCTTACCCCAAATTAAACTTAAAATGCTTCATATAAGAAAATGTAAAGGAAGATAACTTGTGATTATTGAAGAGTATAATAAAAGGGTGCATTTATACACCGTTACTAAATAAAATGAGATACCTCAGAATGAGATAACTACTTTAAAAAATGAGAATATAGACGATGCCTGTTACAAATAAAACCTGTTTTTTGTTTCTTGCTCTATGAGCTTTGTGAGGGAGTTTTGCTCAGTGATTATGATAAGTAGGGTAGTGTGATGAGATTTGAATATATCTATTCTATAAAGCAAATTACGATGTCAGGTTGGAATCAAGCTCAATAGATTTAAAATGGGGAGTCAGTTTTGGGAGAGGTTGCCTATATTTGCCTCAATCCGAATGTGTTTGGTGGAAAATGATCCATGTAAGGTCCTGTAGGAGTATAGATACTGACCGTTGTGTCCTGTAGATAAGTGTGAGCAAAGAAAAGACAAAAGCCACAGCCAGACCCAGGTCCAGGTTAAAGATGAGGGTGGAAATCAGTGACGTTACCCACACCAGCTGAGGGGAATGAGGGGAAGAGAATGTGTAGGATAAGTAAAGGAACATCTTTGTAACTGATCTTATTGAATAGGCTTAGATCATTATGTCTGTGTGGCCCACCAAGTCCAGTCTGTCACATTTCCAGAGCAGACACACATCTCTGAACTGAGCCAGTATCGCCTTCAGGTTCACCACGATGATAACAGCCAGCACTGCCTGGTACACACAGAAATCATATCTGAAATCTGGCTGAGACCCATCCAGCTGGAATGAGCTGATTGTTTTTTTTTAGCAACTTCACTGATTTGATCTGCATTTCATAATGGTGGTTTATGGAAAACTGCAGCCAATAACTTGTGGTGTATTTGTTCCAAAACAAAAAGCAAAAATGTAATCTTTTTGATTCAACTTCACGCACCACTTACTAATCAACAGAATAATAAACATTACAATAAAGGTTTAATGTCAATGTCCCTGGGAGCTTAATGGAAAATTGAAGAACATTGTAATAGGTGAGATACTTGTGATTTGAAATGTTGATTAACAACTTAATGTAATGTGTTTGTTGTGTTACTGTTAAGGTTTTCTTACAATCGCTTTACCTTTGGCAGCTGCTCAAAGAGATGACCGATCTTCAACAATATGGTCAGAATCATCAGAGCTGATACCAGACCTGCCACCTAAGAAGAGATAACACTGCTTTCACAGTGCTCATAGATGAAAGTGATCTGTGGTCTTGATGTCCTTTGGAAGAAATTAAAGTACCTGTGATTTGATACCGAGACTATCCTGGACCATACTGCGAGAAAAGGAGCAGCTGACGGCAAAGCACTGGAACATTCCTCCGATGGTGTTGCACAGCCCCAAAGCCAACAGATCCTGAGGCAGACAGACAGCCGAGGCCACAGCACTACATTCAGTTCACTTCACTTTATCTTTACAGTGCCAGTTTATAACATATGTAAACTGCGGGTACTTTAAACAGAAAATAAAACAATATCAATTTAAGTCCAACTGAATACAATCATAATCAGATCAATTATGATCCAGTTCAATCCAATTCAGCCTAGTTCATTGAAGTTGTATTCACAGAGGGCCAGTTCATAGAAAATAGCCAAGCTAAGGAAACCAACAGATTGCATCAAATCTTGAGTCCCCGTCCTGAGCTCGCAGGGACCTGTGAGCAACTGTGGAGAGGAAGAACTCCTTTTCACCAGGAAAATACTTCCAGCAGAACTATACTCAGGAAGGGCGGCCATCTGCCTCAACCAGGTGGGGGTCAGAGTATTCAGAGAACTTAGGAGGTTTTTATTGTGTACACGACCAACAACTAAACCCCTGTTACTCATCTCTGTTCATCTAAAAGACAACTTTAGTTTTATCATCGAGGATAATCACTTTCTGCCTTTTGAATCCAGTTCGATGGATATAGAGGGATCTATTAGCAGAGATTAAGTGTAACATTGATAACTATGTCTTCATTTATAATGGGTTGAAAATGCACGACTCCCATCAAACCTGGTTGAGCTCAAATGATTTTGCCAAGAAGAATGGGAGAAATATCTGGAGGGAAGCAATAAACTCAGAAAACCCTCATTGTCTTTTTGAATTGCCATTGTTTACAGATTGACGAGGGGAAAAAATGTACTGAATCAATTTTAAGATGTGTGTGAAACGAAAAACTGTAGAAAAATCTGAAAGTCTTTGAGAACTTCATGTCAGCAATGAATGTTCAGACTGCAAGCTAATTTTGATGAAGAAGAAGAAAAGCAAATTGTACAAGATGCCCTACAGGCTTGGTGTATGAGAGTGGGTTGCTAGTAATGTAATTAATTAAGGGAGCCTGAGCCTTCAGCTTGACCACTTAAACAAACAGCTAATAATGTATCGCTTATGTGAGATGAAGCTTGTTCCTAAATGCCAGTTCTAATGAATTCCACCCCACAGGCTGACTGATGATGACAACTGTGACTGAAAATCTCTGAGCTATATCAGGCTGCAGCAGACTTCACAACGAGGCCACAAATTAAAGTCTGCAGAAACTGGATCAAAGGCAGACCCACTTCAAACCGCAAGGCTTTGCATCAGTTGAAGTCTGTGCTTTTTCTTATACGTGAACTCTGTGTTTTCAGGTTCATTAACTGGGTCTGAGTCAACAGACTCGAATCTGTATTAATGATGAAAAAGAGCAGCAAAAAATGACAAGGGTTGCCTTAAGTTCCATTTGGCTGTGGCAATGGTTTCATAAAAAGAAATAACTCATGCTACAGAAACTTTCCTTTACATAATTTCACATAATGGCTTCAAAGATGTCTCAAATTTTCATCTTTCATTTATCTATTTTTCTATTTATTAATTAGCAAAAGATTGAAAACAAAGTCGAATCTCCGTTACAAATAAGTGTTATAAATGCAGCGAGTGTACCTGACTGGAGTCCACCTGGTAGCCATGTTTGTGGGCGAACACTGAGCCCATGGCTGAGAGGAAACTGAAGCCGACCAAAGCTACAGACAAAGCTGGAATAAACAGCTCTCTGAACTGAGACAGAGAGGGAAGGACCGGGGGAGATAGGCTGAGAAGAAGAGGAGGAAGAATAAGAAAGGGGAAGACAGACGGATTGAAACACTAGCTCGCTATTATTTCTGCAAAGAAAAAGTATTGCATTTAATAAAAATTTAATAAAATTTAATAAAATAAAGAGGTATGCCTTCCAAATCTCATGAATTGCTCATTCTTTTAACATTTTCAGGAATATTTGGTCTATGATAAAAATGACCGGTTCTTTTACTTTTTGAGAGCTGGAGGTAAAAAGGAGGTTACAGTGTGAGACGCATGGAGAGGAAAGAGCTTTTTTTTAAATCTTAATTATCAATATTTTGTCCAATTTGATCCTTAAAATATTTAAAATGCTGCAATAAGTCAGATTCTACCATGAATGTAAAAGATACATTGGCTGAAAATCAGAGCAAATGTCCACTGAGTAAAAACTCCCGGTGGAATAACAAAGCCTAACAGAGAATAACCCAGTTCTACTGACCCACTGGGTATGTGTCCCACCACCTGGACTCTGTGCTGTCCAGCCAGATCCATCTGCACTGACAGGATGGTGCCCAGGATGATCTGTGGGTGAAAAAACAAGGGATATGACATTTCTGCACAGGCTGTTCAGCTTGGAAAAGACAAATATCAGCCATTCAGCATCCAAATATCAGATAAATTAGTTTGCTCACACATACTGTATCTACAAGGACAAATAACAGACACATTATTATACAGATATTAATGAATATGAATTACTTGTCAGATTTATAACAAACAGTGGCAGCTTGAAGCCATTTCCTCCATTACATGCAAGTCTTTAAATAGATTGTTTAAGCCTTAAAGAAGGAGTTCAAAGATCTGATGTATACAGTTTGTAGGTATTTAACTTTGGTTTTGTGACCATCATATGTATTAAGTTTACTTTTTGTACTAAACTGCTTCCTTGCTGTGAACTGTAAATAAAAATGTAATTATAATTCCCCTGATTTAAAGGACTTGCCCTGTATTCTTTTGACTATGTTTGACTAAAATAAGATGAGAAGCGAGATGAGAATAATAATAATAAGAATAATAAGAATAATCTAGACATCGTAGATCTAATTGTCATCAGCACAACTAAGAAGTTCGGAAGACATAATGATGATTAATCAGTAACCAGGTGCAGATATTTGTTGTATGTGGGGAATTGTGGTTTCAAAGATAAAAACAGATTATTATATAATTTATGAGTCACTCATCAGTTCATCACAGTGGCATCTGTCCATCTGGATGCATCTTATGGACACGAGTCTCCTGTGTGTCTGCTTGTGTGTGTGTGTGCGTGCGTGCGTGCGTGTGTGCGTGTGGTATTGGTTTTCCATTCTCATGCAGTCCCCCGCTTTGTGGGGACCGATATGGTTAAAAGGAGTTAAAAGGAGGCTATTTGCTGCCCAAATACAAGCCCATAGGGTTGTTTGCTCATACAGGCCAAAACAATCTAATAAATAAACTAATGGAAGAATACGTGATCTCTTGTGGTCAAACAAGCAACTGCATGGGAATTACTGAATAGTAAAAATGGCGTCCATAAAGATGACGATCACATTGTAAAGAGATTGTACTTTAGCCCTAACCATAGTCATATTAAAACACAAACCAAGTGATGTTACAGCCTAAATCTACCAAAGTGAGAAAGGAGTTGTCTTGCTTGTAACTGAACATAACTTGGAGGTGAAACAGTTGTCAGATGTTATGTGGCTTCAACTCAAGTCCCACAACCAAAGCACACCAAAGTTTAATCGCGCCACCCTATCAACTTTTTCTGGCTTGTTAAAGGAAGAATTTGAGAATGACATTTGTGGTTATATGGAAACATTCATATAAGTTTTATTTCCTACCTGCTGCTTGTGGGGGCATCATTTAGAAGATGCTATTATGTTTTTTTTTTGTTTTTTTTTACTTGTCTTGACTTGACTTAAGGGTATGAAACAAACTACCCATATGGTCATTTGATTGGAAGGCTTGCTATTTTGATGGTCAGAGTTAGGGAAAGAGGGAAGGGAATGTATAATGTCTATAGCATAAGCACTCAATGATAGAATCTGAAGAATGTGTGCGTGTGTCACCAGTAAAAGTTCCCAGGGAATGGCAACGGGCAACTTGTTCTTGAAACGATCATTCAGCATCTTGCCCCCGACGAGCATCACCATTGAAACCAAAGAGACTAGCAGAGGTCCTGGTACAGCATTTTTCACTGCATACAGAACATCCTTTAAAGTCTGAGGAAGACACACAAAAATTAGATCATTCATTTTTCTATTTTTTTCTTATAAATCATATTACTCAGTGACACTGGACACAAATCCTCTCCTGAAAGTGTAGAGATAACAAGCTTCATTCTTGGAGGAATGCATGCCCAATCTTCAATGTGTCGTATGTAGTATCAAGACTATGTACAAAGTGCCAAGACTTCCTATAACAATGTCAAAAAAAAAAACAAAGAAAGCAATGCAGTGAGCAGGTCAGGAGTTTTTCTTTCAACAGCTCTGAAGATTGCTGAAAATAGCATGTGTGCGTGACAGTACCAGAGTGTTTCAACTGACCCAAGCTGCAGCCAGTAATCCAGTGTATCTCTGTGCTGGTATTCCAGTCATCAGTGGCAGCTGCAGGATGATCACATGCAGACCTGCTGCTGTAGTGTAGCCTCTTATTACAGGATCAGACAACCAGCGGCACACACCACCTCCTCGCAGCAGGTAAAGCACCAGCTAACACAAACACACACAAGAATTAAAGAACTCTGTAACTCACCGTTGAGCATGAAGTAAGACTGATTGTGGCCACTGAATAATCATCTAACCTTATAAAGAATAAAGAATACGGTGACTGTTTCACAGATAAAATGGCATCCAAAATTAAGGTAAGAGCTACGCCTTTACCTGCTTGCTAGTGTAACCCCTAATATTTACCAGAGCTCGATTGAATACTATTATATAGTACAGAATTTTATTCATATTACAACTTCTACTACCCTTTATTTAGATTTTATAGTTAAAAGTGTACATTTAGTAATGGAACCGCAGGTTAAAGGTCAGTTGCAGGGCAGTGAGTGTGAGGATGCTGTTTGTTTTTGTTTTGTGTTGTGTACCTGTATGAGGCCACAAAGAAAGGTGAGTTGTACAGCCATGTTCACTTTGGCAGCTTCCACAGCAAGCTGACTCTCTTCATCACTGTTGCTAGGCAACTCCACGTTAGCTGTCACAGACCCAATCATGATGGCCAGGACGGCGAAAGTACCTGTCACACATGAGCACACACATGAGCGCACACATGAGCGCGCACACACACACACACACACACACACACACACACACACACACACACACACACACACACACACATAAAAGAATCACTGAAGTGCTTTACTCACTGCTGGACTTTTTGCTCTCAGTATTACTTTGCTAAACATAACTATACATTTAAAGTAATATCAATTAATAATATAACACATTTTTCAAATAAATCAAACTTGAGGGGATTTTCTGCTTTTCAGAGGTGCCCCTCAAGAAGCGAAAGACTGGGTGGAAATCCACACAAATGAAACTAGGCAGTCACCGATGGAGAGGTGTCTGGAAGTGCCAAAGATAAAGTAGATGATTAGAGGATAAAGGGAGGCGTAGAGTCCAAACACTGGAGGGACTCCTACCAACATGGCATTGGCCATTCCTGGAAAAAAAGAAGAAAGGAGGGCATCAAAGTAATGTTTTGAAGAAATAGAAGTGCATAATCCTTATTAGAAATCAAAATGTATCAAGAAAACCTATAATGTTCCGAAATTTATAAAAGCCCCTTAATTCTCAGAGGTTTTGGCTTGGCACTATTAAGACTCCTATGATGGTTTTCAGGCAGTTCAAAGCCTAAGAGATCTTGAAGAATGAGACACCAGACATATAAAGGTCAGGTGCTTGTTTTTAAGGATCATCTGCATGATCATTGGTCTGAACCTCATTCATTAACATAGGAAGAGAGAGAGATCAATACAAGGAACAGTCACATAAACACATTCTCATTGGCACTGAAAACCACAGCTTATGTGGTGGTGGTTTCCCTTTGTTTTTAATGTTTTTAAAAACCGTTTTAGACTGTTTATGTGACTGTTTTATCCTCACCCTGTGGTAGGTGCAGGATCCCAACACTGATTCCAGACATCACATCTCCACCTGCGTTCTCTCTGATGGAGTAGTGAGGCAGCCATGACAGGACAGGAAAAAGGCCCAGCAGGAAGCTCTTCACCCTGGAACCAGAACACCTAGAGGAACATGAAAGCAGACTTTCAAGCTACCGAACCTCAAAGGGCTTCAAGTTCGGCTGAGGGCCCATACTTACAATGCAGAGTGCTACTAAAACCTAGCCTTTAACTCACCAACATTGTGCCTTCAACCTTTCCAACAATGACAGGGCCTTCTTTTCTGCCCTCTGGCCTAGAACATCCAGCTGTGTTTCATCCAGGGCGAGATAATTCTGCCTGCAGTGCACACGGCTGTTTCGCTTAACGCTGTCCATCTGAAATCCCTGAAAGGATAAGTACTCTGGAGTTTAATCTTGCTCTTGTTTGAACAATGCGTAATTGTTTGCCGAGCCTCACTGACTTATCTGTATGTGTGTAAATGTGTGTATAAAATTACAGGGCAAAGAAAAACACAAGTAACCGTGTAGTTAACGAAAACAAACCTTAGCATCGAGAGAGAGAGGGAGAGAGGTCTAATGTCTATCAGTACAAAGAGAGACAGTGAGAGTGTACATGCCTGTGGCCAATAAACACACAACCACAGAAGCTCTTACACGTGAGTCAGGGAAGGTGGAGAACAACCTTGAACTATGCACATTGCAGCTAGTTTACAGCCCCTTTCTCCTCCCCTTTACCACCCCATTCAGTGCCTCTGAATGCCTCTATTATCCCAGCTCAGCTTTCAGAGACGTGCATGTGTGAGTGAAAGAGGGAGGGAGACACTAAGAGAATAAATGAGAAATGTTTATATCAGTTTGAAACTGTTTTAATATATTCCACTGTTTAAAAAAAAAAAAATCAGGATTTAATAGTCCTTTTAACTTAGTCAATAAGTAATTGGGATTTTTTTTTAAAGCAGCAATTTGCTAAAATAATTGAACAATTGATGCCAGATCCCCAAGCCATTAAAATAATCCACCATTCCCCCACAGAAATTTTACCATCATAAAATCCAGGAGAAACATGTCAGACACCCACATAATGTTCAAAGGGTAAAATCCAAACTATAATACTTCAACAATGACACATACAGAACAGAAAGTTAAAGCAGCCTGGTCTATACAATCTATGATAAACAAACTTCGCTCACTGCACGTCTTTATTTCACAATGAGACTGTTTACAAATGTTATATGCTGCACTAATTAAGCAGTCCTCAATAGTGTATCTGTTTCAGAAGCAGTAGGAGGTTTCTGACACGTTCGGCACGACAGCGAGGAGACTGGTGCAGCGGCAGCTCGAAGAAGGAGAAAGTGAAGCTTCGAGAGAAGCTGAGGTTGGTGATGGGACGCAGTGGTGGGAGACGGGGAGGCCGAGGAACCCGACGCTGCGGTAACACTCTCCTCCTCATGCGCAGCCCTTTGCCCACTCCACCTACAATTAGAAAGATGACAGAAAATGTTTTTGTTAAAGTCAGACACTTATTCTTTAAAACACAGATGCTGAAAGGCCCTTCGTGTATAACCAGCTGGCGGGATTTGACCTTACATGATCAGATCTTATCTCAGGAGTGGGTGATCATGCAGATATTTTCTTGACCTTGTAGACTTGACTCTGGGTCTACACATTTAATCACACGAGGCACGTTAAGCACTAATTGCAGTCATACCTGCATTGCTCTGAGGGACCATCAGGGGTGGAGACGGCCTATCAGAGTTAAAACTTGAACTTGAACTGTCTTCATCTTCCTCCTGGTTCCCATGAAAAGGGGTGGAAGGTGTTGGCCTAGGAGCAGGAGGGGGTGGAGGTAGAGGTGGAGGTGGAGGAGGTCGTGGAGGAAGTGTTGGGGGTATAGTGGTAAAGGAGGATTCGTAAATAGCCAGTCCTCCCCAGGGCGTCATGGTGGTGTCTGAGAGGAGGAAGGAAGATGGTCCTGGGTGAGGATGAGAGGAGGATGTCTGCTGCTGCTGGTTATGATTTCTGCGACTGGCCTGGTGGGTGCGCTGCAAAGCAGGGGGAGGGTACGATGACTTAGCTGTATATTTATAAAAAAAAGCAAAGATGAGAAAAGACAGATTTTGTGTTTTTACAAACATGTGTTAGTCATAATTTTTATGTCATATTAGCTACAATACACCTTTCACCATGGTTTTGGTGTGTTGGCAACAAGTCAAAAACATTAAAAATACAGATTACTTGACTTAACTTAGTGAATGATGGTGATAATGAATGATTTTTAGATCCTCTCAGCAGCTGCATGTTGCTGTGTTAACGCTGAGCAACTATGTTGCCTTTGCTTTGTGAGTCACATAAACAGCAGATTGCACTAAACTCTGAGTATTTTGAGAGATTTACCTTAAGCAGTACCTCCTTCGAGCTGAAAGTTTTGGTGCCCCGGAGGAGTTTATGAAATTCATTAGAGGGTCATTAAAACGCTAACAAAAAGTGCTGAAGAGAAACTCCAGCATTGGCAACAAGGTGCTGCAAATGAGGACGTCAAAGGCCATCATCAGCAAAAGATGACAGAAAAGTAAAATTTCTGTCATCTTTTTTTATAAAAGGTTTTGGGTATAATTTAATTTTAAAGCAATTCAAATTAGTCTTAATTCATCTAAATAAATAGAATGTAATCTGCATAAGAAATCTGCAAATTCAACAAATATATATCATTTATATTTGCTGTAATGGTACTCATTGCTCTCTGGATGGCTGTTTTGAAGATTCTAGTTTGGTATTTTTGGATGTCGCCTTTGTTCTAAACAGGGCATTATAAGAAAGGGGTGAATCTGACGGAAAACCAAAACATTTGTTTGCCCATGGGGTAGCACCCTGTCAATCACAAGGTGGGCCTATGCCAAAGCATATGGTGCTTTGTGAAGCAACATCCATTTTTCATAAGCAGTCTACAGTGAGGCTTTTTGTTAAAATTGAGTTTACAACATGGTGGTTTGCAGAAACATAAGATGCCTTTCTGTTCCGACAACATCTGTTGCACGCCCTCAATAAAAGAATGTGTATTAGATACAGCGCGAGCTGATTACCTGTCGTTTTGCTCCCAGATGAGCCGATGAAGGGCAGTCGCTCACGAGACATCACCAATCTGAGAGCCAGAGAGCAAAAATCAGCATCACTATTTTGTGATTGAAAATCATACCTGGTTTGCTGTCTCTAACAGCATATGCAGTGGAAAGGAACCATTCAGACCATTATTTTCACAAAAGATTAGACCTGGTGGAGCTTTAAATATCTGTCTGTCAGTCTCTTTAAAAAAAAAAAAAAAAAAAAAAAATCATTGTGCGATAGTATTCCTATAATTTTGCTACACACTCCATGTTTCCAGAGGAGGAATCCTACTCATTCTCGCTCGGTAGGTTGACACCGTTTGATTTGAATAAACTAATTATGTGACTCTTTCATTTATGATTGTGCACCATCTGATTATAGTTTTTACTTGTCCAATTCTTTTTGTTTAGAACTATTCAAATGGCCTCCGCTGTTGTGCAATTACATGCCTTGTTGCAGATTCAGAGTCTCTATGCGTGACATTTTGTGCTGTGGCTGAGTTGCACATATTTCAGCGTATGTCAGCCTTGCTCAAGACAGCTTTCGGCTTGGTTCCAAATGCAACATTTTGTTTGTCGGTGAGTGACAGTTTGAAATGGCAAATGAGCAATGGTCACTAATCTAAACTTAAGCAAAAATCCTCTTGAAGTTTAAAGAAAGTTGACATTTCAGAGTTGGTTGATTATGGGTAAGGTAAAAGGCAGAAAATAAACACAATCAGAAGCAGTGACAGAACTCTTTGAGAGTGTGTGAGTATACCTCTTTGATCGATGTAAAATGCCACTTCTTCTGCGCTTTGACAGCTGCACTCTTAAATATTGCTCTCCTGGGTGATGCAAAACATCCTTCAGACAGACACTCGCACTCCGGTTGTCAAGAAGATGCAGGGAAGATATCCCCACTGGCACTTCCTCTCTACAGATGGTGATGATATCTCAGTTTGAATTCCATAAGTTATTTCCTCTCCCCACCCAGACTGAAGATGACTACACGGCACAGCCTTGCCTTACACCATCATTTAGAACAAGCACGCACCAAGGTACAGGAAAGTGTCTTTCTCTCTGTGTCTCACCCAAAACTCAGCAGTCTGTCCTTAATTTTCTCTACTTCGTCCTTCTTCAGTGACTTCAAGGATCAGCAGGGACACTCAGTGCAGCAGGTGCCTTCACCGTGTTACCTCCCTTCTCACTACCTTCACCTTTATCTTGTCAGCACTGTTGCTTTCACTCTGCCTCCTTCATGTTCTCCCTTAGCAAATGATAGTGGTGGGTACAAAGGGTGCCAAGGGAAATAAGATCCTAGAAGCATTCATCCCTTTCACTGCAGCACCCCCCCTTCTACAACCACTTGGTCCCAAATCCCCTTCACTCAAACTCTCCTTCCCCCCTCTTCCTTTCTTTCTCTTCTTCCATTGTGAGCGGCAGGTAGTGAGATGGGTGCTTGACAAAAAGTAATGTGAGAGGAGACTAAAATATTAAAATATTTATGGATACCTACAGTCCGTCCCTTCATGGGCTCGAACCTCTACGAAGTCCACCTCAAACACATGAGCAGTGGTATGCAAACATTTATGCAATCCCAAATTTTTTAGTTTCTTAGAGCCAAATGAGGAACATTTATAAATGGCAGGAATCTAATTGACAAATTTCTTAGAGAACTTAAAATAGAATAAATTTAAAAAATGTACTTTTTCCATTGACATTTTTTACTAATTCAAAATGACAAAAGGCCTCAAGAAAAAGTTTGATCAGCACATCCACCTTTGGTTTTCATTCTTCCTGTAAAAGGCTCCCAGCTCTGAGTTATTTTCTGTCCATCTTGTATGCGCAGCTCTTTAGAAGTCTGTCCTCAGTTTTCTGAATCATGTCGTCAGTGGATTGTTTGAGTAAAATGGCAAAATCTTCATGTGTTCAGAAGCTTTTCCTTTTATGAGTGCTTTAAATCCATTCTTGCTCCCATTATCTAAACATCTCCGGTGCCGCTGACTGCAGCACAAGTCCAAGGCATGAATGATAGACCCCCATATTCAATGAGGTGTTCCTCTCATTCAGTGCTACACTCTGTTGCATGTTAACGTCATCGTTGCACAGGATTGGTCTCCAAAATGCTTCAGACTTGCTTAAATGCTACAAATCTACAAATTTCTGAAGCTTAACTCTGTGTTTAGGACTCTTAAAAATGAAATGTTCATAAAAAATGTGAACTACCATTCCAATTCATCATCATTAATTACAATTTGAAAACAATTTGCACTCGTTCTATGGCTCCCACATGCTCTGTGGATAGTCATTTGAATTTAAAATGTGCCAGGCAACTGCTTAGTCAGAAGGAGCTCATGTCTGATAGTTGCTGGGTAAAAGTTAGAGGAATCAGAGCCTTAAAATTTGCATCATCTGGCCTTTTGGAATGATAACAAACTGTAGTCCTTACAAGGTAATCAAGCCATGAAACCTTAGTGAAAGGTGTTTAAGAGCTCAAATCAAGTAGCCAAAACTTTAGCTCTGTACAAAAAAAAATAAAAAATAATAATGATAACTCACAGATGTGGAGAAGATGGCCTTTAGAGTTAAACTTCTGTTCACTGTGCAAATCCAATTCAGTTCACAAGTCAAAAAATGTAGAATTGTAGCAATAAAGGCACATAGGTCCGAACAGAGACCTTAACACTCAATGTCACCTACAATGTGACAGAGTTGATGGGTTTGATGTCCCAACAACTGGAGCAAAACAACGATGCACACTCTTTATATGACATCTACAGTAAAGTCCAGGTGACTGTGAATCAGCAAATGGTTACATGCACACTTACATCTACAAGTAATAACAACTAATGTGATGGGCATGTACTTGCTGCAAGGTGTCTCACACATCATCTGCCACAGCTACATTTCCATTCCAGTGAGACACGAAATATGAAATATGCAAATAAAAGTACACAGAGTCTCATATCAACCCAACACTTCAGGCAGCTTCAGCATTTCATATCATTGCAGACTTGTGCTAAATTAGATGCAGAAATTGTGGAGGATGAATAACAGCAAGAGTAGGCATGGCTACGTGAACTTCAACTAACCCGCTCACTTCAAATTAACACCCGTATTCATCTGCTCTTAATAGAAGAGTCAAGTTTTTTTTCCCATGTATGCAGTTGGGTGTTTTCTATCCGTTTTAGATCTGTCACATCAGAATGATACACTTTTAGGAGCATGTGGGATGGAGAAGCAGGATGTTTTTTTTTTCTTTTTAAAAACAATCTGGACTTAAGGGGAAAACCTTCCTTCACTTTGAGGAAGTGGGTCAGATACAGTTACTGGTAAAAGTTATTACTAGTGACGGGATTTGAGGGTGCTCTTCAGTAAAAAAAAAAAAAAAAAAAAAAGGGTTTATTTCCTGGATGGATGAAATTTTAACAGATTTAACACACCGTGTAAAAAAATAACTGCAGTTTGGTTCCATTCCCAGGAGCAGTACACAGATGGCACATACTTTAAATAGATGGTTTTAAAGTTCCTTTGAAAAATCCTGTGAAAATTCTAGGCCGGCCTTGATGAGCACCACATGCTTTCTGTGTGTTATTATAAGAAATGTGTCCTAATTAAAGACAAATCACTGCATAAATCTTTTTTTTTTCAGGCCACAAGAAATGAATGAAAAAAATAAATGACCATCAATCTGAAGCTTAATGAGAGGAAATTGAAGTAACTGCATTTCTACTCAGATGGATGTTTGTTATAGACTAATGTTACAGTATCCACACACAAGCAATTTCATAACATCAATACACCCAAAGAAAGCTTGAGAATAAATAATCTTTATTCTAAAAATTGTTTTTGATTGATGGAGCAGCAGTCAAAGTTTACAGGTTCATACAAAACATTCATTAAAAAAAATATTTAACAACGTGTCCCTTTGGAAAGTGATGGCTGATTCACTTCAACGATTTGATTCCATACAAGCCGCCTGATTTTGAAGAGTCACTTTAACCCGCTGGCTTTCTTCTTCTCTTTTCTCTCTCGACACCTTTTCACCCATCTCTGGAATTCTGACCTGTAGTAGCTGGAAACCCTGGCCAACGACTAACACCCATCCCACCGCTGTTCGCTTTGGCCTGCTTTCACCGGAACCCTTGAAACCCATCTTAGTGTTTGCCTCACTCGCTGTTTCACTTCCACTGTGATACTCTGCTTGATCTCTTGAATTAACAGTTGTCTCACATTCATTTTCATCACTGGTCTCACAAACTGGGCCACCCGACTTACTCATTGCTTCAACAGGTTCTCTACCCTTGGACTCGTCACCTGTTTTCAGATCCTCACGGAATGTCCCATCCTCTGTTATCCGACTCTCTTTTCCTCCAAAAACTGCATTTACCTGCTCAAATGTTATCTTCTCCTTTTCATCGCCTTCCTCCCCCTCCCAAACTGCGAGTCCTGCAGCATCTGCAACGTGGGAGCACAGCGCCCCGCTGTGATGGATTGTGGTACTGCTGACCTTCCAAAGGCAAATCCTCTGATCTGAGGAAGTGGAGACCAAGATATCTGGGCTCAGGAGCTTCAGGGCAGTGAGAGGGGCAGCGTGGGCCAGTGGGATTTGGGACTGGGAATGGAGATGAAGCTGAAGCTGGTTAAGACTCTGAACGTGTGCTTGTGGCAAAGTTTGGGAGTTAGAAATCTGAGAAAATACACTGCTGCCCCCAATCTTCCCATTTTCTGGGTACTGCACCTTAACTGTGGACACTGTCAGCTGTCCATCATCCCCTCCACTAGCAACAGTTACCAGGCAACCGCCCTCTTGTTGTCCCCGTTTCTCTTCCCAAACAACCAACGAGTTGATGCCGCTCTGGTGGGCAGGAATGTCAAGGCAGGGGATTGGTGGGGGTGTAGCACCACTCAAATGATCAGTTGATAAGGACAGAGCTTCAGTCAAATCCCAAACCGCAATTTTCCCATCAGTTGCAGCACTGAAGAGCAGCTTATATCTGTAAGGGAAGCATACCATGATTATGGTAAACCTAACTGCCACACAGGGGATTGTTTTCTTCATATTTTAATCAATACATCTCTCCTCTTCATGTAAAACTGCCAACTAGTACTCTTCTCTAAAATATTATGCAACGAGTGTCAATAAAACAAGATCCGAATGAATGTGAATAGAGGACATTAGCTCACCTGTTGCCATTGTCGTCATCCAGGCTGCAGGTGGCGACACTGAGCACACAGCGATGGTGGTAGAATGTCTCCCACAACAAATCAATCTGATTTTTAACTTCATTGACCGAGAATAATCTGGAAAGACAGTAACAAAATACATTAAGTATATAAATAAATACAAATTAGTATGTACATATTTGTATACAATGAAATAAATGGATCATGTCAGTTATATAGTTAGCTAAATACAGTTTAAATAATAATCTGAGAAACATACCTGCAAAATATATCTCATAACCCTTATCATGTTATAGTCTTGTTATCTTGTTATATTTTGTTTATTACGTACATGCAGTTCTCCACTAACAAAGTTGAATCTGATCTAATATAATCGGTTTGTATGAATTCACTTAAAGACTTTTGCAGAGTGAAAGCCACAGTCAGGTTTGTAGTTCTACTGAGCTTTGTAACCAACCTGATCGCCCCGTCACTGCAGGACAAAGCCAGTACGACACAGTCGTCCTTTTCCTCCACCACCGTCACAGAAACGTACCTAAGAACACACAAACAGAGCTGGTAAGACCTGCTCAATGGAAGAGAATAGGAAAGGAGATCAATTTAGATTGGAAAATAAAGCGACATTCGGTAGGCATGTGGTTAAAGTGCAGAAAAAGAACGGAGATAATGAGGTGGTACAGGTTCTTAACTACTGTTTCACACCTAAGGGTGGGGACCAAATCTGGTACTTTTAATGGCACTGAATGAATACCAACAACTATCAGTTCATGTCAAGAAAAATTGTACCAAATATGGCACTATTTCTCTCTACTGAACTCCCAAACAAACAGACTCTCACAACTGCAGTGACTTTTTTTCCCCCAACATCTGCACACAATAACTCTTCTTTAAGCTCTTTTACTAAGTTTAACCTGCAGTCATGTCATGCCGTTAGCATTTAATCTGTTGACTCGTAATGACGTAAATTTTAAAGGACTGATTATGAAGCTGCAACAGTGAGTCTACCATGAACTGAAAACAAGGAACCATATGGTAAGTTTCAGCTACACCGAGAAAATTCTGAAATCTACGTCGCTTTTAAACAACCATGACCAGCGCTGTGCATGAACACTTTAAAATGAGCATATTCACACACAGACACTTATATTATTGCTAAGTTTAAAACGATAAGTTTAGATTTTTAGAAGGCCTGAAATTATATTCTTGTTTCAAGAAAAAGTAAAGAATGCATATCTAGATACAGGTACCGGTGCCTGAATTAGTTTAAATGTGACCACATCCACAATCATTAACTTGCCTTGTTTCTGGGTCCACTTTCACCGTCTTATGTCGGTTCCGCCTCTTTTCCCACTGCTCATCCAATCGGTGATTTGCCACCTGAATCACCTGACAGGAAGGAGCCAGTCTCTGCCGGTCCCAGACAATCAACAGCTGGTAGCACTGTATTTGAGCCCGGCCGCCGGCTGACACGAGCAGGGCAGAGAGAGGCTGTGACGGGTTGCCACGCCCTCCTTCAGCACGTGGAACTGCTGCCACTGTGCGAACGCCTGAAATGTGGTCGGTAATAACTGAGAGAACTTTGATGATGCCAGAAACTGGATGTAGCGCCAGGACAGCTAAGCTCGTGTCCTCTCCTCCTGTCACTACTATCTCCCATTTCCCTTCCTCTCCTTCCATACTACCATCCACATTTTCAGTTATACCTGCAACGGAGTTTGTTAGAATCTCATTTCCAAACTCCCCTATCCTCCCAAGCCTGGCAACACACCAAATCCCCCTCCCATGGACCCCCTCTCTCAAACCGCATCCTCCACTCCTTCCCGATTTCCCAACCCAGCCCAGCACCTCACCAGGAGCTTGTGAAGTCAGGACGGCGCCCTGCTTGATGAAGACCAAAGCGCCATATCCGGACCAAATCCCTGTGTGCGATGGCCAGAGACTCCAAGAGCGATGCCCCCCACCACAAGGCACTGCTAGAAGCCTTTCCTGCCTCATAGGGTCCCAAACAACAAAGTGGGCAGCATGGAAGCCGACAGTTACAAATCTGGCTTCTCTTCCTTTGACATCTTCTGCCTCAAATTTTTTTTCTACGTCTCCTTCCCCTGCAACCCCCAACTTTACTGTCAAATGATGTTTTGTCTTATGTGGATGCTCACATTCCCCTACAACCTCTTCCTCCTGTTCCACTGGAACTTCGGATTCTAGAATCAAAACCCTTTCCAGCCACTCCATACCCTTGCAGGCCCGCTGGACTCTGAGCATCTCCAGCTGAAGCCTTTCTTTGATCTCCACACGCTCTCCTTTACCACCTTGTTTGCTCTCCTTACATTTCTCAGGCGGTGTTCGATTCACTCTGAAAATCCTAACACAGCCGTCCTTGCCAGTGCTATAGAGCAATCCTTGGTACTCACACACTGAAGTAACACCGTGTTTGCCATGCACTCCAAACAGACAGCTCAGCGGCTGCAGCATTAGGTCATGCGCCTCTTTACTTTCTTGCGTCTCCTCTTGTTCATCAGCAGCTTGTTTCCTGTCTGCCATCAAGCCTTTATCAATTTCCTCATCCTCCTTGGTATTTTGATCGAACTTTTCTTCTTCCTGATACAAAAGCAAGGACCCTCTCCTGTCTCCACAGACCCAGAGCACTTCCTCCAGACTGGAGTGGAGGCGAACAGCAGCTGTGAGCCAGCGCTTAGCGCAGCGAGGTAGGAGGAAAGGTGGAAGACAATTCACATTGAACACCAAAGAACAGCTTTCATTTATTTTTACTTTTATACACCAGCGATAGACAAGTCCTTCAGCACCTGATGCTAGCAAGTACACACCGTCTTTCCCTTTCTGCCAAATAATACTATGAATCTTCCCCGATCCACCTGACAGAAGAATTCCAGACTGAGGATGAGAGGTGGGTAAGACCTGTAAGGACCCGCTGAGGTTCCCCACGGCACACAAATGAACTGTTGCGGCTGAGCCTTTAACACTGACAGTTACTGTGTCCATCACACAATAGGAATGAAAGTCAGAGGTTCCTTGCCATAAAGTCTCCCACTTTCCATCAACGTATTGGCAAACGACTCCCTTGTCAGTGCAAACCACAAACTGGCTCCAGGTTGCATTTTCATCCTCTTCTCCTGCTATACAAACTACTTTAGGCAAGCCAGAACCAGAAAATTGCAGGTCTGTTAGCTTCTCTGTCACTGCCTCCTCCTTGCTCTCCTTCTCATCACTGCCATGCACTTTCCACAACCTCACCCCTCCATCCGCCCCTCCTGTAGCCACCAATCTCCCATCACCTCCCTCTCCCTCACTGACAGCCAGAGCACGGACGCCGCCTGCACGATGTCCCTTCAGCGTTCGAACAACCTTACCTCCTCCAGCCCAGTCCCAGATTAAACAAGTCCCGTCTTCTCCTGCACTAAACACTCTCCCTGGTGAGAGATGCACTGAGAACACCCTGGCCTGGTGACCATACAGAACTTTTAAACAAGCCGGGTTCAAGTCCCCACATTTCCCTCCAGGGCCACCTAAAGCGCCGACGCCCCACACCCGCACGCTGCGGTCATCAGAGGCTGAAGCCAGATACCCTTTCTCCTGGAGGTAAGAGATGCTGAAGATGACACCACTGTGACCCGACAGACGCCGTTCAACTGGAGCTTTGTGCCTAGAATTTTTACTTTCATCTTCTCTGCCAGGTTTCCAGATGACCAGCTGGTTGAAAACCGTCCCCCCTATTAAGACAGTATCTGCCAAGGATTCATGTACCAGAAGTAGAGCAGAATATAGTAAACAGCCCTCCAGACAGGAGTGCTGAACCAGTGCCTCTCCTCTAACAGCATCCAGGAGAAGGACACCATTGTGGGCTACAGCCACACAGAGCAGTGACTGTTTATCTCCAGAGAGCCAGCGGGCATCCAAGACCCAATCATGCAGCTCCAAAAGGGGACCCAGGACCTCCAAGCGCAGTTGCTTCACATCCTTAAAATTCACACGGAGCCTCACCAGCCTCACAGCCTTACCTCCAAATACTGCTAGGTCATAGAAGCTGGGCTCTGTGGTGGAACTCTGTCCTGGGGAGTGACAGCAAAGAGTAGATTCAGATCATTTGTGAAACAATTAGAACCTTTTAGTGAGTGAGAGGTGACAACCAGAAGTCAAAAATAACATTTAAATCATTCAGTAGATCACAACAAAAATAATATATTCTTGACTCAGATTTGTCTTTAGTAAACCAAGAGAAAAAACTAATTCAGGAAACAAAGAAATAGTGAGAACTAGAATCTACTCGTGCTAACCTTGTTCCCTTTGTTTGTGGATTGATGTGGCAGAGCTCTGTGCTGGCAAAGTTGCTTGACTTCTTACTCTTATCCCATGGATTCTGGATTGTTGGAGGACACTCAGTGAAGTGCTGGCTTTAGGCTGAGGCTGGAGACTGTACACCGACAAAATCGGACCCTCACCTGCCAGAAAGGAAAAGAGTAAGGTGTGTGTTAGGTGTAATGAACCTTTAATATGGTTTTAGTCTACATTATGTGAACAAGTGATCTTTATGTATGCATGGAAGCCACTGAGAGCAAGCTGTCTTTTCTTTGTAGCCCAGATGATAGCAAAATCAAGTTTAGGAATTAAATTGAAACTAAAATGTGTACACTGAGGTAAGACATTTACAAATCATTCAATTTAAAGATACATGCATGAACTTTGCTCTGTGTTCCCAGAGGCATTTTAAACTGGTTTCTGTAAATACTTGGTTAAAAAAAAGGGTGCTGTTTATCCTTGTGGTATTTAGACCAAAAGATGTCACAGATTTCAGAAAACCAAAGGAAGCAACTTGTGAAAAAAAAAAAAGTACAATAATGTCTCCTCTAAAACATAGTATCATACCAATCATATGAAACATACCAATCAGATACTTTGCAAACCACCTATATGATATTTTATGTTTGAATCTAAATAAGTCAATTTAAATATCCTCAAAAGGATTTAATCATCAACAGAATCAAAAGGCTTAGATAGGTCAATAAATAAGGGAAGATAACTTTGCTCATCAACTAAAGAATTAATAATATAGTTTCAGACTTTTGATGCTGCTGACACTGTACTGTGTCTTGGCCTAGAACTGGATTGGTTCAATTTTAAAATTGAGATGTAATTCTTTACCCAGTTACTATTTGTAAATTGAACAGTTATCCATCTAATTTGACTGACCCCCTTTATTTAAAGGTAGAACAAAGATCAATCTTTCATTAAGCCAGAGTTGCTTTCGGTTACTGTCAAATTAAAATGTGGCTTAAACATTTTAGATTAATATAGCAAATGTAATCGGAAATACTTCATTCTTAACTAGGAATGCTGATAAAACTGTTGCTTACCTGTCAACAAAAACTCTTCCTTAAAGAACTCCAAACCAGTGATCGGAGCTACGAGGGCAGCTGTCTCCATCTCTTTAACGAATAATAACGTCTACTAAAGAGACACCAGGAAAACTCCCTGAAAGATACAAGGTTACGATTTACACCATTAACACTTTACCAAAAAAAAATAAATGTTAGAAACAGCAACGATAAACCGGACAGTGTCAGTACAGTCTTTCAGCTAGCAAAACAAGCTAAAGCCAGTAGGTCTTTTCGTGTTATCTGACAATGATATACAAAGAAAAAAGACGAACCTTTCTCATCAAACAACAAAGTGAAAACATGCTTACGTCCACAAAGTTTTAAACACTTCAGACACATGCCTTTGGTTTGCGTTCTACCCCTTCATTTAATTATACGAACAGCAACTGAGAGCCCATGTGTTTCTGTTCTGGTATGTCGGACTTTAACCAATCAAGCTACAGTTCTAGCTCCCTGAACGCTGATTGGCCAGATAACACAAGTATCTAATTATAATTGGCTACAAAAAGACATGTGACCAAAGGCTTGTGCTGCATTAAAGGGTTTTCTGTAGAATTAGCTTAGTGGCTTTTCTCATAGAAACTCTACACTGACATTTCTGAAATCGTGATATTTCCCATTGTCTCTGGTTTATTTTTTGATTAAATTTAGTTGACAATTGATTAAAACACAGTTGCATTGTTACAATTTTATTAACACAAGATTGTTTCAGGCAACACTGTTTTTGCACCACTTTTCTCATGGTTGCTGGTAATTTGAAAGTATATTGATACGGTATTGGTTATGACAGAGCACAACCTACAAATGTTCTTTAATTATTATTTTGCGACTGCATGACGTTGAGTAATTGTGCAGTATTTGTTTTAAATGTCACGTATGTCATTGTACGCACCGTCGCAGAGGACGCTCAATGCATCACGAGGCAGAATAGGTAAAGAGGTTGCTAGTAGCAACTTGCTACTGGCTGTGAGGTAGCGGTCCAGCTAACTTTACAGCTAACTATGCCTGGAAAATGTAAATTTCAAGATTCCTGGTTGGCAAAGGACGCTTTTAAGGACTGGCTAGTAAAGGACGCTCATGACATTCACTTCGCACGATGTAGGGCCTGTTGTAAATCAATCAAACTTCAGACCATGGGCGAGGCTGCTCTCACCAGCCACGCAGGGGGAGCTGGCCACAAAGCAGCGGTCCGCAAGCTACTGGAAGGTTAGTTAGTTTCACTGTTAATAGCGGAGAAACACCCTCGAAGACATGACTCATATTGTTCATAAGCATTTGTTAGGATACTCATTAATTCACTGTGATCTTTTGTTCAGCTGTTGTGTTTGTAGCAGATGTGCTGTTGTTTGTTTGGCCCAATATCAGAGCATACAGCATACAGCGTTTGCCCCTGGACAATTACAGTTAAATAAATAAATAACTATCTCTACATTTATTGACGTTAATTTGTAATCAGTACATCATCATTTAGAATGATTTCTGAATAGTTCCAAATAGCTTATGATAAATTCAGTGTCTGCATAACCTTTTCTTTTATCCTTTTCAAATTCTTATCAGCCAGCTGTTAAAGTGTGTTAAGAAAGTACCTTTCGCGTAAAAATTAAAGAATAGTGAAATGATGTAAGCTTTATGTTAAAAACCACAAATCCTTGTAGAAAACTCATTAAGAACCCCTTTATACATCATAATCTAACTGGATGACATATTCATTTACCATCAATCCTGCAATAAACGAATCTGGTGTGAGTTATGATGCCATCTCTGATTCATGTAAATGAAAAATAAGGGGGAAAAATGGCCACTTTTCATAGTTTTCACTCTTTTAAACCTTGGGAGTATTTAGTAAAGCAAGTAGTTTGATCTACATTTCTCCCAGTTTTAAGATGGGCGTCCCCCTACATGAAAGTAAAAGTGACACAGTGCTGGAAAAAAAAAAAGGTCAAACCACTTCTCAAGGATTCCCAGAGAGAATCCTTCATGCTCCAAACTCCCAAGGTAGAGTTCATTGGTTCTATAAATCAAGAATAAAAAAGATAAAAAATGCCCAGATTTATAGCTTCTTGTTCTGCTCAAGGACACTTCAGCAGAATGTAGACTTGCTGCCACAAGAAACCAAACAGAAATCATGTGTTCTTTCTCACGTTTAGTGTGGCTGCATAGTCAGTTCAACTTAAAGGGCAATCAGCCTAGAGGCTGTTAGACTAACCCCTTGATTTAATCTTAAGGCATAGGTCATGTATTTAATAGTGTTGCAAAGAATGACTTAACCATCTTTCCATCTAATATCGCCTACACTTGATATGTGTAAAGTCATGATGATGATGATGATGTGAGGACCTTTGGTGACAGGACTGCATGTGTTTAGGTGTCAAGGCAAAGTTGTACCTGCGTCCACCAGATGGAGGCACTCTTTGTTAATTTTGTAGAAAATAAATTTACCTTCATACCCCCTCCTGTCTGCCTCTCTGTCCTTTCCTTTATCTCATTGGCAGGCACTTTAATAAATGACGCTGGGCAGACGAACGGCAGCGCGAATCAGGTAAATATTTGAAAGCGATCTGTTTACTTTTGGCTTTTATTTTTGATGAAATAGCATGAGCAGAATTTAAACGTAACCACAAAATGATATGTTAAAGTTCATTCAAACGGTCAAATATGTGATTAATGAAACAATAAAAAACCCTCCACCTTTGTCTTAGGCAGATGACAGCAAGGATCAAGTGGCCATCTGCCTCCAGCGTGAAGCCTTGGACAGAATAACAGGCAGAGACTGGTCAGATCTGAACCACAGCCCTACTACAAACTCCACGTCCCACAATGCAGAGCAGCAGGATGGGATATTTCCTGCTGCCTACTTCACAGCACCAGGTACACACAGTTAAAGCTCTCCATGCTGCTCTAATATTTGAAGAAAACAAATAGAAACACACAGCAAACCTTCATCTGCCAAAATCAAGTGTGATGATGTTTATTGATAACGAGTTTGGGGATTTCATTTTTCATTAAGACATCATTACTTTTAGCGAAATCCAGTTATTTGGGAGGTTACTGGATGTCTGAGGAGCCTTTAGATGAATAAATGCAGCACTTTTCTTCTAACTACCAATCATTGCATACCAACTCTGTTATATAGAAATCAAGAGTAATTCTCACATATAAGTACAGAATGATATTCTACAATTAGAAGTGTAAGAGTTGGGGCACATGAATAAATCCTGTATACATAATACAATGAAGACGTCACGTTTTTTGACTGATCCTTAGCAGACGCAGGGATGGTGGCCCTCTGCTTCGATAGTTTGTGATGAGAGAAGAACAAGAGAGAAAAGACCAGAGAGAGACAACAAGAAGCTTTATAATGATAAATACCATTGAGGCTTGTTGAGTCACACAGCCACGCATCAGGAACACGTGGCTTCAGAGCCAGAGATGGAGAGAGAAGGTACAGAGAGAGGAAAATTGCAAAAGCAGTGACGGGACACAAAAACTTAATAACCTGCAGTAATTGAAAGTAAGAGCAGAGCGAGAGGGAGAATTACAGCGTCTGCCCTTTGAACCCAAGCTGAGAGCTGGTTCTGCCTCCTGTTCTACTTTAAGCCTGCAGTCTGAGAGCAAAATGCTCTATTGGACAAAATGTTTCTCTGTCTGAGCCGGAACAGAACTATGGATAAGAAAATACACCAGTGTAGTGATTATTACCACTTTTTTTGTGAAAATAATTTAAATTTTAGATGAATTAACAACACAAAAACCAGCATGTACATTTTGAACAACCAGGAAAAGAGAGGCTGTTGCGTGTGAACTGGTCTCATTCTTGTTCTGGTGTATCGAACTGTGAATTATTTTTTTTTTAATGGAAGTGGTCCTAGATGGTGTCCCTGTGGCACACCCTTGTTATGATGAGCATCATTCACCACACCTTGCAGTTTACAACCGAGAAAACCAGCTACACACTTTTCAAACTATCTCACATGTCACCTGTGCACAATTTCCCCGTCCCACACTCACCTTTTCATAACCCTTACCCCACAGGCACCTCCAGGCTCAGCAGTCACCAGCTTCACCTGTCAGACGGCGAGCCGGAGGACGCCGGCCACCGCCTTGCTCAGCACGATCCTGTAGACCTGTCGAGACTGGAGCACCAGCAGAGGATCGAGGCTTTGGAGCAGCAGCAGCAGATGAAGATCCTGGAGTGGGAGAACAGAATAAAGGTGCTGGCATGGGAACAGGAGCTGGTGAGGGAAAAGAGGAAAGCTGTCCGGCAGAAGGAGAAAGCCTTCAGGATGAAGAAGGCCTACTACAAGGCCAAGCTAAAGAGACTGGGCGAGGATGTGCCGCCATCTTCTTCCAGCAGTGGTGATGAAGAAGAGAAGACTTCTGATCTGACCGGCTGATCGGGTTTAGCGATTTTAAGTGCTTGTTTCATTCTTGTATTGTTGCCTATATCCCATGAAACTAAGACTATTTTATAGATTTTTAAATGTTTGTTTTCCTCCTCTTTGAATAAGAGTTTGGCTCTGTTGAGGTCGATCACAGTTGTGAAATGCTTGTGAGATTGTCGTTCCCAAAGCCTTATGATGGGACTTTTCAATCAGTGAAAACTGGCTCTGGTTCTTCGTTTAGGTATTACAGTGTGTTCAGACAGAGCTGAAATTCTTTACTCCCAGCTAAAGGATTTAATGACACGACTGGGCGTGTGCGAAACCTGTGAAAACAAACAACCTACCTGAGTGTAGTGCGGAACTGGAGCTGCCGTCAGAAATACGCGGGTTTGCTCGAGGTTGGCTGGGCCTGTGGTTCTCAGACAGAACTGCTGTGCAAACAGCAACTGAACTGGTTCTGACTTTGTTGAAATAACGAGCAAATAAAGATAGATTCTTTCAAAGTGAATGTGGTCCTGACTTTACAACTTTGCAATAGAACTACACAAGAATGCTATGACATGAAAATATATCTGTAATAAATGACTTAGCACACCTTGTAGAAATCAGAAAAAAATCAAAACGACTGATTCTGTTTTATCTGTAATTTTTTCACAGTGTGTCTTCGGTACTCAGACATAAGATGTAAGATATCCTTTGCTTTTTAAGTTATATTTTATTTGAAAGTAGAACCTCACTCGAGACAATCTGTAAGACATTTTAGTAGCGCACCAATAGGGAGTGACTGTTCATAAATGTCAGACTTTTCTTTTTGTTTTTAATGAAATGGAAATGGTTTAATGGCCATAAACATATGGACAACTGTCAGTTTGAAATCCCGTAGGACTGCACGATGTATTTTAAATGTGTCATTGCCGTAATATAAATATCACAAAGACGTTTTGACTTGAATTAGTGTTTATGAGGCCTGCTCTCCTCTGAGAGGAAATTTAGCTTCGGTGCATGTTCTGCAACTGACTGCCATGAACAGGTGCGGAGGTGGAATGCAGCCCTTGTTGATACACCTGAGATTAGCGCCATATAATTTAGTATTTGCAGAAATGTTGCAAGTCATATCATCATGGCAATATTAATGCTGAAGGGCAACCGTCATTAAAACAGCAACTAAGAGAACGATCTTGTTGAATAATGACGTGAAGTCCACCAGTAGAGTTCCAACAGCCAACTTAGAGGTGTTGGTAGGTGTATTTATACCTTCTGGCAAAGCCTGGTGAGCAGTTAGGAATGTCCCAAAAATTCTGTCTTGTAGATGTTAGGAGGTCAAACACGAAGTCCATCACTTTATGGCTTACATGTACTGGATGTTCTCTAAGTATATAAAATGTTATAAACAGCTACTTTCTCTATCTGAGGTTCTGCTTTGATTGTGTTTGTTTTGTTATTTCCACCTCAACTTCCACTCATCCTTATACACACTACACCACTGAGTTTACTGGCAGATGGTTTATATCTTATATATGGTCAAAATAAACCCATATTTAAAATGGTAATGTGTGATCCAATACTCTGTCCCTCCCTTCAACCAGGTTGTGACAAACATAAAGACACTTTCCAGTCTTTATGTTGATCTAAAATGACCAATCTGTGGGCTCCAGTTGTGTACTTGACACAGACATTAAGATATTTGTCATTCCTTCTTATTTGTGGCATGTAGCAAGCTACTACATCTCCTTCTTCATAAGCAGAGAAAATAAGTTTTGTTGCTTTCTACTGAAGCTCTTAAGTTAACATGACCTGGGTGACTAACATGTAGGCTAAGAAGCCACCTTGTCTAAAATGATATCCCTACACACATTTTCCATTTCTATTACGTCAATACTTTTTTTGACATGTGACCAAGCAGCTGCACTAAATGTCCAACAGGGGCTGAAGTCTAGGGTTCATGCAAGGACTGGCAATATTATGCGACAGCTGGGTGCATTTGCTGTGAGGTGACTTTATCAAGCTGGCAGCTGAGCATGACTCTGAATGTGACAGAATAATTAGAGAGTCAAAGCAAGTCAGAGAGAGGAAGCATCTTGAAAAAAAAACAAAAAACGTCACCAGTATGGTTATTTCCTATGCTCATAGTTTCACTCCTGAAAATGCCTTTTCTCATAAATATGAAATAGCAAACCTCTTTTTGTCAGCAGACAGAATCAATTAGAACACACACTCACACAAAGCCTCATAGGAATAAGTAACTTTTTAATGTCCAACATTTCTCTTGTTTCTGCAGTAACGGGGAACAGCTGTTTCCATCCCTTCGACGGGACAGAAGGCATCTTATAACAAACACACAAACCAACAAAGACAATCCCCCATCAACCCTCCTCCTCTCCCTGCCTCGTTGTTCCTTTCCTTCTGTCACTCACCCCACATTTTTCTTTTTTTCAAAGCACATCACATTTTAGTCTCACCTCAGTATTCTCATCTGGCCTCATATGTGTGTCTTCTATTGGTCAAAACCATTTTATTATGAAATGTTGTGTTATTTCCTGGGTACTAACAGGCTGCTGGAGAGTTTCAAAGCACATACGTTACCAGTTCATTATTTCATTGTGTAAAAATGAGGCATAACTGCAATATTAACACCCTGTATTACATTTTAAATCAGGATATGTATACATGTGCCATTAAAATTGGATAAATGTAATCATAACTGATTGAAATGTAAGTTTATTTGAATTTTCCAGGTTTTACCTTAATAATTAGATAAGAAATCCAGTTAGAATACGGAATAAACTTTGCCTCGTCTTTTACTTTGATTCTAAGTTGAAAGAGAAACTTTTATCTTCTCATTTTCTTGTCTTCCCTCTGTTGCCGTGAGACTCCAATCATATCAAACATTAGATGTAAAAGAAAGAACCTTTGAACAGAAAAAAAGGAAAACAAAAACAAAAAAAAAGACATTCTTCTTCAAAACAGAATCTCATACAAAATGGCAAGAATAAATCATTCATAAAGTGTTAATAAAGTATCAATAAATAAAATAGATCTCATGTCTGTGGACAATAAAGGTATAATCTCTGAAAAAAATAAAAAGGATAAAAAAAATCTGGATCTATTTAGGTGTACTACTCCTTTAACAGACTGGCAGGTGACATTCCCCTGCAGGAACCCTTTTTTTGTTTTGGCAATAATACTGTCACAAATAGGTTTACAAGTCACTTCCCAGAGACATGGGACTGACAGAGCAGCAGTCAGAGCGGGGAGATATTTTTTACTCAATTTGCATTGCCCTTCTCTTCTCTGTTTTTAAAAAAACCTTACTCTGTAATGAGTTGCATCCATGAGGGCCTGTGGCTACATATTGCACACAGTCATGGTTTCTGACCTAATTTGTCTTCCCTCCAACTGTGTCTGCTTTTGTAACTTTTGTTCTGCTCTTCTTGCCATTCTGCAGCATTTTAGCATTCCTATTTTTTGTATCCACCTCTTGTTTTATGGTTGCAAGCATTTTTTTTAACTGTTGCTCTGCCCTTTGCTCCCTACATGCAGACAGAATTGCCTGTGGTTTTTCTAACCCATTGTGCTTTTGCCACAATTCCTTTGAAGGAAGGTAGAAATGGCCTGCATGTCTTTCATGCTGACAAATGCCAGCATGTTTTTTGCTTTCAGGTCTAAACTCAGGGTTCACTCCAACATCTGTGAGAAAGGATCAGCTGCTGATGGAAAAACCTACATTTTAAAACCACTTAGAGGCTTTTAGCACGAACACTGCTGACATCTCCTCTCCTTTGCAAACTGGTCTGCTGCTGCGTAAGCTTTGCCAGATTTTGAAAAATACATTATTTTTGTACAACTTTCCAAATGGGAGGAAAACAATAGATCCGTTTCAGTGTGTTCTGGTTGGAAACACTCGATCCACAGGTATTGTTGAATGTTTTGGAGCCAAGAAGGTAGAAACCTGTCTGTTATGGGGCTAAAGAAATGAGCTGATGCATTCAGGTAGATACCATGCTGCTTATTTCCCTGCAGGTTCGCTTTCATGTTTCCAAACAAATATCTGAACACGCTGAGATAAGACGCATGTCTTCCCTCTTATCTGTTTTCCTCCCTCATACCTAATCAAGAGCCACTAGTTTACACTGTATGCAGCCAATTAAATACCAAACACAGCAGGTTGTGTTGTAGTGTAGATCTAAGGCCTCATTTACAGAAACACATTTTCATTTTAGACTTCTATCCATGGCACAGTTATCTAAAAAAGATGACGGTTAACACAAAAGTGAATTACATCTACATCTTTCTCACCCTGCACAAAGTCATTTTTTGACACAGAAAAGTGGAGAACATAATAGTTTCATAGTGATTTGAAGTCCCTTTGGTTTAGTTTAGCACAGAGCTTCTGCATGAGAAGCTTTTATAAACAAATTTTCTGGATGCTACCAGGGAGATTCAGCTGCTCCTGTGGCGTCCCTTGAGGCAGGTTGAGTTGAGACGCATCAAAGTACAAAAAAATACCTTGAGGGGGTTTTAAATGGTTGTTACATGATACAGCCTCGTGCATCGAGGCAGACGGAGAGATCAGCCTACACCCACCGGGTCTCCAGAACGATGAAGAGATGTTCTTTTTATTTCAGTGGACTGATATGGTCTGGTTCAGACAGCCCCCGGCACAGTTACACAGATAGATGACATGGTCACATTCATATACGTCTGATCACAAAAATAGCACAGTCTCCCAAAGGATATGACACTTTGACACCTGTGACTGAGCTTTAATAGTTGAACCACCAGCTTTGAATCTTATGTTATTGTTAGAAATCTTTCTTTGCACAATCATCTTGTTCCAACAAATGTCCTCTTTTATCATTACCCCTTCTTCTATGTACAATCACTTCCTGATACTTTGATATTTCCCCTCAACCACAACTTGTGGTTTTGATAATCTCATCAGATACTATTGCAGGACCCCTGTTGATATACATAAAGTTGATGGGTGTGAGGAAAAGTAATGGAGGAAAACTTTTTTCAGGGAGAAATTTGAGAATTTTTTTTCTTTGTAGAGGTAAATTCTGCCCTCAGCAACGCACAAGACTGCCCTCGCATTAACCTCACTCACAACCTCACATGGACACAACCGCTTAAAAAAAAAGAAACATCACAAGAGATTTCTTCTTCATCTCCAATGAAAAAGATACAAAATGTATAAAAATGTTATTTACAGTTACTAGCTTTCCTTTTTTGACGGGTCTTGTCTGGTTTAGGCTAACGTGTGTTTGAAGTTGAGGAGTTTTTTTTTTGTTTTTTTTTGTCTAACAGTATTTAGGTAGTAGAGGTGGTTTATTCACTGTCAAAAGAATCATGGGTTTCTAGGCAGTGGGACTCAAAAAATTACAACCAGCCCACAACCTTTATCTTTTATCACTACCTGTTTTATCTGTAAGGTTTCTCTCAGTTTGTCTTTATCTTTGTCTCCTCTGACCCACTTTGTTTTTAGTCCTTCAAGGTCCCAGTTTGTCCCATTGATGTTGAGCCATCCATGACCTTTGATCTTGTCCCTTGTGTGCCTGGCACTGTTGAAATACATTGAGGGATATAGAGGCTGTCATCAAGACTGTCCCTCGCTTCTGTTGGCTCTGAGGTGAAGGAAAAAGAAATTAATCATCTGAAGGGTTTCTATGCCAATGCTCCAATGATTGAATTCTACATTATGATGATAATGAAAATACTGAGGTAAAATGGAAATGAGCTATTTCAGAAGGACAAAGACAGAGGAAGGACACAGAGCTAGAAAACAGGGCAAAACAGATACAAGGGAAGGAAAGATAAATGTGCTGAAAAATTGGCAGAGTAAAGATGAGGTAAGTTGAGATATAAAAAAAACCCAGAGTCTCAAGTTCAAGATGGGGCCAGTGGGTTATGGAGGACAGAGAAAAAAGATGTGATACATGCAGAGGGTTAGTGGAGGTTAATGCACACAGAGAGACTTACTCTGAGTCAGGGGAGACTTCAGATATGCTGTGGGAAGTAGTAGACTGGGGTGGGGAGGGAGAGGGTCCGTGGATGGACCCGTTAGGACCAGGGTTGGAGGCAGGCGGGGGAGGAGTGAGGACTGAGGAATTGAAAGATGCTAGGATAGAGGACAGGATGTCCAGGTGTTCACTGGACGGTTGGCGACCTAGAGGGTTTGGATTTGAACCTGCTACCTGAGGGACAGTCTGACCAGGATACCTACATGAAGGTGCAGAGTCAAGGCGTCCCCGGATATGAGATGGAGGTAGCTGCTCTTGCTGGGGCTCCTCAGAGATCGGGGGAGGAGGGGAAGCAGAGAGGGGTTGGTCGGGGTGTGAGGGCTGCCGGGGAGGTAGAGTGCGGAGCCACTCCCGACACGGCTGAGCCTGAGTTCCCATTCCGTTGGGCTCCAATTGCTCCCTCGACCGACTGCTCATCAGCGCCCCACCGAGGTGCTCCCGGGATGATGCCTGACGCCGAGTGAGAGTATTTAACTGCGATCTCGACCCGCTGAGGTATCCCTCCATTCCAGCTCCAACATCTCCACTTAAGTCCTCCCTTGAAGCATGAAAACTGCTAGCATGGTGGTTGTCTAGTCTGTCCCTGGATCCTGACAAGTTCTCCCTGGATGAGGAGACTCGCTGGTGATCCAGGCCCCCGAGTCCTGGTCCTTGCCCTAGTCCCAGCTCTCTCCTTCTGGGTAGGAGATCCAAGTTGTCCCTGGAACCCCGGGAGTCTAGCCGGTCCCTTGACCCCCCAACCGTCTGCCTTCCTAGTGGATCCCTGGACAACTGCCTCCTGGCAAGCGAGTCAAGGTGTTCCCTGGAGGAGTATCGGGAAGCTGGCTGGGAGAGCGAGCCAGAACCTCCACTGGCACCGGCTGTGGCAGAGTACATTCGACCATATGAGGCTGCTGGAACGCCTCTGTGGCCGAGAGTAGATGTTCTGTACCAGTTGAGCTCACTGGGGACTCGGCCCATAGTAGAAAGACCCTGGAGTGCTGGAGGACAGCCAAGACGATTCTTCAGAATACCTGGAACATGAGAGTAAGTACTTGAGGAGGAGAACAGAAGTCATAAATGGAAAAGACGGAGGAGGAAGAGGACTTTTATAGAGGAGAAAATACTGCATTAGAGAGAGAGAAAGAACAGGAGAGTAAAAAGTACAGCAGGGCGTAGGAGATAGAAGGCTGATGAAGAAAGAAGTATATCGGAACAAATGCACACAAGAGCAGGAAGCTTTGACATTTTAAGTTTTTGGTCATTGTTAATATTCAGTGAATCATAATGGCTCTGTTTGTGGAACATGGATATCCTGAAGCAGACTTTAAAATGAGTCATTCCAAAAAGCAGCACTTTTTTGCTTTCAACCACTTCATGTTTATGTCCATTTGTGTGCATGCATGTATTCATGTACTTTTGATTTATGCATATTTTGTTTCCTGAAAATGTAATTTATGGTTTCAGGCAACATGACTAAATTCCAACTTTGTATTCCTTTGTCTTCCTCTCCCACTCGTTGTGTCTTTGATTGTACTGTGTGCCATTGTGTGCGTGTGCATGTGCAAGCATAAAAATGATCTACTTTGAGTATGCATGCTATCCTGCACTTATAAAAGTGACACATGTACTTTTAGAGCCCTATTTAGTTCATGAGTAAAGCTCTAAACTCTAAATGTTTTCTTAGTACATAGTGAAAATCTCCTGGCATGTAATATGATTATCAAATTAAAAATCCTGGCATGTTGATCATCACATCATACATATTGTACACATAGTACAGTAAAGAATGGACAAACAATTAGTACACCAAAACAATTAAGATGTAAAAACTCAGACACTGACTTGTTGAAATAACATAATGCAAAAAAACGAAGTGACCTGAAATAATTAACCTATGACAGACAGCTATTGAGCTGAGTTTGAAATGATTGCTTTGGTGATTGAGCTCATGCAGCTGACATCTGCTCTGTCTTCCTCTTTGCAAAATATTTTCATCCTGATGAATGGCTGCAACAATCAGACTATATTTCTACAGATGATTGTTTTGTGCTGATGACAAAATGATGAGGAAGACAATATTCAGGCTAGACACTAACATCCAAAGATGCAGGACCAAAGCCTGATAATACTTAATGTTTGCATTTATGTCAGTGAGATCATCTCCATGTTTTTATGTGTCTCTCTCACCCTTGCGATGTCTGTGTGGCTGGGTAAGGCCGTTCTCATCTCCGCTGGTGAGCGCTCCATCTAACTGGTTGTTATTGGCAGCGTCCTTGCTGTAATCTGCCCCCAGGGGGCGCTCTGAGCCCCACTTCTGCAAGGTGTGTGTGTCACACTCCTCCAAAGCTGGCCAGTAAGACAAAAGGTCATTGCCATCCAGATCTGTCGCACACAAACAAGCGCAAACACCTTCAGGTGACTCACAAAACCTTTTTAACCTTCCCAATACTCAGGTTCTCGACTCATTTCTGAAGGTGGTGAGTGACAGTTTGAGAAAATCCCTCATCATTTATTCATCAGTAAAGCTAGTGAACACCAGGTATAAAAAGGTCAATTCTTATGCCTCATATTATCTTTTTATTTTGACATAAAGTATTGTGCTACATGACTTGTTTGAAATGAAATCAACTAAACTAATCTTCAAATGTGAGAATGTTTTGCTTCTTGTTTGATCGATAACTTGATAATTAATCCGTTTTTGTTTCTTGCTATGAAATACCAGAAGTACTTAACATCATTGTATTTCTTATGTTTAGGGCTTACTTTGATAAAAGTGTCTTGTTCCGCAAAAAAACAAAATAAAACCCAATTTTTTTTATCTATTTTTTTTTTCTGGCCCTGGAACGCACATTCCCAGCATAGTCTGTTGACTGTGCAGTGAAGGGGTTTAACTGTATCTTTCAGGCCAAAGTTTCAGAAATAGTCCAGGCCTTAAAGGGTTAAAGCTTTGTCACAGCCAATAGGATCCCTTCGGGCTTTGACCTTTCAGTAAAAAGCCCAACTCTCCCAGCTTTACTCTTCAGTTTGACTGCACCGATGTATTGATCTGACTGTTCCGGCCAACCGGATCCTGACCGCTATCACTGAGCTGACACCTGCGCTCTGGTTTGCCCCTGAATAGAGTTCGGGAATTGATCATGTATATAAATTTATAGATTTGAACATAGCTGGCCTTTTCTCAAAGTGAAATCTTTCACAAAAACCGTTTAAGTGTGACATTTATATCTTCTATTTTGAAGAGCATAAACTCATATAATATTAATGATACCAGTTAATGAGCAACAGGTGAAGATAGATATTGATTAATGACTACTGACATTTCCTCTGTGCTGCCAAAAAATGCCATATGCTTCTACATATTACTTCAAATACTATTAGATCTCTGATGCCGTGAGGCAGCATTAACACGCAATGCAAATCGTGTACTTAGCATTAGTTGAAGAGAAACTGAGTATGCAGAATCTACTGCACAGAGGGATCATTAGCAGACATGGAAATTATGCTGCTGGAGTTGATTAAAAAGTTTCTGTGGATGTTACGGTTTGCTCTGACATTGAAACTATGTCCTTGTAACTGCTGTTGATTCAGCCTGACTGAAGTTTATTCCTCTGATAAGGAGCACACTGCCAATTTGAACCACCTTTCTGTCCTTAAGAGTAAACTTTATCACTCAAACAATCCCCTGAGTAGTATTTCTGTAAACGTGATGTGTTTATTTTTTATATATATGTTTTTTTTGTATTCCCAACAGAACATTTTGATGGAATCCCACACCTCATGGGATAAGTGTGTGTGTTTATGTAAAGTCCTCAGAGAGCACTGCAATGTGGAAACAACAGTTACTT
This sequence comes from Odontesthes bonariensis, assembly GCF_027942865.1. Lineage (NCBI taxonomy): Eukaryota > Metazoa > Chordata > Actinopteri > Atheriniformes > Atherinopsidae > Odontesthes > Odontesthes bonariensis. Next base: position 13,683,737 of record NC_134515.1, on the reverse strand, counting down.
GTTTACCTTTGGTGCCGTTGTTGGTAGGTTCTGTGAGCAGACGCTCGCTGTGATTGGAGCGTTTGAATCGGCGCTGGATGCGTCCACGGAGACGCACGTTGTCCTCGCTCTCAGAGGAGGGGATGGAGAGACTCCGCTCGTCCTCCATGGAGAGGTCTGAGTCTGAGTCCGAATCCTCACCTGAAGGTGCCGAGGGAGGAGACAGAGGCAAAGAGTAAGAGAGGGGAGGAAGAAGAGGAAAAGATAAGGTTGATGTGCTGTAACTGTCCTTTATGGATGTACAATGTGTGCTTTATCTTTAATGAAATTCACAGAGAGACAGAAGAATAAGACGAGGGGAAAGCAAGAAGGAATTGCGGAAACTGAAAGTGTTTGTGTCTCTGTCAAACCACGTAAACCCAGTGTGTGCCTGCAAATGTACCTCCATCTCTGTGGAACATGGCTACATCCAGGTCTGTAGCTCCTGTGTGGACAATGTTTTGTTCCAGGGTCTGACGAGCCAACAGATTTTCTCTAATAGGGGGCCAGGGGAGAAGTGAGGACAGATACACACACATTATAAAACGGTACATACACACAGGCCAAAGCAGATTTGAAAAAACAAGAGCATCCTCTCAGACAAATAAACAGTACAGAAGTGTTCTGTTCAGACACTCAGGAAGAAAGACAATCACTGAGCCCTAAAAGCATCAGCAGCCACTTTCAGAGTACATTAGTGTCGCTCCACATATAGCGCAGTACATTGTTCGATCCAATCTTCTTCATCTTTACCCCAGTGACCCAAAAAAGGCACACAGCAGTGATTTTTATCAGTTAGGGAATTTCCTCCCTGAAGCAACTTAATCCACAATCAGAGCCGCAGAGAATAGAAAAAACCCTGATGCACTATTTGCATGATGAGTTAGCTGTTGATTTTCTTTGTCATTTAAAGTCAACATCAATTTATTATTTCTATATTGTTGCTAGGAAACAACTCAGTCTTGAACAAGAAAACAAAAAAACGCAGTCTTATTCTCCTCTGGCAGCGAAGCGTGCATGAGTTTTACATCCAAATTCATTTCTAGTTTGTCTGTGATGCGTTTGACTGTTTGTGGCATTGCGTCCAGATACCTTGCTGAGCTGACAGAGGAGATGGTGGAGGTTCCCAGGGTGATGCGGTGTAGCCCGCTCTGCTCCAGCAGAGATGCGTTATGATAGGGGTTCTGAGCCTGTGCAAGCACACGCAGACAAACACACACAAGGGTTGAGAGTTAATGCTAATTAAGCAAAAAAAAAAACAGCAGCAACATCCTAGGTCTTTAAATATTTGAATAAGCAAAAATGATCTCTGTCTGAGTGAGGATAGCAATGACTATTAAAGCAACATTAAAGAGAAGTTTGTGAACCCCAAAATGATGTGCTTTTGACTCATTTGGAAGCATATTGACCCACATTACCATGCCTGAAACTGCCCTGGCGCACCCGGGGGTTGATATACCGCAGTTTCCGACTTGCCCCGTTCCACCACATTTTGCTTTAAAGTGGACTTTTGAGGACGTTTTTGTGGCCTCTTCTACGTGATAAAAATGTATGTGTACGGTTGTACATTTGTTCCAGTTCTCACAAAGGAGATCTTTCTCTTGCGATGCTTTAAATCATTGTGATGTTTATGAACACTATAATACAAGAATTCAATATCACAAATGTTGCCTCCAGCAGCTTTTGTTGTTATAGCTGCTGGAGGCAACAGGAAAATACAATAGAGAGGATATGTGATAATGCTGAGTGGAAAAGAAAAAAACATGGAACAAGTGAAGTGGAAGCTCCAGCCGATAAACAAGACAGGACCTCTGCTCTTAAGTTTATTGTTCACTTTAGTCATAAATAATACATTGTACAAATGCACACTAATAAGCAGTCATTTATACATGTTGCCCATCAAGAGGAAAAAAACAACAAAAGTGTGCATCTAATAATAGTTTAAGTTTTTTTCCCCCTGATGATTGTGGGATGGAGAGGAAGAGCTTTGGAAGAGATGGTAGTTGAACACTCACACAAACACTCATCCATGCAGATAAACACAAACGTCTCTCTCTATCACACACACAGACCCTATATTTGGCATTCAGTACGTAGAAGAGGATATTTAAACTGTGTATGGTACATAAAACAAACATGACTTTCTCTCACTCACACACAAACAGGAAAAACAATAAGTGGTTTTCAAAAAGAGAGCGGCTGAAAATAACAGCGGCTAACGTGCAGTGAGCTGAACTAATGAACACGCACACAAGACAGAAGCGAGAGTCAAGGGAGGACGTGGAAAAGGAATGAGGAACACGGTCACTAAAGAGAAACTGCATAGTTCTTTTGTCGAAGAGGCCAAAGAGAAAGCAGCGTTCCACTGGCTGGCATTTTGTTTCATGTGGGTCAGCAACGAACCCTGAGGCCAGAAGGAGAGGAGCAGGAGAGATTGATGGATGGATGGACTGAGAGAAGGTGAAATGGAGGGCAGCAGGATTTTTGTGCTGTCTAGTAATAGACACATTGAGAATGTGCATCTACCAGAGACTGCAGTGAGATAAAACAGAGTAATAGGCTTTGAAATCAAGCAGGGAAATGATTTATGATTTCACATTAGGACTCTACAAGTCATTATAGTGCAATAATGACTTTGCTATTGTGAGTTCATTTAAATGATTCTTATCAATTTAGCCTCTTGTTGCTAATGTGCTGAATAAAGTAATATACCCTACAGCCAATTTAGGACTGAAAATAACAGATTCTGTCTGGTTTTAGACGCTGCAATATAACACCTTGAAATAAATGTGTGGGACTCACTGTGTTCTGTGGTGGTCTTGGTGGGTCTTCTCCAGGGCTCTTCTTACCCAAACAAGCGACTCTCCAGGCCTCCTGAACTTCTGAGTTGAACACAGTGAAGACCAGCATCACAGACAGACCCTGAGAGAGAGAGAAAGAGCAGTAAAGACATGCAGAAAGTTACCGACTGAGAACCCACATATAAGAAGATAACATCAAAGTTTAAGGTGTCAATCAGACAAGATCCAGCTGCAAAAGCAGAATAAACTGTTCGCTTTGTTCATACCTGCACTAGGCAGAGGACATTGAATATGTAGTAGAAAGCCAGGATACTGTTGTTTACAGCCATCAGACCACAGAGCCAGGTGGAGGTGGCCACCAGCAACAGCAAGAAGGCATCCCGGATAGTAGCACTGGAGAGAAACAGGAAGGGGGAAGAAAGATGAGATTTGAATTGAACATGATCAATACGGGAACTATAAACTGTGTTGAAGATCTTTCCAAGCATATAAACAACATGTCAACACACCAGATCTTTATACATGCACTTTAAGATGTGTTAAAAGCATAATGTGGAATAATTCTCTGTTACTACTTGATAAACCTAAACATTCAGATTTGGTCCTTTCTTCTTGGCTCAACAAGTCTGAGAGACGTGAAGCAGCAGTGTTAAAACTGGAGAATGTGAAAGGAAAAGACAGACTGCATGAGTCAAAAAATAAGCAGAATGCATTTTCTTTGGTATATGTGTACAGGACCGCACTCTTAAACACACAACCGAAGGGAAAGGCAAGTCAGACAGAGAGAAGGGCGGGAGGAGACTGCAGTTAGAGTGGATAGTTTTTATAGTCCTCACACACTGTACGCTGGCTAATAATAATAATAATACATTTAATTTTTTTTAAAAAGCGCCTTTGTCAACACTCAAGGACACTTTACAACACATTAAAAACACAATAAATAGAATAACACAAGTTAAAAAGAGGCTAGAGGGAGAATGCAGCTTGAATACACATCCACTGTCTAAATGTTGCAGCCAAAATACATCCCAACACCCAACAAGATAAAAGGAAGATACACCCAAAGTGGGGTGTCACTGTAGAGAGAAATACAGCACCACACAATTGTAGTGAGTCATAAAAAGGAATAAATTATTTTGTATTTTCTTTGAATTTGTGTTTTTCCTCGTAGGAATGGATAACTTTGCTCTACTAACGGTGTGGTCTTTACATATTTTCATTGCCATGATTAGGATAATGAAGAAATGACATGACTCACTGAGGTTGAAGAAAATGGCAGCGTACCAATACAATGAGTGCTGAGACAGTATGTCTGTGCTCCTGACATGCACGTTTACTGTCACTATCGGGACTATCTTGTTTTGGCCCTCTCGTGGTTTTCCTTTTTCCATTTCTCCTGAGGTTTCCTGTCTGTATTCCACCTTAATAGGTTTGTTTTTGTTGAAGCTTCCTGTTTCATTGTATTTGGTAGCTACTTTTTTTTACAGTTATTTCCTGTCTTCACCCATGTGATTCCTTAATTCTTGATTGGTTCTTGATTTCTGGTCAATTTCAGAAAAAAAAATCTCTTTTCACATGTCTGCATTTGGGTAATTTTTAACTACATGCAAACATGCCAGCTAAAAAAAAGGTAAAGTATTAATTAAAAACTAAATATTTTGTGTTTCGCAACCGTTTTGTCAGCAAACTGCTTAATAAAATTCCCTTTAAAGGTCTAAAGCATATAGTCAATTTCTGGAAATGAGAAAAGTTTAGAGGCAGGTACTTACATGACAGGGAGTTTCTTGGTCTCTTTCTGAGATTGGTTACAGGACATCTTGGCTACAATCATGAAAATCCCTCCATTCATCTGGATAGTAGGAGATCAATACAGATGGTAAGGCTACATTTTAATTGCATTTCAAAAAAATCAAACTTGGCTGTAGGGAACACCTGGCATCAGGTTAAATGGAGGGGCCCAAAATCAATGTGGTTTTAAATAGTTTAGTCTACAAGGTAAAAGGAGGAATTTATTACAGAAAAATCCATATCGCTTAGAATAAATTCTTGCTTTTTGCTCTGACAACATCTACAGCTTATAAATCCTAGAAAGAGTTTGTTGTTGAAGTGATTTGCAAAGAGAAGAGTGTTAGTATGATGAGGGGGAGCAATTAAAATGATGGGCGGGTCAAGTTCAAGTGGGCTGTCTTTTTGAAATTAATTTGGAGTGCGGCCACTTATGACTGATGTAAGGATTCTGATAATTGTAGAAGCGCAGCCAAGAAAAAGATTTAGAGCCAGGGGAAAATAAGCCACAGTTAAGTTTGCACATATTCTTATTTAAAGAGTATTCCTCTGGGTGATATCAAGCCTAGGAAGCTAAATTAAGATTTTTTTTTAAATGAAACCAAAAAATGTTGTCAGTGTTTCGCTGAAAAATAAATTACTGTATTTTCGAAAACATTCAAAGGCAGACACCTACTTTTCTCCATCACATGCTATTCCAATATATTTTAATAATGTTTGTATGCATGCAGTGTTAACTGTATATTAGACAGACAGGGAGAAAGGGAGACAGTCACCAGTATAACGATGGCGATAGGACCAGCAAAGCTCCAGATGAGTTTATCATAGATGGAGATCCAACAGAAATCCGGGTTCCCGTAACCCTCTGGGTCCAAGCCAACTGCCAGGCCTGCAGCAAAGAGACAGAGGATCAGATAAGACATCAAGATCAATTGTGCGATGTCCTCTGCTGTCAATCACAGCGACAGAGAAGTAGCACAGCCTGTGACACATTACATCCATACTCAGACACATTCAAATTAATGTTACATAATCATGTCTTGAATCATTTGTAATTTAAACAAATCATTTTGTTCACAAATATACATCTTGGAGGTAATCACCTCCTATGAAAAAGTCTGTAAATGCTTAATTACACTATTGCAAATTTAAATAGTAATATACTTTTTATCGTGTATTCATGGTGGTACGAGACAGGGTTGCTAGAAGGTATTTCATGACTGCTGATGTTTTTATTCGGTGTGTATCCTTGTTTAGCCAACACCATCAAGATTTTTTTCATTTTTTTCATATCATATTTCAAATTAATTTTATAAATTAAATTGCCAAAGTGAGAGAGACAGGAAAATGAAGACAGACATAAACACACCTCAGAGCCCGAAGCAAGAGGCATGTGCTAATATGTATGTGAGTGGGTGTGTTTGTGAGACAGTGGGAGACAGATCCTTTTCTTGAGGGAGGGGGAGACCGCGGCCTGAGTGTGTGTGACAGTGACAGAAACTGTAACAGACTGAACTGAGTTGACAGCATGCTATGAGTATGGATGGAAACTGCAAGTCTGTGTGTTTGTGTGTGTGTGTAAAGGAAAGAGAAAGCAGAGATATATTACTTGCCTACACTGTGTCACGACAGTAATTGCTTGCATGTGTATCTCTGCTTTACTATCTTCATATTAAAATGCCACTGAAACTTTTTAATGCAAGTGTCAACAGGAAACCTTATCTACACAGCTAGACTTGCTATGGACCTGAGTATGACTGTGCACATATTGTAACTGACAGTGTTTTGTCACAAAAGTTTGCCTTTGGCAAGTAACATCTGTGTTTACACTGATGCACAGGCATGTTTCCATGTGTGTGTTACCTGTGATTATGGCAGGAACACCCCAACCGATGGCATAGTAGAACCTCATGGCTCCGTAGTTAATGTTGCGTTGCTCGGTCTGCATCCGGTAGATATGAAGGCCCTCCACAAACATCCAGGCAAAAGTGGACATGAAGAAGTAATGCAGCAGGATGGCGACAACTGTACACAGGAACTGCAAGAAAACAGAAAGACATTGAAGGAGGCACAAAACCAAAAGCAAAGGGAGAGAGAAAGGAAAACTGCAGAGAACAGAAACACTTGGAGCAAGATGAATTGAAAGAAAGGAAAAAATAGAAAAAACAGAAAAAAAGAGATGACAGGAGTGGTGGGAGGTAGGAGAAATGAAGAGTTAAAAAAGGAAGCGTAATGATTGAATCTTTCATATTGACTGTGTAACAACTGCAAAGCGGATTTTCTGGCAATCGATCAACAAGTCTTTATTACAGCAGAGCAGGTGTCAGCCATGAACTAACAGGCGTTCATCATTTAACAACTAATGAATGAGTTCATGGCAGCGTGTTACAGTAAATCTCCAGAAAAAAAAAAAAGTCTTAATATGAGTCTCGTAAAAGTGCTGCGTTAAAGCAGTAACACCAAGGAGTGCCTTTTAAATGTGATTATGGGCATGACTGTGACTGTGAAAAAACAACTGTAAGACAAGATACATATAGAAAAGAATGCCCTTGAAGGTAAACTGGATTTCATAGCAGTTATGTGTCCCAAAGCCTTTGTGTGACCATATGCATTTACAATCAGGTACAAATAATGAGCTCCGATTAAGCATATGTACACCTCAATGGTTTAAATCATAGATTCAAAATCTTATATTTCAAGCAGTCCATTGCCTTAAAATAACTAAATTCAAAATGTCTGCATTAGCAAAATATATGTTGAACAACAAAAAATAATGTATAAATAATGTCCATGAAACTTTCCTTTCTTCCCATTTACCATAATGCTGCATAATTGTTGTAATCTCCCATAGCCTGGACCTCCATGGCTTACATTTAATATAATCAGGAATTAATCAAATGATTTTTGTCAAGTCTGTATATAAGCTTTACAATCCCTTTCTCTATGTGCCACTGTTTGGTTTGGCAGTAAAGCTGAACAAAAGCATTTAAGCTTCCAGACAAACTACCCTCAGGCTGCTTTCAAGAATGTCAGCAGTGGTTTATTTGAACTCTTGAGCCTTTCGTCTGTCTTGTTTGTTTGACCAGATGCGAATGGATCCACTCAAATACGAGTCACACTGAATTACAACTCCCACAAATGTCACCATCCCCAAACAGAACGAGGTGCTGTTAGTAAAAGAAGAAAATATAAAACAACCTCAGGAAACAAAGTGAGAATGCACAAGTTTGTAAGTTCTGGAAACTTGATGGACTTTACCTGAACATATATGTACGTGGGGCAAATAGAAACACATATAAACAGCGATGTGATGTTGGTTCTTCACTTGTAGCTATGTATACTAATATAAAAATAAAGTTATCAATCAATATATCATCTTAAAAAGCTTGAATCTCTATCCTGCTTTGGAATAATATTCTTTTTGACTGTCTCCTTCACTGTCAAAAATTCAATGGCCGACTTAGTATTCTGTTAAATGAACGAGCCTCCTGTCTATGTGGTCAGTTAGGGTTGTGTCAGATGAGTAATCTCATGATGCTCTCAAGCCTTCAGGTTATAGGTTGACTTTACTTTAAAGATACTTTCCTTTACTTCTACTTTCACAGACTGCACAAGCTGAGCGCTTTAAATCTTAAGTTGTAAGTGTCAGCCTTTAAGGTCAAAAGAAGCTCAGCACAAATTCCTGGCAACAGCCACAGATGAAACAAAAAAAAGTAGCAGCAACCTTGGCACTGATGCAGCCAGATGACGAATTTCACACTCCCACACACAAACACAAGCATGCTCATAGTTTCAGTCACACACAAAAACACTAAAACGTGCACAAGTGCATAAAAACTCACAGAAACAGAAACACACAGAACCACTGCGAGCACTGATATGCTCTCCCAAGCATGATGCAAATGAATTAGAGAACATATTGTTCAGCTAGAAGTAATCAGTCGCACTGTAAGAGCCATACAGTTGACTATGTGGGGGATACAGCTTAATTAATTGAATTTCATGCTGAGTGAGCACATTTGCAGCACTTTCTCTGCAAGATTCACTGCTCTTTAAACACACTCAAACCCGTGCACGTGTTATGCAAAAAAAATACAAGGGCATAATGTAGGAATTAGGTTCAACACAGCTCCAAATCTATAAAACAGGAGTATGCCTTTTCGATAGAAAAAAAACTCATCCGAACAAAAAAAAATCATTGTTCATATATCTTGAAGTTGACACATGAACAAGTTTGAAATGTAAAAGCATGGATATTTTGCATGAGAAATGTGTTAAAAAACAGACAGAAAACAGAAAATACCTTGCACACTCACAATAGTGGGAAGAGTAAGATGGACAGTGGTGTGGAAGAAAAAGGGACTGCACTGAAGCTAAATGTAACGCAGAGCAAAGACGGCTCCAGAAACACAAATCTACAACACATCTACCTGTTGTTCGGGCTGATTGACGCCAAGCAAAAACACCAGCTCTGACAAAAACATGGCGGCAGCCGTGTTTGAATGGATGCTCCTGGTGTTGGACTTCAGGCCCCGGAGGCAGGACAGCACCAGCACCGTGACAAGTAGAGCCAGCATGGACACGCACAGAGAAGAGTAGGTAACCAGGGCCAATGTGTCCAGATCACCTTCCAGCTGCTACTCATCAAAAGAGGAGGGGGGGGGGGGGGGAGAGAAAAGAGAAGGGGTCATTTAATTTAATTACGTTTTTTTGGTCAAAGTTCATGGATGAGGCAGGAGAAATGAGCAGGAAACTTGTTGGGAAAAAAGCAAAACAAGGCTCCAAGAATAAAGTCTGAGCAAAAGAGTAAAAGGTGAATTAAGTTGAATAGATTAAACTGACTCATTTTAACATGCTGAAAAGCTGCTATTTCAGACTAGGTCACCATCTGCCCTCACTGTGACCTGACATTATTCCTAACATAGACAGTAAATTATTTGAAAAACAAGAGAATGAGCAGAAGAAAACAAAGCTGCTTTAGCCACTTCCACTTATCACAAAAAACATCTACCTACAAATAATGTGAGGCCAGGTCTTTATGATGAGCAGGTCAAAGTATTGTAACCCTTTGATGTCCGTCCCAGCCTTTTGATAGAGCACATTTTTCACTGAATAAACTCTATTTTAAAAGAAAATTGCAGAAATACGCCTTCCTGAGCCATCTTTTCTTATAGAAAACTTTGATTAAGATTATACTCGATGTCATTCTTTCAAAGGATATTAAAAAAAGCAAAGTAAAATTTTTCTATTGTTTTTTCTCATTAAGGAGTTAAAGAGATTGTTGTAAAGCAGACAGAAAAATCGGGAAAAATAACAAGATTAGAGGAATTAAATAAACAGATTAAGCCAACCTGCAGACCAGTCAATCTGCCGAGGGACAGCAGAGTACCAGAGGCGTCACTGCCTGTGCGTGCACTGAAAGTATTTGTTCTCAGTAAACATAAAAGACATCAACAGAATTTGATGTTGATGGTGTTTACGGCATCATCTACACTTGAGTAATGATGAGTGAAAACTTGAGTAATTTGACGTGAGTTATTTGATTTCATAGGTCTGCAGTCTGAAAATCTGAAATACACCAGAAGCTTAGTATGCTGAGGACTGACAGTCAAGGGCGTTTGTATTAAGCTGTGAGAAATCCCCTACAGCAGTATCAAAACTTTCCTTTAGCCTTACGAGCATCAGTTGGACTTTCTTTCTTCAGGATTTCATTTTTACGCCAACAAAATCCAGCAATTACCATGTCAGATGTCCAGATGACATGAGAAGGCACAGTAATACAGTGTTAAATACAAGTTCATGTATAAATGTTTCTAAATGTGGATTTCATTACGTGTCTCATTATAATAGAAACAGTCCCAGCATTAAAACATTGAATAGCTTTCCACTGTTGGCAAACCTCTCTCTGTGAGCTGTCCATGAGCACACCAAAGGTTCCCAGTCTCTGGCACTGACAGCGGACATGAGAAGTGTTCCTGTAAACCACGATGCAGTCCTTCACTGTCCAGCAGCCTCCTATCTCATGCCTGCAGAGAGGGGTTTTAAATTCAAAGACTACATTTGAAAAGATTGCTTTTCTGCAGACGCAAAGAGACAGGAAAAGAGTAGCTGCATCCTATCTGCATGTTTCCTTCATGTTTTTGTGATCAATACTAACAGGACTGGCTGTGCAATTTTTCAGTTTAAAATTGTTATGCTAATTCTTGCATTAATTATCCTATAACATAAACTTTTGAAATGACTGAATAATGTTCAGAAATGTCTTAACTCAATACACAGTCATCTGAGTCGTATCACATATTGAATACTCTCTGGAATCATATTATTATCAGAGACTATTTTGTTGAATTATAAATAGTCTTTGCTCTGCATCTCAGTTTTATCAAGCGTATCAGCACAGTGTGAAGCCTAAAACACTGTCTGTAAGTACTGTATGAGTGTGTAACATCCTCTGTGTGTGGATTTGTACTCACGGACTGCTGTGATTCCACTGCACACACAGAGGCTTGCTGCGATTGGCTGTCTCCAGCAGCTTGAACTCCAAAAGGATGGGTTGGTCCAAGTGACCACCCACAAATGTCTGGTTGTTGTAGACAGAGACAGTGACCACTGGAGAGTTCATTACCGGGTGTCTGGGAAGCCTGGGGGAGAAAAAGTATCCATTTGATCAGACAGAGTTTGATATCCTGTGGTTAAGGAAAAAAAGGAAAAGAAATAAAGAATAGTAAAAGGCAAAGACACTTTAAGAAGAAAGATAAATAGGATTTGCCAATGAGATAAGCCATAAAAGGCTTTTTATTGATGCCAATTAAAGACTGGACAGGTTGTTAATTTGTAAGTAAGGCCTGAAGAGATGTGAGAAACATCTAAAAGGATTGAGTAGTGTGAAGAACACGGCAAAAATAACAGATTTCAAGTGAGGTGATAATGGAATTGTTCCTAAACAAGTTTTTCTACCACCTCTAACTCAATTGCAACTATTTCCTTTGTCAATTTAGCAAGCAAAAATGGAAAACATTCACATTCACTACCATTGCATTCATGTTTATTATTGGTTTTAAGATAAAAGCAAGTCAAGTTACTGTTAAATAATAAAGCTAATGAAAGATGTATTTAGCATAATGCTTCCTTAATGATGTGATGCTCTTGTAATTCCAGAACAATCGTGACTGTTTGTTTACTACCCCATTCTACATCCAGTCTGCACAGTTCACTAAAGGTTCAGCGAGCTAATGTAATCAAGTCTTTATTGTTCTAAGAGTGACTGATTTCCCACCTCACTCCTCTCCGGTCTGCGTGGTACTTGGGAGGAAGCGCAGCACCCAGGCTTCGATAGATCAACAAGATGACGATGGTGATCGGTGGCTCAGGCAATGAAACACTGCGTTTGGCTGCAGTGTATTCTTTCGTCTGATTGGCTGAGATACTGACAGGGGCTGAGGCAGCGCTCTGAGGGGCTGGAGCTGAGATTGAGAAGTCTAAATGGTAATATTTTCTTGGATATTCACCACTGATATGTTTTTAATTCTATTTGTGTGTCTGTTCTTACGTTCTTTCTCTGTCCGCTCCTTCTCCTTCCAGTTGTGTTGTTGCTGTCGTTGTGGAACCAGGGCAGCAGGAGGCAGTGTCACATGGGTGTAGGGATCCCACAAAGCTTGAGCACGAAACAGGGTGGTGTGGTAGCGTGGGAAACGCCGCCGCACATGGGTGTGATTCTCCAAACGATCCAGGTTCATGACTGACAAACAAACAGGCAGCAAAAACAGACAAAAACAACTTTTTAGACATAAGAAGTTTCAAGGCTTTGCAAATGAGAGAAGGTAAAACATTAAAGACTAAAAGATGCACCAGATGCAGCGAAGGTTTTCTCAACTTAAGGAACCTCTTCTCAGCTGATTGACTCACTTAATTCTATCAAAATGTCAAGGCCATGATTGAATTGAAAGTTTTTACAGCAATCAAATCCAACAGTTTCCATGGCGACTGTTTCTTTCCTTTCACTCAAGCTTTGCATAAGTGATTTTGCTTCAACTGTAACTGTGCGCTGCTTTATCTCACACAGACAATTTCAAAGACAATGTGGAAGAAAACAAGAAAATAAGAAGGTTTGTTTCATTTTCTTGAACACAAACTAGCTGGATATTGACAAAATGTTGATTCTATCTGTTAATGAAATAAAATGTGTGTTGTACAAGCACTTGGACCTTTCTGTCATTCATCTTGCACACATTTGTCCTCCTCTTCTTGTGGAGACCGACCTTCCTGTTCATCAATTAGTCTCCGTAGGATGTGTTTTCTATCATAAACCACTGTTTTAACTGTCACTATTCTTAGATACGGAAAATTACTTTACATTATTGTAGCAGACAGAAAAGGTGCACACTATGTCACTGGAACACATTTCCTATATTGCGCCAACTAACATGATTTGGCACTGGATCTTCATTGGGGTGTTTTACTTAGCCTCCACCTACAAGCAACAAAAGTCCCACTGTGGACACTGCTGTAAAGAGATCACAAAATACAACAAGACCCCCAAATTTAGGCCCCAAAATTTGAAGTAGATCAGATGAGCAATCGTTTAAAAAAAAAAAAAGAAAAAAAAAAAAAGACAAGGACTAGAAAGAAGCCTTTTGGTAAGTGAAATGTCTTCAAGTAGAAGGAAAAGAAGTCCTGTTGCCCTTATTCAATCTCTTGGGATTACAATGACCTGAATGACTGAGAATCTACAGCAATTATTTGAGATAAAAAGCTAATGTCAAATCAATAAAACACACACAATGTAGAAAAGACCTATAACATGAGAGGAAATTAGGAGGTGAACTGGAGGAGCACAGTCAATGTGGAGTGTTCAATAATGAGTGACCACTTGAACCAGCTAACAGAAATGGATCAGCACTCAATTCAGAGAAGAAAGAAATCATTCCATGTAACAGATATGTAAAATGTGTGTCTGCCTGTTGATGTGTTGAGCAGGAGTGATGATGACAGAAAGACCTTTCATGGTTCATTTGTAAAATATTTAAAAAAATGCAAATAAGCACTCTAATCATTCACAAGAGGAGCAAAAGTTAAAAAAACAAAACATTAATAGGATCTCCTATTGGAAGCTAGCAGATGGGTTTGTGTCCATCCATGTCCTTCAGAATGTTATTCATCATGTATCTTTTGGCTGAGGGCTTTAAATGTCTGGGTTTGTGAGTAGGAGTGTGAAAATTTGTGTCAGTCATGTTTATCCTGCTTTCGCTGATGATGCTAATTCTATGCTCTCCGTCTGGTAATCTGCATCAAACTTTGGTTTAAGGTTATTCAGCAGCATCTTGGATGAATTCCAAAGCTGGCAAATGCAGTCAATCAAAAGAGAAGAGAAATGAAAGAAGCCAGTTCATATTGATAAAGACAGACGAGACACTTTCATTCATTTTTCTCACACCTGACATTAAGTGTGTTAGCGTATCCCGTGGGAAGTTGACGAGGCAGGAGCCAGCGGCGGGTAACTTTGAGGTTTTTGCATGAGTCTTGGGTAGATGAGGAATTCAGTCTGTGTGCGTAGCTAAGAGCATTAGCTGAGTGTAAAATTCATTGTCACTGGCTTCATTCCTGCAAAAGCTGCTGCTATTTCAACACTTCTTCCCGCTGTATGTGGTGGAGATTAGTATTTTTAATGCTACTGACGTTACAGATGGCACGTGGCCACAACTGTGTACGCATGTGCTTGTTGAGTTATCAAACCAACATTTCATTTACTGTAATGCTATTCATGTAGCTCAGCAATGTGATACTCAACAGTGCGATGTGTGTGTATGCACGAGTATCTCACGGTCCTCTGTGGTGGTGCCTTTGTTTGGCATCTGGAAATCTAAACGGAGTATATTGGCCGGTGCTAAAGCGCTTCAGGGTTTTTGTGCATGCGCTGAAAAGCATTAGCTGCTATGTTTGTGTGGGAGTGTGAAATTCAGTGTTTTGTGCTGCTGCCAACACTCGGGCTGTGCCATCGTCATTTGCGTGAGACCCGATCATCTCCAGCTTTACAGTGAGTCATTCTAGCTGATTTCACAGCAGAGATTTAAAGTATTATGAACAAAACCAAAGCAAATCATCTGTTAAGATTAAGATTTTATTACGGTCTTATTCATTTTCATTGGAGCTGATGAGTGTCTGCCTTTGTGGAATCATTCTAAACTCACCAATGTTGGGTGAGACCAAGGCCACGGGGTTGAGGTAGGTGAGCTTCATGTTCTGGGCCAGATTCTGGGCGTACTGTTCAAGCAGCTCTGTCAGCTCGGCCGGGCCACCACCCAGGACGTGGTTCTGATTCTGAGAGAGAGCCCGCCAAAGCCCAGAGGTACTGGGACCCAACAGCACGCTGCAGCCTCGCAGGATGTTCTGGAACCAGCAGAAAGATGGAGAATTAGAAAAATAATCCATTAGAGTATTAGCTTTTCAGAGGGGTGCTTTGTTCATCACCCCAAAAGACAGAGATGATTAAAAAAAACATTCTCAGAAAGTTTTTCAAAAGTTAAATATTATGTATTTTATTAAGAAGAGGAGAAAACTCTAATATTTGACTAAATATGTGCCACCATCCTGGATCAGTAGAGTTCTTATCAGTAGTCATATATAACAGAGAGCAGCTACTTAAACACTGTTTGAAAAACATTAAAGCACAAAATTCTCAGCAGGACAATTCCTTTCCACATTTCTTCTAAATAATTGATAGAGATTTAAAACCCTGATGTGTGTTTCTTTTTTTTCCCAGCAGTGGTTCTCATCCCAGCATGTGGAAACCCAAATCATGCTGGTTTGTTTATCTGTCACCCAATCTAATTACTGATTTAAACCTGAAGGACCAGGTGAGCACAGGAGACCACTGGGACGTAGAGACTTGACTGAGCAGAGAAGAACTTCAGCGTTGAGCCTTTTGTTCAGCTGCTTTGACCAGGACCACAAAAGCAAATTATAATTTTGACTTGCGATCAGACATCTCTTGATCGCAATTAGAGCAAGTTTCACAAGTCTGTGCCGCCTGTCAATTTTCTTTTCATGAAGAACTTGAGACCCTGGAAGGAAGCCTGTTAGAGGCGGTTTTAGGTGCACAGCCTTGCAAAATGCTCTGAACAAAGAGTAATATCAGGGCTTTATGATTCCTTGCAGCCAGACAGCACTACAGCCAATAAAGCAGTGCAGTGTGATTCAATGCTCTGGGGTGAAAAGAAAACCTCATACAACCTTAGACAAACAAGGAAAAGCACATACAGTGGAGTATATAGTAAAATAAGACTGCAGTGAATTGATTAAGAAGGGGGATAAACTGAAGAATCAGGATTGTGGATGATCGAGAAAAAGAAGTAATTAAGATGCAAGAAAGAGAAGGAAGGGAAGTAGAATTTTTTTAGGAGATGGAAAAATGTGAGCCAAGAATAGGGATCTTTGGAGGCAGGAGGCAGCGAGAGGCTTCTTAGAATTGGAGGTACACAACAAAAAGAACATTTTGAGCTATTTTGATTTTGTGCTATCACAAAAGAAAGCTAAATCTTTAAATTCCAATACTTTTTGTTGTGTCATTTGAGGTTGCTGAGTTGTGTTTTCTCAGTAAAATTTTTTTTATTTTTTTTTTATTTTTAACATTTTTAAACAAATTGAGGATATGGTGTTTACATAGCTATCTATCCAGGTTTTTTGTTATGGTCATACAGATGTGCGGCATTTCCTGTCGTCTCATCATTTATGATCTTTACCAGCAAAGTAAGGTTTCTGAAAACAGGATACGATGTTCACTTATGCAGCACGTAAACAGTCAATAATACTCACTCTCAATGTGCTGTTTGTTTGAACAGTTTGCGTTGACACAGTGTCGATGTGACCTGACACTTTGTTCTCAGTAATATTTGTTTTCCTGTTGTCATTATTCTCGAGGTTTGTCTGATCTTTGCCAGGCAGCAAACTGATGTCTGAGTTACAAAAACATGTTCTTCTCTGTCAAAACAGGACTCGTCTGACAGTATTACAAAACTGTGGTGATCACATCGAGTAAGAAACAAGTCCATGTAAAAGGGTATCGTTATTTAAGTAGGATTAATCATCCAAGTTCAGCCTTCAGCGTAAAGTATTTACAGATTTATTTTTCAGTGGCTCCGTTGCATATAGTGAAGTATAACAACACAAAACAGTGATATGATTCAATAATCCTTTGAAAAAATATGGACCCGTGTCTGCAATGCTCTCAAAAAACACACCCTGTTACTGTTTATGGCTCCCTCCGACCACGTGGTCTTCTTAAATTAAGGCATTATTCCTCATCAGTGAGATATGAGGATTAGATGTTACGCACCCAAGCAGAATGTACTCTGCAAGAGCCCACAAACAGCTTTGCTATCTGAAAAAACAGCACAGAAAATTGAGTGCTAAAAGTGGTTAATAGTTTACAGAGGCAGCAGATGACAGAAACACAGAATGAGATGGTCAGGTAGGCTGAAAATAAGACAGCATGGACGAGAGATTGAAACATCAACTGCACATAGAGTTACATTACCAACCTGTTAGGACCTACGTGCAATGTCATCTTCCTTCATTCACCACCACATTCCTGATGTGAAAACTCCACTTTCCTCCCTGCCTTTATTCATCTCTCCTGGAGGTACACAGGCTCTGTTACCTCCACTGGGTTACTATAGTAACTGTGTTGCGCATACCCTCTTCATCTAACCTAATAGCTGCTGTTTAAAATGAGATGTCATGTATCATCAGATATATATCTTACAATTTCTGAAGGGGAAAAAAAATCAGATGTCAACGGGTTGGGTTCAGAGATGCCACCTCGTTAAACTGAATCGATGTGATGAAGTCAGCTAACTCTTTTATAGATAGAGGTTGAGATTACATGTCAGTTGAACTGAGGTTTTTCTTTCGAAATGAGCAAGATGACAACAAAAAACATTACTGCACTATTGAGGCAACATACAGCTACTTTATGGCACTATTAACCTGATGGCCTAATGTTAAGCCCTAATAGGTTTGATTCTGATTCACAGGCAGGTTAAATGAAACGTCAGACAGGAGAAGATTTTTATTTCACTCAATATGGGAAATAATTTATGCTACTGCCAGGTTGCCATGGCAACTGTCTCTGTCAAGCAATATTTGTGTATTGCTCGCATAAAGAAGGGCACTCTGTTTGGCATTATTGGCAGCCCCAACAAAATTTTACTTTTGCTTTAATTCTTTTAAAACACAAAATAATTCAACAATGAAATCATACTCAAGGCATGTGTTTTCTTCAGTTTCATAACCCAAAAAATGGCAAGAGGTGGACCCAAACATAAGACTTAAAAGGCAGGAGGTGGACAGGTGTCACAAACTGAAAAACTTTATTCTAAACAAAGAAAAAGCACTGCAGGACAACAAGTATATAAACAGCAATAAAACAAGAAACTATGCAAAACTGAACAAAGAGAAGACTGACAGACATGGGAATCCGACAACAAGGCTGTGGCAAAGAACAATAGAAAACCAAGGCGCATATGTACTGAGAGGGGTGATTCGGTAAGTGAATGCAGGTGAGTAATGAGTACAAGGAACAAGTGACAAAACAGAGGCAACTGAGGACATCTAAGGATAATGAGTGGTAACAAAATCAAGACAAGAACAGGAGCAAGAACCAGCACTTAGAAAATGAACAGAACACAGAAAGAGAACTAAGGCTCTGCAAAATAAAACAATAACTCAAGCAGATCCTAACTAAATGTACGACAATTTCTGTTCTAAAGCGAAGAACACCAGGAAACCAAATGACAAAGCACTAACCAAACCAACAAAGCTCACAGACCATGATAGCAACAAGTATGTATTAAATCTGATAAAACTGTGGGCCTTTTATTCTATTGTTCTCTTTGGAGGTAAATGCAGACTCTTTATTCTCTTAGACACAGGATTTACAAGACCATTGTAAAGTGATGCCAGATAGCAGAAAGACTTTTAACTTCCAATGTCTAATCCTCACTCTGGGATTTCTGTAATAAAACCTTCCAAACAAGTCCACATAAGATTCTGTGACTCAGACAGCAACCCACAACCCCTCAGCTCCTATTCTGCAGGGCATGGCTTCGACTGCTGCTGCAGCAGCTGTCATCTGATGGCTAAAATCCTTCCTGTTAGTATAAATTATATCATTAACTGCCTCCCTGGATAGATACAGTGGGGAAAAAAAGTATTTAGTCAGTCACCAATTGTGCAAGTTCTCCCACTTAAAAATATGAGAGAGGCCTGTAATTGACATCATAGGTAGACCTCAACCATGAGAGACAAAATGAGAAAAAAAAATTCAGAAAATCACATTGTCTGATTTTTAAAGAATTGATTTGCAAATAAGGGTGGAAAATAAGTATTTGGTCACCTACAAACAAGCAAGATTCCTGGCTGTCACAGACCTGTAACTTCTTCCTTAAGAGGCTCCTCTGTCCTCCACTCATAACCTGTATCAATGGCACCTGTTTGAACTCGTTAACAGTATAAAAAACACCTGCCCACAACCTCAAACAGTCACACTCCAAGTTCCACTATGGTGAAGACCAAAGAGCTGTCGAAGGACACCAGAAACAGAATTATAGACCTGCACCAGGCTGGGAAGACTGAATCTGCAATAGGCAAGCAGCTTGGTGTGAAGAAATCTACTGTGGGAGCGATAATCAGAAAATGGAAGACCTACAAGACCACTGCTAATCTCCCTCGATCAGGGGCTCCACGCAAGATCTCAGCCCGTGGGGTCAGAATGATCACAAGAATGGTGAGCAAAAATCCCAGAACCACACGGGGGGACCTAGTGAATGACCTGCAGAAAGCTGGGATCAAAGTTACAAAGGCTACCGTCAGTAACACACTACGCCGCCAGGGACTCAGATCCTGCAGTGTATCCGGGCGCGTCTGAAGTTTGCTAGAGAGCATTTGGATGTTCCAGAGGAGTATTGGGAGAGTGTCATATGGTCAGATGAAACCAAAGTAGAACTGTTTGGTATAAACACAACTCGTCGTGTTTGGAAGAGAGTGAATGCTGAGTTGCATCAAAAGAACACCATACCAACTGTGAAGCATGGGGGTGGCAACATCATGCTTTGGGGCTGTTTCTCTGCAAAGGGACCAGGACGACTGGTCCGTGTACATGGAAGAATGAATGGGGCCATGTATTGTGAGATTTTGAGTGCAAACCTCCTTCCATCAGCAAGGGCATTGAAGATGAAACGTGGCTGGGTCTTTCAGCATGACAATGATCCCAAGCACACTGCCAGGGCAACAAAGGCGTGGCTTCGTAAGAAGCATTTCAAGGTCCTGGAGTGGCCTAGCCAGTCTCCAGATCTCAACCCCATCGAAAACCTTTGGAGGGAGTTGAAAGTCCGTGTTGCCCGCCGCCAGCCCCAGAACACCACTGCTTTAGAGGAGATCTGCTTGGAAGAATGGGCCAACATTCCAGCAATGGTGTGTGCCAACCTTGTGAAGACTTACAGAAACCGTTTGACCTCTGTCATTGCCAACAAAGGATATAGTACAAAGTATTGAGATTAACTTTTGTAGGTGACCAAATACTTATTTTCCACCCTTATTTGCAAATAAATTCTTTAAAAATCAGACAATGTGATTCTCTGAATTTTTTTTTTCTCATTATGTCTCTCATAGTTGAGGTCTACCTATGATGTCAATTACAGGCCTCTCTCATCTTTTTAAGTGGGAGAACTTGCACAATTGGTGACTAAATACTTTTTTTCCCCCACTGTATTTGAGGGAAAAATAAACAAATACAGTCTCTTAATAATATGAATAAACGATTCCCTGGATAATCATGAGATAAAAATTAAAGAGGGAAAATGTTAGGTAGTGTGGGATTACCATTTCTGAGGATGAACATCCTTCACTTCCAACAGATACCACAGAGAACTGCTACAATTACCATAATTTCTACCGCCGGCAGTGTCGGCAAACAATGCTGTGAACTGCTGAGTGACATTAACTATTTGTTTGAATGACAGGGAGAAACAGATAATACAATTACAATTTTTTTTCAGGAATGCAATAACATGCAATATCATGAAAAAGTGGGGGTGCCTGTGACCATATGCAGGCAATTTATAAATTACTGACAATCCAGCCAATAAACTGGAATGGCAACAGAGATTTTAGCAACTTGTTTCCTGTTAGAATAATTTCATATATAAACTAAATATCTATTAATAGCTAAATTAAACATCTGTAAGTGCCTTTATGTCAGAAATACAGCAACATTGCCATAGCACCATTCTAACAAAAGTCTCTTGTCAGCTCATATATTCTCAGGTGTCAGCATCACACCAAGTAAAACGAGATTCTGTCATTTAATGTGTGGACATTGACATATTGCAATATCTCAGGACCACAGCAACATTACTTCCGGTTTCATACAGATGACATCTCATTGTAATATCTAGTCACTGTGTCTGTACCTTACAATGGTACAGTCTATTAATCCCATCCACTGTGTTCAATAACATTAGTTGTTTTATGTCTTCTATAGCTGCTACAAGCAGGAATACTGAATAGAAGGTTTGATTAGCCCTGAAAATTAAAACTTGAAACTTTATCAAGTAATAGTAAATACACTAAATACACATTTGATTAGTGCTTCCATTTCAATGGATACATTTTGGTTGTGGAGGCTCTTTTTCAGAAATGCAGATCAGGATACTGAGCTACATCAGTCTAGCAGTGGTAACATTCATTATAGATTTTTTTTTTCTTTAAATCAACAGAGCAAACTGTTTATTGGCTTCTTCACCATCCTATCTTGCATTTTCATCAAACAGCCCTTCAGAAAGCACACATTACCTCTGAAAATCACTTATATTTCTCTTTGGGGTTAATAAAGTATTGTTTTCACTTTATTTCATTTTCCTTTCTTGTTCATTTGACATATAAATCAAAGTAGCTATGATCATAGCTTCTGTTTAACACTTAATTTGACCGTTTCATTTCTATAAATCCTCATGCCTCCTGAAAGAATGCTATCCTTTCCCCCAAAATGTCACTTTGGAGTTATGATGGTGAATAATGAAAATCAAACCAAGCCTTGTAAATGGCAAATATGTCCTCATTAATTCCACCACCTGCGTACACTCCAAATCTCATATCTTTCCCCTTTTTACTTAAATGTCAAAGTACAGAACAGACAAACACAGAGAGAGTGTTTGATACTAGTCCAACAAGTGAGCATCAACGAATATTGAAGATAGTATGTTTACCTCATTAAAGTGGGCATCCTGGGTGGCAGTGAGTCCAAACCCGTTCTGTTGGGTCTCAAATGTCAGGAGGCGGGACAGCAGTCGCTCAGCTATCTGCAAGTCATTGCCATAGAGGCGGGTGGTAGCCTCGGTAACATCACGGAGCTGGTGAGCAAGCTTCTTCTCCACAATGGTGTTCAGGTCCGTCTCATTACGCTCCAGGGAATCAAGCTATACAATAAAAACAGGGAAAAAAGCATTGATGAGCTTTCAAAACGTTTATGTGGGGAAAGAAACAGAAATATGTGGCCAAACTATTTAATTCCCTTTTGGCTCGGGGTCAGTTAAACAGGACTGACGGTTTTCCCCCAGTTTTATTCCTTCTTTTTACGTTAATGATTCAATATACCCTATTTTGTATTCTTTTTATAGGAACACTTTTCAAGTCAGGCACACGTTTTGGAACCCACAAAGACTAGTGTTAAATGGTGTAAGTGTCAGCAGTGATCAACATACAGCAACGCTGAGCTCCACAAATGGGGGGGAGGTGCAATTGTAAAGGTCTGGCTCCAGCCACCCTCTCTCCACATCACAGTGTCTGATAGCTGCACCTGTAATGAGGAGCAACAAAGAGTTCAACAACTGTCTCCCAACAAGAACAAGAAGAAAGACTGTGTTAATGACAATGTGTACACACCGACAGAGCCTTTGGGGCAGGGTACTGCAGCAGGTAGGTTAAACTTGGTCCGAGGCCACCAGATCCCCTGAGTGATGGTCTTTGGACAACCATCATAAATGACTGCAGAGAGAACATGCTTATCAGTCTAATAAATCATTTCATTAAAAAAAACAGCACTCGTAATGCATCTTTTTTTAAATTATTATTTTGAATCGTTTTTCTATTCAGAGTTGACTAATTTCCAATTACTTATTTTAAACACACTTTAAAATCTTACGAACATTTGTTGCTTTTAGTTTACGACTACAGAAAGTAGAAAAAGGGCCTTTAACACCAAATCCAGCTTCAACAAACTATTACATTGTCAAGAAGAGAAACATTATTTCCTTGATTTAGTTTTTTTGGTCAATGAACCATAAAAAGAACTGAGACAATGACAATTAATGACCTATTAAACAGAGTAAGGCAAGGCATCTTTATTTATATAGCACATTTCATACCACAGGCAACTCAATGTGCTTTACATAAAGACAAGGCATTGTCTGATAGGTGACAGAGCAAGTGATTTCAACAAAAGATTCTCTTCTCAATCTTGCTTAAAAATATGCTTTTTTAATATATTATTGTGTCATCTGCTAAGCGAGGAGCTGTTATTCTGGAGCTTAATGGTGATGGAGATGCGATGCT
This sequence comes from Odontesthes bonariensis, assembly GCF_027942865.1. Taxonomy (NCBI): domain Eukaryota; kingdom Metazoa; phylum Chordata; class Actinopteri; order Atheriniformes; family Atherinopsidae; genus Odontesthes; species Odontesthes bonariensis. The sequence goes on along the minus strand of NC_134515.1, from coordinate 13,660,527 downwards.
GAATGCATCAACAAGTTAATCAACAAATAATGGACTCCCCCTGCAGTGTAAACCAAAGTCATTTTGATATTCAACAGTGAGATTGGTCTTTTATCCAAAGTTTGAAATAAAAAAAGTAATGATGCTAATAATAATAAAATACATAACAAACACACACAAACTCAAAGACCACGCAGGAGATCTCCAAAGGTAGAGTTTCAAAGAAAACAACACCAGGAAACAGAGAAGCAACAAGAACAAAACAAATGAGAAAATGATCAGTTTTTTCTCACCATCACAGCCTGAATTTGTGACCTCAGCAAAGGGGTTGTCACATAAGTTGCACTGGCGACCAATCACACCAGGCCTGCACTGACACTGGCCTGTCTCTGGGTCACATGACCGCGAGAAGGAGCCCACTGGGTAGCAGTCACATGGCAGGCAGGTATCAGAGCTCCGTGGATGGTAGTGAAACTCCTGAGCACACAAAGATTATTTCAGTATGTGTGTTCACAATTTGTTCGCCAGATCAAACTCAATAAAACAATGTACAATATGTTCTCAGAACACATACACATAACACATGCAGCAGAGCGAGAATGTGGACAATACAATAAAGAGGACAATACATACATAAGATTTTGTGGGCTTTATGTACTGTATTTGTATAACACTTCATTGTGGAAAATGATAACGGTAATAATGACAATCACTACAATCTGCCTCTCATCTTTTTACAGGACAATTAAGTCATTAAGTCTTTAAATTCTATATTGAAGACAAGGCTGAGGTATTGTTAGGTCCAGGTTACGGTTCAGGTTTGGATTAGATAAGTAGTAGCTACGGTTTGGATCAGAGTAGGTTGAAGTTCCACTCCAGACATGCTCTTAAAAGAACATAAAAGAGGAGTTTCTGTATAAAATGTTTAAAAATGCTCTGTCCTTCACTGCTGCTGGGGCAAGATTATTAAACCAATGAATAACGTGCATTAAGATACCTTCTGAACATCTAGTGTCCTCATTCAGTTCATGAGCAAACATTGGAGGGATTTCTCCTTCTGAGCCCCTGTCGCTTTCTGTACTCGCTCTGTTCTTTCACATGTGAGGTTTCTGTTCCAGCACTGGATAGTAATTCACTTTCAAATTTGTGTACTAAATCTATATTGCCATGAAAGGATTTGAATCTCAGACATTTCGGAAGTACGGGGACATCTCACATCTGAGACAACATAAACACAAGAAGAGCATTCTTATATATTTTTTTTTTAAAGTATTTTTATGCCTTTAATGTTAGGACAGTTCGAGAGAGACAGGAAGCAGGGGGCAGAGAGAGGGGAAAGACACGCAGCACAGGGCCGCTCGGTGTGGGAGTCGAACCGGGGCCAGCTGCAGCGAGGACTGTAGCCTCTGTACATGGGGCGGCTGTTTAACCCACTACGCCACCGACCACCCCAAGAAGAGCATTCTTGAGTGGAGGGGGTCTGATTTGTCAGTCATTTTTTTAAATGTAAGAATGTAATACCAGGAGAAAAGAAGAGTTGTGTCATGTGTCTTATAGCATTAACATAAAGTGATAACCAGATGTTAAATTAACTGTAAGAACTGTGTCAGTTGGTTTGGTGCAAATCTTTTCTGTGTTACACACCTGCTTGGTGATGATGATGAAAGTGCATTTTGGTGCAGACCATATATATATGTGATGGAAATAGTACCCAGTTGGGTTATAGAAGAGGGACCGAAATCGTATGTGGACATGGATCAGATTAATTGTACCTAATCTGGAAGCACCTCAACTCTACGGGAATCAAAAGTCAATAACATGCTTTTTAACGTTTGGAATATGCAAATGTTTTTAGCTGTGTATGTGAGTGTGTCTGTGTGTGTGTTGGTGGGCGTGATGTATGCTCCAGGGTCAGATCTTAGATCAATATTAGAGATTAAAGATTGTGGTCAAAAGATCAGACTAAATCCAGGATAAATCTGGGTTAAACATGCTGGCTACACACAAACATGTCCACACATAAATGCATACACAGAAGGCACAAATGTCAATCCTAAAGGATGATCATCGTGAGATGGTTTGGACAGTTAATATGCCTGGATTAGTCGGTCAGCTGTATGATGGTGACCTTGTAACTGGGTTCAGCCAAAACCAAAGTGATCAAGGTGACCTCTAAAGTCCCTCTGATCCTGACAGTATTAACTGTTTCTATTCAACAGAGCTGTGAATAGCCGCATCAATACTGCAATACAACATAATTTTAATGAAAAAAAAAACATAGATCTATACCTGAGGCTGCATCAGCTGCCAAATTAATAATGAAGCACCTTGTTCCCTTCAACCTTCATCACATCTTCTCTCAATTGATGCCCTGACTTTTCCACTCACACTTTTTGATGCACCGTGAAAAGTGATAAACTATTCAAACCATGACTGAAAGCTGCACTCCGAGTGTTATTGTTGTGTTTCTGCTGATTACCTTGCAGTGACAGTGTCCACTGGTCTTGTTGCAGTCGGGGTCAAAACCTTTATTGGTGTCACAGTGACACGGTCCACAGGTCGGAGATCCCCACCAACCCCTGGGGCACTGGTGATCAATTCTACATAAACATACAAACACACACTCTTAGAGTCATGATAGACAGAAAGAGGAGAAAAACTTGAGTGGAAGGGTGCCAACAGATAAATACGTGAAAGGGAATGCCATCAGGCGGTATTATTATCTGTAATTTAACATTAAGTTGCTGCTCATTTTCTCTTTTTTACTAAATATTTACAGTATATCTACACATATATATCTATCTGTACACACATATTTGTGTATGTGTATGTATAAAAGCTATTGATAGCCTATATTAAGATTTTCTACTTCAGGACAGTAAGTTACAAAGAAATCCAAGTTTCCTAATTTTCAAGAAGCAAGACAACTGAACACAGCAACAGCTGCAGCTATGGTAACAATCACTTGTAAAGGTACAACCAACAGCAAACTTACAATGATGAAATTCAACAAATTCTCACATTCAAGCCACCAAGAATCCCTCATTTTTCTCCATTTCTGACATTATCATTTTCCTCCCATTAACTAATTGGCTCATATAATTAATGCTGGTTAGTAAGTGTCAGCTTTGCATAATACCATGGAGATACATAGATAATATCAGAGCTGAGGAAGATTAATGAGGCAAACTTCTAAATTCGGTCTGTTAAGAGGAAGGGTAATAAATTATACAGCATCACAGAGAAGAGACGAGATATATCAGAGGATATTAAGAAAAAAAGGGAGACTGGTAGACATATACTTAACAGTGGCTGACAATGTGAGTCTTTGAGAAAAGCACACTGACTAGATCAAAGATGAACATCTGAAACACACGCGCGCTCACGCAACGAGCAGATCATGAGATCAGTCTAAAGCTGTGTGGATTTCACAGGAAGTAAGGGAGCATGGTGTCAGGTCAGGGTCACAATCCCTTCACATAAGTCAGAAACACACACAGATAGCTTTAGTGTGTGTGTGTCTTGTGACTTTTGCCTGCCCCCATCCTACAGAAGAAGGACTAGCTGGAGTTATCAGGACACACACAAACTGAACTCAGCTCAGATGGTTTTAGACTACAAAGAACTTCAGACGATGTTGGCACTCTACAGCTAAACTATGGTTCACATGTTGAGTCAACTGATTGTGTGTCTGTGCACCTGTGCTGGCAGTACTGCCCGTAGTGGTTGTCTCCACAGTCACAAATGTAGCCATGGGAGGAGCTGGGCTTCCTGTGGCACTGAGCTTCGTTTTCACAAGGATTCAGGTGGCAAGCGTTGGAGCAGCTTTTCCCATAATAACCTGTGGAAGACAGACAGAGACCCTCAGTAAAATATGCAACTTTGACTTCAAAAATGTGTTTACATAGAAATAATTTGCCTTGATAATTGAAGCTGACGCATAGATTACATTCACTTAAAGAGTACATTATATTTCATTTGAAGAACTGTAACAGCCTCAAAAATAAAACTGAACACAAACGGATTTGCCAAAAGAGAAAATTATTATTTTTCTGTATTTTACAGTCAGGGAAACATACACCTCAAAATGCTAATAAGTTGTGTATTTGCTATTTTTTGGGAGACACAGTTAATTTATATGAATAAGGATGAATGAAAACTTTTACTCAATAACAACAAAAGTAAAATTCAGTATGTAACTTCTAACAGAAATTTTGTTTTCTATGTAAATTTAAACTCATTTGACTGCTACCAAAATATAGATGTCAGATATATCATTTTGTAGTTTTACCACATAAAATTAAAGATCGATTAACCTTTGCAATCTAAGGCTTTGTTTTAAAAAGCCTCTTTAAGCTTCTAGGAAGCTTAAAACCAATGTTACTTCTCTCTATGCATATTCCTAAGCATGTAATCTGTACAGATTTTTAAGGGCAGGTGCATCGTACCAGCTGAATGCAAGAACAAACTCAATAAAAAAAAAACTGAATTACAGATTCAAAACAGTTTTATCAACATTAAAACTCCATAGCTCATGATAAAAGAACATAGGCTGATGGGCTTTACTTATGAAGGTTTTAATATGAAGTTCAAAGGTTGGCTTATTGTCAGTTACACTGTGCTGCACACACACAACAGCCTGCTCATCAATAACCACAGGAGAGATGGCAGCTGGAGTCTTGCTGAAGTCAACTATCAGCTCTTTTGTTTTAGATACAGTAAAGTTCAGGAGGGATGCTCTGCACCAGTCAAATGAGAACTTAAGTGGGATTTATTGATTTGGAGTCAATTACTCTCCATTCATTATAGATTTTTTTTTTTTTTTTTACAATTTTAAGCTAAATGTACACATGCTTAAACACACTCAAGGAGGATTTATTTAGTTTGAATTCAAATGTTATGGATGATTATTTCACCAACTTTTTGCTCTTTTTCATCCTCGTTAATTGATATCTTTGGGCTTTGAAGTATAACATTTTATTTGGCAAATGATGAGTCTGGACATCAAGAAAAAAAGAGAGAAATAGAAATTAAACATTGAGTTGATGTGACAAAAAGCATCAGTTCAGGTCTTTGCATGTTTTAGATGATTTATCTGCATAAAGGCCCCTGAATTTCCAGCATAAAATTCATAGAACACCCCAAGCATGTTAGCAGAATGCTGTGGGAGCAAACGTCAAAGCAAAAAGTTTAAACACCTCTCTATAATGACGGCAACAAAAATCTGCCACAGTAAAATTAAATACAGCACACTTTAACACAGCTAAACGAGTCTCTTCAACATAATGACATACGACACCCTCCCACCGTTCACTTCAGCGCGCACCTGTGAAGTGCGATGAACGAAGCCGTCATTCACTTCAATGCAGTCCCCCAGACACTTCACACAAATACACAACTCTCTTATATGCTAATACAGGCCAGCACATAAAACCCCTCTTTAATTTAATGACTAAAGTAGAGTGCTTCACACACACTTTGAGGTGTTTTTAACGTAAATACAGAATGCCTCTCACTGAGACCTGTTCTTAATTTTTTTTTTTAAAGAAAAAAACATAATTGGGATATTTGGTGTTTAATGTGGTTTTATTTATAGGTGGAGGAAATCATTGCATGCGCGGACCACATGACACATCACTTTCATGTTGCAATCATTAGTAATCAATTTAATTAATCGATGCTTAATGAAAACTACACAGCTCTGGCTTTGATTTGTTGCTTTGATTTGATAAATCAGTCCAGACAACCAACAGTGTCAGTAATAAGATATTAAAATTCAACTGATTTGTATCACATTACAGCACATGTGAAACTAGGAGGTATTGTTTCAGTCTAAAGCTTTAAGTTTCACTTCAACATCATTATTAGGAGTGGTTCGATGTCACAAAGAACAGCTACAAAAGACTAACGTGGTACCAAGGTACCAAGTACAAAGACAGTAAATGTGCAATATGAGCGCACTGACATTTTAGTGTTTAGGAGTATCAACATTTGCTAATTGTCAATCAAGACTCAACACGTAAACCAAAGTACAAGACAAATACAAATACTAAAGAAGAATAAACCTCCACAGTGATCGCTAATCACTGACAGATTTAATTGTTTCTTCAATAACCAGAACTGCTCTGACACATAATTGTCATGTTCAGAGAGATAAAAAAAAAAAAAAGAAACAAACTATGTAACATTTACAATAAAGACACTATGTTTTACAAAGAGAATTGCACTGATCATAAAAAACTCTGCTATCAGCAATGAAGTTCAGCTTTGAGGCTCCCTTTTTAATTTAACAGCAATGAACTGAGGGACGTCTCTGTAGGTTTAAGAGTGACTGATGTGTGTGTGCAGCTTGTAGAGGTCTGCATTCCTCCCTCTGGAGCTGACAAAGGGGCTTGCAGACAGCTTTCACGTGTTTGTCTATAGAAATAAAGCTCTTCAAGCTTTTGGCCTTGACTGCAGCTTCACACATCCACAGCTTTCCAATGAATTCTCCTCTTTGAATGCCTCACTCTAAAGCTCTTACCATTCTTTGTGGAATTGCAAAACCCAACATGTAATAGTTTTTAAAAAAAACTGACCAACCTTGCTTTCGGTGCTTTTTTTCAATCTAATTCCCCCCCTGTCCTCTGCCTTCATAATATTTCAGGATTTATACAAACAAAAGGGTAAAGACAATTACAGCTATTGTTCAGTTTTCAGGTATTGATTTAGCTATTTCTTTTCCCATACAAACACACACGAGTATGATCACTGGGTAAACAAACAAACCTATGAGGAAGAGTGTGGTAGTGGTCCCCTTATTGTTCTTATTGATCCCCCACGCTCTGTTTCTAACTCAAACTGTACTCACTTTCTCTTGAAAACACACACTCAATCATCTTCTGTCAGCCCTATACTCTTTACACTTTCACCATGGTAACTGGCTGAGTGAGGCCACGGTGGCCTTGGCTGTTTTCAGTTGCCTGTAATGACACTGGCCTTGTCACAACAATGTGACAGACAGACAGACAGACAGACAGAGGAGGGAAGCTGGGGCTTGTAAGAACAAAGATAAAAAAAAAACATCTGTGAACAACAGTCAGGGTCCAGGAGTTTGTTTGAAAAGTTATATCCATCGAGTGGTAAGTGGTACACACATCCAGTGTGACTCAGTGTTTCTTGTCTGACTTTGCTGTAACACAATGCTCGACTACTTCAAAAGAGTATAATCACGAGACAAATGAGGCATCAGTTTACTGTTCAACTGTGCTTTCGTCCTTTTCTGAAAGTAGAAATAAAGTGCATAGTAGTTGACAGTTCAGTCTCACTGAAACTCATTTGCAATCTTTAAACTGGTCTGCACTGTAAATAGTAATACAGTAACGCTGAACAATTAGTTAATAATTTCTAATATTTTATATTTATGAATAAATGCAGCCTAAGTATCATCAGATTTTCAAGCAATTAAGAAAATTCAATAAGGAGAACCCATTCACAAAAAATACAACAAAAATATTATACTTGGCCATTTATCAATTAATCAATTATTCATTAATAAATTAAATGATCATTTGAATATCTACATATATGTAAGTTTGGAATTCACCGATATACTTCAGAGTTAATTATTCCATTTTAGATGACAAGTTGCCCGTAGAAAGATACATCAGAACAGACACATACATGCTACCATTACCACCATGTTTCACAGATACGCGAAGGTGAGGACAGGAATGCGGTGCTGTTCTTTTTGCAGAGCAGAGGCTTTCCCTCCGAGCACTGCCGACTGACTGCAAACCACCATCCTACTGACTGAAAACAGCTGACTCTAATTTCCCTTTTAAATTAGCTGCTAGTTCTGTATGCTCACACACTTCTTCCCATTCACAAAATAGATCATTGAATCATTTCCCTCAATAAATAAATGATTATTTTTGTACTACTCTGCAGCCTTGTCTGAAAATTCAAAGATGTTTTACGCCATAATTATGTAGTCCACAAATCTTCAGGCGGAATAGTGGTCACCTGTCCTGCACATTTCTGATTTTGAAATCAACTCTGATCAATAGATGACCTTACAAGGCGTGAAGTCATTTGTCACAAAGAACAACTGTAGTCTGATTCAGCTCCTTGAGGATAGCTGGCAACTACTGTAGGTCAGAACACGGGAAATGCAGCTTGAAACTCATAAATCTTTCCCTTTCTCCCAGAGGGATAGAGCTAAATATACTGCAGCTGCACGCCAAACCAAAAATAAACAACCACAGACCCTGCACTTCCCAGACAAACTCGATTTAATTGTTTTTTGTTGTTTTCAACCATTAACATCTTATCAACAAGTTTGAACTCTTAATAAAAGCAGTTATTAAACAGTTATAGAGCAGTTAATTTTCTCCAAACTTTGATCATGCTGGTTTTTTAATAGCTCAGGGAACTCAAGTGGACATAAAGCTGGCTGTAATTTCTCACATTACATTTAGTTTTTCACAGCAGCTAACTACCCTTTAGCAACTGGCTCCAGCTGTCACGTACAGTAAGCACACATCAGCAGGAAAACGGTACACTAACTGATGCACACGGTGAGGAGCTGAGGAAGCTTATCTAGGTGCTTTGTCATGCAGAACCTTGCTTTAGCGTGAGTGTGCTGAAGTAACTGTGCGGGCATGTGTGTAAGCGAGAAGGCATCTGTTTTCTACGCAGGAGGTTGTAGTGCACACATCAGAGGCGCTGTCATCTGTATGAGGCCCATTAAGCCAGTTTCAGCACCAGGCCAAAACACACAAACACACAAATGAAAGGGAATTATTCAGAGGGTACCTCCACACGTTTTTCATTCTCTGCTTTTATCAAAGTTTGATTTGTCTCCAAGCGGCATTCATTGTATAACAGTTTTCATTTTTAATGCTCATTGCGCTGATGAAATGTAATGTTAATGAGAGCGCCACTCTTGTGTGTGTGTTTACAGTAAATAAGTGCGCAATTCATTGTTGGCGTGAAGACTTCTGTGTGTGTGTTCCTATTATGAGTGTGTGCTCCATGTTAATGAGTCAAGGTGTTAGCGTTAGCTTGCGGGCTGGTGGAGGATGCTACAGGGAGAGCAGTGCCTCTCTGCTTCCTCTCTAGCTTTCAGGCCTAAGGCTCTTTCACAGTAACACGGTATGTCCTCCGAGCAACACACACAGATATTCCTCTTTCGCTCCCTCCACCTTCACTTTGATCTTACACTTTAACTTTCATCAACTTTTCTTTCTTGGACAACTTTTTTTTTTAACTTCTGGTACATGAAAGTAGATGCTGTGGTGTGCACTGGATGAATCTGGTTTCGTTTTCCATCACAAATATGTGAGTGACTCAGCTTCCTTTGAGCGCTGAGCTACCCTCAGCTTTCAAGAAGACATTTGCAGCTGATTTATACAACATAACACAAGTTATTGACGCAAATGGAAAAAAACATTTTTGAAAACATGTATATAAAAACAAAATGAAACAGAGAAAAGGAAACAGAACATATGTAAGTGGAGTGTTTTCAACAGAAACATTGCTCACTAATCTAACTACTTTTAACAACAGTGTACATTAAATATCAAAGTTAAGAGATAAAAAAAAAAAAATTTAATTAAGCGACTGTCAGGTAACGTACATCATGTTTCACTCCATTAACCCATGATTATCAAGAACAGTTTTCTTTTATTTAGTCTCCCTGGGGTATAAAATAACCAACATTTACCAACCAACACTAATTAGAGTGAAAGCGAAACAAATACAACACACCTAAGTTAACAGTTTGTTAGTAATAATGTCACTTCTCCTTTTACTTTGAAATCAGAGTGTTTACAAGACTGTTGCGATATCAAAGTTGGATGAATTTTAAAACTCAGTTCAGGGTCTACGTCTGTCCATCACTGTTTTTGACAGATTACAGCTAGTTGAAAAATTTCTATTGAACACTCATGAATGTATTATTGGTATTTATTGTTTCACTGTTGTCATCTACCTATTGCTTGTGGGGCCGATGTTATCAGATGAGTACCAAGTTTCTTAATCTATCAATTTTAGTCACAAGTGTTTCATCTGACCCGTATATGAAACATCCAAAATAAGGACTTCGATCAAATATTGGCTGATAACGATCCTGGGCCACTTGAAAAGAGAACAAGTGCTATATTTCAAGGTGACATTATTTAGAGTCCTGTGACTCAGTCTACCACCGCCACGCAAACCTCCTCAGGAATACTTTGTTGCTCTCAGTGTCTGATACTGGTGACCTCGTGAGGCAGCTAAATATGATCACAAGACAATCAATCTATGCCAAAGCACAGTTGTTCCAGAACAATCAGTGGTGGCTCCCAGAGAAGTTAGACAGATGCTTGTAGCATCACTCATAAGAATCTCTGCTTCCATAAAAGAGCAAAGAATGACGCAGAGGGCTTTACTTGAAGGAAAAAGATCTATTTCTCCTTACTGGCTTAGCTAAAGTTTGACTTTACCAACTAGCTCTATTCCATTATCTTACTGTTTCAGCAAAGACGAGATTGACAGTGATAGACAGATGGTTCATCTAATCATCTGCCAAGTATTTAATTTTAAATGCTTTTCTTTAAGCTGATAAGCCAAATGGTCTTTTTAAAAAATGTTTGGTTTGTTTAAGCCCTCTACGTTTGCATAAAAGTCAGGGCAAAGCTGCGTGGGAATGTTTTTATTTTTGCTGTTTTGGTGGAAACACTTTTCATTAATTACATCTTTTTAGAAGCCAAGAGTGAATAAAGGTCAGAGAATCATCAGTTCTTGTTCTGTGGTTTTATGCTGTGTTCTGCCTTGTTTTCTGCAGGTACACCACGAGATATTCATCAATTATTGTGTAGTGACTGTCTAACTGTACATACATATACATTTCTGCTAAGAAATAGTTCATTGAGTATCACAGGAAAATGAAGAAAGTTGTTTGATAATGACTAGTTTACTTAATGAGTGAGGATCTGAAGATGTTTCTGCTACGAGATCTGTTCGAAATGCAGAAGGGAGGATGCTGCTGCTGAGAAAAAGAGCATCAACAACCCTACATACTAAAAAGGAGATTTGTTGCTTCCTGTTTCTCTGCTGCTCTTCTCTTTCATGTGGTTCTTTTCCCTCTTAATTTGCCACCAGATCTCTTGTTTCCTCACTCCTTTAATCATAAATATGAATTATCTCCTATAATCATCTCTGCTCAGTTGGTCCTGCATATCGAATCAATACCTGAAGATCTGAACTGCAGCTGTTGCATGGGTAGCTGCTAATAAAGCTCCAAATTAATATCAGATGTGGCAGTTCTTGCTTCTCTGTTGAGTGTGCAGCTGTCATGTTATTTTCTCACACTCCCGTGCATGTCACCGTCTACATATATTCTCAAACGTGTCACAAGAGTTTCCAGGCTGTTTGATTTGAATTTCTCATGCCCTCTTTTTTCCTCTTGTTTCAAAAGTTTTGGTTTCATTTTACATTGTTTCTGTCACTCGCCTTTTTGAGCTCATTAATTATTAACATTTTCAGTCCTTTTGTTCCTCCTCTGCTTTTTCATCTTTCTGTTAGTTTATTTCTCTTTCCGATCTCTCTATAAACAATATATGTTTTCCCTACTCTCATCTCTCCTTCCGCCCTCCTTGATTTATCTTTTAATCATGTTTTTCCCCTCCACATTAATTCAGCCTCATTACATTCACCTTACTAAAGAGACTTGGAAGTTAGCCTGAGGTCTGCCTCTCTCCTGGTCTCAGGTGGATGGGGACTCATTATGCAAACCTAAATATCAGTTTAACCCAGTTAGAGCATTGGCAGACATCTACATAGATCTGGACACATAATTATTCCCTTTCTTTCTTTAAATCCCCTTCCTTATTTCAACTTGACTTGAAACATCTTTTTCTTTACATCCAGTGCCAAGTACTCATAATGTCAGTGTTCAAATTATTCAAACTATTTCTATGGCTCAGAGGTGAGCACATCTTGCATGCCTGAAGTGGTAAATTACTCTTAGCTGTGTCCCTTGGCCAGTTCAGTTCATTTATATGTTGGCAAAGAGATATTAGAAAACTTGACAGTTGTTTAAAGCCTTAAATTCTGTCATCAATTAAAATAGACCTTGGGGGGTGTAACGATTCTGACCAAGACTTAAACAGTGACATAACTGTCCACAGTCCGGTGTCCCAATCTCTTCAAACCACTTCTCAGTTCAACCTAGAATTAGTTGTAACATTAAGGTGAGGTGCAGCAGCTTAATACATTGAGGTTGATGTCAGTCAAAATTATGGACACGGTCTTCAGAATTGAATCAGTATTTATAATCAACCATAATTTCAATGTGCATTTTTAATGCTAGAGGAGACTTCTTTATAGCATTTCATTTCCTAAACTGTTCCAATGAAACAACAACTTTAACAGAACAAACTCATCTTTTTGGCATTTATTAGGCTAAAGAGAAAATGGACCTTAAACTAAGCAGATAATAACAGCACTAATAACACAAGGTTCAGAAACATTACGGTAGCTATACCTAAACAGGCAAATATGAACAGTGCAGTTCATCCCACCTTCTCTGTCAAGCTGGCGGAACCTTCCACATATCACAATCCCAACTCTAAGCCAATATGTGTTGCTCCCCAAAACACGAAACTTCATGCAGGAAAACCATTAACATCTGTAAGTTTACTCACCAGGTTCACATATACAGGTGTGCCGCTCCCATAGGTCAGTGCAACGGCTGCGAGATGGGCAAGGAGACGAGAGACAGGGGTTGGCAACACTACAGCCACTCTCCACTTTGACAGCTCTAGATGGGCGGGGCAGGGCAGGGGCATCTGGCCGTACACCCAGACGGACGCCCTGTGAATAGAGACGGATATACATTAAAGATAGTTAGGAAACAGCAGAGAGTATCTCCATATCCAAGACCCATTTCTTTCCATCCCTTATGTGGGGATATTTTAAAGTTTCCATCCACCCATCCATCAAAACATATAAAATTCATTCCATCCTCACCTGTATGCATCCTCTTATACCGTTCTGAACCTCTCCAGAGCCCAGCACTCCTCCAACATGCAGATGTTTCACCTTCAAACCATGAATCTCATTTCCCACTATCACGGTCCCCTAATGTGGAGAGACAGAGGCAGAGAGGTGGAGGGACAGATGAAGGCAGGAGGGCACAAATGTATGCAAACTCTATAAAGTAACAAAGATACATAGGAGGCACCTTGAATAATACTGTATGACCGTGTGGAATAACACAGAAAAAATAAAATAAAACAGTAATAAAAGTTTGTTACAAGACATTTGAGAAATTTGTATTTTATTTGCTTACATCAAAAACAACTGATATAAAAATGCTTCTCTGAAAACATTACTGATTGTCCTTTTCTTTTTTTGAAAATCTACTTTTTTTTTTTGCCAGAACATCACTTCAGATCAGTCAGATGATTACTGTATGAGCCTCGTTGTCAGTCAAGCAGGAGGGAAGGGGAGGAAAATGTGAACAAATGACTGACATCATTCGTTAAAAGTTAAGTAAAATATGCAATCACTGAGGAATCACTGAGATCTATTTTCAGGTGATGACACTGACAGAATAAAGAAGCAATGTTGACAGGCAGTTTAGCTTGCAGGAGGACTGAAAAAAAATCAATGATCCCCACTGATCGTCATTTCAGCAGCAGTGGGAAATGCTAAAAAGGAGGGCGGGATGTGTCAGAGAGTAGCTGCGCACATGCCAAACCCTTTCAGAGGTCGTTAGTGTTTAATTTTCTGCTGCGATGTTTAATATTTTCATATTTACAAATGCTTTACGCTCCATTTATTCAGTGTGTTACTTGATGCACTTTGAAGAATAGCCTGATGAACAGCTACACAAAGATGAAATACACTGCGGCTGGCAGACGATTTAAGAATTAAAACAGCATGAAAACAAAACAGTTTATTCTTTCTTCAAGCAAGTCAAATATGATAAAGTGTGGGCTCATAGTATATGCAGCACATAACCCGTACAAACTGAAGCTTGTACACATCAAACAGACATCATCAAGCACAATCTGACAAAGTAATCCACTAGAGATTAGGGAAACAAGGATTAGCGTCCCACATCTTGGAGAGTCTGACGGTATGCAGGGACATGAAGAACCTGTGTATTTGTATGAGGTTTATCCACTTTAAGGTCCAAAAGTGCCATGTTAAAATGTATATTAAGTACATTTGTTTGAACTCTTAAATTGTTTAAACCAAGTCAGTAGTGGGAAAGGAAGTACTAGATTCAAGATTTTCAAATACTAAATAAAAGTTGGATTCACTGTCTTCATTGTATGGAAATTATCTGCCTGCAATCTCAACATGCATGACTGAACATCTTTTTCACGTACAATTGAAATCCACAAAAGACTTGAGGCTGTATATGAAAATTTCACTGGCTGGAACACTCGAGTCTGTCTTAAAAGCCTTCACCAAGAGGTCTGTATGAGTGTTGTTACCTGAAAGAGTCCAAAGTCGAGCCGCAGTGTGGCAACGTAGCGCGTCTCGCGGCCACTGCGAACGTCTCGCAGCTCCAGTTGGAGGTCGTGCCACCGGCCATCTGCCACTTGAACCTGATCCAACCGAAGACGCACTGGTCTAGTTGAACCGCGGGTTACTGAGAACACCAGCTGACCATTTATCACCTGTAAGGAAGGAGGAACACATGCACAGCTAAACAACAGGAAAAAAACATGAGAAAAAGACATTTCAAAAAGTGTTACTGCATATGCTTGTATGTGTGTGCCAGAGCATAAAATCCAATTTTTCTTGTGCTCCCGCCAATATTCAGTGAATTTAAAGCTGGCAGTACAGCGAGTACAAAGCTCTCCTCAGATCTGTTACACAGAGGCAGAACAGGCCACATTAATTGTGGGACTTGAGTGTAATTCCCACTCTGTTGCAAACACATTGAGCTGCCATGGCACATTATTTTGTATCATGTGCCCCCTGATGAGATTCATCTTAAAATAAAGAGCACAGATTTAAAACAAAAGTTCAAACTGTTCAAGGTACAGCAGGGGAATAAGTGGTTGCTATTTATGTTTTAGTATAAATACAGCTAAAGCTGGAATGTGGTTACACCACTGTTTATCAACAGGACCAGAAATAAAATCCGCCACACACTGTGACAACATTTCTGGGGAAATGTGGTCTTGTATTCAGAAGCTCCATTAGTCCATTATGATTGATTTTATAGGCAAAAATTAATAGTATTGGTTTGTTATCATGAAACATATCTGTGTGGATTCATACAAATACTCATGCTGAGTGTAGCAGTGACGTTAACATAAAACGTGAGTGTGCCCACCTGGAACAGCAGACTGGTGTACTGTCCAGCCTGAGCCTGAAGCAGCGTCCCCTCTCGCGCTCTCGTTCTGAACACCAGGCCGAGGTACCAGGGCGTCGAGATGGTCACGTCATTCTTTAGATCCCACCAGAGGGCGCTGTTACCCAGAAAGCGGTGTGGGTGTGGCATCACTACGGTTTAAGATGAGAGGAAAACTGTGAATCAAAAGTCATGCATTTTGCAGAAGCCTTGGTTATGTCCCTTTTTACTGAGCTCTTGGGTCAAGCTGTTTTTAAGTCATTTTGTATGTAATACTGGCCCAAAGCTTTCTGGTACTTAAGATGTAGCACATCATCCGAAGCCAGACATGAACCAGAATCCAGATCATTCTCAAAGTCTCTCTAAATTTCAGTTTATTTCCTCATCTCTTATGTAAATTATCTTATAAATGTAGCAACAAGTCCTCCAATCTAAATGACTATATAGGTCACTTGTTGATACCCTTAAATACGCCCCATGATGCTGCCCAGTAAAAGTAAAGATATGACTTTTAATATAAAAAGCCACAAAATACTCAGGAGACAGAAGGAGTTGGATGGTGTGGCTACATGCAGCGATTTCAGCCATTTGCATAGTCTAGCCGTGTGTTCCAGACCAACATACAGTATGAAAATCACAAAATGTAAAACAGAAAAAATTACGATGAAACTTTGTCATTTGCTGGTTCGGTTTCGGTACTAACATCACCAGGTTAGAGTTAGAAATCCAAACTACTTGGTGATCAATGATCAATTTGATCGTGTGAACCAATGATCGTGGTTAGGGCTAAGATACATTATTCTTACAATGCAATCGTTACCTTCATGGTTTCCATTTTTACACCAAGCAGTTGCTATCAACATCACTAGAGTTCGCATATCCTTCAAATGTAATTATACATTGCTTTGGTCTGCAGAAGCCAACGACTCATGGGGTCATATGTGATTGAAAGACAGTTTCAAATGTAGCCAAGCATAACCAGATACTCAAATGTGAGTTAGTCTTAAATCATTTTCTTTTTCAAAGTGATTTTTCATTAAGCTGAAACCAAAATGTCTCTGGATGCAATCGGAGAGGGAACTGAACTTGTAACGTAGCCCGAAGCAGCATGCCTCAGCTGCACTCCACTGTACGGTAATTCACATATGAGGACACATCCTATATTAGACAATCTGTTGAGATTAGGGACGCAGCAACATTCTGTCTGAGCAAATCACTGAAAACTAAACATAATCTGTTTTCTGGGATAAAATGTAAAAGGTAGAAAATAGCCAAATAGGGATTATATCATGTTGTTTTAATCCACTCATAGAATTTTTCAACATAATAGTATATTTTTGCTTTACCCTGTCAAAGTCACAATATCAATAAGTCTCCGAACATGTGAACATTTATCTTTGAGATATAAAATAAACAGATAAATAAATAATTTTACACCAAAAGTTCATTTTGCCAAGTGATTTCCCCTCAGAGTTGGGCGTCTTGTACTTGCAATCAAGAAGTGTCAGTAAATATAAATGAGCAAAACTCCACTTGAATCCACCTGGGTGACAGAATGTCCACTCGTGTGGGGAATCAGTCAATGTTTGTCTGGGTCTAATTATATAAAGGAAATAAAGCCAGGTACCCATTGTGTCTCTTTTTCATATGACAAAGTTAGTGAGTCTAAACTATACGGTTAAGTGCACTAAGTCTTCCATCATTTCCGCCTTTCATCTTAAATTACATCTACATGGGATCCATCCATTAGAATAGTTTCCCCTTGTATAACCACCTCACTCACATACTTTAAAAGCCTTTAGCTGTGAAGGTTAAGCAGCAAGTGAAAGGGAAATATTGAAGAGGCAGGAAATATTAATGACAAAGCACTAAATCTGAACTGCTGAGGAAACGAAACAGAAGTCTATTGTATTTTAACCAGTGTGTGATTAACAAAGAACCCCGTTAAAGGGGTTAACTGGAAGACATTAACAAAGCTGAGTAATGAAGTGACCGGTGAAGATCAAACAAGCTTTGCTGCATTTAAAAAAGAAAACAGCCTGATAACGGCTGTCATGACAGAAACTGTTTGATTGGTGTCATGGTCTTTGCTGTTATGATAATTATACTAAAGTGGCACAATGCATAATGTATGAATGTGTATTACCACAGAATGAATAGAAATACAGAGACTCTCACCGTGGCTACAGTCCTTCCCTCCATATCCTATGGGACAGTCACAGGAAAAAGTCTCCCAGCTCACCCTGCAGGTGCCCCCATTCTGACATGGGTTCGACTTACAGAAGGGGAGTTTGGCACTGCAGCCTGTAACAGAGATCATTCAACATTTCAGAAATAAATTAACTCAACTAATGTATAGAATCCATTGCAAGACAGCATGATGGTGCCGCTTTCAGCTGTATAAAATGCTCCCCAGTTACCAATGTTCTTGTTCAAAAGTAATGATCAAGAAAATATTTTGCATTGTGATGAGTCATATTTTGATTGTGTTTTTTTTCTAAAATCCTATTCTAAATATTGCATCAGTGTGTTCATGCATGCATATATGAGTTATAAGGGCAGTTTATATGGAGGTTTACTGAGCTGGTAAGATAGAGAGGTTTCATGAAAGCTTTTCACAAAAGCTTTTTTTTTGAGACTCTTAAGTCATAGATATATTTTCTAGTAGTTTTCCTCAATGAATATTAGACGCTCTTCGATTTCTGTATATATTTCACTTAGTACCTTAAATTACCTTAAATTGTGTTTAATTCATAGCAGAAAAAACTACACTTGTGGAAAGTCATATAATGAAATAATTTTTATGATTTTTAAAATCATTTTCAACGCATCCTTTAATCTTATATCAGTTATGAAAAGAAGCAAGTATTCAGTCATCTGAGAAAAATGAATTAGCCATTTACTGATCTGAATCCAAACTATCTGAATATGTTACTCAATTCCATTACTGTTTCCTATATTATATCTAAAGGGTCCCTTACATCTAACAAAACCTTTAGAGATTTTTTTAATCAGTTACAATCATTTCCCTCTGTTTATGTAGCCAAGGGCCTGTTCAGATGATGCTAAATGATGAATAGGTGTAGTCACTCATGTTTTAAAGAAAACAAATAGGATTAGCAACGCTGACCAGGAAGTGTTCCATTGTTAGCGATAAATCCAGCAAGATCCAATGCCTTGTTGTCAATGTGCAGCTCCTTCATACAGCCGATAAACTCCCTGGTGCCAAAGGGGAAGTTGTCAGGCACATTGGGAACACCACCCAGAAATAATGGACCAGTCAGATCCAGAGATCTAAGACACAAGACCATAAAGAGGAAAAACAGTCAAGGAAGTGGAGAAGGAAGAGGTTAAAGGAGAAATACAGAATCATCCCTCAAGGATGGAAGAGAGTAATGAAAGAAGGGAGCAAAAGAAAAACATGAGAGGAGGGTACATGTAAGTGAGAGGCAAGGGAACTGAACAGACACAGAGATTACATGTGTCATCAAAGGTAAATATCAAAAGAAACATGAATCAAAGAATAATAGTGACAGTTCAGGAAAATTAGACAAAGATGATGTTTTATAGAGTAAAAATGGAACTAACAGAGGAAGAGAGAAGCTGAAAAGATGAGAAATAAAAGATGACAGATGGAGATGAACAAACAGGAGATTAAATGACTTATAGCAAATGTCTGGAAAGATGACGTAAAGGTGGGAGGCAGAAGAAAGAATAGACACAAGATAGAAGTTATGGGACATAAAGGAATAGCATAATGTTTAAAAGTGAGATGAAAAACAGCAACAATAAAAGATCCTTGAATTATGGCAAATGAAGAAAGAGAAAGAGTAAAGGTAGATGACAAGGCAAATGACAGTTAAAGGACATGAAGTTCAAAAAAATTACAAGACAGAAACTGTTGCTTTTTTCCCTGTCTAACAGCGTTATAATGCGATGGGTTATTTCTTTTTAAAAAAATACATGGTATGTGCTAAGCCAAAAGAAAATAATGGAGCATATTTTTTTAAGAATACCAAAGAGACAAAAGGTGCCAAAAGGAGTCAAACAAACGAGAGCTTAAGTAACAGTTATATCATTGGAAGAAGTCATTAGATGAGGATGTCAAAGCTCAGTAAGAGGAGGGTAAGCTATTAATGGAGAAATGGAAAAGGAGCAGAGATATAGAGAGAGTCGGTGTGTTAGTGTTTGGACTTCCTCTTTGATCTGTCTTCTCTTTTCTCTGCTTCACTTTGAGTTGACAAGACTCAGCCAGCATGATCGTAGCTTATAGAGGGAGAACAGACATCCACACTACGATGGGCTGCTTTTGGAGTATACTTTTGTGTGTGTACGCTGTCTGTGTGTGTTATGCACTTGTTGGTGTATCTGGAGACATTTGTTCAGCAGACACAGATCACAGTTATGAACCAGAAGAGTGGATTACACAACTGGGACAAAGTCAGCATAGCAGACAATGCATCGCAGTTAAAAGCAGCAATGTGAATGTTTCATTCGTACCTAAGAGAGTGTGTGAGAAATATACAGAAAGTAATGAAAAGAAATACATTTTATCACCCAGCAGAATGAGCCGACAACTTAGTAACAAGACCATCAGAGAGATATACACACAGACTTGAAGGAGCATGAAGAGTCGTGCCTCATTAATGCATCACGTCCCCACAGATTTCCTTTACAGTCACCGCATCACTGATGAAAATCCTCTCCAACAGATTTCAAGTTTTAGCAGGATTCTAACGGATTACACTGCTTAAATCTCTTTTAAATCACACATACCACCGGGTTTCATTTACTGTAAATAACAGCAATTTGCATAGAAGTATGAACCTTTTTTAAGTTTAGTTTAAGTTCCAGATCTGGAAGCCTTAAAAGGGCAATCAGGCGACCAAACATCTGCAATGATGTGCACCAGCGACTACACTTGTTGGTGGAAAACAATTAAGAAAAACTCAGACCTTATGAAGAGCTGCTGGAAAAAGTATATATCATTATATGTAAGTTAAAAGTGCTGAAAATGTGCATATGTGCACCCAATGCCTCTACATGATTTACCTTTTCAAAGCTATAATCAAGACACCGAACTGCATGCTGCCAGCTGGATGTGTACGCTTATCAGTTTTATTGTTTTTCTTCTTAGAAAAAAATTGCCTTTGAATATCTGTTAAGCCTCCAGTCAGTCTCAGATTATGTTTAATGAAAGTTATCTTAGAAAAGACGCTGGCTGAACCTCTGCTAACACCGCCTCGAGTTCAGGGGCAATGACTGTTCAGAGCCTTTCTGTAAGTGTACTGGAAGTAAAAGTGACTTATGGAATAAATTTACTGACAGGAATGAAGCTGAACATATATTTTCCAAGTAGGACAGCAGTCGGGAGCAGTGCTTAGCACTGTCGCACTGTACTGACTGCATTATGCATTATGAATAAACAGGTTCTGAGCTCATGTTATATTTCACATTTGACATTTTTCAAGTATGCGAGTAATACTTCTGCTTTAATTGTATCGATTCATAACTGCACTTTCCATATGTATTCCATCAGATATCTTGTGACAACTTTCCAGATATGTGGTGCTTGAAGTTTCCCAAATAACAAAAATACCAAGACGAAAAGGAAAAATGGAAAGACAGAAGAAAGCAAAACTCACTTCTTGCTGCTGGTCTGTTTGCCCTGTGCAGCACAGCTATAATTTCCAAGCTGTGTGCCAAAGCGAAGCGACAAGGCCGTGTCACAGTCGTCAACGCTCACCACTGCTATCTTCTCATCTGACGGACCCTGGGCTTCACCAATCATACTGCGCTTGGGCTGAACACAAGACACACACAAGATTGAATACATCGTCCAAAGAACCAGAAAACAAGAAACAGCATTACACAAGTCAACATGCAAGATATACAACAGCATTTACTTCAAAAGGAAAAAGAAAAAGACTCAACACATCAGATCGGCATCTAATTTGCTACGGTACATTACGTTAGGAAGAAAAGGGGAGAAATTCAAGTTAGTCTAACAAGGAATAACAACCACTGAAAAAAAAAGTAAGAAAATGGGTTAAAAGCAGACAGACGACACATTCACTCTTCTTCTATTGTTTTCTGGTGAAAAAGAGACGCGGAGAAAAAAGAGTGGGAAGAGGAAACCAAGCAAGTGTATGTGCAACCTGACACACACTCATACTCACATAGCGTGTAGCTGGCTGAGAAAAATGAAAAAAAAAACGTGAAGAAAATTAAAGGAGATGTGCAGCGAATATGCATGAATAACATGGCTACAAGCAAACGCCCACATGCAAAAACATCATTTCAATTCAGAGAGCTCCGTCTGCAAGGAAAACTTTTCTGCCAACACAACAGAAGCACAAATAATAAGTGAAATGCAGGCTATTACCGCAGAATCACCCCAAATACTTCAAAAGACATCTTATCAGACAGACATTAGAGATCAAATGTGAGTTGGAGAAAAAAAAAAAATCATGTAATGCACACTATGGTGCTGTGATGTAAAGTATACCCACCTTGTTGAAGTAATGGATGTGAACCGTGTGCCAGTTTCCATCGCTCACACCACCAGGCAGGAAGGGACTCACCTGAGTGGATGATTCACCTACAGGGAGATAGATGAAGCTTGTGTCTGAACATTAGCTGCTAATAACAACTTAAACATAAATGTACTTTTTTTTTTACTGGCATTTCATACAAAAAACCTTTCTTTTGAAAAATGTGCAGACATAAAGTTGGACTATAATCTCCAGATTAATACTGTCCCAGGTGAGAAATGTGTTTTCACAATCTGCACATTAAAAACTACATTAGAAAAATACAATGGACAAATGGTCTCCATTTCTACTTAAGTGAATACAAATAGAAGCATGGGGACTAAACAAGCCTCTCACACAGATACAGTACCTGTTGAATATTTGAACACCACTTGTCCCTCTTGGATTTCCAAGGTGATAAAGTCATGTTTCTCATTGAAGCGTCCATTATAGAACAGAAGACCGCTGCTCTCCAGGGTGGCAAAACTAGACAACAGATGCACATAAATGAATTTCATGAAAAGCGTTATTGTTGTATTTTTACAACATCTGTGTACATTTTTATCAAAAACATATACATTTTCAGATGACGTTTTGGTTTGGCTGATAAAGTATTTCATCCTGACAAACCAAGCAGTATAAATCCAATTTCATTCAACATAACAAAAATGAATCTTGCATATGGACGATCAGAAGGTTTCTGTTAGTACCACAGTTAATAGACCTTTCATGCCTTCAGCAGAATCATACAGCTGTTTATTCCCTCTATCACAATTCTCCCCTTCAAACATACACACAAATAATAAAAATAAAAAAAATGTACTTTAAATAAGTAATCTTGTATTCATGTTTTGTTTTTTTTACATAAAAAATGCACTATTTCTTTACTATTTACCATTTCTAAAACAGCAAAGATTAAATTCTTGCCCTTGAATTAGCAGGTCACCTGATCCCTGACATTTGTATGGGAATGTAAATTTTTCTTCCAGGTTTCTCCTCCAACAGAGAGGTTAAATGGATGCTCAATGGAACTCAATTCTCCAGAGTCGAAAAGAAATCCAAGGGACCATGGGTGTTAGAGGTCGGGTTCAGCAACAGAACAGAAGCCCTCGAGCTATAAGATAATTAATGTCTGCTGAATTAACTGCTTTAAGTCCATAGAGAAATATCTCTACCGATTCTTATTGCGTAGAGCTAAAAATGCAGATACTGCCAACTAACAAAGTTTAATGTGATGCCACAAATCAGGTAATGTACAGTGGAAAAAGGCATGTTATTCGGAGTCACATAAAGAAAAGCAATGACAACGTTATCTGGCAATACTGACACTGTCCAAAATAAACCCAGTGTTATTTAGTAGTCAACATTACTTCTCTACATAGCGTTGCTGTAGTTGCAACGACACTTCAGCATCCTATCCAAGTATGCAGATCCAATCTCTACAGACCACCAGAAATAGCTGAAAACACCACAACCTGTGCTTTGTTGGTTAAATGACTAGAGGAGCAAAGAGATGCAGAGAGGCTGAGGGACTGCATAAATGCAAAGCAGCCTGCTTTATATATCTGTTTCTGTTAGCGTTATTAGTGTTTGTGAAATTCATTATTTGAATCCAAGAACTGCATCAAAAATAATATGAGGTGACTTCTTCCCAAAAGCAATAAAATTACATAAAGGAATGTATAATGAACATGTTCATTATACTTCTTATTCATAAACTCCTTCAGCCCTACAGCCAGCGAGGATGTCAAGCACAGCTGAACAAATGGAAAATTACTGTAATAAACAACACCGCTAAATACACACTCTCCCAACTGGCTTGCAAGGCATTTCTATCATAAACCAAAAATATATTTCCCTTTCATTCTGTACTCCAACGCAGCGGAACAATATTACCCATGTTTCAACAAGCTTAAGTTGTAACTACAAACTGTTTTCTGTTTTCAGACACGACTCAGACTGCCAGTCAAATAACATGAACTTGACTTTGTGCTGTAAGGGTTTAAATATGTACATCGCAGTCTTGAACTTTTTCCCAATATGGTGTTCAGGGCAGAGATGAAACAGACTATACAAAGTCTGCTTGACAATGTCCCTGCCTTTCTCAAGGATACCTTGATGGCAAGATTTATAAGGACAGACAACCCAAAATACAGACAGAATTTCCCAAACACTTTGAGGATTTTAACCTTACAAGAACTGTTTTCAGCACCAACATTTGCCTGCATAGTCCTTTCCAAGAAGAAATGTTATAACAAACCTCAAAGCTCATAATATAAGCTTCTATTCAAGAGAAAATGCTTCCCCTTTTCCCTTCATCCCTTCAGTTATTGTCACTGTACAAATGGTGGCTAAAATCAATAGAACAAATCGGACATAGTGTTTTAAGGCACTGACAAAGCTCCTTTTACAGGAACACCATGACTGTAACGCCTCACAGCAGCCACATTTGGTTGCCACATCAGCCTAGCAACAACCACACGGGCTACATCACCTTAGTAACTAACATTAGATGACATCACTCATGGCAACCATCCCAAAAAGCTGCCTGATCGCTCTTAAGGTCCACTTGATTTCTTCTTTAGAGAACCACGTGGCATGCCAAGAGGCGAAGGAACAGCAGAGAAACAAAAGTGGAGGATGAGTAAGACAGGAATCAATCACTGACCACTGATGTTAGATTACCAGCACTGCGATTCCCAGATACAAAACAAGCTTCGAGCCGAGTCCAAGTCATAAACTAAGCTAGTTTAGAGCAGATATGGCTCAGTACTCTCCTAATAAAATGTAATAATAGCAATAATAATAATAATGATAAGCTTGACAGCTTTGAAATTAAAATCTGAGAGCACATAAAATATAAAAACAGACTAAAAACCTCTTTGTTAGGTGGGGGTAACTGGACTTCTGCTTTTTCTGGTAATAAGAGTTCTGACCTCCTGATACAAAGAACATGAAGTCATCCTCTTTTGGAGCCTTTACGGAAACAAGTGAGACTGGAAAGTGGAATCTTATGTAAGATAAGAAGATAAAGTGGAAAGAGTGAATGCCAAGAAGATGTTACTGAGGCCAGTAAATTGACGGATAAAAGAGGAGGGTGTGGAGAAACCACACTTCTCATTGGAGATAGGTGGCGGCAGCAAAGGGAGAAAGCATGAGTGATCGGATCGATTTCAGACGGAGATGAAGTAAAGAGATTAAAGCAAAGAGGAGAAAGATTCTGTAAGAGAACTCAGGAGGACTGGTTATGGATCTCTGTCTGACTGAGGTTAGATGATGAAAGATGGAAGCTGAGAGCAAAGAGCAAGGATCGAAGACAGTGTATAGAAAATTACATTCTAATAGTCATCTATAGACATATAGATGGAAAAAACGACAAGAAAAGAGAAATGCTTAATCTACTTACGTTAATGAGATGGAGAGGTGAAATCTCTGCCTGAGGCCCCTGAACATGACGAAGGACTTGGGCTGGAAGGAGCGGGCGGTGACAGTGCAGTACGGATGCTCGTAGCCTCCTGCAGGGCACTCACAGCGGAAACCTCCACCGGAGAGTTCCCGACAGGTCCCTCCATTACGGCACACACCGGGCATACAACTGCCCTGCCGCCGGTCAAACTCACATCGGTCGCCTGGAGCAAACAAAGAAACAAAAATAAAAAGCAGTCAACCAACAGATGAACCTCTGTCAAGTAGAAACTGTAACAGCAACATCAGGTATTGATACTGGGGACTCAGCATGTGCTGTGGGCGGTTAAAACAAGTTCTCAAATGTGCATGTAATACCTATATGCATATATGTATACACCAGATTAGCAGAAAGATATACACTCCGACAGATATGATTTTTATGGCGTTATTTACTGTATGTTGCTGCTTTTCCCACTTGTGTCTGGACAGGATTTCCAATTTGAAACTTTTTTCAAAGAGATTTCAGGCGATTAATATTCACAAACCCTGACCTCATTGGCAAGTCCATCAAACCAAACAGATGCTGCGCACCCAACCATTGTTCAAACCATCAAAGCTTTACCTTGTGTTGTTTATAAGCCTGACTGAGATTAAATATTCTTTTGACTTTAACGATAAAATACCAATACAATAAAAAGAAGAACATACTATAAGTTAAATGGTGTGTTTGACATGCATCAGACAGTGTCAGCGTGAAAATGTTTTTCTTTCTTTATGTGTAATAAACAGATTTTAGTTGCCGCATCACATTCAAACATGCACTACACACATATACATTTTGTTTTACTAATTTATTGTGTGCTTTAGTCTTTTATTTTAACTCCTATTTATTGTTGTTGCAGAGACTGTTAATTATATTCATATTTGTTCTGCTTGTACAGCACTTTGGTCAACTGTGCTATAGAAATAAACTTCAACTTGACTTGACTAACTCCTTGAACTCACTCCACTCTCTCCCAATTGTGTGAACGGTTCAAATCTCTCCCCCTAATCCAAACAAAACTGTGTACTTGTTCATGCAGAGCTTTTATGATTGCTCACAAAACGTAACCCTGAAACCAGTATCGAATCCTGTTGTTAGACAGGAATCCTTCGAAATCCCTTACTGAATCTCATTAAGTGTATCAGCTGAAAGGGAAAAAGTGGACATTTATTTGTAAAAATCATATTCAGCTGTGAAAGAAAAGCGGCAGAACCGCAGATGTCCATCTCTTGAATTTTTTTCCTTGGGTCTGAGCTCCTACAATGAATGCAATGCAGAACAGGCAGCGATCACTCGTTGTCTTTTACTAACAAAAGTAAGTCGAGCTTTATACAAGCGTTCACAACCCAGTTCAGCTACAAAGAAAGTTATCTGCAGTCCAAGCAATCTAACAAGCCCCATTTAGAAATACTTTAGAAGATCTTCAGCAGAATGCAAAACATCCCCCTTTGTGGTTAAATGATGACATGTTTCAATCAATCAATCAATCAATCTTTATTTATATAGCGCATTTCATACCACAGGCAACTCAATGTGCTTGGGTTTTTTTTGTACCCATCTGGTTTTGGTAAATCAAAAGCGTTAAAAGTCTAAACTAAAATCGTATCTTATTTGCTTATCATTCATTTGCAGACATTTTTCTGCGACTGTCTGAACCAAATAGTTGAAATTGGTTAAAAGGATGAAATTCTCAAAAAAAAACATCCGATCAACTGGTGTTTCGTCATATTTTTTACTGGAATTATTTAACACTAAATTAAAGCAATGAAACACTACTGTTTGAAATTGTTCAATTAATGTGGGGACTTAAGTATGTCAGTTCTTCCTGAAAGATGTCATGGTGATGCTACCACCATTTAAGGAGATATTATGTTAATAATGTGCAAGAAAACCAAATAGTGATGTACTACATTAACCAAAAGTGAGCAATAATTGAGCTATCTTAATAAATCTTCAATTTCATAACCTGCAGCTACAGCCTGAAAGTGTGAAGAGCAGCAGAAGAAATTAAATTCTTATTGTCAGTTAATGTCGATTGTGGTGACACAGATAGCGACGAGACTGTCACATAGTGATAACTGAATTTAGCCCAAATCAGAACAGCTGATTTAGATAATTTATTTTCAATAAAGGCTTCATAAGAGTCTCTAAGATGTTGGTGCCATGTGTGCATCACTTCAGGTTTCAAAGGTGACATGACGCATACTTTGTTTCGGGTCAAAATGAGATAAGAAGCTGACTCTTGTCTTCTACTTTTGAAGATATAGAAGTTATACGTTCAAAAATGCAATCAGTTTTTCACAGTCTCTGTTACTCTGAGGACCATCAAGGCACTCAGCAAAGGATATCACGGTCACTTGAGAACCTTAAGTTGGTTCTGAAGGATGCTACTTGACACGGGGGTCTTGAAAATACTCCATTCTACCATATAAAATCAGTAGCATTTTTTTCTGTGTGAAAGGTTTAACAGGCTGCTGCAGGTTTCTTCAAGTGCACTGCTTTCACTGCATGCTTAAGATGTATTTTACTCCTTGATTTGTATGTAGAAGCAGCAGGGTGTTGGTGCACGAAGAGCTTTGGTTGGACCAATTGTTGCACAGAACTAACATCCCACAAATAAATGCAGATTATAAATAACAGCTAAATTACAATTGCAAATATTCCCCCGACAGCCACAAGACACTAAGACACTATCTCTGCAGGAAAAAGAGGAAATAAATGTATTTTCTTGCTGTCTTTAATGCTGTTGCTTCAGAACAGGGTGGAAAAACAAAAACAACAATAACTAAAATCTGCAGACAGGAATAACATAGATTTGGCTGCCAGTCAAACTGGAGACAGTCTGGAGCATCTCAAGAGCCTGAACCACCCACGCAACACACACACTCATAGAAGCACTACATAAAAAGGTGTGTAGGTACACACAATGGTTTTCTCTTTTCACCTTTCCTTGAGCATATTTGGACACACACATTGTCTGACATTTAGCAGCTGCACACAAAGAACACCCACACCCAGTGCCCTCATGTAAGCAGGGTTTGAAACTAGCCTTGAGACAGATGGCTCCTTAAGGACCCACTTTAGAACCTGCTGACGGCCTCAAAAAAACACACATCCAGACACAAGTGAACACGGTAAGACACCAAATAAACAAACCAAAAATTTAAATACATCAATAATAAATGCAATGCATATATTTCTTTATCTGAAGTTTAGCGGTAAAGACACTTTCAGTTTCATATTTCTCTCTTTCACAAACACACACAGACACAAACACACATACATGGATCGGTGCCCCTGCCCTCGAGGCTGTCGGGTTTGATCGTGTAACTGCCTCTGCTGGCCCTTTGTTTGCACTGCTTTTAGATGCCAGAGAACCCACTGGCAGAGTCCTCACATCTTAGGAGCGACACACACATTCACACACACATGGTGCATTAAAGCTGTGAGTCAATAAAGGTCTTCACCTTTCCTCATGATCATTTGGATACAAATATCATCTGACACACCCTGATATGAACACACACTACTAAAACCCACATACACGCACGCACACACACGCACACACACACACACACACACACACACACACACACACACACACACACACACACACACACACACACACAAACACTTGAGGGTGAGTCATGACCTCACAGGCAAACGCACAAGTCGTACACAGAGACACACTGACAGAAAAGCTGTAAAAAGCACACATAGTCAGAGCTGATGGACGTGTTGATACTGATTTTATGTTACACACACAACATAAACTCAAAGGCACAATGTGACACACACACTTTTAAAGTATTCTTCATTTTCATCTAACCTTTTTTTATTCACTTTCTATTGAACCTAAACATAATGTCTCCATGCATCATTTATTCATTTGTCTATCTTACTTGTCATTACCCCTTTTCCCCAAACCTCCTCTTCCACATGCCACAGAGCTGCCTTTATCTTCCAGATTTGCCTGACTAACACACTCTCACACCACTGCAACACCATGTGGAGACACACTCACACACATACACAGCGAGACACCCAGTCAAACACCCAGCTCAGTTTACAATAGCCCAAGGACATTTAAATTATCACATCCGTCTGTCCTTGTTTAGCCTTCTCTCATCCTCACACCTCTAACGTTAAACATATACTGCTATGTAAGTGCACACAACAGGGAACCAATTAAACTGAGAAACCACACAAACATGCACACACATACACATACTAACCCAGCACCATATCCCTGCCTTTGTCTGCTGCAGCCACTCATCCGTATAGACCCTGTCATTAATATTAAAATAAATTAATAGACATTAATACTCATGAATTATGCGTGTGTTGAGGCCTAAACCCAGACACCTACAAACACAAATGCACAAACACACCTGCGCACACACACATTGGTTCATTATGCAGACCAAGCTGTGCTCAAGTTGACAAACTGGAAGGAAATAAACTGACAAGGAAGACAGAAAATGAAACAATCTATACATACAGTATCACAAAAAGGAGAAGAGAAAAAAATGAAAGCACGTTCGCGCACACAGAGTAATTACAGAAAGAGCAGCTGAGCAGCCGTAATCTTAAACCGACTCAACGAAAGCCTTTTTAATTCTTGTCTTCCTCCTGTGAATGTGTGCACTTCGCTGACACTGATCCACAGCAACAGAACACACACTGCTGAATTTGGACAGAGAGTGTGCAATTCCTCATTTGGCTTTTTTGTAGTTCCAACTCAAATGGACAAAAAGGTCAAGTGATTACTAAACAGTGGGTGTCTCATGGCAAGAAGCCTGTTCACAAAAGAACACATCAGCTACATGCACAGATGGTTTTTAATGAGCATACCAGTATGGAAACACACACCCCCACACACACACACAGACAAGATGGCATTTAATACATACATGCAGTCAAACAAAGAAGCACACCGGACAGTAACAGGTACATTTTCAAGGAGGATTATTGAAGGTTTTACTCCACTGCAGCCAAGATTTTCCAGCTCTTACAATTGATTTTCATGATTCAAACAGTTGCAAAATTAGGGATACACCTAAGAATTATTTTTCAACATAGAATATAAGTTGTTAAGTCAATTAAATGTTTATTTTGTAGACTTTGTTCAAGGCCTGAAAATCCAATTTACAACGAAACAAGAAGAAAGACAAGAAAAAAAATTATCCTATTAGAGAGATCACACTCAGAGATTATGTAAAAAGCTTGTGTGATAAATGACTTAGGTTACATGATATGTACATAATACATACCACCGTTTAACTTGACAGGGTCATTTTTCATGATGAATACTTTCACTTTTACTTTTTGTTCAGTTTAGATCCATCAGGAATATGAATCTTTACCACACACACACATCTCAAAGACACACAAACTCATTGGGTTTTTACTCAAAGCCCGAAATACACTGCATCATTCCCACCCCACACAGACTTTAAAGACTAATTTCAAGTCTCAA
Organism: Odontesthes bonariensis; assembly: GCF_027942865.1. Taxonomy (NCBI): domain Eukaryota; kingdom Metazoa; phylum Chordata; class Actinopteri; order Atheriniformes; family Atherinopsidae; genus Odontesthes; species Odontesthes bonariensis. The sequence continues at coordinate 13,629,745 of NC_134515.1, read as the reverse complement.
AACTTCTAACTCTGCTTGCAAGTAGCCTTTCTTGTTTAAAAGCAGAGCTCTATTTTCATTCGCCTCCTTTATTCTCTCTTCCTCCCCTTCTTGCATCGACCTCCTTCCTTTTCCATTGTACCTCTACTTTTACGTCTCTCATTATATAAAATCCTCCACACTTTGCTCTTCCTCTCTCTTCATCTCACTCCATATCTTGCACTTTATTTTTTCTTTTCTTCCTCTACGCCTGTCTTAATAAATTCACACCACCCCTTCATTCATGCGGATGTTTTATTCATCAAAGCCAGTATTCTTCAACCACCCCCGGCATCTTGGTTCGCTCCGCCCAGCCGCCTACCCCATCACCCTCCTCCTCCACCCCAACACATGGTGCATCCCTAGAGGCCAACACACCCCCAGTTGCTTCCCCCTTCTCTTTCCTCTTGTGTTGCCTTTGTGAGACTCACTGTTGCTCCTTTTTTTTTTTTAACCATCCACAGAAGAAAAAGTGCCTTGAAGGGCTCTTCGGATTTTGAGTGATACGTAATGAGTCAGACAACTCCTCATTTGATGAAATACGAATCTAATGTTTTCATATCTGTAAATGCGCCTAAGTTTTCAGTCATTTTTACACAGTTCAAGACAAATCTTACATTTAGTATTCCAACACTATACGCACTCTATAGTGTACAAAACTTATCCTTTATGTCCTTTATATTAAATTATGTGACAAAACATTGGACGCTATTACTTAGCAAAACATGTCAGGAAAAAAAGGGTGTTATTTTGGTTTTGAAATTTAGAAAAAAGGCAAAAATGTAGACACTAAACCAGTGCACTGATTTACATTCAATTTTATTCTGAATGCTGGCAAGGTACCAACACAGACTCTAGTCTATGCTATGAAGATTAACATGCTCTATCAAAACTGTGACATTGGCCATTAAAGTCAATATCCATCACATACATGCTACTGTGACCTGAAGCTGGAAATCAGAGCTGTGAGACAAAGTTGATGTCATCAGGTGACACTGAGATACCGACAGTCCCTGGGGTCACATTTTCTGATATATGTCATCTAAAAGAAAGCTGCTGTCAAACTTGAAAAAAAATTGTTCCATTATTCATCTGTATATGATATCATCACTACAGTGGGTGTCTACTGTTTAGAGTGTACCACCAATTTAACGCCTGAGGACCTAAGGCTTTCATTTTAAAAAGACTTCCAAATCCTGATGGCTTGAAATCACTAAAATCTTTTATTTCTCAGCCTCTGAGGAATTCTTAAATAAAAATAATTTGTGAGGATAAAACAAGATTTTAAAGTAAATCATTGGCTTTCTCCTTATGATTATCAATATTCCTTTTTTAAAAATTCATCATGCACTTTGAAAATTATCCTCCAATGTGAGTGTCGCATCAGGGTTGAAAGACAAAAGCCCTCATATGTTGAATTAGGTGTGAGTGAGTTAACAGTCCACTCCTTTAATCTGTCAGGTGGAGATTAGTTATGCTTGTACAAACTAATGAAGTTTAGGAGCAGTCTCCAGTGGCCTTGAAGGTCACTACTTTGTACAGTCAACTCAAATTCTGTACATTTTTAAAGCCTTACAGGCAGATTTACGATAACTTTACACCTGATGCAAACTCTGTTTTGGCGTTAAAAAAGGAATTTACAAATGAGGTACAAGAGAAAAGTCTCTGAGGTACCTAAATGCGTATAACTTGTTCCTCACCTCCCCTTCTTTCCCTACATCTTGCACCCCAGCCTAACTCTGCAAACCTAATTAACCTCCTTTTTGCTTCCTCTCAAACTGTTTAATGCATTTATCCCACTCAGCTCAGCAAATCATGTCCCCTGCAGTGCATTTTTTTTTTTAATTTAACGTCCACATTTCCAAACCACATCATTATTATTCAGATGTCTCTATTTCCTCCTACACAATCTGTGCTTGTTTCCAAAACCAATTCTAAAAGCTATGCGGTCTCGTTGCTCTGGCATACAACTTAATTTTTCATCCGATCCGATCCTACACATTAAAGATATACACAGTCATCCACTCAGTTAATGACCGCTAAAATCAATGCCAATGGTCTCTGAATCCATCTAATACCACACACACACTCACCCATCCGGCCGTTTCTTCTTTTTTTTTTTTTTATCTTTCCCACAATCTCCAGTTCTCAACTAACTTATCCTCCCAGTTTAACCCTCCCCTCAAACTAATAGCTCTCATTTCTAACTCATCATATCTTTTCAAATGCCTCCACTTCTCTAACGGCATCTTTTGCACTTCACTCACCATCCCTTTTTACTGCTATGGGAGTTCATCCTAATTACACCTTTTATGACCTCTCATCAATTATTCCTCAAAATTCTCCGTGCCTTATCAGGAAAGAGCTTATCACTGACCCCCAGTTGTTCACTTTTGTTCCCTGCGGTAGCAGCCATTTTGAAACTAAATCAGTTTTCATTTGTCTTACTTTCTCTTTTCATGTGTTCCAACATCAAATTACTGCACTTTCAACATTATATGTATGTTTTTAGGTCTCAACACTTTACTCTGTTGAGGTAATTCTTTAGAAAACTATATGAAGACTAAATCGCTTCAGTTTTAAAGTTACCTTTAAACATCTTAATGCTAACCTGATCAGTAGTTTCTGATTTCTATATTTGCTCATACTATTTACAACTAAAAGGACATGACACAATTTGAAATATGAGAACGTGGAATCTAAATCTTCAATATATCATTAAAATCAGAATCCAATTTATTACATTGAGCTCTGTAAGTGTAAAGTCTTTATGTTGTTATAATGTTATTGAGGCTCAAATGTACGAAATATGAGGAACTGTTACTCCTCCCAATGATGTGAGGTGGACTGTTGGATTTTATATAAATCAACTGTAAAACTCAAGAAAAAGATAATTCATCAGACACAGATGTGAACACAATTAAACCTTCACATCTGTCATTTAATTTTATTTACCTTGTATCAAGTCTTCAGTATTCATCATATATTTTATTGCCTTATTTTCTGTCATTTCTATATATATCTTTCAACTTCTCTAAACAGATCAAATTCTGTCCTTTCTTCCTCTGTATTCATGGCCTGTCGCTTGTCTCATTCCCTAAACCAATTCACTTCTCACTTCATTCTCTATTCCATACCGTTCCTTTATTTTCTGTCTTTCTCTAACAAAACTCATTTAGCGTCGCAGGTATATTCTTCAGTCTCACACCAGCCTACTAAAATTCTTTCTCTCCCCCTCTCTACTTTTCTCATTACTTTCTGTCACTTTCTGTCTACAACTCCTTCAAAAAGCTCAAATTCACTTATACAAAGCATTATTCTTCACAAGCTTCCCACAGTTAACCTGCTCCTCATGTGTGCTATCTGTTTTCCTTCCATATCTGCTGGATTAAATTTCTCACTCTAACATAACCGCTTTATCATATCCAAAATGAATCTCTCCTCTGCCTACTACATGTGTTCTCGATCTTATTCACTGTTACTTACTTCCCGTATTTCTCATCTTCCCTCCCTAGTCGCTTGAACACAACTAACAGATTAATTTATAACTCTGTCCTCTCTACTCACCGCTTACCATTTTATCTTCTCCCAAACTAAATCAGTCTATATCCATGCTTCCCTCTCTCTGCGTTTCATCTCCTCTTTGCATCTTTCGGCGCTGCGAGGCGTATCCCCCATACTATTGCGACTGTAATCTACATATTGTATATCTTATCCTTTCTGAGTCTGTTTTTCTTTATTTGTGGAGGCTGATCAGATAGTCTCTCTTTCTGTCAGCTGTAATCTCCCCCTTTAAAGCTCTCTGTCCATAAGGACTTCTACCACTGACTGCTTTTAACCATTGCGCTGTTGTTACTGTCAGCACTGCAATCATAGTGTTTGTCAAAGATTCAGTGCTTCAGGTTAGAAATGTCAACATTTTGGCTTCATACTAGCGGGAAGCAGGACTACAGTTTCTTTGCTACAGGTGATTGACTCTGAAGTAAGTCACCCAGGAAAGAGAGGTATTCTGGAGTGGCAAAAGCTATTACTTAGTATGAACTTTTTAGAATTAATTTAGTTCTTTTTGTATCATGGAACAACATACATCCACACAGTAGGATCTGATATTCATCTTAAGCCCGTAAACTTTTTTTTAGCCGTTGAATGTGATGAAGTCATAATTTTGTTACTATTTCATGAAATGCAGAGATGCTTTGTTACTCTATAACAAAATATCATCACATCTCATAGCTCGACCAAACAGTGAAAATTCTGTCTGTGGCCATGAATCAACAAGTTTTCGTGACTATTAAGCCGTGAGGTTCGGTTGGAAATCAGAGCAACAAAAAACCCAAAGTAGCTCGTAATGCAAGACAGTTTGCTAATTTCTAGCTTTAACATCGATAACATCTGTATACATTTTAATGCTGTGGAATGTAAATCAATTTCTTTTTTTTATTCTAATAAAAGACAGGCTACAGACTACTGTTCCTATATTTGATACCAATGAACAGAAGAGTGCTCTTACAGAAAGGTTTATTATCAGCAGCTATTCATTTTGCTCTTTGACAAAGCGGAGGGTATCCATGGCAACGCTGAAACCAACAGGTTCCTCGCAACATGACTAAACAAATTTTACTATTTACTTTAGTTGTAGTCTCTTATTAATGTTGTTTTGTCTTCTAAAGGATGCTTTATCATATCAAAGCTAAAAGGAAAAATCCCTTTCTATCAATTAAGTCAATCAATGACTTTAATAATAGTCATAAAACTATACATTTTAGTGAGGTTCTACAGGATATCTGATTTAACTGGAGGCAGATTTTAATATGTACAGATGATTTATGTAGCAAAGAAACTGCAATCTGCTCAATGTTTGAAAGGATTGACTAGTAATTTTCTTTGTTCAACATTTTTCTATTCATATGGCTGGAATTTATCACTTTTATTTATCCAACTTCTTTTCTTTTTGGTCATCTTTTTTGCCACAAAAAGCTTCAGATAGACCTTAAGACAATTAACCCCTTTTGTAATTTGTAAATTACTAAATTTGTAAAGGTCTTAATTTTAAACAACTATTTTTTCTTTTTTTCCGAAAAAATAATAGTAAATAGTATTATTAATGTTTTAAGGTCCTTAAGTGAAACGCATACCTCAAACAGAGCTGCTAATGTTAACAGAAACACCTAAATCCTTTTTTTTTCCACTAAGGTAATCTCTCAGTGTCCATTGTGAAAAGGTCTGCAACCAGTTAAAGCAGGCCAGATCAATCTGAAATCCTGTAACACAACGTCAATAAACTTAAAGGCGTTTCACACTGAATTAACCATGGGCCGTAGCACACAAGGGCTAAATACACTACATCAAGGTTTCCTTCAAACCTTGATTAACTCTGAGGATTCCGCACTTGACCCCTGGAAATGCAGTGTTTTTATGACTGGCGCTAGCAGTTTACCATCACATTGGTTAAGAGTAGCAGTAATCCACTTTCAAAGGGTCAAACTTTACTTATCCCAGGGTTAAACATGTAGTTTGGAGAATGGTTAATTAGAGGTCACTTGTTCACCTTTATGTGTTTATCTCACTGCCTGCAGCGGTGGAGGCTGTGAGGATGCTCAATCATCCAGTCCAGTTTTATACCATTGTGATTCACTCATCTTCTGCTCTTGATATTCCTTGTTCATGGCCTACTTTGCCATGTGTGCTCCAAAGAAACACCAGCAGACGTTCACAGATTAAACCAGAGTCAGATCTGTTGGAAACTGCTGTTTTTGTATCTAAAATATAAGCCCTCAGTGGAAAAACAAAGTTTTCAGTCTTAGTCAAAACCCCAGGTTTAGCTTCTGCCTGTGAGAACAATCCATTGAGTTTCAGGGAAAACCGGTTCAAAGCAACAGAGAACATATGAAGGGATGGATAAAGAAGGACTGCACTGAAAAAGAATGATAGCAAGATAGGGTAAACTTTATGAGGAGATGTCTGGAGATTTCTCTGTGTTGCAGAATCAATTCAACCCTGTGTACTAGTTGTCATCCCTCTCTTTTGCTTCCCTCTAGCCCCAGGCATTGACGAGACACCACAACACCCAACGCCTACGCAGAACAAGCACTACAACAACTATCCAGAACCCATCTGCTTTCCCTCACTCCTTCTCACCCCTCATTGTTCATCCCCTCGCTCCATTCCCCCTTGCAGCTTTGCTTCCATGTTAATCTCAATTAATTCATTCACATCCCTCCATCTATATATCTCACATCGCTGTAATACCAACTCTGCTCCTTCCTTTCCCCATGCCATACTATAAGATATCATGAAATCTTGGTCAATATCTGTGTCCAATTATATTACATCTAATTTGGCATAATGTCCAAGAGTGCAATGTGTAATGAATTAAAAAATTGAAAAATTTAAATCAAATTTTTTTTTTAACTGTATTCCCAATAACGTATAGGCAATACAAACAAACACACCACACAGAAACAAACAAATAATAATAATAACAATATTATACATAAAACACACGTATACAAATAAAATTAAAAAGAAAAATACAGAAAAATACAGAAAAAAAAGGAAAAAAAAGGGTTCACCTTGATTGCGAGCTTATGTTACATTCGTCTTATACAATTATATGCTTAACCCATATAAAGAATGACAGGTGTCCATCTCCTAAGGACTAGGGGTAATTTTAACTGTAGGATAGAAGTCATATTTTCCATCACTTGGGCTTGATTACACCTCTGTCTCCATTGAGCCACCGTAGGAGGCTCAGGCAGCATCCAACGCATTGTAATCATTTTTCTTGCGATCATTAGTAAGACATGCAAAATATAACACTGATCTTTGGTAAAGTTTTGTTCTGTTGTTTTCTCAAGCAAAATAAATACAGGGTCAAATGGTATGTCCATGTGAAGTATCTTCTCCAGTTCTTTCTTAATGTCTCTCCAGTATGGCTGTATCTCAGGACAATCCCAAAATATGTGGGTATGGTCTCCTACCATCCCACAATTTCTCCAGCATTGATTATTACCCCCATTGTTAAAGATACTAATCTGAAGTGGGGTTCTAAAGAATCTCACCTTTACCTTCCAATCAAACTCTTTCCATAATTGACTTCCCACCCCTCTATGACAATCAGTACATATATCCTCCCATATATCATTTTCAATTATTGTATCTAGTTCCAGCTCCCATTGTCCTTTGATGTGTAACGTGTTGTCTGACATATCTGTTATTAGTTTTTTGTCAGTGTTTCCCGCAGCGCATTATAGTTAAGGCGACCGCCTTAGCAAACTCGCACTGCCGCCTTGCCAACGTTCCCAAAAAAAAAAAAAAAAAAATTCTTTTTTTTTTTTTTTTAAACCGAAGTAATAATGTTTTGCCAGGCTCAGACATTAAAAGACAGCATTGATAACATTGGATTGCGACAGCTACTGGTTGTTAATGTAAATAGTTAATAATGTAAATAAAAAAGTGTTACAGCTCTTAAACAGCTTTGCTCTAACAGCCCCCGTCCCATTCCAAGTAGTGGAACTATTCTGCATTGGTTTGGAGTCACTAGGTCACATGGCTTGGGAGGTATTGGGAAAAAAAAAGACACCTTATTTCCTTATTGTGAATATCTGTCGAATATCCAATATCAAACCAACTTCACCACGGTGCTGCACACGAGAGTAGAAAACAGACTCTGCTTCTCCCGACTGCAGACGTAGGTTTGAAATCCATTTTTTACGGCGTTGTTCAGTTAGCTTTTTACATTTCTCACCTTTGTGTACGACAACCTTTGGTATTTCAAAATAACTTTTTTCTTTTTCACGGGTAGAACGGTTGGAGCAGCCGTAAACAGCACAAAACACGGGCATCTTGATTTTTTACACAGCAGTTCTATGGGCAGACCACTTCCTGACATCCATCTGAATTACGCGCGTTCGCGATGCAGCACTGAAGCAAATGTGAAACAATCTTTCGAAAAGCCCCACAAAAGAAAAATACGAATTATACACATTCCCATAGACTGGTTTAGAGTGAATAGCAAAGCTGCATAGTGTTGCTCGAGGGTGCTGGTATAAGCTACGTTGCTAATGGTTGTAAGTCAATAGAACAGAAAGTTGTTCAAAATGGTAACAAGAGCTCTAACTTCGAGCAGTGGAAAAAACGAAAAATACTGCGGTGGACATTCACAAGAAAGAAATGGAGAAAACTCCCTCTACTTTCATCTCTGGGAATATTTGGGATATGACATCATATTTGGGAAGACGCCAGTCAGTCATATGTCTTCATTGTTTGACAGCTCAGACTGGAAACAGGTGATGATTCAAAAAGCACCTCTGTTCTGTGTTTTGGCAGCCAGGTGCATGTTTGTGTTGTTTGAGTCCCTGCTGTGCAGGCGGGAGAGGACAAACTTCCAGGATTTCCTTTGCCAAATAAATAAATTTTTTCTCCTAAAATAGCTGCCATAAGATGAGGAAAAAGACCAGAGTCAGTGTTGCTCTGGTTTTACTAAGATATAGAGATCCACAAGCTGCTTGAAGGGCTCCAAACTGAAGTTTCACTTTAAGTTGTTTTGAATTAAAAAAAACAAAAATAAACAGCTTTACTGTGACACATAATGTTTTTCTATGGTGGTATATTGTTAATATGTCAATTATGAACCAGAGGTTTTATTTCTGTACCATTACATTATAAGATTGTCATTTAAGTTACTTTAAGCTTTTCGCATTGTCACATTATTTTGTCACTGTGAGGTGGTTTTTAGTTTTACCTCAGTTATTAGTGCCCTCAATCTTCCATTTTAAGATTGTTATTATTTATGTGTAATGCCAAATAAACAGCATGATACTTCATGATACTTGTAAGATCACAATCTTGAGAGATTCCATCTTGCCAGGCTCCAGACTGTCCATTTGTTGAGGCCAATACTTGTTGCTATGTGCAGATTTTTTTTGGAGCAACAATCAACAACGGCAGCTTCTCCACTGACCTGATCCATGTGGTTTGACCTGATTCATCTGATCTGTGGAAGTTTGTTTATGACTTTGATAGACAGATCCTTCATCCAAACACCTGTTTGGTATTTCTTTAAAGTGCTTCCCATTTTTGGTTTCGAGGATGAATTTCCCAGATGGTTTTGTGAGACAAACCAGCCAGATGGTTTGTTTTGTGCAACAAACCATCTGGGACTATGCTGTGAAAACGGAGTTCTTTATTTTCTTCATTATCATTCCTTTTTCCTTTATTACCTCTTTCCCTTCACGTTCCCCTGGTTTTGTGAAACAAATCATCTGGCACATCACATTACTCCCTTCTTTTTCTTTTTAAATGGATTTTATGCCTTTGGTCAAAGCACCTGTCACACACAGTCTGGATTTTGATGAAAAATCTGCTATTTGTGGACAGTGTGAGACAGAAATAAAGGTTTGGATTCGTGGACAAAATCTCACCAACATTCTTCTCCAGTTCAATATTTCACTAGCAAATCCAATGATTTTTATGAAATTATCTATTATGTATCTCTTTCTTCCTTTTTACAATGTTATTACCTCTTCCGCGTTATCTCTACTTACATTTCTCTCAATTTCTTAAGCTTTCCTGACTCCTTCCATCTCTATAGCACTTTACTACGGCAGTCCTTTTGCTCCTCTGCTCATTTCCTATCTTCCCCCTCATCTGTCTTTTTGTGCCTCAGTGGGAGCTTGGGAAACACTCTGTCTCTCTCATGAAAGAGAAGTGTTGCTTCACTCCCCCTGCTCTCTTTTGATTTGAAATAAAAGGCAATGTCAGATATCCCCCAGACTCACACACACACACACACACTGACATTCATAGCATGTATCCTCTTCAACAATACGTCAATAGCTGAAGAAATGCAGCATTATGAAGGGATAGAAAAAAATGGGAGACCGACTGAAATGACTGGTGTATTGGGAGAGGTTGAAAGTGTTTGTGTGTGTGTTGATGTGTGCAAAAAGGGAAACATGTAGCAAATAAATTGTAGCTAATACAAAACAGCAAAGTGTTTTGGTCAATGTAGTGGTGGTGTGTGTGTGCATGTGTGTGTGTGTGTGCTGATGAATGTGTGTAAAAGACTAAGTAACAGGTAGTTGAGGTGGAGGATGCTCTCCCAGGAGGCATAGTGTGCACTTTCATCTTGTTCAGCTCAACATGACAAAAGAGTGAAAACAGAGCATATCAAAGAGGAAGTCAGTGTGGGATATGAACAAAGAAGCACTGACAGTCAGTTTTACTGTAGTTTACAAGTTACAGTTACAGACAACAAGGAGCATCTTAAATCCATCTACACAATCACTATCCACCTCCCCATGTTTCCTCTTCCCCTGATGATAAAGACGCTAGGTTCATCTTAAGAAATGTGTATGTACCATTTGACTCTTGTCAAATAGGTCAACGTGCACACTGATGTGTACGAATGTGATGAATTTACCCTGAATTTGACCTGAATGTTTCATTAGGTATTATAAACTGCAGATATTTTACATTAGCCACAGTATTTACAGTGAATAAAACTATCTTTGAAGATGCTGTAAGAAAATTAACATGTAAAATATAACAATGAAATGACAGTCCTTTGAGATATGTGTAATCGAAGGAGAAAATCATTCTAAGGCTCGTATCCCCACCACTAATAGTTTGATGGATTTATAAGCAATGTAAATATAGGTCAATATCTAAACTAAGTTCTATAATTCTAGTATTTTTGGTTTGATTCAGTGCAATTCACAAGATGTAATTCTAAATAAGAGACTAATTACAAGAAATTTGTTGTTAACTTACTTTACTATTAGGAATATTGATATTATTTTCTTGTTTTCTAATTTGCTACAGCTTTTAAATTGGTTTAAATGTCTCTCTTTAATCTTTGTAATGAGCTGTGTGGTTTCTGTGCCTTGAAACAACATTTTATCCACTGTAGTAATTACTGCTGTAAGTATCTATGAATATTTCACCAAAAATAGAAATATTTCTGCACTTGAAAAGGCTGAAAGGTAAGCTGTCACATCCAAAATGGATGCCTAAGGACTACTTTATTGCAGCAGGTGCACTGGAAAGGTCAGCCAGTTAAACAGATACACTTCAACATCAAGGTGCATAGACAGTGTGCTAAAGGCGTCCAGCTTGACTGATCAAAACTAGATATGATCAGTTACAGGAGACTGATTTAAGTTCACTTTAAGGAGTTTATAAATAGACTATAGTTGCCTCCAGTTTTACATTTTCTTGGTTCTACAATCTATAATCAACGCGTGTATACCATCACAACAGCACACACACCAGCCTACTCACCGGTGTAGTCTTCACGGCAGATGCAGGTGTAGCCGCCCTCTCTGCGGGCACACACGCCTCCGTTCAGGCAGGGGTTGGAGTAGCACAGGTTGATCTCTGTCTCACAGTAATCGCCCGTGAAGCCCACAGGGCACCGGCAGCGCAGGCCCGCAATGGGGTGGATCGGCCGGAACAAGATGGAGGGAGAGGAGATGAAAGGGGCCGAGCTGTTGAAGCGCAGCACTGAGATGCACTTCATGTAGTTCTGGCAAGGCTCCCGCAAACACACGTTGTCATCGAACGGGAGAACCTGGAGCAATGGGAAACGACTGATGAAAGATCCAGGTCGAACGGCCGACATTCCAAGTTAGGACTGGATTTGGTGACATGGATTTCTGTTCATCATAGATACATGATACATATCATTTTTTTTTTAATCCTTGGAAAGATATTTTAATTAATTTAACATGTGAAAATGCCCATGATATTAAACCATATTCTTCCTTGCTTCTGTTTTTTTTTTTTTATTACAGCAAACCTCTCAGTGGAAAAGACAATATTACTAATTACTAATATTACTATAGAAAAACTGTTATTGAATTGAAATTCATAACACTTTTCACTTTTTTTCACTCATAGTAGATCAATGAATGGAGAGTGTTAGGTTTGTTGGCATCGAAGGGCTGAATTTCTGAAACATTTGCTGTCACTGTCCCTCAGTTATTAGTCCTTTAGAAGCTAATTAATCATTTCATCTCATGAATTCTACACATTCTAAAATACTTTCAATTCTGTCCTCTTTCCACCCTGTTTTCCTTAATTGCACGATGCCTTATCTTCCAAGCATAAATTTCCTGCACGAAATAGGAATAAGCTCAACTGTCTGATTCTCTTTGAAAATCACTTTTATGTTTTCCTGTGATGTGAAGGGTTCTGTTTTGGTTGCCATTCTCTGTTCTGGATTTCAATTTTTGAGTTAAAAGCAAGTGTCACCTTCTTTAAATCATCCCAGGGCTTCACCTCTGATATACCTCTCAGCATCCCCAGTTCAAATTTTGGGTTTATGATGGAATGCATTTGCTTGTGCCTATGATATACTGCCCGGCCATACAAAAAAAGTCTCTAAGTGGATTTAACTAAGCAAATAGATAGAGCCTCCCAGTGGAAACATGCTGCATTATCAATGTGTTTCAGCTGACAGCAAGCTATTTAATCCTAACTGATGCAGTGAGTTCCTTAAGCAACCATGTCAGAAGACACATGTTCTGGTCATGGAGTAGATGTGACTATGTTTCAAAAGGGTAAACTAGGTCCAAAGAAAATCATGACTGACCGTGATTGGAGATCATTTAAATGTTTGCTCAAATCAAAGAAAACCAAAAGTAAAACTCACAGAATTGTTCAAGAGTGAAGTGAGAGAATCTCCACATCTATAATGTGAAGGAAGCTCAATGTATTAGGGCAAAACGACTTTATGTTGAAAAGGCTTAATTTTGCAGAGGAACATTATGAACAGACTCCTGGAAAAAGTCACGTGATTTGTCCAGAGTCCAGATTCACCCTGCTCCAGAGTGACAGACCTACCATACAAGCCTGTGGTGGCAACATTATTATCAGGGGTTGCTTCAGTTGGTTAGGTCTAGGTTCTGCAAAAGATGAGGTCAGCTGATTCCATAAATGTAAACTTTTGTTTTCTTCCCTAATGGCATAGGCATATTTCTGACAAAGCCAGGATTCATTGGACACAAATTGTGAAAGAGTGGTTCAAGAAGCACAAGACCAAATTTTCACATGGATTGGCCACTACAGAGTTCAGACCTAAAATCCACTTGAAAATCATTGGAATGGGCTGGAGAACGTTTTACACAGCGGTTCGAATGTGATATCATGAGATAAAATCACAAGGGTTTATCTTCATTTCATTTGTGTATATGTGTTCTCAAAATATCTGTGTAATATATGTGTGTGCGTGTGTGTGTATATATATAAAGATGCTCTGGGCTGTGGATATAACTGATGTGCATGTTGTGCTGTGTGCTGAGATGCACGACTTCATGCATGATAACATATTGTGGTCATATGCAGCCATATGGCTACTGTACCATTAACATCTGTACTATATTAGTCTCAGTTCACACGCAATATCCTGAGATGACTTGATGTCTTGTGATGCAAGGATTCTCAAATTACTGGAATTGAATGCTTTAACAAAAAGAAACAAAAGAAAGATTTTTCCAGTACCAAAATCAAATTATTAATTATTATTAATAATCAAATTATTATTCTAAAATAATAATAAAACCAGAAGTGCACAGTACTGATGTGATCCACACTGATGTGATCAACATGCTTGTCAGTGTTTTTCTTTTTGTCTTTTTTGTGTTGTTGTATGAAAGTGACATTACACCAATACAAGGTAGTTAAAAGTGTGTACCTATAACGCCAGTGTGTGTGCTGCTGCGCATGAACAAACCTCCATCTGTGTCAGTGATGTCAGCCTGGGTCTGTTCAGGTACAGCTGCTCCTCCAGGGTCTCAGAGGGGAAGAAATGCCCGCCTGGCAATGCGGCAGAGAAGCTGACATTGAGAATCCCTCCCGGTGCCGCATCCAAGTCCGGCTGGATGTTGAAGATGAAAACATCCTCAACAGGCACGGAGAGAATTGCGGACACACCCTCCAGGAAGTTACCCAGCAGTGGTGAGAGGAAATGCTCTTGAGACATGTTCTGGAGGCGGACTGTGACACTACTACCCAGCATGTCTTCGGTGATGATGAGGACCCGGAGAACGCACTGGGCTGAGATGCTGTGGACACCATCTGAAAAGTTGAAGAAGACAGAAGAGGAAACAGTTCGATGAACAAGTAGATGTGCTCATTTAAGAGTTATATAGAAGAAGGACAAAATGTGTAAGAGAAGTGAAGGAGAAGCAGACAGAAGAAGAAGACAGAGAGAAAGCGTGAAAATGTGAAAGAGTAAGAGGAAAGAGGTGGACAAAATAAAAGCAGTGGATGACAGGGATAAAGGTGAAAGCTAAGGAGATAGATGAAATAGAGCCAGATAGTAGAAAAAATGTAATATAGTTTAGATCAGTGAACATCTAGAACTGTATCTCACACTTATGTTATCATATATAACTCATACAAACATGAAAGACAAGCAAGACATAAATACTACAGAGAATCCCAGCATCTTTTTCAAAACTGCATTGTTTCTGGTAAAAAAAAAAAAAAAGGGGGGGGGGGGGGGGGACGGACATACAATTTTACAGTTAAAGCTGCTTTCAAGACTAATAATGACTCATTTTGTCACTGAAGTGAACAAGCTGATGCTGCAAATGCTATTAAATGTCAAAATGCTGCCAAGGGCTGCCTCCTGAGAACAGCAACAAACACAAAAACACTCACTCAAGCCTATCATCCAATTAAACTTTCACTTTGATTAAACTTTCAAAATCTCAGTGTGTTATCTAAGATTAGTATGAGATGAAAGGTTACTGAAACTGCCAGTCTTTAAAAATACATATCTGGTGGGTAAAAGGTATATGATCTTAAAATAATATGCTTTCAATTAAGTGCCTGAGTAAGTTTAGTTTTAGTTTCAACTAATCGTAACAAAATTCTTGTCTGTCAAGCATAAGTTAAAAGAAAAACCTGAACCTTTCACCACTAAAGTGTCAGGAATTTGTTCTCTCTATAATATTACGGGGGGTACACTGCAAGCATTAGAGGGCGGGGAATGGCAAATGAATGCAATCTTCGTCAAAACAGTCACATTGTGTCGAAGCATTTCTGTCCTGATGGGACGAATCCCCTCCTGGTTAACAATGCCTCCATAGAGGTCATGGTCAGTGAACGGTTTCATGACATTCATTCATTGAGAACTGTATGAAAAACACAGAATGACCTCCATAGTAACCAGATTGAAATGTCATTTAAACGTTATTGGAGGTATATAGGTTATTTGGAGAGGTAAGGCAGTGCTCCCCACCACCATCATAATGAGGGATTACCCTTCAATACACTGAAGTTTGCTCCCTTCATGAGAGTCCCACAGACTTGTGTACTCAGTGAATCTATATGTTATGTGCTTTGCTGTGGAAGTATTGGAGGAAACAACACAACTTTCAATTTAACTGTTCACTTTCAGTTGATTTGCTTTCCAGTCCATGATATATGGTATTCCAATACAACACAGAAGACACTTCTTCAATATTTTGAATTCAACTAATTGGATTTGATTGGATTAGGATTATGATTACAATGAATTGAACTGAGTATCGTTGAAGTGCCTCAATGGTGGCTGACGTGTGTGTTTGACCACTTGTATTTTTAGATGACTAAAATACTTAGTTTGGCATGTTTTGCATGCCCTATATGTGAACATTGACTCCAAACTACTTGTGCTCACATCAATCTTAGAGCACAATCAAGTAAACCGAAAAAAATATGAACATTCATTCACTGGCTGCCAGAAGTAAATACACTTGTCAGTGAACCCTCAAGCTCGGTGTAAATATTTTTTTCATTTTCTTGGAGACATGAAACAGATGGAAAACTGTATTAAAGTATGGTTGTTTGTTGATGTGATGGACTGGCGACTTATCCAGGGTGTACTCGCCTCTCATCCAATGGAAGCAGGGATAGGCTCCAGCACCCCCCCTGAATTGGATCAAGCGGGTATAGAAAATGGATGGATGGAAGGGTCCCTCGTTTATCTTCTATCTTTTAATCTTTTATCTTGTACCATGTCAGCTTTAGTTTATGGTTAGAGTTCATTACTGAGTCTTGTAAAGGCTAAAAAGCTAACCAGATGAAAAAGATCCAATTTTATTCCTGCTAAATATCATCATGGTGACACACTGCCATTACAGTAATGGCATTTTTACATGTTTACATTAGCGGTTACATGATATCAGATATTTGCAGGATATCTCTGTTTAGTTATGATATGCTAATCTTCTTCTTCAGCTTAAAATGTGGTTTTGCCAGTAAAATGATTTAAATCTGGACTCGGAAAATCCAATGCAATCGGGGTTGAACAATTTTGCTGGCAGCAAGAATAAGACAGTTGTTTAATCTCAGCATTCACTTCATCAGAGGTCACAAGATCGTTGAACAGCCAAACAGAACATACAGAGCTCGGCCGTATAGTGAGTAATCTGGTGTGGCAAGCTGGCTAGCAAGCAAGCTATAAATGAATACAAAAGCAACATAGCAGCATCGAGACGTATTTTTTGCAGTATTATCGAGTCACTGTTAAAGTGAAACTGGTTGAATGATATTACGCAGATAATAAGAAAATAAGGAAGCAGTGCATGAGTGGTCCAAGAGCAAAAAGGCATGGCAGGAAAGAATGAGAGAAGGAAAGAGAGGAACACGACAGCAATGGAAGAAGGGTGACAGAAGACAGTGACTCAGAGAAGATCAGGGGGACAGGGAGGCAGCGGAGGGTGAAGGAGAGCAAAGGAGTTTAATATAAACTAGAAAAGGTTAAAGCAAAGGAGACAAGGGTGAAAAATATGAAAAAAGAGAACAAGGAGAATGATGAATAAAAGAAACAAATCACATGTTACTGTTTACATGTAAATCTGCTGCAGATTACTGATATAATGAAACAAATCAAGATTTTTTTTTTCTGATTTAACTCAAATTCTTGTAAAATGTAAAAGATTTTTTTTTTTAAATCATTCTTTCACATCTTTCCATTTAAATTTGCTGTCGACAAAAGACAAGTGGAAAGGAAAAGGACAAGGAGAGAGGAAAAGTAATACTGCAAAAATGAAGAAATATATATGGGCACAAACAAACATTAAATGGAGGAGGAAATAGAGTGAGCGTAAAAGAGAAGAGGCTGGGGGTTGGGTGGTGGCAGCTGGTTTGATTACCGGATTATGAGGAGCCCCTCTCCCTACTGACCTCTAACACACACAAATGTACAAACACTTATACTCACACACACACACACACACACACACTCAAATCTGAGAGACCATCATATTAAATGAACAGCCAGAGGGAAGAGTGGCTTTATAAGGGAAAAGATCAAAAATCACACAAGCACACAGATGTATATATATATATATATATATATATATATATATATATATATATATATATATATATATATATATATACATATATACATACATACATCTATATACATACATACATACATACATACATATATATATATATATGTATATATATATATATATATATATATATATATATATATATATATATATATATATATATATATATATATATATATATATATATATATATATACATATATACATATATATATATATATATACATACATACATATATATATATATATATATATATATATATATATATATATAGATATATATATATACATACATATATATATATATATATATATATATATATATATATACATAAAACACAGATTCAATATCAGCCTTCTGGATCACAATGCAAAAAAGCAACTCTAATTGATACTAATCTCCTACTGTCATTGAAATGAGACAGGGACCTATGACAAGAGCTGAGGTAATCTGCTGGAGTAGGACCCAGTCTCTCACAAACACACAACAAGATCACACAAACACGCATATATACACAGAGCATGACAGTACTGGAGAAATTCATCAAATTTAGCTACAATTTCGACTTTAAGATGTGTATCTGCCATCAGGACTTGTGAACCCACAGCTCAAAGAAAGTCAATTTCAGAGGGTGTCCAAAACAAGTCTGATGCTTGTTTTGCTGAAAAACTGGGAATGAGCCGAAATGATTCAGAACACATTTTGTATCCAGGGGTTATACTTTAAAAAAAAAAAAGTTAATTTTGTGGATTGTGGATTTTTCTTTAGGGGAGAAGGACTGGATGGTTTGTAATAATCCCTATAATCCATATTTAAACCAAATAGCATCTTTAGCAGGTATCTTCATCCTCCATGGTAATAAAACATTTTAAGGCCTTCCCATGTCAACCTAAACTGGACCGCAAAATTAAAGTTACCCTTTGATCATCTTAAACACGCCTAAGCCTATTTGCTTTTATGCTGAGAGTTAAATGAGTAGTGATATCACTACTCTGTGCCTATATCAATCTAGTATAAAGACTGGAGGTACATATCGGTCTGTTAAAAGTTTCATGATCTCACTTGAACGTCCAGAGCTCCAGTAGAAGAAATGAACAAATTCCTACCCTTTTTTTTCCCTCCGTATAAGAAACTGTAATATTTCTGCAACATGTGGAGGTACATGCATTGAATTTTCAGCGGATGATAACAATAATTCTGCCAACCACTTTGTGACTCTGTGTAACAGACAAGACATAAGAGTGACATTAATCCTAAGAACCCAAAAAATCTTCCTGGCCAAGGGCAGGAAAGTCATTTCTTTTACATGTACACTGTAAGGAGCTGCAGGAAATTTACAGTATTACTCTATGAGAATCTTTATTGTAACATAAATTATAATTTTTTATAAGATATTCTCTGACACCAGTGGCCATTATTTGACAGTAGTTGGACAGGGAGGTGGGCTGGGCCGGATGAGGACTACAGCCTGTGTACAAGGGGCGGCCACTCGGTCAGGTGAGCAACACAGCGGCCTATATATGACTGTTTTTGAATTAGTGGTATTTTCCTCAGTGAAATTGAAGATTGAAAAGCAAAAATGATCTGCTTAGTACACTTTATTCCAAGGAAATGTGTTTACCACCACACTGGCTCCAAGATAGTGCAGGAATAACAAGTAACGTTAGTGAATAAAGTTCAGTTATATTAATGAGGACTCTTCAGTGGAAAAATATGCCAAATTACTCAACAATATACATTGTGATGTTAATAGTGTAGCATGATTCATTTTCCACTCCTTATGTTTTCAAATGGTTATTTTAGACTAATTTTAAAAGAAGCTGATCTTATCATCCCATGTACATCAACAGTAATATGTTACAGATAATATCAACATGACATTAGCCTACTACAATTCTACTGTGATTAACTGTTCATGAGTACAGTAATGAACTGCTGAAATTCAATAAACATAACAAACAGTTCCAATAAATGCAGTGTTGAATAACAGCGTGAACCCTGCTGCCAGTCTCATTGTAATTTTACAGTGAAATCATTTCATATAGCTCACATTAAATAAAAGAGTATCTGACTTGTTAGCAGGGGAGTCATCTTTGGGATAACATGTTTTTGTTACTTGGAAATATATATACACCCAGGCAAACCTACTCGTTATTAGAGGTTATCTAACTTTTGATAAACAGATTAAATAAGGTATTATTCTTTTTACTTACGTTATTTAACTCAAATTGATCATTTTCGCAATTAAGTACAATGAAGTTCAACCCAAAAATGTGTTAGAATACTTGACTGTTTTATGTTATTGGCTGCCACACTGCGTTATGTTAAGCAGTAATGTTAGCTTCCTACAGGCTGTGCGCTTGTTTTCTCACAAGATGAAAATATCCCAATCTTACAGCCAGGAACAATAAAAATATCACAGCTTCAATGATCCCTCTGAGAAACCCACAGGAGACAGCAGTGGCATTAAAACTGCAACATTTGACAACTCAACAAATCATATCAAGGACTAAAATGAAAATTGCTATCCAAACTTATAAATGCCAACGTGCCAGGATGGTTTTTAACTTCACTGTGATTTTTATCAGCCTTCAAAGGTATTCATGTCCCAAGCTATCATAGAATTATGACAGCAAAACCTCACAGGCAAATCAATGTACAACTATTTGGGTCCCACTTGTAGCTCTCGTTCAGTCAATTTGGTAGATAAAAAAGCACATAACTCCACAGATATTTGAAAAAGAAAAGAAAAAACAACATTTTGATCTGCATGGTTGTTTATATACAGCTAGTTTATATATAGCATACTCTGTCCACATACTGTTACACTGACTAAACCACCTCCTTTTCTGAGGTCTGACACAAGTTTATTCTAACATGTTAAATATAGCTCTGATAAAGCAAGATAGGATAAAACCATTACAAATCTGGAGAAATGAAAGCTGTTTGTTTTTCTGCAAGACAATTCCAACAATTCATACTGAATGAGCATATACCACTGAAACTCACCAAACAGAGCAGATCCAGTGTGCAAAATTGGGATTAGCCACCGACATGTCTTTAAATACTCATCCACTCTGTTCCAGGTCCACATAAAGGCCACAAGGGAGATGAAAATGACTGTAGATGAGGGGTAAGTAAAGGTAACCTTCCCGGTGAGCCAGGAAGTCGTGAGTAATGCATCGCCCAATCTCCATGCCATTTCTCTTTAGTGTGCATGGAAACAATAAAACATTAATGACCCCCAAACATAAATGGAAGGTTATTTTTCGTCTCTTTCACACCGCAGGAAAACAAAGCATTTCACAAATAACAACTTCGAGACACTTTTGCAAGCTTTCAACTCCTGTGGGCTTCTTGCCAACATTATCCCCTTCACGTGACTGCACTTCAAAGAAGGAGAAGAGTTTGGAGTTGGCGAGCATAGGGACTAAGAATAACCACACTGATCTAGAATCATCAGTGAGGTTCCACGGATGCGTGAACATCGACGCGCCATGAAAGAGAGGCTGGCCTCCGATCAGTGCGCCCGCTTTAAGGCGCTTTGTGGGTATGTGGTCCCAGCGTTTCAAAGGGCTGAGGGAGTTCAGTGCTATCTCTCTGTGCCAGGTAGCCTGACTAATAGCACACTCAAAGCTTCTTGAATGTCAGAGCATCCCGAACTCCCTCCCTGGAAATCCGAACAGAAATAGTCTGCAAAGTAGTTTACAATTGAAACCCACAGCTGGAGGTGAAATCAGCCCAGGAAACATTTTCAAAATTTGCAATAATGGCCAGAGGGATGGGTCATGAAGAGAAGCCATGGCATTTTCTTTAGAGTAGGACAGCAAGACAGATTTGGATAAACTGCTCAGATAACTTATTACTTCAAACAACTTCATTACTTTGTCTGAAAACTTCACAAAACACAATGAATATTCAGAAAGCTGCTCAGTGTCCTTCAGAAGTCGAGACACACTGAGGAGCATTATGCAAAAAAGAAGAAACACTTTCTTTATTTTACTTATTGTTTGATTCACTGTTGATGCAGTCTGAGCTGTGTTTATTATTTACAAACTAAAAAAGAAAGTTTGACTGTGGGTACTGCATACAGATACTCGATGGAATGAATTGTGCTGTGGTGATGATTTCAGACCAGCCTTCATTTTTTTTATTCCTAGACAGTAGACTCAGTGTCTAATAGAGGGTACAGCTTGCTGTTAAAGTAAAACCACATTTTTATGATCTATAGTCCATACATTCAGCAGCCAAAAGTATTGAGAATGTAATAAGAAAACCTAACGTTTCGATTTCCTGTTGATGCAGACTGAGGTGCATTTCCTATTTACACAGTGAAAAAAGGTTTTACTGTTTTACATGAACTGACAGAAGCTCATGTCTTCCATAGAAGGTAGCTTTAAACATGAACATGGATCGTGAGGTTCGTAGAACTATCAGTCCAAATTTCATTTTTATCATTCATGGTGGCTCAGTCTGTGAAGACAAATACTTCCAGGGTTAGAAGTTCAAATCCCTTCATGCTTCAGTGATATACTCGTGGCATTTACTCATGACATTGCCAGTGTTAAGTGTTTGACTAAAATGGTTTGCACTCCTCCTGAAACTATAATGAGTCGGGATTAAACAGAAATAAAACCAAAAGGGGAGATATATTACAACTAACATGCAAAACCAAAAAGAGTAAAATTGGATTTACACTCCCTGGTGTTGCTCTGAAATATACCAAACACTGTGTCTGTGCCCCCAGTCCATTACTTCACAGTGTATGCACTCACAATCACATACTTTTAAATCCCATTTCACACTCTGCTGTCATATCCCTTTGTCTGGCCTTTTCGAATCTCTCCTCTGTATTCACCATCCTTAAGAAGTTCTAATAAAACACGAGCGCAGGCTGAGTTTTCAGAGCTCCATGTTGCAAAGACTGTGTGGAGTTGTCCGTTGCCGTCAGGATTGCAAAAATAAATACGTGCAGCTGCCACTGAACAAATGCAGCCACTCCTGAGCATGCAGTCTGAAGTTGTGAATTGAGCACAGGAACAACTGTTTGAAGCACATTTGCCCAAAAATAATGACTTCCCTCCCAGAGAGAGTGTGGAAATGTTCTCAGTCAAAAGGGCTCTTGAATAGATGAGTGAGTAAACGGATCGCTGAAGACAGAGGAAGGCCGTACATTGCAGCCAGTAAGATAACTAAGTGTTAACAATAGCATGCATGCATCATTACAAATCACATACACCCAGGCGTTGGTTTGACAGCTGATTTCTGCGCTCTGTTTGTTTGTTCAAGTCTTCCTCTCCCTGGGGTCTGAGCACTCATTACATTCGATGTTAAGAAGAACAGTATGAAAAAAAAGCAACACACACGCGTGCACACACAGGGCTGCTTCAACCACACAATAGTTTGAACAACCCTTTTGTAGCTGGGAGGCTAATCCTTTACATTAAAACAGCTAAACTTTAACTTTGCTGAACACCAAAAGCCCTCTCTCACTTTCAGCTCATATCACATTTATACACACCCTCATGTTTATTGTATCCGTAAACAAATCCGCAGTGACCTCTCCGATGTGCAGACGGGACTTGGGTTAGCAGCTGTTTGTGGCTGCAGCCATCGTCCTCCACCTTGCATCCACCCTGTGTTTGCGCTCTCTTCTCTCGAATGTGCAAGTGGAAGTTGAACGTTGATCTTTTAGGTAAAGAAATCTTCTTTTGTTCATTTTTCACGCAGGAAAAATATAAGCCGATAAAATAATCCCCCCTTGTCTGCACGCAGTGGGAATGGGGTCTCACCTCTTCTGCAGTCTGTTGTTTTTGTGTTGAATTATTTGATATTTTAAAGCGTAACGTGACGGACAGAGGACAGCCTTGTAAATCCAGCACCTGGGGTTGGGTGTGTCAGCTGTTTTTTAGCATTTCTCTCACTGCAAGGGCCTTTTCTCAGCTGAAAAGATCTCAAGTTTGAATTTTCCAAACCAATGCTCCTGTGTAATGGTGTAATAGTGCAGGAGTGATGGTCTACTTAGCACAGCATGAGCTGCAAAAAGGAACTGCTGTGATTCTTACATGCAGATGTCAGTTCATCAAAACATCCTAAAAACACTGAAAATGTCTAAATTATAACTAGTATGGTTTTTTTTTATACAGATAAAGAAATGTGTGTGTTTATAAGAATTCTACACTTTGTAGCAAAATGGCCACCGGATGTAGCAACAAGGGCAAGTTGAGTTGTAAGCTCTCCAGTGTAACCGAACAAGCTGTTGTGTATCATCTTCAAGGTTATTCTATATTTTATTTTTTAAAGAACGAGACAGAGAAGCAGCACAAGAACCACAAATATCCACTTCTTCTTCTAATGTGTTGAGAAGACATACTTCAATGATGCTTTGTACCACACTGCAATAGTCTAACGCCGAGAGATATGATATCTACTTTAGATATTTATATGTGTAGATACATGAGCCAGGCACCAGAAAGACTATACCCTTACAGAGACCATATGTTGAAATAAAGAATCTGAAGACTGTATGACCCTGTGCTGAGTAATATACTCTAAACTCAAGATGAGAGTCTCTTGATACTAAAGACATCAGATCATCTGCCCAGAGAAATCCTTCTTACACGCAAATGAGAAAAGTTTAAAGGTGCATCTTCCATGCAACATTAGATAATCAGTCCTTTGGCTATACACAGCTGTTCTGTGATGGTGTACTGTCACCACTCTATGTTGAAGGCTAAATAAAATAAGAGAACAGTGTGTGGGGGTTAAGGTAATACTTTTTTTAAAAATCTTACTTTTCAGCGATTAAAGTTGAACAACCTTGATTATTTCTCTGAGATTAAAGTGTATTTTTTATGAGAAAAAAATCCAAAAACATGTCATGCGGTCTAGAGAAGCCACAAATCTAACTGCAAACCTTCAAGTGGGCAGGCAACTGCTCTTCCTCCTGAGCAACTGTCGAATATGCTCAATTTACAACTCTAATCTCAAAAACAGTTTTTTGTCCAACTGGCCCTGATCATAATTTTTTATGCATTACTTTAATTCATATCACTATTACCCAAGAACTGCCTGAGTCCTGCTTTCCATCTTCTCTTGTCCCATACTGAACCATAAATCCAAATAATAAAAAGCATGTTAGAAATGTAAGCAAGGACAATGAGGTTAAATCCCCTCCCCAAAAAAACCCAATTAGACCCAACCTAAAATGCAGTCAACCTGAACAGGCCCAAAGAAAGCAGCATATAACAACCAATTAACAGCAGCAGTTGACAGCAGTGGAGACATGTGCCATTTTCCTGCATTTTAGGATTCTCTCTCACTTAAAAGTATAACATCGGTTGCGGTAATAATGATGCACCAAGTGATCAAAGTTGTCTGTGCAAGTGTGTATAATAAAAAAAATAAAAAAATCTCTTTTCAACACTGATTAGCCATGTCGTGTTTTCCAGTTTATGAGCTGGTGAGAATTGCATGTGTGATACAAGTAACGAGCGACCAAACCACCAAAATTAAGGGGTAGTGAGAGATTAAAGGATAGACCACTGTGTCTTCAAATGGCTGCATTTCTTAGGCTACGGCTACACGAAAACGAAACGAGGTTTTTTTTGAAAACGGGTTCGAAAATTCTTGCGACCACACGGAAACGCGCTGCTGTCCAGACGAAAACGATGAAACGATACAGTACACACGCCACTGTGTCACGCCACGCTGTGAGACAATAGAGAAGTGTTAAAATTGGCTCCCAGCGTCAACGTGTGACTGACGCAAAAACGTTTTAGCTGTAACAATGGAAACGAAACGAGGCCGTTTTCAAACTTTCCCACTCTGGAACCCGTTTTCAAAAACTATCGTTTTGGGGTAGTGGGAACGCCGGCTCCGTGTGGCCGCGACAGCGAAACGATAAGAAAAAGTATCGTTTACAGTGAAAAACGTTTCCGTGTAGCCGCAGCCTCAGCTTCATTTAGAGGATTCAGAAAATAAGACTTTAGATATGTCAGTCTCTTAGAATCATTCTTCAGTCTTAAAGAAAATCCAACAGACTTGTAAAATCTAACTCTTACTCCTGGAGCTAAATGCAGCACACGGCTGAGTCACTGTCCGGCTCGTGTTTCTGCAGGGATCTTGTTTATGTGCAATAATCGTATCAATATCACCGGGCTAATTTGGTAATTATTTACAGATGTTACAATGCTAAACATACAAACAATTTTTCAGTCTGCTGACGGTGTGTCCTCATTTTTCTTGCATGGTACATCTTACTTCTGTCTGATTAACGCTGGACAAGATCGAAGTCATTAGCTCAATATAACTTTGTGACAAACAGTACTTGTAGTTTCTCATTTGTTTTCAATCTCCTCTATTTAGGACTATCTTCTTCTCTAAACTTTGCCTTTTTTTCTTTTTTGGTACTTAAGAGGTTCATCCAGCCATGTCAAACTGCTGATGGGAAGCACACTTTGTTGAAAAAAATGACAGTTCAAGTCATTAAAAACACAGAGAAGGACAGTTCATCAGCAATGTGCTAGAACTTTCTTCAGCCGAAAGTTACAGCAGTTCATTTAAACTTTTCCTGAGTCTAATGTATTATGTATGTTCAACACAATCAGAGCAGACACTACTGCACAACTAAGTAATATGATACTGCAAGTTTTATGTGTGCAACTTGAAAACTACTTTCGCTGTATAAAATGTTAATTCGAAGCAGCTCCCTGCCTCAGACAGCATTGTTCTCCGGATAGATACATATGAGATTAAATTATTGGTCTCCAGGATAATAAGGTAGCATCATACTACAGTTTTAAGTGGAAATGTTTTTCCCGTTAGTCTGCTCAGAAAGCATGCAGTTGACAGAAAAAGTGTAAGGAGCAGATCTGAGTACCAGAGGCTTCCCAGCTCAGCTGCAAAGCTCTCAGCAGGGAACATGAATTTGTTACGCTCTCAACTCCAGGAAAACTATTCCTGTCAGAATGCACTACCACATCAAGCACCCTTGTGCATAATTTTGCCCTATTTATCTCAACTTTCCTGCAGTTATTCTGCCACTCAGATCGCATTGTCACTGGAGAGAAAGACACTCATCATTTGGACTTTATTTGTACAGGGCAGCTCCCAGATGAGAACAAGTACAGCTGCATGACTATAAAGTAGAGAACAAATCCTGAAAGCTGGAAAACAGACACCTTATCAGTATGTTTGCCTGTCATGTCCTCAACTCTGGTTCCGCTTTTTGTGCCAGAGAAAAAAAATTCATTGTTCATTCTTTTATCCATTCTGCAGAGAAAAACCGAGGGCACATATTTAAGCTTGAGGGACAACAGGACAACAATTTCTTCAGAAACCTCAGATGTCAAGCAATTATCCAAGTGATGGTGGTATGGTGTTAAACAGACATGAACCCCAACTAATCTGGCCCTTGATACATAATCTCTGGCCTTCAGTGAGCTGAAAGCTACAGCGTGAAATTAGATTAGCGTTCCTATACAATGTGCCAATGTCAGAACCATTCACCACACTTTTAAAAGCATTACTATGAAGCAGTTACATGTTTGATGCCAACATAAATCTAAAATATACAGCTACAGAAAAATAGGACAAATACCGGTCAATGCAAAAACCTGTTCGGGTCACAGGTTGGATCTTTTTGTAGGTGTCATGGCTACACAATACTAATTGGCCAGCAGAGAATTAAACCTGCCATCTGGTTCTCTGTGAATCATAGAGGAGAGGAAACTGTGTCAAACTCCAAAAAAAAGAAATTTGGCCTGAACCTCTTGATGGTCACTATCAATCACAACACTGGCGGATGAAGATGTAGACAGGAAATTTTATGGAAGATAAAAATCTTTATAATAAGTTAAATTACAGTAATTTTTAGCAAACTTTTATCCCTTTTATCCCATTGAATGTGGGGTTCATTTTCTTGCCCAAAGACACCTCAACATGTCAACCAGGGAAGTTAGAGATCAAATCAAGAAGATTACAACTGCGGTCCCTCTATCTCCTGAGCTACAGCCCTCCCTGTATAAGGTGCATTATACTTCTACTATGAGTGGTTAACATTATGCGGGTCATGGGGGTTGCAAAGTCAGGTGTTTCCTGATTTGATGGGTTTGAGTGCATTTTTTTTATACTTTCAGGCGTATTCTACTTTATCCAAGCTAAGGTTTTGTGAGTTTAAAATCAATATTTATGATCTGTATTCTTGTATTCCCGTAGCACACAGGGCTATTTCATAGTAATAAAGGAAGTAGTAAAGGTGATATAGTGCTGGAGAGGAGCTACTTTGCATTATATGTCAGCGAATTATGTTTGAAGGCAGGAAGTTCTTAGTTTTTCCATAAAGATAACTCCAAGGCAGTCTTTAGAGAGGAAAGTATGAAACTGGCATATATTCATCCCTTGAAGACATTCATAGTGCTGCACTTAGTTGTGTGCATGGAAGGAGACAGAAATAGTTACATGAAGAACAAAAAGAGGCATTAAAGAAACCCGTTTAACCCTGCTTGCTCTCTAATTTCTACACAGTCGGAAAGTTTTTTTGCTAAACTGTCAGAAGCAACAACAACAACGCAACAACAAAACCATGTTGTTGTGGTGGTGGTAGAACTGTGGTGGGCGTCAAACTAACAGAAAGTGTAAAAGTATTTTTATTATTAGATACTAGAGGCGCTGTTAATCGAGCTTCCTTTAAATAAAACTGTCTGCATCTGTCTTATCTATATTAGTAGCTGCAGAAGAAGATCAAATTCCATAAAAACAATGTTTAAGACATATAGCTGTGAGCCATTGAAAACTGGCCTGTAAAATGTTTGTAGAATAGCAAATCCAAAGCCTGTGACTTTCCTATTACATAAAGCCACTTTGGTGGTAAAAAGTGAACCTCCAGGGTATTGTGTGGGTTCAGGGGGCCAACTGTGTTTTCTTCACAACATGACATCCAAACTGGACAGTGACATTTCCTGATTTGTTCAGTTCTCTTGTCTTTTCCATCGTGTTATGTTTTGAAATGAAATCCTTTTGTTTTTCCGACTTCAATTCACTAAAATCTAATATATTTGAAAAGGCAAGAGATAGGAAGTAGGGAAATTAATTATCAATGATCAATAACAGGTATAAAACCAGAGAATAATGCAAATAGAGTGCATTTATTTACTGCTTTTCTAGTCTTATCAACAACTCAAAGCTCCTAACAGTAGAAGCCACAGTTGCCCATGTAGATCATTTATTCCATACACAAAGCTACTTGCCTTTTATGCACATAGTAATACATTGGATGTACTGTGGTTGGATCAAACAACTAATATATTGAGTAGTGGCTATCCCACTCTAACGGCAGAGTCACAGCTGCCACTTAAGACTTAAATCTTGCCTAATTTTATCTTTATGCTTGCAACATCAGTCGAAAACATATAATTATACCAAATGAGCACAATCCAGAATGTACAGTATATCCACTTTGGAGCTGACCTCTCAGCTGACCCATATTAGAAGCATCAGTGTACTCACCCAGAAGACGGTAGTTAACATCAGTGCATTGACCTATATGTATGGTAAGTGAATTCACGGTCCACTGACCTATAGGCTTACTGTTGGAAACATCATATAATGTGTCTTTATTTCACCTTTGCAACACCATCTGAGCTTTCTGAATACCTGGCACAGAGTGCAAAATGTTGCATGAACAGTGAATCAAATTTGATCATGTTAGGTTTATTGAATGATTTGCAGAATGCTCACTCTTCTATACATTCAAGCTCTAGAAGATATGCATTGTTTGATTGTGCGTCTGAATCTGAATTACGATGGAAGCACTGTGAAGAATGGGTTGAGATGGTGCGTGTTCCTGTGCGCTGGCACGTGCATTACCCATAATGGTTTTGCTATTGAGTTCTGAGAGCTTGGAGGCAAATAATTCTGGAGACACACTCTTCTTTGAACTAACAAATAAAAAATGAGTACTGTGAAAGGCATTGCACACTGTGGCAAAGACATAAAAAAACATCACCCTCTCCTTTATGTTGAGTTTTTTTAGTCTCATTAAGACAACTGATTTGGTTTTACAGAACATTTAGTGATAGTTCAGTCTCAGATCTCAGCTCTCTTCTTATCTTAATATCCAGCAGCAGCAGTGTAATAGGAATGTTTGTCCACATCTCCAAAAAACAGTAGAGTCACAATCCATGGTTACAAATTGTAAGATGGTAAAGCATCCCAAGGCCATTATTCTATGTAGGACCCAAACCCTGTGTTCATAACTCTTACCATTCGTGAGTGAGAGTATAATAGGAAAGTGAAAAAACAATTAGATTTTGTGGGATAGGTCTCCATCTTCTGTTTTCTGGTGTTTTGTGTAAATCAACAGTGTCAAAAATGTTCAATGTCAGGCAGCAAGCTGTTTCAGAGTAACGAATGTAGTGACACATTGAACATCAAAGTCATCCATTTGTGAGATGTGTAACGTCAGTGCCATGATGTACCAAGACATAAGCTACTACTCTAAAAAAGATTGAAGAAAAAGATTGTAAAGGATGGGAATTAAACCAGCGCTATTTCACTTGAAGGTCAGGGACTGGCAATTTTTGTTCAGTGGCAACTGTTGGTGTTATCACATTATGACAGCAAACATATGGAAATGTCATCAGAAATGCAACAGGATCTGGATCTCAGTAGAGAATGTCAAAAGCCAAACACATGGACTGTACATTTTTTGAGTATTTATCATGAAATTGCTACATATTTCCCCATGGATGAACATACATAGTTCACAATCTGTCATGCCGTGCTGATGTTGCTCCATTAGCACTAAATGCAGATATCTATTTCAGTTGTCCAACTTTTCTTCCTTCACATTGCCAAAAACTTAGTGGATGCAGCTTTTACCAAAAATCCAACCAAAAGGCAACTACAGAAACTGCTACACAAGAACTCCAACTGGGAGTACATAAGCTTGACATTAACAATCCAAGTGGGCTAAACAATGTGACAAAGAGTAAGAAACTGAAGCAACTACATGAAATTCCGTCATTATTCGTTTTATTATTCAGAGCCTTGTCATGTCAAAATGTCTGCTGACAACGAGACTGACTGAACAAAGACTCTTCATTGTGTCAACGCCACAGTGTCTTTGTTTCAACCTTCATTTACCCGGGAAAGTCTAGCAAGACATGTTTCCTCTTCCAGTAAAGCTTTGCTCTACATTCAAACTGCAATGCACATTCACAACTGGGACTTTGCCAGTACAGCCATAGACTCTGCTGCTGGCTACTGGAGCAGTCTGGGGTTACTTTGCTCAAGGGCACCTTGAATTGATGCTGTTTGGGGTGCCAAACAGTCTCATCACTGCCTCAACAAGCTTTCCCAAAAGCCAGCTGTGTGTTTGTGTGTGCTTAAACTGCTGGCAACACAAGCATGGACACTGTGTTCAATCTCCATGCACCATAAATACAAGAATTCCCCTCAGAATCAATGGTCTGACACAAACTGTCACAGAGAGAACAAAAGAAAGGAGATAAAGAGTGGTCGCAAATGGGAGACAAAGACAGAAAGAGAGAGAAAAAGTCCGAGAGGGAAGAAGAAAGAAAGTAAAAGGGGCAGAGAGAGGAGAGCAGTCCCGTGACTCCCTGCCATACACAGATATTATTCAGTGCAAAGATATGAATACACCCTCAAGTGCAATACTTTGAGCCACCTGAGAATACACACACTTATATACACTCAGCTGCTATGTACAAACACAAATAATGCATGAATAGGCCCACATAAAAATCCTTCTGCCACAGGAAAACATTGTTCAAACACATACATACAAATGAAGCATGCGCATGCACCTCAGATACATACAATCGACAACACTTCAGTACACACAGGGAGAGGAAATACTGTAAGCAGAGAGGAAAGCTGAGAAGAGAAGAAGGAGAAGGAGGAGCAGAATTGAAAAGAATATGCAGTTATAGAGAAACAGCCCAGGAGAGTTGCTGTATGAGAGGATTACAGGGGGAGGATGAGGGGAGTCTGAAGAGAGGAGGACTGGTTACTGAAGAGAGAAGAGGGGAAATGGGACAAAGAGAAAAGAGGTACAGCAAATGGGTTAAAAATGTACAGACACAGTTGCATGCAAAAGTTTGGATACCCTGGTCAACAGTTTGGTGAGTCAGAGATGAACTGATTTCCAAAAGGCACAAATGAAACCTCACTTTTAAAAGCTAAACAGGGTTATTACAATTTTAGAGTGGTAATAAAGAAAATGATCCCTGTCCAAAAGATTGGGCTCTCTAAGAGGTTTTCGGCTCTTAGAGACTATTTCCACAGGTTTCACACCTTAATTAGCTTCGATGGGTGATGGCTTATTCACAGTGAAACTGAAGAAAGGTGATGCAAATTTTAGTTTGATAAATACTCTGACCCCTCAAACCTTGTCCCAACAATGGGTTAGGGCTCAATGAAGGGCTCTGAAAAAATGAAGGTAATTGGCCCCCACAACGCAGGTGAAGGCAGTAAGAAGATAGCAAGTAACTGTTCACTCTGTTCAGAATATACTATAGGGACAATGCAATAAATAGAAATTGCGGTCAAACTGAGATCTTAAAAAAAAGAACACTTTAGATATAAGTGCTTATAAATTTGCAAGAAGGGCTAATTAAAGCTCTTGCTTGACTGAAAAAGACTATCAGGAGGATACAGCAGACTCTGGAGTTGTGATGTCCTGTTCTATCATTCACCTACAACAACTGAACACACATATGACCTACATGGAAAAGTGAACAGGAGAAAACTCATCCTGCCTCCTTCCTACAATAGGGCCACAAATTTGCATATTCCCATATAAACTAACCTAAGGCATTTTGGAAACAAGTCTTAGTGAAGACTGATAAAGGTCAAATTATACTTTTAGGCCACGATGAGTAATGGGATATTTGGAAAATAAAATGAGGACTGAGCATGGTTTGGGCTTGTATTGCTGCTAGTGGCACAGACAGCTTTCTATCAGCTTTACCAATAGATGTATAAAACCGATTCAATTGAATACCAGCAAGCTGTGCTACTTGCCAAATGGGGTATTACTAAGTACTGACCAGGCTTAGGATACTTCTCCTTTTTCCATTTTTTGAAATCGTCAAAGCTGGAAATAAAAAGTAATCTGGCATGAAATATTAAAGAAATGTTTCATGTTTAACAATGTGCTGTTTTGGAAAACAGGTCATCGTTCACTTGCTTTGCTGTTCATAGTCACAGAAATTTTAACTAGGGGTCCAGTCTTTTGCACTTTGATGTAAGACTTATAATAGATGAGATGAAAAGAGGAGAAGAAGAGAAAGATTATAGATAAATGAAGAGAACGGCAAAAAAAGAAAAAAATGGAAAGACTGACCAAAAAAAAAAGGATAAAAAGTGGGGACAGACAAAAATTCAGTCATCAATCCATCCAGTGAGAGGAGAAATAAAGGAGAAGAAAACGGTGGTGGATATAAGAGGGACGGGCAGTCACAGATAACACACAGCACACAATGAAAGTGACAGCTTTGCTCCGAGTCTGACTCTGGCAGACTGTTGTTTCGTTTTGGGAGGGGGGGGTTAGTTTCATTGTGGGAGAGCAATAAAGATGAAATAGGAAATGAATCTACACAGCTGGTTCAGCCAAGCTGAATATACTTCAGAGAGGGAGACAGACACATAGGTCGCCATGTGCAGGCATGAGTACATGCTGCCCATAGTGCGCACACACCACACCCACTAAACACTTGCTTAATTGTTCACTTGTTATATAAGCCATATTACTCTTTACACTTCTTTTACTTCTACTCACTCGTGCTTTAATTGACTGAAATCACTGTTTACTTACATGCTTCCTGTCACATTCCCTTCCCTTCACTCACTCATTACTTTACCCACTCATTTACTTGTCACTCAACTGTTCAGTGGTCAATTTCTTCTATTCTCTCTTAATCAGCCATTCACTCAATTGATCATTGACTGACTCCTTGCTTTAATGCTTTGTTCACTTAATCATCCAACATTACACCAAAATGAATATGTATAAGCTAACATCATCTAAGAGAGTAAATGGGGTAGCTGGTCACACACATTCCTAAGCCAGCTCCTCTGCACTAAAGCTCTCTGACAGAATGCAAACACACGGCACTACAAAGGTCTCCAAAGCAACAATGTTGCACTCGTTTCTTTTCTGGAGCTTATTGGGTTTCTAAGGCTTTGATCATTGACAGCAAAGAAGCCTGTAAAGCTTCAAGGAAGCTGTGTTTCAAATCCAAAATCAGCAAATACATAGACACAGAAAAACATTTTTAAAATCAAATCAAGGTAAAACTGGCTTTTGATTTTAAAATAAACAAACACTTGTCTTGTGTGGTAGGTATAGCTTCAAGGTAGCCTGAAACCTGAATGCCACGTTATTTTAGAGCCTTACATGATGAATGTTAAACTGAGAAGGTCACAGCCCTTAAAACTGACCCTTACTCTTATGATTCGTCAGGAAAAAGATCACATGAAAGAAGCACAGATATCATTTCATGGGATATTCAGTCATTGGTGGCAGTTTGCTTTGTCAGGTAGAGCTGTGTGGTTTTGTTGTTTCCCTGCTTAATAAATTTTCTTTAATTGTGTAAAAATTGCTATGGCAACTTAGGCTACATCCATCCCAGCTTATGTCAATCAAACTGTGTTTGAAGTATTGTGCTATTGATCACTGCTCACAGCCTCACAGCTCCAATCCCATCAAGGAAAATGTGATTGTGATGCCAAAACTAAGTATATATTTTACCTCAGCTACTTGCAACAGCATAGACTGCCAATAATGCTGACGAAAACGACAATTAGAATCCATTAATAATCATCATCTTCTATCTCACACTGAAGAACATTTCCTAGAAAACTGACACCAACATGTCTTTATCTCTCTGGGGTTTTTCTGTCATGTTTTCTCAAAATAAATCCATACTTTGCATTCCACATGCATCATCCTTTCCTCATCTACTATTAAGTCTCCCCACCTCACATGATATCAGGTAAATCTAACTTGAACAACAGCTCCATCACTGTCTGTATTTATCCTTTAGGGGCTCTCTTTGAAAGACTTATAGATACAGATAGCAGCGGTTGTAGACCCAAATACAAAACCTAATTTTCTTGCTTTGTCTATTTCTTACTCACTCAGTCATCACAGCCTCCATGCACTTTATACAGTTTTAAAAGGCCTGGTCAAACTTTTAAAAAAAAAATCAACCCAATTTCTTTTTGAGAAGAGCCAAAGTGAAAAGGAAGAAGTAAATCACAGAGCTCAGCCAAGCGTCATCCAGCCATATCACTCTTTCTCAGTCACACACAACCGCTTCGTGTAGGAGTCCTTATCTTCACAGTATTTTTACACTGAATAAAGCTACAGGGGATTCTAAACTGACTTCACACACACAATCTCCCTCCCATATTTTCCACACATTTTTTCCTCCATGGTCTCTTACCCGTGACAGTGATCAGCATGGGAGCAACCAGTGGCCTGTTGTTATCCAGTTTTCGGCTCAGTCGGATTTCTCCACTGGTGTGATTCAGGAGCAGCAGGTGAAGCTCGTTTCCCCTGTCGATGGTGTAGTACAGCCTGTCTGACACATCAGGGTCATGGGCGGGTACCCTCCCAATCACCCCGCTGGGGAAACTATTGGACCGATTGGACACAAAGTTGTTGAAAATGATTTGAAAGTCCTTCAGAGTTGGCCGATTGTCATTCTGATCCACCAAACGGATTCTAACAGTGGCCCTGCTGACAAGAGGAGCTGATGTGGCCTGGACTACAATGACATACTCATTGCGGGCTTCATAGTCAAGATCAATAAGTGAAGTCAGCTCTCCTGAGAAGATGTCCATCTGAAAGATCTCAGGGATGTTGCCCTCTACGATTTGGTACATGATCTGAGCATTGGCACCTTCATCTGGGTCCGTGGCAGTGATCTGGGCTACCACAGAGCCCACAGCACTGTTTTCCTTCACCAGAACCTCAAAGTCATCAGCAGGGAAGACAGGGGCATTGTCATTCACATCAAGGACTGTCACCTGGATGTGGACAGGTGTTCGCTGAGGGGGCACACCTCGGTCCACAGCATAGGCAGTGAGCTCGTAAAATGGCACACTCTCTCGATCCAAACGACGAACAGTTCGGACGATGCCAGATGTAGGTTCGATGGTAAAATCTCCATCCCCATCCTCACCGTTTTGGAAGGTGTACTGAACACGGCCATTGGCATGTGCATCACGGTCAGTGGCTGATATCTGGAGGACACTGGTGAAAGGAGGGGCATCTTCACTCACCGTCCCCTGATATCTGGGACTAAGGAACTGAGGTGCATTATCGTTCACATCGTTCACATTCACTTCAACATATGTTGTGTCTGATTTCTGTGGTATGCCATTGTCTTTAGCTGTTATAGCCAGAGTATAGGTCATCTGGTCCTCATAGTCGAGCTCAGCCTGAAGTGTGATTGCTCCTGTAGCTGGATCAATGCGGAACTGGGGGATGTTGTCCTCAAGAAAATATGTGATTCGAGCATTTTCACCGACATCATCATCTGTGGCACTGATTACAACTACGGTGCTTCCAGGTGGCCTATCCTCATTCACACTAACGGAGTAGTGGGCACTCTGAAATACAGGCCGATGTGTGTTGGCATCTGTGATGTTGATGTGCACCTGACAGGTGTCATGGAGTGTGCGGTCTGAGGCAGTGACTGTAAGAACGTAACGCCGCTCCTGCTTATAGTCCAGTGGGAGAGCCAAGGAGAGAAGTCCAGCTCCTCCTGCTGTGCTGATGGCAAAGCGGTTTCTGGTGTTCCCTCCTGTTATCTGATAGGTCACTGCACTGTTGACATCTCGATCCACAGCCGTTACAGTCACTACACTGGTACCAACCGCTGCATCCTCATTCAGACGAGAATAGTACTCCTTTTGGAGGAACTCAGGGCGGTTGTCATTAACATCCATTACTGTTATAGTGACACTTGCTGTAGCAGAAAGAGACGGCATGCCATAATCCCTGGCCTCCACACCAAAGAAATAGTGTTCTACAGACTCCCTGTCCAGAATGGAGCTGACAGTGACCCAGCCTGTTGCAGAATTGATAATAAATGGTGTGTCAGAGCCAGTTCCAGTTAACCTGTACTCCAAGCGGGCATTATCCCCAGAATCTGTATCAATTGCCTGAATGTGGAGAATGGAGCTTCCAAGTGGAGCACTCTCAAGCACAGATGCCTGGAATGGCGTGGAGACAAAGATAGGTGGGTTGTCGTTGACATCTGTCACCTGTACACTTACAATTCCAGTATTGTTGGAGAGAGGTGGTCGCCCATTGTCCTGCGCACGAACACGGAGCGTATACTCCCTTTCAACCTCATAGTCCAGTGGAGCCACAACCTGAATCTCACCAGTGAAACTGTCAATGGAAAACTGTCCACGGCTGTTACCGCTGATGATGTTATAGTGAACAGCAGCGTTACTGTCCTTGTCCCGGTCTGTGGCACTCACACGGTGGATCTCAGAGTGAGGCCGCACATCCTCCTTCACTGCCACCACATAACGCTTTTCACTGAACTGTGGCACATTGTCATTTTCATCCAGCACTGTTATGAAAACTTTGACGGTGGCAGAACGTGGCCCTGGATCCTTCCCCTGGTCACTGGCCTCCACTTGGAGTGTGTAGTGCTCGTTAGTCTCTCGGTCCACAGATCCACGAGTTGTAATGAGACCAGAGCGTGGATCAATCTCAAAGGCAGCTCGTGCTATGATAGCTGTGTCTCCAATAAACCGGTAACGGATATTGGCATTTGATGGGGAGTCTGAATCTGTTGCTCTCAGTTGTAGGATGGGATAGCCTTCTTCTACGTTCTCCCTAATGGTCTCCCTGTACTCAGTCTGTTCAAAGATAGGAGAATGATCGTTCCGGTCTGAAACGGTAATTCCCACCATTGTGGTGCTCGAAAGGCGAGGGGAGCCATGATCGGTCGCTGTGACCCGGAAATAATGCACATCCATGTGTTCTCTGTCGAGAATCTGAGTGGTGGTGATGAGACCTGTATCTGGGTGGATGTGGAAGTAGTCAGATGAGCGACTGTTCATTAGCGGAGCCATTGTGTAGCTCACCCTGCCAGCATCTCCTGCATCTAGGTCTGAGGTTGACATGATTATGACTGAGGTGCCGGGTGGCTGGTTCTCGGCCACTTGTACTTGGTAGTTGTACAGTGAGAAGTTAGGCTGTCTGTTGGCTGCACGTCTAGAGCGAGACCATGGCATCAAAATCCTCCTCTCCTTGTCTCCTAGTGAGTTATCAGCATCTGCTACTATTATCAGTCGTTCCAGGCTCCTTTCTTCCCTTGAAGTGTGCCTTTCCTCCCCACCCACCTCACTCTCACCCCCATCACCTTCCGGGTGGCTTTCATCTATTTGGCCCTCTATTATCCCTCTTTTGCTCTCTAACAGTGGGATGGTGGAGGGGCTTTTGCCTCCATCCTGACCCTTTCCTCCCTCTGCTTCACTCTCCTCTGCCTGTCTTGCCTTTGTTACCCCTTTTTCTCTTTCCCTC
This sequence comes from Odontesthes bonariensis, assembly GCF_027942865.1. Classification (NCBI taxonomy): domain Eukaryota; kingdom Metazoa; phylum Chordata; class Actinopteri; order Atheriniformes; family Atherinopsidae; genus Odontesthes; species Odontesthes bonariensis. The sequence continues at coordinate 13,591,794 of NC_134515.1, read as the reverse complement.
TCCCACTCCTCCTCCTCTTCCTCTTTTACCCGTGGTTCCCTCCCTCCTAACAGACGCGCCTCTCCCTGGCCCTCCCCCACCTGTAATTTTCCTCCCCAAACAGCAGCAGCAACAGCAGCAGACCCCTCCAAGCCCTCTCCCTCCCTCTCTGCACTCCTCTCCCTTTCTTCTCCGACCCCCATCTGCAGCTTATCTGTCTGTCTGACACCTTCGGGCTCTAATGGCACTTGATTACCAGATTTTAATTGCATATGTGCGCGTTCACCTCGTTCAGTGGCTGAGCAGTCGGTGGAAATGCATGCTATATGCTTTTGTGTGTCCCCATGCCAGGGCAACTTCTCTATTTCAGATTCACGATTAATTCCATTGATCTGTTTACTCCCTTCTTCTTGGTTGTTGTTATTGCTGTTAATGTTGAACTTGCTCCACGGAATCAAGAGTTGAGCACCTCCTGGAGCTGTCCGTCGTGCTGAAATCACCTCCCCCGCAGAGGTTACGCTCGGGGGAAAGTCGCCCTGCCACGTGGTCACATTAATTTCCGAGTAAAACAAGGGATACTCTGCTTTAATGTGATCAGGCTGAGCAAGACGTGGTGTGATTGCTGTTGCAGAGTGCATCGTGGCTGATGCAGCACCGAGAGATGTATCCTCAAACTGAGCACGCGAAGAAAAGCCTGAGTCACCGACAGACTCTGCCTCTGAAGTTGATTTTACTTTTTCAGCAGACAGATGGAGCGTGGTGGAAAGTTTCCCCCTCTCTGCATAATAACCTGTGTGTGTTTGAGTGAGCGTGTAGAGCACCGGTCCAAAATATTTTGATGCGGTTTCAGGAATGGCTTCTTTCTTGGACAGAAACTGTTGGCCGGGCGTCGTAGTGATGCTTCTCGGTATAAATTGGATGACGAGATTCATCTGAACTTCGCCTCCCTGGGGGGTCATAAACGCGGCTATATATCCGTCCCTCATTTCGTTTCTGCCCGAACTACAGTAACCACCGGGAACCTCCCTGCTCTCTCGCTGGGTTTGACTTCCCTGCCCCCTGGTTGCTGGTACTGATTTCCCCTGCTGAATCTCATTATCAGAACTGTGTACGAGCGTCACAATCGGAAAAGCCAAACCATTATCCGGGTAATTAGATACATTAATGTGTTTGTTGCCGTGGTGCGCCCCTCCTCCTCTGCTAGCCTTTACCTCTCTAACATCCCTCCCCTCATCCATAATTCTAGCATGGTGAGACCTTACATTCGCATCATGTAAAGGGGATAACCAGCAACCTAAAAGCACCCTCTCATCGTGTTTAATTACTGCCAGTGAGCTATATTTCTGTGCATCAGTCTTCTCATCATCTACCCCACATCTCTTGTCCCCTCTGTCCCTAATGCACCAAGTCATCCAGCTATCATCACCCCCCTCTTCTTTGCTGTTAGGATCGATAACATTGTGCCTTCCCAAATGACAACAATTACCAGGCCTCCTGTCCACGCTGACTGAGCCTCCATCACCATCCCAAGGCTTTTTGTAAATAATGTCCCTGGGAACTCGTTGTTGCTTAATTTCATCAGTGTTGCCCGTTTGGGAGGAATAAAAAGTTGGAAAGTGGCAGATGTAGTCCGAAATGTTGGTACAAACGAGGTTAAATTTGAGGATGTAGTTTGAGGCAATAGCATGTGGTAAAAAATATCCAGAAAGAGGATGATTGCAGCAAGAGGGGGCGGCTAGAGAGGAGCCAGGTGAGGGCTTGGTGGCCTGGATGTCGGGGCTTAGATGGTGGACATGCCAGGGTATCGGGGAGCACCATGTAGATAAAAGCCTCCTCACCTCAGGAGCCCTTTTGCACACTTTTCCTCTCCTCTCTCTACTTCCGGGTGCCCCGCACAGGCCACAGGCGTGCACAAAGGCTCTGGCAGCACCACGTTTGGCGAGGTGTGGCCTCAACGCCGGACACAATTGCGCGCATGTTTTAGTTCTTTGTACTGCTCTTTTTTTGCCGTTTTGATCCGGCGATGAGGTGAAAGCAGGTGAAGCGGTAGGTGAAACAACGCCCTTCTTCCCCATCCTTCCACTCTCCACACCCTCCCCTGCGCCGACGCCATCGGAGTTTAACCTGCTCCTAAAACCGGGATGGAGAGGAGGAGGAAGATGTGGAGATGGAGCCGGGGGGCTGTCTGTACTCTCCCCAAACGTCCCGACTCCTTTCAATCCTTCTTTCCGTGCCCCCCTCGCCCCATGATATCCTCCCAGTGCCCCTCCTGCGCGCTGTACTCCAGAGCATCCCTCAGTCTGTGTTTGCACTACGGTCCACCTGCTTGGGCGTAGATTCCAGCTGCCCCTCGGCAACTCCCCTGCTTCCTCGCGCTGCTGCCGCTGCTGTTGCTCCTGCTGCTGCTTCACTTTACCGGCGTCTCGATAGCAGAGGCCCGGGGTCCATCTGTTGGAAGCCCCTCCTGTACTCACCGTCCCCGAGGTGAGGGCTAACAAAGGACCGAGGAGAAGCAGGTGGAGTGCCAGAGACGAGAGCAGGAGCGGGGTGAAGCCCGTTAGCGGTGCAGCCATTTAGTCTCTTCCTTTCTCTGTATCTCCCCTCCTTTCTCCCTCTTCCACCTCAGACTATTCTCTATCTTTCTCTCTTGAGTGCGCCTCCCCTTCACTCTCCCTCGTTCCGGCTAGGTGGCCAGTTCCAGGACCGCCAGAACCGCCCGACACCTTCCCCCAGGCTCCGCCGTCTCTCTGTCTGCCTGGAGAGTTGGCATCTACCCGCTGTGGTCCGTGGAGCTGGAGGTCTGAGCGTTAGGAGCGGCGCGGCGGCAGCATCTCTCCTCCCGTTCACTCACATCCAACATGGCTCACACACTCACACTGACTGACTGGCTCACACTCTATCCCTCGGAGCGTGTGTGTGTGTGTGTGATTTTGTATGTAGCCCGCGCGCGCACACACACCATCACGCTCTCCTCATCTCTCCTCTTTCCACCCCTCCCCCTATGGCTCGCATCTCTCCACCGCCTCTCTCTCCTTTGCTCTCATAATGGTTGGCTCCGGTGCGCAGGGCTGTTACACAGCACCCGCGGCGGCCGCCATATCACCACTGGAACAGGAGGGGGAAATAGTCCGTATCTTATACAATCACACCGTCATCACCCTGTCACATGAAGAATTATCCTCTTAACAAAGAGCCCTGCAGGTTTGTCACCCTTTGCCAAAGTTAGACAAACTTGGACATGATGCACATGCCTAGAAGTTAGACATCTTATTCTATTCAAAATATTCAAAATAAAAATTAAAAACGACCCACTGTTTTAGGATGAATAGGAGAAAAGTCATTAATTGAAAGTTAACAAAAAAAAAACAATTTTCTAATATTTTCATGTTATGTGATAACACTATTTCAAGATGCAGATGTTCCACTTCGGTGACGTAAGCTTAGGTTAAAGCTCAAATAAAAGTGACGTAATTTTCCTTATTACCGATGGGGGATTTACCCGCACACACCCAAGAGTCCATCAGAGATTCATATATTTGCTGGGGCAGACTACAACCCCCCTCCAATTTTATTACAGGATTACTGTAATTAATTCCAGGAAAGGCACAATCATCTCAATTTAACACTAATTTGCACGGGCTAAATAGGAAGATTTATTTCCTGATACTTTAATTGGGGGGGGGGGGGGGGGGGGGATTCGTCGCCTTATGGAAATTTATAGAATTGAAAATTTCTCCAACATTTGCACAGCATCTTCCCTTTCAATAACAATTTATAATGCTTGCTGGGTGGTGTAGTTTCCCAATGACACGGCTTAAATTGAATATAATTTCTTCCCGCGGCTGATGGGAGGAGATACACAAGGCGTGTCAGTCGGGGAAGCCGCGCATCAGCGCCCAGAGAAGCAGCCAAATCTGCGCCCACGGCTGACACCCCGTGTGGATGCACACATCCATCCCTTGTTCTTGCTTCTTTTTCTCTCTGTTGAGTGTGTTTGGTGTTTGCGTGTGAGGGATTTATGTTTCTGTTGTACTTTAGAGCAACAGTGTCTAAATGATGTGGGGGAAAAAAACTGAAAACCTGCACAAAAGTGTAAAAGTTGCGTTTTAACCAAAGAGACACCATCGTTTAATTCTGTTTTATTGTGCTTCTGGTGCAGAATTATTGAAGCTGTTTATAATGACAGTAAAATGTACTTGTTGGAACCTTTAAAAACACCCAAGGGCACCTACAATAAATCAAAGCATAATAACACAAATAATTAAAGAGAGAAGGTTTACATCAAAGTGCTGATGACATGCCTGGATTACAGATGAGTTATAGCAGTTGCTGCACACTCATATTATCTCACTCATGCCTACACATCAAAGACCACAATGGAAAGAGGTAAGAGCTTGAACTGAGTTGGTTGAAGCTAAGTTGAGTTCTAACCAATTCGGTCTAAACTGAAAGATATATCTGAAATTAAATTTCCTTCAGAGTGCTGGTGTGATAGTACAAGGTTGGATCCCCGCCTGATTTATTATTATCATTTTTCTTCCTGGCTGGTGGAAGCTTGGAGCACTGCCAGAGCAATATGGCAGTCAAAAATGCGATTTGGAAAGCACAAAAGAAAAGTGCTCTTCCTCCCTTCTCTCGGTGTCCGCAGCACTCCTCATGCCCTGTCACCAGGATTTGCTCTAATTTTTCCCCCCTCTCGTGCCATTGACATATCCACACACGCTTCAGTCAGCGAGTGCGATTACTGCGGAATGTAGGTTATTGTGGCGCAGGCTCGGTTTGCTAACAGGATTTGGAATGGGTGCGTGTCAGGGGAACACGAGGACGTCTAGACGAGTTGTGATTAGGCAGCGTGAGAAACAGTGTGATGGGTATTGCTCATTTTACTCATTCAGTAATGACAGTTTGGGTGTAATGATGGCTTTACCAAACAAGTAGTGGAAGCTGTCTATTTGTTTGTCAGCCATCACAGAGGTCAGAGGTCAGAGTCGCCCATGGAGCTGGGCTCTTCATCAAGCAGGTGGTTGCTGACGTGGGAGCTTGAGCCTCCAATTCAATCAAGGTCTTTGTGCGAACTGCTTTGTCCCAAAAATCCCTGCAACTGAAATGAAATAGTATATCGCTGTTATTGTTACAGTGGCCCTCACTGGGAAATTAACACACTAAGGCTATTACAATTTCAAATTAAGTCGTTGTACAAGCTGCCAGTAATTAAGTCTCATTGTTATCATCCTCCGTAAGAATGAGTTGGAAGTTAAGTCATAAAAAAGCTGCAGCATATATGTGGTATGTCCAGCTGAAAGCAGGGAGAGTTGTGAGATTTAATTTGTCAGGCCCAATATATTACAGTGCCATGCAAAGGTCTTGCATTAACCCCCCGTTTCTTTATATGTTGCTTCCAACAAGTCAGACAATCTGTTTTTAAATGGACTTGAGCAATAGTACTCCAGGTTTTCTTAAGGTTTTTCAAACTTTTTCTTTGACCATTGGCTGCTTTTTCATGCATTTTTGGTCCAGTCCTTGTACCTGACCATTTTCAGAAGAATGTGTTTTTTCTTTTTTTCCATCTTAACACTGACCTATGAATCATTCGAACATAAAGGCACCTATCTAAAAGTACGATGCAGTTTTGTGTCTACACATAACAGACAACTGAGCAAAGAACCAACTTTAAATTGTATGTTGAGGTTACAAGCAACCTGTCACAAAGTCACATGATTTGTTCAACCAAAGAGCTGACACAGGGCCCATGAGATGCATCTGGGTCTGCTGATCCATCTAATATTCAATGAAGCCTCATCAGAAATTTTCTCCATAGGTGGCGGTCAAAAAGTCTTATGGAAGGGAAACAGGGAGAAAATAAATTAACTGAAACTCAGTGGCCCCAGGTCTTATGAATCAAAATGTGAGGACCCAACGTCAACGTTATTGAAGCAGTGTGGGATCATCTTGACAGAGAACAGAACAAAAAGTAGCCAGCATCTAGAGAAGACCTTTTGGAAAGCCTTTCAAGAAGTCTGGAGAACTATTTCTGAAGACTAAACAAATGACAAGAAAGCTTGTCTGAGAGGGTTCAGGCAAACTTTAAAGAGAAGAAATGGTCAGTACCAAATACTTACTTTCAGCAATGTTTAAGAACCAAGGTGGTCAAAGATGAAGACTTGTGCACAGTACTGTATATTCATATATTATTCTTAAATTAAGTTTTTGTGGTGCTAAAAACTTCACAAGAGCAGTGGTGATTGATTTCAGGATGAGTTGGTTTGAAACTTTCATATTTTCCTCAAGCCAAAAGTTGTTATGTTACAGAACAAATTATGACATACAAATATACATTAACAAGGAAAAACGCTGTATTAGATATAGGGGAAACGAGAATTATACTGCATATCAAAAATATTCTTTCCACATTAAAAAATATGAAAACTAGTTTAATTATTGTTTGCCCTTGAAGGCCTTTGAGGTATTAATAGCCTCTAGTCTATCAGGGCACATAAAATCCAGACCGCAGCAAATCCATGGGGGAGAAAATTTCTGGCATGAAATAATTCTGGTTCCTATTCTGGAAGAGAGGCAGTTCATTATACCGAACAGGAAATCTAATAACACCAGGATGTGAAAACTTGCACAGGCTTTGAATCTTTTTAGAAACTTTCTGAAATGTAAACTGTCCTCCAAAAAAAAAAAAAAAAAAGAGTACTGCGCTTCCAATTTGCTTTGCATTAATGAATACATTAATCATTTTGAACTCATAAACTTGTAATTGAGTGCTTCTGGCAAATCCACTTAAAGCCTCTGCAAATGTGCAGTTCATTCAAGGAGCATTCATGTTCCACACTAAGAAACAAATATCCAGTGACAACTTCAGATGTCTTCAGGACTCAGTATATTCAGTCTGATTGGCAGTTTGAAAGAATAGCTGCGAATGGCATCACAAATCTTGAGACCTTCAATAATTCTCAATGTACCCTTGAAAGGTCATGAATTATGAATAGATGTGCATGTCAAATTAAATAAAAATCAGACATAAATCAGTTGGGGGCTGATCCCTGCTTCCGTGTTTCTCTAATTAAGTGAACAAAATTATTAATCATGCCTTATTAGATAAACACGTAAATAAGAGTTTTTTTTTAGTTTACTTTATATATATTTGTGAGATAATAATTACAGACTAATACGATATTAAATCTAGGATGTATATGTTTCATTTCCACCTTTCTTTTTATTCTGAGTAACTAGTCAGATTAATTAGGTTGAGCAGGGAGTCTAATAGATAGGGTGTTGAGAGGCAGCAAAGAGGGAGTGCTGTGCCACTTACAGCTATTTATAATGGATCAGACAAGCTGGATGGACTACAAACACTAAACGAAAATGACTGACAGGCAGTTACTACAGCATCCTGTGGGGCTCTGACATCAGACAGAGGGGAAAGACAGAGGATGATGGGAAGAAGCTGTGAGACGAAGGAGCAGAGAGTTAAGCCGCTGTAATACATGAGACATGGAAAAATACAGCAAGTTTTTTTCTGGTTGTCGTTGGGTTTTTTTCAGCCTACACTGGCTACTTTCTTTGAAATGGTTTTCATTCTCACTCTAACTTGACGTTGCATGTTGAAATTTGAGAAGGTTAACAAAAACATATTCATCTACAAAAACAGTTACAGCTGTGACAAATGTTTGCTGTGAGACCGAGAGATAAGAAACAGCGTTTACAGCTTCAAAAACACAGAAGAAGAGGAAAGAAAGCATGAGAAGGAAGCTCAGGAGAAGAAGGAAGATTACGTTCATATCCTGATTTTAAACTAACATTCAGTCCAATGAAACAACCAGCAAAAGCCACCTCATTCAGGTCTATGCAATTATATTAAGACACTTTATCATCTGATTCCAGCTATGAAACCTATCAAATGAAATATCAACTAGCATATAGAATGCAAGAATGCAGTTGTGACCAGATCAAATAACAGAGGCAGACTAAGACGGTTGAATTCTGTATTACTGTGATATTCTCCTATAAATGAAGAAGGTTGGAGTCTGGGGAAATCACCATGAGCACTTCCAAGAAAAAAAAAAATCTATTTCAGTTAGTCATTTCCTGTATTTCATAAAATGCTTCCATGGTTATAACTCTGTTCTTGCTTCCTTCCACAGGATTTGGACACAGTTGGAGAGAGTGCCAATGATGGATTTTTTTCTTCGACTTTAGCCGTCATTCAATTTATTCTCCATATGTCAGCGGAGAAAAGTGGTCCATCTGCTTCTTTTGAAATCATCATCATTGCATGTCAGTGCAAAATGTGAATGCTGCCTCTAAAACTCAATGTTGAAATGAATCTTTCAGGTAAGCTCGGCAATTTTCTGCCATCATTGTCCATTCTAGCTTTCAATGAAAACATACTAGTTTGGTATAATTTGACTAATCGGCTACTTTTAAGAAAAACACAGCACCAAACACACCTACCTGCTTTTTAATGGATGCAAAATTACATAGTGGTTTGGTCCATTCAGGACCATGGACAGCTGCCTGCTGCATGATGTTGGCGCCACCTAAAAATTTATTGGAAGAACTCTGGCCACTTAATACTTTGGCTTACAGAGCAGCCTGTAATAGTGCCTAACTCACCATGAAGACAGAAATAAGTAGGCGGAATTGAAATGAGAAAACCTTATTCCTAATTTAGTCAGGTATTGTGGGTCTTGAACAGCTGGATCCTGTTGTTGATCCACTCGGCTGCCGTCTGCTCCGCAGCCCATTAACAACCATTTTCATCCACATGTACACAACATGTTGATATTGTTCTCTAAACAGAAAAACAATGCAGCCTCCACACAGCTTCATCTGACTGTTTGGAGAAGCGTGAGAAAAACAGATGCTTTGGCAATTTCCGAAAAAATAAAGCTGCAAACAAAAACTAATATATTGTGCATGAGGAAATTTAAATGATTTTCAACTGGTGTGCAGCACAAGATATATTGTAACCCTCCAATAACATTGCAGATAAAGAACAGGATTTCATCCACATTATTGGAATTGCTCTGCTTGAGGTGTGTTATAATGTTTATGCCAAAACCTGGAGGCTACAATACATGATATTTAATTAATTGGATTTTGACAAGCCCTCAGACAACCTTTCATTTATTACTCTACTGTGATATTCTGAAGATTTTCTTAAGGGAATGACCTCACAATAGAAAACTGCTTCCTTCTAAAACATACTTCTACTAATAGGTGGCATCCCATATTTAAAATACAATTACAGCTTGGAGTTAAAGTGAAATGTTTGCTGCAGAAAGGATGTTCCCATTTTTCAGGGATGACATCTGACATCATAACATTTAAAGACAGTGAGTTTGGTAAAGCTAAAACCGAGACTAGCTTTAGTGGATCTGTTTACGTGCGCAGAGCGCGCGCGTGTGCGTGTTTGTGTTGTCAGTCAGCTGGCCTCCATGCGCTGATGGATCAATAACCGGCTGCCTCCTTGCAGGAAGTCTCCATACTGTTTAGAGCCTTCAAGTAGAGGCCAGCGTGCTTTCTGTCTGTGTGGGTTTCCATGGGAACAGTCCGAGAGGTTGTGTGTGCACTGGGTATATATGTGTGTGCGTGAGATGTTTACAGGGGTACGTTGAGAGTGGTGGATTACTGCTGCTCTGTGTGTGAGTGAAACAGAGTGAGATTGAAAGACAAGGAAGAAGAAGAGGTGATCACAGAGAGAGTTGGGGGACATGACCACAAAGCAAAGCTAAAGAGAGGGAGCTTGAGCAGCAGTAACATACATGTTACATGTCCACAAGGATAGAGACAGAGACATATCATAGAGAAAAAGAAAAAATGGAAGAATATCTATACAGATAAGATTGTTTTGTGTCCTCATTGCCTTTCCTCTCTCACACAACAGTCCCCTCTAATTGCCTCCTGCCCTCGGCCCTTTCTGTTGATCCATCTTTCCAGGGGGAATATGAAGGGGGTTGTGCATGTGATGGGGTAGGCCACAGGCTGTCTATAACCCGACATCCCCCTCCCGACAACCCCAAATAAGCCAGGGAGATCCTGAGCAGCCCAGCAGGTGGCTAGAAGCCTGCTGCGCAACTGTTCAGGCTGGAAACGATGCAGCAGTGATGCATATTTAACAAAGGGCAAGGGTGACAGAGGTGTTACTGGGTGTGTGTTTGTCTGTGTATGCACCAATCAAACAGGCAGTCAGTTCAATGACAGAGGGGCAACTTGCTGGAAAAGCCCTCCTCTCTCCACATTCACACACACACACACACACATATACACACACAGAAGAAGGCATATGGCGGCAGCTGCCCGGCACGTGCCGTGATTGTGCGCGCATGAATAATGAGCCTCGCCTCTCTGCGGGGACGCGCCTCACTTGATGAAAAGATGAAAGAACTGACGAAGGAAAGGGCAGAAAAAAACCTCCTGTAGAGTTGCCTCTTGTCTTGTGATCCATAACTGTTGATTTAACAGCCGGCTACTTAGTTCATCATTACTCTCTCTGTTCTCAGCTCATCTTCTATCACCTTGTTCATATTTATTTTAAATTAGCCCACTTTAGCTCATTCTATTCCAGCTCTTTCTGAGCATGGCTTTGGTGGTTCACCCTGCAGGCTGATAAACTCGGTGCCATTACAAGAAGGAATGGCGAGCAACTTTCGAAGTTGCTCAGCCATGACAGAGTAGCTACATGTAGATATTAGTTGTGTGATTATTTTCAGATTGCTTATCTGTGTTACAAAATAATCCCTTTTGCTTGGCCATGAAAATTTTATGTTACAGTAGTCCCATTCAATAATTTTGACTGCATGGATGCTAATGAAGGCTCTTCAGCAGCACATGCTGTCAGGCCAGAGATTTATATTAAGAGTAATGGTAAGTACTTGAGTAGATCAGCTGAGAGCTGAGAAGGTTGTTTAATATATATTTTTTTATTTTCTAATATCATCTAGGTTTAAAAATGTCCAAATGTTTGAGCCTTGATAAGCTGTATAATCACAAAACGAAGTACAGCAGGAATATTTAGAGCTTAAAGTGAGACCAAGAGACACCACCACAACACAACTGAGGATCAATGTTGTAAGTTAAGAACTTCAATTTTTTTACTCTGAAATGACAATTGAGCCCTTTGCAGACAAGAGATAAGTAACATTAATGGCTTCACAAGTCTGTCAAAGTGACAGCAAGTCCTCCACTCACCAGTTATCCCTGCAAACACATCTTCAACAAAAACAGAGAGCCACAGCATATGTGCAGTATTTGCCAATTACACAAGTCTGGACAGAACATCAGGTGAGGTATGTGTGAGTTCTTATAGAGTCATCATTTTCTATCGAGTCTTATTACCAAAAGAGTGTAGCCTAACATGCGCACAGTTGGTATATGAACGGGATCAGCTTGAAATAAAAATCCATTTTCTTCACTTTTAAGCCTATTGAGCGGATGATGTGATAAAATATCGACTGTGAAGGTTTTACAGCACTTTACAGAAACAAGGGCAGTTACTATCAACTGTGGGACTTGAGTTCATTGTCTCCAAAGCTCCCGCTCTGTGAAGAAACACTTAGGTTAATGCACATGATTATTCCAGGAATATATATATGTATATATAGAGAGATATTCTTATACCTAAACCTAAAGCATACCCTGCTTTATCAGATGTGTAGTTCCATGAGAGTATGATCTTCAAAATTAACATCTTGATTTTTTAAAGAAGACTTAAAGAAGAAAAATAAAAATTCAAGAAGACATCAACTCATTAGTAAAAGTACCGAGCTAGGGAATAAATCAAGTGAGAAATAATCATTTTTCTACAGACTTTCACAATCAGAGGAGCCGCCTCCAGCTGGCAGTTAGAAACGCAGGCCTACTGCGCTTTAAATTGTCTTAATTTTTCAGACCCACTGGCTCCAGCCATGATTATTCTATCAGACAGGCCAGGCTAACAATGTAACAACTGGTAGCAGTTGAGCAGGCCCTCCTGCCAAACAACATAACATCCACAGTAGAGCCTCTGCTGAAGCTAATCATGCACCAGTCTTAGTAAACTTGCTCTGCTTCCTTAACACCTGAAATTGTGACTTGTAAAACCGAATCACTCACCTATTCCTTCATTCATATTTGATGCCCGCTGTAAGCAGGGGGCTGGAGTCTATTCTGGTTTCCACTGGGCCAGAGACATGAACCCAGGACAGGTCGCCAGATTATCACAGCAGGGCCAAGCCAAGAGGCAAGAGACACTCAGTAAAGACTCATCCTCACTCCTACATTCAATTTGGAATATAAGTACAAACAAACAAGCTTTTTTAAAAACTTATTATTAAATTATTCAACTTTATCATTGCAATATTTAATCAATTGTACTCGCATACATCAAACAGTTTGTCATGTTTGTAACATATCAGTGAAAGCATTTATTGACGGATAGTTGAGGATGTGCCATTGACACAGGTGTTGAAACTGCTGTTTTTTCATCCCGCTCTCACCTGTAAGGAAGAAAAGTGCAGCGCTGGAGATGGTAACTGGTGTGCTTTCTTCCTCTTCTGCTTTGAAGTCTACTCCAGTAACATTAGGTCATTAGTGTGTTGAAATGCCATTAAAATGGGCAACTTGGGGTAAACACCAAGTATTGTCAGGCTTCTACCAACCTTGCTGAATTTGTGCTGTCGCGTCAGTAGCTAACGTAGCTTCAGTTGCTAGCTAACTGCTAACTGATGGTGAATCAAAGCAAACCGTCAGTATGATGCTGCTTTATTCTTCATACTTGACCATGGCTGATTGTCAGGTTTATGACTATCGTTATAGACTTTTATAGAGTATTTTCAAAGGGGTTTAAACAGTCAAGTGCCCCAGCTTGTCTCTAAGCCGTATTTCCGTGTTTATTTGTGTAAAACAAAAGAAAACAAACAAACACAATCCTATGTTGACTGGAGCTAATTTGCTCAGTTTCTAACTGATCTAACTGTATTATGTATATTAAACTTTTTTTTTTTTTTTTTTTTGCACTAAATGCCAATACACAACAAGCACAGAACATATTTTTGGACATGCTGTCATGTGCTGTCAGCCCAGAGGCTAACACAAGTTGTTCCATTTGCAAAATGCAAGAACCCCCATCTCCCAAAATTCATGAGTAAAGGTGGTTGAGTTGATGAATATATTTACACTGGTGGACCAAACCAAGCAGACAGTGACTATTTGTCCTGGATCTCAACAGGTGTTGAGGCTGAGGATTCCAGCAGGATGCCAGTACCACTCTTCTTCTGTTTCTGCTGGATGTGTAAGTAATGCAGTTTATTAGGACTTGCTTAACTAAATCCCAGCCTTGTTGTGGTAATATTGGTTTTGTATCTACACATTGGTTTTGTACCTCAGAGTTTCAAGGAGGCTGTAAAGCTGCAGATTTGAGTTTTTCTGTTTTTGTTTGGCCATGTGTTATCTGTGGATCTCCGTGTACATTTAATTAAAACTAGTGTATCATGCAGTGTATAGCAGCTTTATCACATCTCAGAATGGTGAATGTGCAGGAAAAAAGCTTTTTTCAAACACTTTTTGATATGCTAAATATCTCTTACTGCACCTCCAATCTTCCTGATTTTGTGTAATTCATTTATTTCAGCCCCCTACTTTTCTTTCTTTCACCCTCATCCCTCCTTTTCAGACGTGCTTTCTTTGTTCCTGTTCTCCTGTTTTGCCTCTCTTTCTCTCTCTTTATTACCTCTGGCGTCCAATTGGCCAGCATTATAGTTGCTCCAGTCAAAAAATGATGTCATTAATTATTTGGGCAGAGATTATGTGATTAAGCCTCTTCGTGTGTGTGGGTGGGTGTGTGAGCTCCCTTGTCTGAATCTCAATGCGTCCCTGAGTATGTATACATCTTCGTGTAATTGTGTGTTGTATCTGGTGGCCACATTATTAGATTAAAATGAGAGAGGAGAGCCTGCAGGCATGGGCAATTTGGTCATTAAATGTTTAGCCTCTTGCTATTTTGTCTATGAAAAGAAATCAAACATACAGGTGAATAATAACCAATCAGAATCTCTCGAGAATTCATAAAAAGTCCAAATGTACTGACATCTGAAATCAAACACCTCCAATTGAGAACATACCACAAAGAAACACTCTGTGCTTTTCAAAGCAAAAGAAGGAGGCTTAACAGCTAGATTTCCAGTATTTCTAGGATGCCGTGTCATAAAATCTTCCCTCAGTGAAATCTCAAAGATACTTCCATGTTTACTCTGAGTTTCAAAGTACCCACAATCCTTTGCACACTTGAAAAATGGTGGATTTGGGTGATATAAAAAAATGTTTTAGATTTTTGTCATTTGTTTGTTTTAGCCCATAATTGTGAAAGATTGTAAATATACCAGTTATTTATCACGTCATGTGTATCGACTGCACTCGTTGGGACTGTTCCATTTTGAGTTGTGGAAGGTGTTTTTCCTATCCTACGAAGGACATGACTTGGTAGGTTCCATTTTACCAGGAAAGCATTCCTCACTTTGTGAAGTACCTACTATTTCCATCGCACACTTTTGTTCAAGTCCCAATGTTTTGATTATAAAAAGACTGATGGAGTAAGAAAAAAAGAGCACCTGCAGTGAATAAGTGAGGACAGAAGATAAACAACAACATGGTCAACTCTTTTGAAAGATGAGGAAAAAGACAAAAAATTATGAACAACAGATAAAGGGGAAGAATCCAGTTTTAAGGTGAGGAGTCCAGCGCAGACGTACATGGTGGACTAGATAAACAGATCCGCGTCAGGACTCTGTCGGTAAGCACCGGAAAAAAGATTGGAATACATCATGCTGCATATAAGTGAGTGTGTGTTTGTGTATGCGTGTGTGTAAAGGAAAATATTCTGAAGGGAGGGGACTGGAAAGGAGGGTTTATAGGCCAGCTGTGTGTAGTCTTTTAGTCAGTCAGTGACCTAAATCACAGAATAAAAAGAGAGAGAATAAAAGGAGGGTGTATGAGAGGGGGAAGAGCAGTGTTTGTGGATGCCTCAGTGTGGAGGAGAGATAACGTGAAAAGGAAGTGAGAAAAAACAGAGAGAGGTGGAGGAAAAGAGGGTAAGAGACAAAAGTTGAGTAGAATCAAGCGTGGGGAAGTTTAAAAGGATGTTGATGCATGAATGGAGGGAGGGAAGAGTTTGGGTGAAAACAAAGGATAAGCAAAGAGGAGAGTTAGAAAGATGACATTTATGGAGCTGAAATTATGCAGTGCAAGATATAAATATCTGGGCTTGTTATTCGTTCGTTCGTCTGTTTTACATTTCCAGGGCAAAAACTTCTCAGCCACCATGATGGCTTACCAGACAAACACGCAACTGCTCGCTGTAGCGTAAGCATCGCACCAGAGCATGCATAAAGGAAGAGGGGATATCCAAAACATGCCAGGCTGTAAATCTGACACATACAGAGGGAAAAATAATTTCATTCGGATTGTAAAGTGCCCTTGACACCAAATCCCACATTAAGAATTTATCGCTGTGTTGCAAACTAAAGACGAAATTCATCCCTGTAAATAATTGAATTGCTGGAAAAGTGTCGGGGCTATTTACACAGAGATTTGATCCAACATATCAAGATCCGAAAGAGACAGAATCTGTTTTTGGGGCGTTTTGTTTGTTTTCTCCATGTTGTAAATATTTTTCTGGTCAGCTAATTACATATGTGATTCTTAGTGGGGAGTTAATCCAAGAGTGATCAGAAGCAAGGGCAGAATCCATTAGCATCTCTGTGAGGCTTCACATCCCCTTAGTGCCAGAACAGCTCAATACAACTGCACTAACGAGGCTTTTGGCCCAACTATGCTGTGAGAATAGTTTGAGAAGAGCTTAAGATTTTTCTCATTTTACATGTGAAAGCCGGCTAGCTCTCTGTGGGGAGAACAAGTGGTGCTCCTCAAAATCATGTTGGTTACAGAACAGTCATCCAAAGTCTCAAAGATGAATTTACTGATTTTCTTTTGGTATCGTTTATATCATCACAGGGTATATTGTGACCTTCTGTGATTAGCTTAAATTTTGAAAATTTCAATCACCAACGCAACACTCCACAAGCATAGATTGATACCTACATCTTAAGAAAAAAAAAAAAAAAAAGCTTAACTCGTGAAGTGAGAAAGGGGATTGTTGTTAGCTCTGGTGCCAGGATCAGAAATCAGAATCAGTTTGTTGTACATACGCGAGAATTTGTCTTGGTGCATGAACCTGTAGTTGGTAATTAACACGAGTTGGACAAATGGAGATTATTTACTGTTTATTAGTGCTACAGCTCTGGGGGAAAAAGCTGTTGGTATAACTTGTTGTGCAGACTTTGATGTTCTTGGACCATCTACCTGATGGAAGAGGCTGGAAGAGGTGAAGTCCAGGGTGAGAGGGATCAGCTGTAATTGTGTCCTGAAGCGATGGCAGAGTAAAGCCGCTCACCCACTCTGCTGTTCAGACGATATGCAGCAGTTTGGCTCGCTCTTGTGAGGTGGAGGACTTAAACCGGATGATTATGGATCCAGTGAGGATAGACTTGAGAAGAGTGAGAGAACATAATGGTTCTAATGGTTCTCCATTACTTGTTGTTAGCTCCATTTTGAATTTCCCTCACTGGGGGATGAATAAAGTATTTTTCTATACTATTTCTATTCTAATTCTACTGATTGTTTCTAAATGGTTTCTGCTAAAGCAGCATTCTCTGTTCCGTTTTTCCACAATCTGGAAAGTTTGCAAGTGTGACAGCGTAGAAATCAATACACATGTTGGGTTTCTTTTACTTTTCTTCCAAATGTTCTTTTTTGTGAAAATAATCACTCACCTATTGCAGTTTCATTGGCCTCATTCGCAAAGTTTAATATAATTTTTGTCAAAAATATGACTTTAAATATTCACATTAACAGCAACAAATTTCCCCCGAGCTCACTTCTGTCACTTGGTATATTTCCAGTTGAGTACTCAGGAACAGTTTAAACGTTTGGGGGCATAAAGCTGAAGATGCAGTAATAAAAGATACTTTATTCAGTCACTCATTACATTTATTTATGTTCAAATATACAATGTGTGTTTAGTGTTGTCTTTTTTAAAGAATGTACTGTAATTAAGTGTAAATGTGTTCGTTTAAAGACATCGTTACGACTCACAAAATTCCCAGTGACTGACAAAAACTGCTCCTCTTAATTCAACTCAATTCAATCAAACTGCTCACATCACCTTTTTGAGAGTTGGATAAATCAAATGATGCTGACATGCTTAATCAGACCATTTTCAATAATTGTTTGGTCAAAGAAGCTATTTAAAGTCATGGTGAGTTAGTGTAATGCATTAACTGGAAGTATTCCACATCAGCCTTTGAACACAGATGGATTTTGAATAGTTAAAGCAAAATCCCTCATTTATATGATGATAAAAATGTTGTAAAAATTGAATTGTTTTAAAAGAGCATCCCTAAAACAAATGAAACATCCAGTAAGTAAATGCTTTTAACTGGATTAAATGCAGCAGTTGCACAATTTTCATAGAATTCAATTACTTTGATTAATTGATCCATGAAGGTTTTGTCTAAAAACATGAGTAAGAAAGTAGTTTATTTTATTACCTCATAAAGAGAAAGACTGTACAATAAACATACATATTTGGTGGTTTTAGAATACATCTCTATGGGAGCAGGGATTAAAGGCTAATAAAGCTATTAAAAGTGCTAATTCCTCCTCCGCCAGGTTTAATACATTAAAATTGTAATTCCAACCTGGTAGGTCCCAGATTAGCCCTCATTTTGGATCATTTTGTGGTATAAAATAAATTTCCAGCGCTAACTTTTGATGCCAAGTCAGAAACTACAGCATTTGCACTTCACATTGTGAAACATAAAGGAAGGGTGTTTGGGATGGAGTGGTCCATTCAGCACTTCTCACTTTCATGTGGAGACAGGAGGTTCACATCTCATTACAGACCAACAGTTAATGGAAGCCTTATGATCTTTGCTCTTTCGGTGTCTGACTGTTAAGTTGGTTGTCAGACTCAATATGAAAACTTAAAATGCTAGAAAGCATGTGATAGAGATTTTGGAAGGCACTTTCCATAAAAACAGCCATGCCAGTCCATGGTGAGCATTATGTCCCGCTGAGCCAGCATGTCATCCAGGAACCCAGATTGGTTGTAAATTAGTTACACATGATTACAGAGACAGACCTCCATACAGATCAGACAGGGCAGGAGCTCTTCACAAGGAAATATTTGTAGAAATTATGCTCACGACCCTGATGCAGTTTGACATACTGCATAGCCCACTGAAAAACATCCTCAAAGGCATAAGGCCCTTATATAACTGTATATTTACATAACAGTGCATAATGTAAGAGTTCTCTCTTTTCTTTTTTCTTTTCTTTTCTGTATCAGACTTTTGACTTTAAATAAATGTGGATGTGGACACTTACAGAGGCAAAAGCTGGGGCACTTTTATGATCAGTCAACCTTTCAGATGCATGTCCCTCAAATAGATTTCTGTTTGCAGTGTTATTTTCACATTGCTTCACATCCTTCCAACTTCTTCCTCAGTAATAACAAAAAGGCACTCAGATCAGACAGCCAAACTGGTCATCAACCTCTTAACCACATCTGTAATCTCAGTCTAAGTACCCTTCATCACTGGATCCCATTCAGTAAGGATTTGAGTCCAACTGTATGTACAGTCAGATTAGCACAGCTTTGTGCAGCGCTGGCTCTTGTTCCTCCATCACCCAGTCTGTCTGTTTGGCACCATACAAGTCTCTCTGCTGCCAAAGCCGAAATGGAAATCGCACCAAATTGGATCAATACTGAATCCATGATCGAGAGCTATGTCTTATTACGTTGTAGTATTGGGAAGCGAGGCTCCGGGTCACCTTTGAGGATAACAGTAATACATAGTGAAAAGAGGTTACTGCACTTTAACAATTTACTTATATTCACATGGTTAGATAGAAAGAAGTAGGTGGTAATCAGACTGTAGTGGAGCAGTGTTTAGAACACACAAACACACGACTGGATGACAGCATGGGGAAGTTACTCATTCTGTGTAATAGGATTGCAGGATTAATGGAAATCTGGCGATAATAACAGAGAACGATTGTAATATTTGAAATATTTTCCATTCAAAACTTGAAGTGTGCTGCTTGATTGAATGACAAATTGAATATATCTTTGTTCTTTTGTTTTTGTGGTGATGCAATTGATACATAATCATATTGTTTATTGTCAGGAAAGCTCATATCTAATCATAAGCATTTGTTTGCGCGGACATTTCTGGACAGCTCATGCTCGACTATAAGACTCGACTCGACTTCTCACTGGTCATTGCACACTGACACAGCTGAAATAATTTGCAGGACACAGCTCATATTACAGCTTCATTTCAGACCTTCCATTTCAACATTCCCTAAAAGATCTGCACTGCCACAACAGTTTTCAGTTGTGCTGCTCTGCGAATTCACCACAGTTGACCTCTTAATCGTCGCTCAGCATGAATCCACTTGGTATTTTTTGAGAGAATTCAGGCAATCTTGATCACTGGAATTCATTTTTTTTTTTTATGATTTTATTATAAAATGTAGTGTGACCTGATTCAGCGTCGACCAAGTTTTATTAGCCTTATCTGAAAAAGAAAATGCTGTAAATAGTACTCTAAATCAGGATGTGCTGTAGCTGTACGTTTCTATAATGTAAATGTAAAAGACAAACTGACATTTCATCTGTTTTATTTCACTGCCTGTGTCTGTCTTGAAACGGAGAAGAAGCTCTTGAAATGTAAGATTGAAAGGATAAGCTGTTAGTCTTTGTGCCACAGACATTTAAGCCTGACAAGGACAATAATCTGTCACTCAGCATTCAAAGATAGCTTACCATTCACAGTACTAATAATCCTATCCTACATTAACTGCACCTATGATGCATATGATTGACAACTGAAATAGAAGGCATTATGATCTCAGCTTTTTATACCTTTTAAAAGTAGTCAATTTACATATATATTTCATGTAGTTGACAACATAATTGAGACCAATATCAGTATTCTTGCTATGGCAGAATATCAAAAAGTAACAAAGTTGAGTCTTTTACATACCAACTGAATCGTTGGATGTGGCAAAGCCTTGAGAGGTGCATTAGAGCAGAACTGAGGGCTGTATTCAACAGGACAAAATTAACATTTCTTTCTGCATATTATTTTAGAGGTATGGCTGGACGGCAATGCAGTGCATTTACATTTTCACATTTACATTTTAGCCCCATTACAACACGCAGCCACTTATCGGAATTGCAATGAATGGGAGCTTGGTGGGAAGCCAGAGATTATCGTGTTATCACAAAACCCTCTCAGGCAGATGATTGAGGCTTTGTAAAAAATTAGCTTTACTGAAAGTATGGACAGAAAGTGGACTCATCTATCCAGCGTTTGCCACCTTTTACCACAGTCAAATATGAGAATAAAATGTGTTAACAACCTCTGTGGTCATCTCCATAGAGGTTGTCGGGGGACTCAATTCTAATACATTCTCTTGATGATCTCTTTTTTTTTTCCTGAGTTGACAACACAATGTTAGTTCAGAAATCAGTAAAGGACAGTTTTCAACAATCAATTTAAGCAGACCATAACCGCTTGTGTGTGTGTTAGGCGACCTCTACTATTGATACAGAGAATAACTAAGTAATATTGTTCCTCTTAAAAGTTATATTTAATCATACAACCCAAAATGATTATTGTAATGACCTTGATACTGATTGTTCCATATGGCCCCATGACATGTGGCTCGTAGTGAGCCGTTCCATAAATGACTCTAGAGAGAAGGTATATGTACAAAATCTGTTTGTGTCTTCATACGGTCAAGTCATATGTGGGTCATTGTTTGTTATGAGCAGCTGAACAGAAGTGCCCGTAGCTGGAAAGTGAAATTTTATTAATGGCTGAACTGTGGCAGGTGTACGCAGATCACTGCACGTTATCTAAATTTTTACTAAATTTAGATGGGATGCAGATATAGATATATCTAAATATCATTAGATATGAAAATCGCGATTGAATGTTGGAAAGGCCAACAGAAAAATCCAGAGTTTGGTTGTGTGTTTGAGCTGAAGTCAGAGAGATGCTATTGTGAATTTTGGAAAGTGTCCATTACTGCTGAAAGCGTCTGTCCATTAGTACAGCAGCTTCACAATCAGGCTCAAAGAAATGGCATTTTGAGCTTCTAATTTGCAGATTTGCTGCTTTTGTTTCGTTTATGTAAATATTTTTTATTCTACAAATAACTTAAAGCTATGTAGTTGTGAGGAACATTCCCCCCACTGTCTGACATTTTAAACATAAATTAACTTGAAAAACAATCAGAAGATAATGTCAGTGATTGTATGTATGTGTGTGTGTGTGTGAATGCTTGTGTTTGTGTGCAGTTGAGCAATAGTCTTTTTGAGGATTTTGTGGGATTCAGGACATTTGTGGAAACTGAGGACAGTATTTGTGTATGTCATAGAGAAAAGAGAGACCTGACTCAAGTCAAGCTGAAGTGAAACATGACAGTCAAACTGTTATGTCATCAAATCTAATAGAGACTTATATCCACCCTGCTGTGAGGAGGTTTGGTGTCTCGCTGTTTTTGAGTGATGAAGCCAAGATCTGAAGAAATCCTGTCACAGTCAGACATGAGTCGCATTTCCAAGAGGTCTTACAGATTCTTTCAGTGCCTGATTAAACTCAAATGTGTAGGTGCACACAGATGGAGCTGAGGGAACCATGGACTCTAAGCTGTTCCTATTGCACCTGCTTTGAGCTCACTTAGGCAATGCTTTCCACACAGAATAAGTATTCTCAGCATGTCATTGTTATTTCAGCAGTTTTTGTCATCTTCCTGACGAATTAACGAATACATCTGCTCCTGCTTTGCCTTCAACTAGAATGAAATGACCAAATGAAATTGGACATCAACTTCTATTTCTTCACCCCTTATTTTCCTGTTTCCCTTTTTTTATTGATAAAAATTTTCATTTGTGTTTTATCTAATAAGAGAAAGCAAAAAGATGATTTGCCTGTCAGATTGACCTAAGATTGAACATCTTTGTTTAATTTTACTCTCACAAAGAAAAATATCTAGAACTGAATGTAATTAAACAAAAACATTAACCAAAATGACAAATGTTGTAGTTACTACACATTACTTACAGAATGGTAGAAAATAAGAGTAGCCACACAGCAGGTCATAACTCATTGAAGGAAAAGTTACAATCAAAAGATTTGACCAACAGAAGGTAAGGTGCGGTTTCCAGCATGCTCATAACAGAAAGAGCCTTCATTCAGTTACCAAAATGAGATCACACAAAATATAACTCCATAAAGTAAGTAAAGTTCTTCTATACACTTAAAATATTTCTAAAAGTCAAAAACCTATTCTTTATAAACACATAAGAGCCTTTACAGTTATGGAGGTTTGATCTCGTAACTCAAAATTACTCAAAAGAAGCATTCTTTGTCATAATCTGGACCCATTCGCTGTACTCTGTGCTAACTTTACTTTTCCGGTTGCAAAGGATAATCCTTACTGCTGAAATAAAACCTGGAGCAAATACTGCTTTGCATTTGCTCTTTGGGGACTTAAATAAGCACAAACCTATCCCCCAAAAGACAGAGCTGAATTAAAGGGGAACTCCGGGGCATTTGAAGCGCAATCCCATTGCTAGAGGTTGTCAAATACTGATAGTAGGACACAGACAGGTGCAAATCGGCGCTCCCTGTGCGGAGATTGCGCTGTTTGTGCAGCCTGTCATGCTAGCCAAATACGTGGTGGCCAAGGGGCAAATAATAAACCTTCCACGTAAAACAACAACTTGCACACTGCAGAAACGTCACACCACTTTACAAACCATCCGACAATAAAGTCACAAGCCTTACCATCAAAACCATATGCATGGTTCTCACATTACTGGCATGGGGACGTTACAAAACAACTTTATAAACAGCATGTCACTTACCTCTTGTCGGTATGCTCGCGCATGTGAAAGCCCAAAAGAGTCAATGGACGATACTCCCATGTACAAAACAATTATCTTCTCTAGAAAAACTGCGTTCAAGTATTTAAAACATTACAAACATTACAACGCAGTTTTTCTAGAGAAGATAATTGTTTTGTACATGGGAGTATCGTCCATTGACTCTTTTGGGCTTTCACATGCGCGAGCATACCGACAAGAGGTAAGTGACATGCTGTTTATAAAGTTGTTTTGTAACGTCCCCATGCCAGTAATGTGAGAACCATGCATATGGTTTTGATGGTAAGGCTTGTGACTTTATTGTCGGATGGTTTATAAAGTGGTGTGACGTTTCTGCAGTGTGCAAGTTGTTGTTTTACGTGGAAGGTTTATTATTTGCCCCTTGGCCACCACGTATTTGGCTAGCATGACAGGCTGCGCAAACAGCGCAATAGCCGCACAGGGAGCGCAGATTTGCACCAGTCTGTGTCCTACTGTCAGTATTTGACAACCTCTAGCAATGGGATTGCGCTTCAAATGCCCCGGAGTTCCCCTTTAATTCGGACGCCGCTGTATTGAACCACCCATGGTTTGTTTCAGTTATCTTTCTCCAAAGGCAGGACCTTTGACCATGCCCACATTGCATAGATTAACGTACACTTGTGTCTTTTACATTCCCAGCAAAAAATTATTCTTGTGTAAACACATTTTATGTAGACAGACGGGTGTAAAGTCGTGTCGATGCAGTATCTCATAATGCGTCAGTTTTTCCATGAGCTTCTCTTGTGAAACAACCTGTGCTGGAAATGAGTTTTTCCCGGGAGCCCTGATCGATGTTAACATTTAAATCCCTCTGACGGATTATTTTCACAGTGTCTTCACTACGCGTTAGCAACCAGCTTATAAACAACAGAAGCTGAGTAAGCTTTTTTTTGGCATCTTAAAAGAATGCTGTATCTGATTTTATTTCACTGACAAGTCTTTAAAAATACTCACCAAACTGCTTCTGATCTGTAAATATCTCCAGAAATCTCCCTCGTCTTTTAAATTGAAATGTGTTCCGAGTTCCTGATAGGATTTGGTTTAGTTATTTGCAATTAAATCAGTTAAATTCATCTCCAGGAGTGGCAAAAAAAATACTTTTTTACCTAATGTAACTGTTGCGTTATTCAAGGGTGAAGAATATACCTGCATATATAGTGAGATCATCAGTAATTTGTGAAGTTTCCCCAGCAAGATTCCCTGCACTCTCTGTGTTTGCGTGAATTCCTTCACAGAAATACAACTAAAACTAATCGCTTTCACAACAGCAAGAAAATAAATGAGTAAAGTGTCACTACTGCACCAACCAAGGTAAGCCAAGTGGCTTTTTTTTTTTCACTCAGACCTCTCAGAAAAAACAAATAAATGCAAAAAAAAGTTGTATCACTTTCCAAGCCAGTACACACAGCTGTGTGCTACCACAGCAGAGGGTTTCTCCTGCTACTGGATGTTCCTTTAAAAGCTAATGAAACTGCATAGGGGGACTTAAGCCATTGACTTTCCTATTGAGAGCAATATTGAAATGAATCTTGGAGTGCGTGAAGTCTGTGAGAATAAACCTGATGAGAAATGTATCCCACAGTTATGGGCCAGCTTCAGAAGCATCATCCTATCACCCTCTCGCATACACATAAGCCGTCAGCTCAGTGGGGGTTTCATTACACATTCAGATGCCCCTCGACTCCCTGCTGCTCATTCCCAATCACTAATGCTGGATACGCAGTTTGCGACATTAGCGAGTGGATGTGTATGTGAGCAAAAACCTGGAAATAAAAAGCGTATTAGCATACATGCATGTCAGCTTGCATGATCAAAACACGTGTGTCCGCTTGTCTGTGCTGGCAGGTGGCCCAGATGTGCAGTTTTACAGAAACAGCAAAGTAAAATTACGGTGAGTTGGAACACTTTAATGAGCTTGGCTAAATGCAGTTTCATAGTTTAATGGCATGGCTAAAGGGTTTAAAATTCAGAACAGGAAGTTATCGCGGTACACAAGTAGTGCAATGGAAACGTCCTACTACTTTGATCTGTCAAGAAGAAAAAGTAAAACCAAATTTTGTTGTAGAATCCTTCACTCAACCACTATTTTCCCTAAAAGGAGCAGTTACATGGTTCATATTCTCAGTGTGAGAAGTTCAGTTTATCACAGCTGTTACTTGAGGTTAAAACAAGTTTGGTTTATCATTCACATATCCCGTTACATCCCTTATAATGGAAATTAGAGTAATAGTTGGGGGCAATTTTGTCTCTCTTAGAAAGCCTTTAAAAATTGAAGCCATTGTGATGTTTTAACTCACAGGATACCTTAAATCAGTCTAGAACACACTGTCAGACACTGCTACAGCATAGAAATCACCGAACAACCAACTTGATATGCTGCACGGACACCATAATCCTGGCTTGCTACAGAGACATGACCTCTAGCTATTGGAGTCACATGATTTTGATGCTGGGTACAGGGGAGGGGATGCCATAAGTAGTGAGCGGGAAAGTGAAAGTGCATTTAGAAAGCAATGCCATGTGGTTAGGTGAAAACCATAGCAAATTGGTTCATCTCATGGCCATCCTGCTCTCCAGTGACTGCTTCTTCATTTTGTTGAATCCCCATGATCTGTTCATAATTTTATAAAAAAAAAAAAATTGTTTTTAATGTTTGAAAGACTTTTTGAACTGGCAATTATAGAAACTGCACCTTTCAGCTGCCACCTTGTGCTCAACGCAGCTGTTGGTTTCCATTGCTTCCCTGCCCCTCTGTCACTCCTAGGAATCAGGCTTAAAATTGATGTATGCTCAGCTTCACCAAATAAGTTGCATGTTGTAGGAAAGTGAGTCTGTTGCTATTCAGGAGTGTGTATTTGGATGTAGGCAATATTTAATGTACCAACTGTACCTTTTGTTTTAATTGGTTTATGTTTTGACTAATTACAAACGGAAAAGCTGAATTTTACCAAGCTCAGATAGAAGAGAAAAAGTGTTACATTTGGAAGAATCCTAAAAGTACCTTTAACCCACAACAAAAACAGACATCGACTCAATTGTAGATGTAGAATCAGTAAACTTAAAAGGTGTAATAGTAAATCTCCTCATAGTACAAACTGCAGTTGCTTACAAAGATCGAGGGCCGAATTGGTCATCTAATCAGTCAATATTTTGCCGACATACTTTCTGAGTTTTACTCAACAAAATCTCTGGACCCATCATATAACAGCCATAGAATACTAAATTTCATTATAATCCAGCTGCAGAGATAAGTAAAGCTTAAAGCTTAAGCCCTTTCGTACTGGACAAAAATCCCACAGACACCACTAACATCTGGCTTTTTTCTGCTGTAGGAAAAGGGTACAATCTGAATTCTTTCTCACATCACATGACTCTACATTAGTATGTTTGTGCCTGTTTACCAACTTCAGCTCCAGTCAGCAGTAATGGAAACATGATATCCGAGGGGACATGACCAATTTAAAAACCTTTTCTTGAATTGTGCTGTGACCTTTAAAGGTCTGTGAAGGCTTGTGGATAACCTCTGTGGCACACGAATCTGTCATTCAGTCAGCGTTTAGTTGGAAGAGACTGATTCAAAAAATATAAAATAACGCTGTCACTGTTTTCCTGCTTACCAGAAAAAGTGACAAAAAAAAATATCAGTGCATCTACTGGCAAGGAGTTAATTGTCTTTTTCTACGCTCTTATTTTGGTGTAAAAGCGATTTACTGAGAGAGCAGCTTGGCAAATCGACCCTTTTGCATGTAAGGAAAAGGTTAAAGATCATATCAACAACACTAAATGTTGCTGCTAAGCCTCATTCAGGAGCATACTGAAATCCCATGTGTGGTAGCTTAGTTCAATATCTTATCTCAACATCTGCTAAAGGGCCAAAAAAAAGTGTTAATGATTGTTTTTCTTTATTACAAAGAAAACTTTTGTTGTACGTAAGTACAACAAAAGTTGTACAACGTAAGTACACTCCTACCATGATATAGTGAGAAACCAGATAAAGAGTAGAGACATCAAAGATATTGAGGCATTAAGTATAGATGGAGAGAAAATGTAGAGGGGGGTGGGGTATGAAGGGAATGCAGGGAGATTGGTTCATAGAATGCTGGGTCTGGTCTGACAGATGTTGTATGGAGAGTTTATCTGATTAAATCTGACCATCTCCACTGTGGGAGGGAGGGACCCAGTCAACTGATGCCCAAAACACACACACAACTCACCTTGTGCTGCCTTGAAATGATACTCCAGTGTATCTAAATGGCCACAAAGTTAGGAAGGAAAAGGATCTACTCAACAGCATCTAGTCAGAAATTTGTGCAAGAAAATTCCAGACACCATCGTCATCGCCT
Source organism: Odontesthes bonariensis (assembly GCF_027942865.1). NCBI lineage: Eukaryota > Metazoa > Chordata > Actinopteri > Atheriniformes > Atherinopsidae > Odontesthes > Odontesthes bonariensis. Next base: position 13,564,446 of record NC_134515.1, on the reverse strand, counting down.
CCATCCTACACAGTAAGACTAGTGCTTGACTTGTCATACAGTATCTTTATTACAAAGGAAATGGAGTCCTTCAGAGTCATCTTTACAGTCAAGATAAACTTAATTTAGAGCCTGTGATTCTGATAATCCTACACACTCAATAAACTGCATATTTCAGTATCAGCACTGGATGCCATTTAGATATTTGTTGTGCACATTTCAGGTTCAAACTCTGATGTTGTATTCCCTGTAAGTTCCAAAGGCTAAAACAGGAGCCTTAAGACTTAAGGTGGCCAAATATCTCCTCTTGAGGGTGGCGACTACACTATAGATGAGGTCAGACAGCTTAACCTCTAACCCACTCAGCAGCTCCAGAAGCCACAGTCATGAGCCATGAAAAAAAAGAAGACAGAAGCACACACTGATCAGCTGGAACATTGAAACCACTGACAGAATATGATCAGTTCCTCCTCCTGGCCAGTCGATTCATGGGTGTAGGAGCTCGATGAATGTGCTGTGATGTCATGTAGCAGCATGTTGGCTGTGAGTCTTTTGGGTGCTTTTGTATGAAGGGAGGTTCTGTCGTGTCCCTGTGCATTTCAGGAAGCTAAATCAGACTGACATCTGAGGAGTTTGAAAGCCGCTTTTAACACCTTTGGCTTCTTGTAATTTACCTGTTTTTGCTGTGTGGAACTGGTGGAAGCTGCAGTCATGGTGAGCTGTTACCATAGAGTCTGCGCCAATGTTTACGTGGGCGAGGCGTGTCACAGTTATATTCATGCAAATGTCAAGACCTTAAGTTTCCCTGCTGAGCATCGCATTGTAAAAAGATATAATCAGTGTTACACATCTCTCCTTTCAAGGGTCTTAATGTTTTTTCTGAGGATATATTTCAAGTTATAGTATGAGAAGATGCTATTTACTGTGAACTATTTTCTTCTATTTTACTTCCACTGTAGTTATGTAAATGTATGAATTTAGGTTCTTATGGTGTGTTTTTTTCCCATTACACCCTACGGTACAGTTCAACTGATACGGTTCTTTCATGCTTCATTTTCCACTACAGGCAGTATCCCCTCTACGTTGGCAGGATCAGCTGTTCATCACCACAGTGTGTGAAGCAGCGGCGACACAGACAACTTCCCCGTGTGTGTGTTTATTACATTACACTGATTTAACAGAAGCTTTTATCCAAAGCAACTTGCAAGTGAGCCAGTTTAGTGTAGTTATTAGACTGAAAGAGTCTGCAACGGGCTTGTAGGTCAGAGGGATTTGAAATCTACGGGGAGTGATCCCAGTCACTGAGCACTACAGAGCTCAGCTCAAGTCAGCAGAGAAAAAGATCGATTGTTTAAATTCGTTAATAAGGTTAATAAACATGCACATGAACTTATTAATCACAGACACAATTTGCAGTCTGTGAACACAATCAAGATATCCCTGAATTATGTCGTAAATTGTGTGACAGACTTTAAAACAACTTCTCTCTGACCAATCAACGATATGCAGTGTTTCTACATTAACATATAGCATTGGCTCGGCTCGCTTGGAACCGTGGCTGAGGTAGTACCAAAAAAACAAAAAGACAATTTAGTATCAATTTGATGTTTTTAACCAAAAGAAGTGAGTTGTACTATACAGTAATGTACTGGAAAGATTAACTATTTTACCAAATTCACTTTTTCTGTTCTGATCTGAATATGTAACAATTAGTTTTAATTTGAAACAAATAGATGTACTTACACATCTTAATAATCACAGATCCCCGTTACGACGCTCACCTACACAAAACAACCACATATAAGTTAACATCTGCAATTTTTAACCTTGAATTGTGTCTGTAGAAGTGTTTGGATTTGTGGGCAAACATACCTCTTACACGTTTTCTTGTAAGACTGGCCTGTTTGGGTTGGGATGCAAATATTTAGGTCACCTAAACAGCACATCCTATGCAACAAATGGAGGTGAATTATCAAATCAAATCAAATCAAATTTATTTGTATAGCACATTTCATGTACAAACAGTTCAAAGTGCTTTACATAAAAGAAAAGCATTGCAGCAGGGAGTGCAAGAAGCATTAAAAATACATAAAAGAATATAAAGAGAAACAAATAAAATCATTTAAATGAATTTAAAAACAGGCAACAGTCTAGATAAGTTAAACAATATTTCATGCATAGACACATGAGAAAAGAAATGTCTTTAACCTGGATTTAAAAATGTCTCTCTGACATTTATGAACGCTCTATGGCCAGAGCTCTCGCAACCACAGCAGCATCTCAAAGTTGAGGTCTGAGCCATCAAAATAATTGGATTTTGTTTATTTTGGTAAATGCTTCTGACCCCTGCTTTTCTAAACTTAGTTTAACTTGCAGTCTCTGAGGGGTCATTACAGGAGTTATCTTGTGATCAAGTGCCATATTGATTTTCCTGTGTTCTTGTTTTCTTTAACCTGCCCTGTTTACATCTGCTGCAGTTAAATAATCTGGACATAAACATGATATTTCCTTTTTATCAGTTTGATGTATGTATATATTGAGTAGCACAAAAGCCCTTACTGAAAAAACGACTATCAATTGGTCATCAATTGGTTTTATGGTCGAATTTTGCATGTTTTTGGAATATGAGGAATATGGCAAATTTTTTTCTGTCGATTTTTTTTTTTTTTTTTTTTTTTTTTTTTTTTTTTTTTTTTTTTTTTTTTTTTTTTTTTTCTGTCAACCATCTTTAATTCTATCAAGCTGCAGAATGTTATGCTCCAAGGATTGAGGATCACTGCCACAGCTGCGACCCAGCCCCCATCATGAGCCATAGCCCTGGGCAAGCAAAAAATAGTCACATCAATTAGGTATACCCAGAATCCTAATTTATATGATTTAATTTAATTCTGTTCACAATTTATTCAATTATTGGGTAACACAGACTGCCTCTGCTTTCCGACCCCCCCCCCCCTCTCCTTCTCCATTGTTGTCTTGACCAAACATGTACCAATCTCATGCCTGTCACTTGCTGCTGCACTTGGCAGGCACATTTGCGACTGTTTGGGGAATTAAATGGAGGGGCATGGTTCAGGAAATGCTCCACGTGTTGAATCCAGCATAATGCTGAGTCTCTGCTGTTGAGAGATTTTTCCACTCTATCAGCCACAGTGATATCAGCAGCTTGCCTTCAGTCCTCCTCCTCCCATCCTCCCACTGAATCAATTTGAGAGCAGCTCTGTTTCCGCTGATGCCATGTGTGCTTGTTCACAAAAATATTAGAAATGCCAATTAGAGCATTAAGGAGGTGTGTGTATTTGTGTGTCATGCAACCCTGCCCTTGCTTCAGTTAATCAATACACCACATCCTTTCTACCAGTCTGCAATACCTGCAGAAGGATATAAACCTTTAAGAGCAATAAGTCAATAAAATGCTATTGTTCAGTATTTTCAAGGGGCATTTTGTGACCGCAGTTAAAGGATGCAACTCTTTGTCCCCTTCCAGTCCAAAATATGCTATGGTTATTGTTGGTAAATCTAGATTTTTGGCCTTCACTTTGCAGTTTGGTGTTTGACAATAAAAAGCTGTTTTCAAAATTATTTTCTGAATGAGGAGTTTTGCTAAGTGGACCTCAAATCTCAGTTTAACTTAATTACTTTTGGTTTAGTAAGCAGTCATGGTCCAATGAACGGCTTACTGTGCCATGTGGAAATGTGAAACTTGTAAAATACCGAGCATAGTTACATGCACAGTTGATTCAAGGTACGGTTAGAGTTCGACCTGACCATTTAACTGGACAGCATGTTCCCATGGCAATGTGTATGAATAGCACACTTTTTGCGTGTCATTTCACGCTGTTCAAATAACATGTCAAATGGTTAGGGTGCAGTATGGTGGAGGGTCTTCTTCTATCACACTACATACCATGAAATGGTTATGGTTAGGGCAAAAGTACAAGACAGGATATTATTTCCTCAAAATATGTAGCGTTAAATGACACACAAAAGTACAAAAAAATCCTTGTTATAACACGCCAAATGACTTGGCGTGCAGTCACTACATCTTTTCATGAGACCAGGCTGAATGGGACCACTGCTCCCAGTATACATACATGGGAGGGGAATCAAAATATTCACCAAAGATGTTCTGTTAAATAATGGAAAATAATGGAGTCATAAAAACACAACAAAACTCACTGCAGAGACGTTTTTTAGTTACCTGAGTGGTGATTTAGTCAGATACTGAGGTTATAAAATCAGGATTTTATTCAATCAGAGTGACAGTCAGTTTTAAATTACTGCGAGTTGACTTGTAGTCTTATTTTCAGTCACAGTTTCTGACACGCTTAACTGTCAATTTCGGTCAGGCTAACACATGCTGACATTCACAGTCCCATTTTGGACTGACTGAGACAACACATCTTTTTTTTCTAGTGTCTTGTGCTCCCTTACACAGAGACCAGATTTCTTCATCCAAGCAGGAGACATCATCAGTAAAATTGTTTTAGTCCGATATTGTAAAGGTTTTAATAAAAGAAAAGTTTAGGTGTAATTAGGAAGATTTCCGGTGAGTATATTGTAGATCAAAGCAGTCATCAGCAAATCCCATGTTCACATATACACAGTCACTGCTACACCATATATATATTGATTTACAGTTACAAGTATTCATTTAAAAATGGGCTGAAAGTCAAATTATCACAATAAATTAAGCTTGGCATTGCTCCAGGAAACAAATACACTACAGAACCCTTGGGAGCGGGAGTATCATTACATCAATATTTTGTATCTTTGCGCTGCTACTGATTTTAAATCTTACTGCGTGAGCACAGTAAGAAAAGTACAAGACTGCAAAGCAGCATTTTTTTTTTACTCCATAGTCTCATCCATGATGTAAATCAAGAAAATTACCAGTCATTTTTTCATGTGAATAGTCTGGGCCAACCAAACCAGGGGCAGTTTACCGCTTACCTGACTGCCTTAGCCTTCCCATCCTCTTCCTCTTTCTTTTTCTGAACTCCTTACCTTGTGGAGGATGAAAACAGTTAAAAATAGTCTTAGGCTACAGCTACATGAAAATAAAACAAGGTTTTTTTTAAAACGGGTTGGAAAATGATTGCGACCACACAGGAAAGCTTCTGTAAAGAATCAGGTCCAGATGGAAACGATGAAAACGCTGAAAACGATGCAGTACACACGCCACACCTCTATGTGCGCTGTAAGCCACCCCCACCGGTTACACCAGAACAATAGAAGAAGCAATGCGCATGCGTGTACGCCCCTACTTCTACCAGCGCGAAGCTCACGTTGTTCCTTCAACAACGCCGCTGTAGTTAGCAGTGTCTGCAGCAGTGCTGCTATCAATGTTGTGGGGTCCATGATGATCGCTGTCTGTCCTTGTTGTGTTGTCTTCTTCTTCCGGATTTTTAATGGATGTTGCAGCTTTTTGTTCTCGTCACTGACGTATGTGTATACGTCAGTGGCGTTGGTCATGTGGCTGTGACGCAGATGTAAACAAATCCGTTCTGGCTGTAACAATGGAAACGAAACGACGCCGTTCTTAGATCTTCCCACTCTGGAACCCGTTCTCCAAAACTATCGTTTTGGGGTAATGGGAACGCCGGCTCCGTGTGGCCGCGACAGCCAAACGATAAGAAAAAGTATCGGTTACAGTGAAAAACGTTTCCGTGTAGCTGTAGCCTTCACTTCCACACTGAAAAGATATGGGCTGCATACCGACTTAAGAAGTGCGTTCAATCTGTTGATGTGAACGTGTCAGAGTGGAGAAATGAGATAAATCTGCTTCCTGTTGGCTGCTGGTGGAGATCGAAGAGTATTAATGTTCCACAGCCCATCGTACTTTAGTGTCATTATTTCTTTTATCTTCTGTTTTGCTCGCTACCACCCTGAGTGAGCGTGTATGGTTAGAAAACGCACACAAAAATGTGACCACATCCACAGGAGAACATAGTCACACTAAGTTCTTGTCACATGCAGCTCTGGAAAGAAGACTTTTCCTTCCCAGTCTGCGGATACACTAAAACACTAAAAGATATTCAGACACATGCATCGTGTGTGCGTGTATTTTCACTGGATAAGGAGAATAAATATTAATGCACACACCTAACTCTGACTATAAGTAAAAAGTTAAGCAAACCCAACATTGCAGGCTTTTGTTTTTGTTTCCCTTAACGTGCTTTAGGCTGTGGGAGGAATCCTGAGCACCCAGATAAAAAACTCATAGGCACGGGGAGAACATGAAAAATCCATTGGAAAGGATCTCGAGGGAAGCCAGGAACCTTCTTGTTGTGAAGTTATTCCGTTAAGTTTCCCTTTCAACAATGTTTGGGGACTTTAATTTGGAGCTCCTTATGGCTGAGGTGGACGTGAAACTGTTCTAAGTCATGCGGGGGAACGTTGAGCCACTGCAATATAAAACATCTCATTGAATGATTCAAAAAATGATATTAAATTATATGTCAGCAAAGAAGTTACCAGCCTGGCTAAAAAATGTGGTGTGAATGTAATGTGTGAAGCGCTGGTATTGAGTTCACACCTTAATGTGTAATAGCTAAGTTTGTCCACACCCCAAAACAAAGCCGTTTTACAATAACGGCTAAAAATGCTAAAATTCCTTAAACATCACATGCCTTTGCTGTCCTTTTTTTTTTGGTGAAACTGTCACATATGGGATATTGTACAATTATTAAATATTTCAAACTGCTCATAATGTTCAAGTTTTTTTTATTTTTTTATTGTAACATTTAAACATTTACAAGTAACTTTGCTCCTCAGCTTCGATAAGCCAATGCTTTTCAAGTCTCTTTCTGTCTTGTTCTCTCCTTTCTTTCTCTCTTTCTGGTTTCCATCTATCGACACTTTGCCTCATGCTTTCTCAGTGTGTTTTATCTTCCCTGCTGCCTCCTGCTCTTCCTTGGATTAGTTCTTCATTTCCATGGTTCCTCAGCATTATTTAATCCCTGGCCCTCAGCCCATTTCCACCTTGTGCACATCCTCCATCCCATCTTCTGTTACCCCTCTTTTCTCTCCCTCCATCCAGCCCCCTCTCCTTTACTTATGCGCCCTCTTTATTCTCATGGGCGTCCCTGACCCCATTCATTCATTTCTCTTCAAGACGGTGGATCCTCTTTCAGCGATTACTCTACACGCTCTGCTCTCTCCAACATCCCATCCCCATGTTTTCCAATCCACCCCCCAACCTCTTTTCCTTTTCTAGTGCTTGCCTCCCTCTTTTGTCTCATTCCAACCTATAACCCGAGGGGAGTGATTGACAAGCAAGCAGGGGTCCCGTAAAAGAGAGTTTCTGATTGGTGGTGAGGAAGATGAAAAGGATAAGGTCTCCTGGTTCCACTCGGACTACACTGCAGAAATATTCTTTGTGATTTATTTTCTTTTTCTTCTTCACATCAAGCATGCTTGAAGTGGCTACTTTAAACTCTGTTGAACACTGTTTTATTTTTATCGTTGTTTTTTTCTCCAGGTAGAAATCATCCAAAATATACAAGCATATAGTACCAAAGAACCAAACTGACAGGCATTCACATAAACTAGAAACTACTATCAGGGTATAATTATTCTTTTAACATTTACACAAATGTTTGTGGAACTTTCGCGTTATATTTATTTTTTGTTTAATAATTAAAGATTTCATTTTTGAGGCTCATTGGCTGTGTTGTGTTGACGTCCCTTTATTATAATATTATTATATATATTGGAGCTTGTAAAACATTTGAAGCAAAAAAACCAACAGCCTTGAAACAAGTGTTATATGTGTTCTTTAAGGACAGCTGTAGTCATTCAACACTGAAGATGTAACCAAGGACAGGCTTATGGCTATAAAATGACTGACGTTGACATCTGACAGCCTATAGAGCACAACAAAGCGAACAGATGAAGAAACACTGATGCTCAAGTTCAGCTTATTTACATTGTAATGTGTCTTTAATTTTTACTAACACCAGTGTAAAAGCGTTAATCGCACCAGAGTTACAGGAATTCAGTTTTATTATTAAAACTGATCTCTTACTAAAGGTGCCACCATTTGGATAAAAAGATGAAGATTTTTCACATTAATGCAGACATATTTTTGGACTATTAATATCAATTAATATATATTATAAATAATTACTTTCACACATTGAAACCATTTCCTATGACATTAGTCCAACAACATCTAGCGGGTCAAAATATTGAACTCTGTAGGTGTGACTAAAGACCGCTGTACATCACCTTTCAGCTTGAGCTGTTTTGCAGTGTATCTTGCAGGGTTCAAGGGTTGAGAGTCATACATCTGGAGTTTCATCTAGTTTAATAATTGAAAAAAAACTCAACATTGCCACCATGTGGTCAACATGGCACATAGCAGTTTGATTACGTCACGCTTCAGACTGAACTATGCTTCATGTCACAGGTTATTCAGAAAAATAAATATAAAGGCTTAAGGATGAATCAGCATCTTTGTGTATTTGTCTGGACGTCACTTATTATTTAAGGCGCTTCTATATTTTGGTGCACATTCTGAATAATTGTTTCCTATGTAAGAATAATACAGATATCACATGACGAACTCATGTTTGAGGGTAATGTTCCCTGCTAAAGTTAGACACGTTTTTAGGTACTAAAAGATTTTGTAAATGCTTTATAGGAATAGAAAAAAGCCAGCGTGTGAATGGATTTGTGAACATTGTTGTCTAGAACAGAGATGGGTACAGCTGACAGCTCATTACCAGAGGCTACAGCCAGGTTATGTGAAGGAGGCAGCACATCATTAAAACTCCTCTGTGAGCTCTCCACATTTATTGGTCATTGCTGTTCATTTAGGGCTATAAATGCCAGGAGTGTATTCCATCAATTCTGAAAGCATTATTCTCTCCTCATGCATTTCTCCTGCACCCTGCAATCCTCCAAAGGGCTCAGCACGTCAGATTGACAAACAAAGTGGCTTTGAATCTTTGCGACATGTTCAGCCGGTTGCCCTTTATGCTCTGTCTCGGCAGAAAGATGTATCATTACTGTGTGGGCTCAGACCATCTGTGAATGTCCCGACTGTCTTTGAAGGAGTGCTGGAAGAAGCTGACAACCAGAACAGGTGGAACCTTTTTCTTGTCCCTGGAAACACCATAAATCAAGTCAATGATGTTTCCTTTCTCATTAAAGAGACCCAGTTCTTGATGTAAACATTCACAGGAAGACCCTGAACTATAAACCTAAACATAGATGGAGCAAATATTGAGGAAATGTTTAGAAAATTCCAACAAAAATATTTCTTATGTGTAAATCTACAAAGGAACTGAGGCAAAATTATATTCCCTGAACACAAAGAGATGTAGGATTTAACTCAAAATGACAGAAAGCCAAGAGGAAATGAACTTTTATTAAATAATGTAATAAAACAACAACTACTAATTGTTGTTGGGTAAATGATCTCTCTCACACACACCACTTTACACTGTCATTTTTATGCTCATTATCAATGATTTCAGCAATATCTCACTGTAGCATAATTGCCCTCATTATTATTCTTGATTGTATTTAATGGTCTCTCATTTGATGGTTAAGATATTCTTTCTTTTATTGTTAAGCAGAACTAATTGGGACTTTGCCACGCACCAGAGTTATTTTAGAAATGAACAATAATGAGCAGCCACCATCTTCTCCTCGTGAAATTTCCAGTAATAGACTGCATGCACCCCTATCTAGGCGAAAAGCTAATTGCTGCTTGTGACCATAACTACAGTGAAACTCTCTGTTATTAAGGCAGTTAACTGATTTGTCTGCACTACTCCGTTAATTAAAACATAGCCTGTTATTCGAGTCGTTCCCTTATCATAAAGCTATGACGTCAACTAACTTAATCCCTTGACATCTTGTCTCTCGCCCCAATCATAAAGTACAGTATGTTGCAGCAGATTGGTGCTGCCACTGCTGATTCATTGATCCCACATGAAGCACAGCTTGGAAAGCAGAGATTTTATCCCACGCCGAGAAGGAAGCTTGTGATAGAAGGCCTGTATGTGAGAGATGTAACATGTGTATGTTATACATGTCTGATTTTTCTATATTTGTAGTCCACTATACTAACGAGATCCAAAGTAAGGATGATAGTACTCAGTGGGAGGAAACGGTTGGGAATGACTTCATAAATACAATGCGTACCCTATTTCATGAATTCATACTTACATTTATATCTTTTTCAGTAAAGATTTTCTGATTTGACTGCATCAGAATCACCAAAACCAGGTTGCATTACAGTCTGTTATTTACAGTGCACAGTTCTACAGCCATGTGTACGCGGACAGAGAATACATGAGGATATAGACGAGGAAAGCATCAAGGGATGTTCATCGACAGATGGCCTCATAAACAAAACAAAAAAAAAATCTAAACCGTCTCTCACTTAATACTGAAGAGCAAGAACTATTTCTTACAAAGTAAAATAATCAGTTCACAGGACTTAAAGTGTAATATATTCCTAAGAAATTAGATTGCAACTCAAGACGAACATTTTCGGCTTGTTCTAAGCTATAGACATTTTCCTCTTTTTTTTTTATAAATCAGGGTCAAAAGACAGAAGAAAGGATGGCGAAATAAAAGGTTACAAATCCGAGGAAGAGGAAGGGATATGAAGGCCAAAAACAAGAAGTACATCATATTAATAACGCATGTATATTTGGTGATCGATTACTTTAATTAGCATGGTATGTATAAACGTTATGTCCATCTGTGTCCCTGAAAATACAGACGAACTGAGAGTGCGCCACGATTATTTTAATTGTGCAGAGTGGAAAAACACAAAGTGTGGCTGGCAGATGTTTGTCTGCAGATGTTTGGCAGTTTTATTCTCATTCAGGTGGACAAATATATTTACATTTCATGATGTCAGGTTTTAATTAGGAGGGAATCTTAAGTAAAGGTAGGATGGACTGAATGTTATTTGGCTCGAAAGCTGTATTTTGTTTTTGTTTTTTTACTAAAAGCAAGTGATACCTATGACTATGTTGGATGTGTGAAAGATTCTTTCTAAAAAATGTTTCACTGCTTCGCCCTTAGCTTGAAAGTATTATTAAAAATTGTGGAGGTCAACTTGTAGCCATCCAGTCTCCAGTCTTGATTCTGTGTTGTGGATTTATTTTATGATATGGTCGGAATAAAGGGATACAATGGGGATGTGAAAAAGGATGGAGAGGAAAAAAAAATCATGGGTGGAAGGTCAGATGTTGAGGGCCTGAGAGGCAAAGATGTGGCAGCAAAACAGAAGCCGTGCCGATGTAAATTAATACTATACACCTGATATAAGCAGCATGTAGGACAAAAGGTAGTGTAGTTTGTGCACATCTCCTTCTTTAATACTGTTGTAATTACAGTGGCAGACAACAAGTTTCTGTAAATAAATCAGCATCTTCCCTTTTTATAATAAACAAAAAAGAAAAGAGGCCATTAAAAAAAAAAATAGAAAATCCATAGACATTACGTTTACACGGGTCAAATAACATTTCATGCAGTGAAAAGAGAGTTTGTTAGATGTTTGTGTACAATACATCGGTTTAGTTTCATCTTGACATGAGACTCTTTAACAGAATGTAGCTGAACGATAAAACAGACTATGGCACATTTTAACAGACGGTAGGTCACATTTTAGACACGCCAAAGGATTCATTTAAGTCTTTATTTCTTCCCTCCAAAAGTGTATAAATAGGATTTTTAGCATAAAACTCTATGATTTACTCTATTATTTTCATGCCATTTCATGCATTTTCTAAAATTGTGGCTCAAAGCCCTAAAATACTGCTAGTGTACAATATTGTCAATAACTTAGAAACGGTCGTTACACCAACTTCTTTGATTTGTCAAGCAGGATAATTGTGGCTAAATTAAAGACTCTGAAATATTCACAGGAACACATCAATTAAAACTCAGAAGCAGAATATATATTCTGTACAGATCTCTATTTTTTTTTTAAACTGACAATAAATATATATGTGGCATTGATAACTACAAGGTTGTTAACATGTGTGAAATGTCAAAGAAAAACAGTGGAACAACTTTGATTTTTTTTTTTTTTTTCTTTTTTTTTTTCCTCTTTAGGCAGTGACTAAGACACCTGCGGGTGTTTAAAAGAGGAGAGACAGTTATGGGACTTTTCAACAACAGACAATTGGTTTGGTTTTTGTTCGTGTACCAGTTCTGTGTGCAACTGTCTTCTCCAGTTCGAACTCCTGCTGAAATTCAGCAAATGTACATTATTGTCACTAAAAATTGAGTCTCGAACAGATGAACAGTTCCTTTCCATTTTGCTTATCTGCATGATCTGGACTGACACCACCTCTTTTGCTGGACCAGAACACAGCTGTTTAGCCTGGATCGTTTACATTAGGTGTGAATATTTTAGGTTTCAAACTAACTAAATATCTGCAAAAAAAAAAAAAAAAAAAAGCCCAGAACCTCTTCTGCACACATGACCCAAACCATTTCTCTGTTTGTCAAAAAGAGTCTTTAGTGGCATTAAGTGGAGGGGTCATAACATAAGGCAGTTTTAGAAAGTTAAACAAATCTTGCTACAGATTAGTTAGGACATGTACATCAATGTTATTTTTTGGCACCAAAATCAGTAACACATCACTAACAAGTGGTTCAGTTTTGTTGGTTATTTTAAGACATAAATCTATTAAAGTTGATCTTCAATAGAAAAAAGCATCTCAGCTTCACTGAGACACTACAGATTGGTCCATTTGGTGTTAATACTCCAATTCCTGATAAAGTCACTGTAAGGAAATCTTCACAAGCTTTTAGTGAGTAATGACGAAAAGGAATAATTTGACATACTAACTTCCTCACCAAGAGGGCGAGACTGATACGATCTGAAGCTGCCTTGAATCTCCTATCAAAACATTTAATTATTTTCTACTCTTAAGTCAATTTTTTACAGATTAAGCAAACAAACAAAAAAAAAGATATAATATGCCAATTACTAACATTTAAATGGTTCTGGTAAATGCACTGTGCAACCTGGGCACAGAGCCTGGCTCGCTGTTTCATCTTTTTGCCAAGCTAAGCTTATATAAGCTAACAGTGATTTACTGTAAAGACATCTGGGTGATATCTATACTCTCGTCATCTAAAGCAAGATGTCAAACTATTCCTTTAACAACATATAAACAGCTCAAGTCTTCCAGAAAGAAGAGACGATTTGGCCCAGATCAAACTGAAGAAAGACTATGGCAGATCAGGACTTTTCTTACCCATTACCACTGAGGGGTACTGAGGTCTTTAGAATATTCAGTTACAGTATGTCCAGCTACACTGACAAAGACGCAACACAGCGAGCATGTGAAATCTGATTTAAGTAATTATTATAAATTATAATTAATTAGCGGTAACAATGCCAGAAAGGTGAGTGTGTCAGCTGGATACACAGCACATAGGGAAAGTGTGTTTGGGGGAGGTAAAGCTAACGTTGACGAATGGGAGGATTGTGTTTAGGCTATAGCTGCCTGATCGGGGGAAGGTTAAGGATCTCCAGAGCACTGTGGTAGAGCTCCCTCAACGCTCTCAGCAGATGGAGACGACAAAACATCTGGTTGAAGAGATGAGGCAACGGCTCCTGGAAAGAAAGGAGGGAAAATGTCACGGCACGTGTGAAGCTAAGAAAAAACAAAAAAAGATGGTAATGATTTAGTGTGTTTGGGAGAAACGACAAACAAAATGTAGAGTTAAATAATATAGACATGTACATAGAAAAACCTTGTGTGGTTTTAAATATTTCAGTACATTTGCACACATTAGTACAAACATAAACCAATTTTTTATGGCTACAGTATAAATGGCATTTAACCTCCTCTACGTTGAAATACACAAAAAACATGAATACGTCCTCACCCCCAACACGTGGACTCTGTTGTAGTACGAACTGAAGTCTTTACTGAGAGACACGAGAAATTTACAGATCTGAGGGACACAAACATTTATGAGTTACATAAAAATCCTCATCCTCAACTCTCATTTAGTGGACACCATTGTTGAGCTTTCAGCTTTTATGCATACCTGTTCAGTCTTAATGTTAACTCTGGCTCCTCCCCCTTCACAATCTAGCACCTGCCCTGATTGGTCCAGCAGCTCTGAGAAGGGAATGAGGTAATTGAACAGAATAAGCCACTCGCCCTGTCGGTGAAAACATGACAACGGCACAGCTTGGTTAACACTGCAACGCAGTAAGGACTCAAAAAGGGAACAATTCTAGAAGTAAGAGACAAAAACAGGTAGAATTAATTGGCACCTCTTCTTTCAGAGCAGAAAAGTCCAGCTGGGAGCCTTCGGGGATTTCTGGGTACAGACCTGCAGATAAAAATAAGAAACTAAATAAATTCACATGAAAATGTGTTGAATTTTTTCTTTATTGTTATTTCATAATAATAGTTTGCTCTTTTGTCTTTAACACAAATATATGTTAAATAAGATGTGCTGATATATTCTAAGGCAACAACAATAGCACTTTTTAAATGAAAGGCCCTCTTGTGCACTGAAAAGAAACCGGAACAGAGTCTTTCAGACAGAGAAGAGGTGACGCTGCACTGTCATTTGTACAGTGGGTTAGCAGAGAAATTAAAGTTGAAGTCTCACCCTTCTCCACTCCTCTCTCGTAGCTGTCAAACAGAGTGTGCAGTCTGGCACAATTGTACATCACAAACACTCCTCCACGCGGCCCTTTGGTTGACACGCCCCCTTCCCTCTGGACATCCAGCGTCACCTAAACAGAGGGCTGTCAATCATTCTGACTCCATTAATTAAATCATAGTCGCTTGAAGTATCTTTTCTGCTTACAGAGAGTCGTCCTGTACTGACATGCACGTGAAACACAGACTTAAGTAATTACTGTCGGCATCTTTGGAAACACACAACCCTTCACCACACATGTAGCACAGCACCAGCTGCTTGGCACAGTCGGATGAAAACGCTAAACGCTAAAGCTAAAATGTTGACTCACTGGACTTGTGTGGACAGTTGACAGCAGCTCAAATCTGACTGTGGCAGAGGTCATCACCTTGATGATGTCATCCCAGGTCTGGCCTATAGGAGGAAGAATCATTTCACGCAAATTGACCAACTTCAAAAATAGTTGTAGCCAATAATTCAATGAATTCAAGTTACTTTCTTTAAGCAGGGGGCATACATGCACTGAGTGCTCATGTAAATACACACAGGAGCAATGCTTTTAAATGAACACACACCTTCTACTTGATCTCCGTACTTCATCTCTGAGGCTTCCTTCATCTGACCTCTTCTCAGCCTGGAGGAGAGGTGAAAAAACAGAATCAGAATCAAGTTTTTTGCCAAGTAGGTTTGCACTTACAAGGAATTTGACTTGGTGTAGTTGGTGCAGACAATATTGATATATATACAGAATCTATATCTATATATATATATATATATATATATAAATATATACACACATATAGATACGTAGTTAATGTCACGCAGAAGGTCTGAAGATGCTACGTTAATGTAGTAACAGAAGCCTCATTTGTACGTACAGCTGGGTTAAAGATAAAATGCGATAACACAGACACCAAGAACAGCACCATCAGTGCCCACTAGTGCTCTTAATATATTGTCTTATATATGTCTTGCGGGGGAGGAGGAGAAAAGATTAGTGGGGACCGAGGGGAGAGTAGAATGACCAACAGACAAAAGGTGGAAATGACGTGAGAAGATGAGAAAGAACAAGTGGTGAGACATGGCTAAAGAAAGCGATGTTTTCTTACTGCAGGTATTGTGCAGCAGTGAGGTGAGAACCAGGAGTCTTTACAGGCCCACACACAAGATGTCTCTGCAGCCACAGAGAGCAGAACAGGTAAAAACAGGAACACAATGCACTAAAAATCATCACGTGTGCAAAACAGTGTGGCTGGTCACCTGCATATGTGTCGCCCCACTGGCTCTCCACAGCATTGCTATCTGCTGCTGGCGGAACTCATCTTGACAGGAAGTCACATGTAACGCTATCACCATGGCTACCTGCAAAAGAGACAGCAAGGATGTTTTAATGAGCAGAAAGGAAATCAGTAATATGTGATTGTGTGATTGTTTTTCTTACTGCGCAGTCAGCAGTGGACAGGTCCAGCTGTGCCAGGTGGGAGACGCCGTCTCTGTGAACTGAAACAAATACACCAACGTAATCTTATGTTTTTTTCCTACGGACATCTGAGGTTATCACAGACTTCTAGCTATTAGTTTGGTCATTTCATTTTTATGTTGGTCCTTTAAAAGCTGACAAGTAAAAGATACATTTAGATTAGCATCAACACATCAAGCAGTAGGAAACTTTTAACCTGACTTTGTCTTAGGTCTGAATTAAAATGGCCAAACATCACCTCAGAGGCCCAGCAGCTAACACAAGTACACTGAATCTAGTTTATTATTTAATTAAAACAACACGATTTCCTTTAAGTTACCATCAAACCTCACAACAAAGACAGGACTTCAAGACAGGAAGTCACAGGCCCAGCCAAGAAGCAGCTCTTATAAGGTGTATTCATTTATTTATTCAAGAACATGATCCATCAGATTGAGAGCATTATTTCTGGCTTCCACTGTCTAATATTATTAATAGTAATAATAATAATAATAATGCATTTTATTTAAAAGCGCTTTTCTAAATACTCAAAAGACACTTTACATAAACAAAAAAACAGAAAATCAGCAAAACAATTTAAAATAGTACACTAAAAACACGTTAGACTGAGGTTAAAAGATCTGAGATTTGAAGGTGGACAAGTCAGTACAGTCACAGATGTGTTTGGGGAGTTCCAGAGGGAGGGGGCAGCTGCAGAGAAGGCTCTGTTGCCTCAGGTTCGGTGCTTGGTTCTAAATGGTGGAGTAAGGAGGTTAGCAACAGATGAACGGAGTCAGTGAGTCAGTGAGGTAGTACGGGGCCTGATTTTGGAGGGCTTTGTGTGTGAGAGAGGATTTTGAACTGAATACGCTGTGACACTGGGAGCCAGTGGAGGTTCTGGAGGACAGGAGTGATGTGATCGCGGGTGCGGGTGAGCAGACGTGCAGCTGAGCTGAGATAAACTGTAGTTTATTTAAAGTTTTGGATGGTGTTCTGTAGAGGATGCTGTTGCAGTAGTCAATTCTGGAAGTGATGAAGGAGGGTTTCAGCAGCAGAGAAGGCGAGTGATGGGCGGTTTTACAATATTGTAAAACTCTCCCTCACACACTGTGCATTAATTTAGCTCTGCTTGTGCTCCAAACTGCTCTTCTTTACTCAATATGTTTGCTTTATTGGACTGTTAAAATGACATCAAAGTATGAATGAATCTAAACTTAATCATTTTATTTAAAAAATAGACTGAGATAACCTTATTTGGGCGATCAAACTTAACAGACAGGAAACATCAGTTTTCTAGGGCCTTTGGATTTATATAATTCATAAATAATTACGCAGGGTAGTTCTCTGTGCCAGAGGTTTTGAAACAGTTAGTCACACCTTTGTTTCAGTTCATCTAGATTACTGCAGTTCTTTGTATACGGTTTTAGAGCAGTCGTCTCTTATCTGGAATAAAATACAGCTGCTCATCTTTTGACAGGAACAAGAAAGTGATGATTTAACACCCCTGTTGGCCTCTCACCAGCGGCTTCCTGTTCATTACAGGATTTTATGTAAGATTTTATTACTGGCTGTCGATGGTTTGATGTTGACCAATCCCGACGCTTTTACATAAGCAGAGGGGGTCGTCTCTTTGCAGTGGCTGCTCCCAATCTGTGGAGCGTACGTTGTGTTTTACTGTGCTTTTACTGGATGTTATGTTATTGATTTTGGTTTCATTTGTTGTACAGCTATTTGCTGCAACTCCTTTTTACTTTGTTTTAAAAGTGCTCTATAAATAAAATTGACAGTTGTGTTGATCAGTGACATTTTGTCCGTTGCCTTGTCAGTACATTCGATTTACTTCTTGGAGCATTGCTTGTGGGTGGCTGTTCTAACCTTAACCTGGTTCATCTGGACTTTTAAATATGTCTTTCTGGCGCAACTTCAACAAGCGATTTTACCATCTGTCAAACATGACCGAATGATTGAAGTGAAATATGTGAAGATGTAATGAAAAGAAATATGATATTCAGTCTTATTTAGTAAGTTTAATTTATGTATAATTAAAAGATGCCAAAGCCAAAGCCCACGTCTTAGACTGCCAAGTAAAAATTGAAGAGATTGTGTTCTAAATAGCATCCCTGCTTAGACAAAGTTGCAGTAGAACAGAGTTCAAGTTTTTTACAAACACAGAGCATTAAACATGCCGGCTTGACCTTACCTGCGCATGTGCCAAGGCTGGGGTCGTATCCCAGCAGCCCCTCCTCTTGGAAAACTCGTTTCAGGTTGATCCGGAGTGCTCCCTCGTTCTCCACCTCCTCCGCTTTCCTCCCTCCCCCTCCGCTGGTCTTCCTGCCTCTCTCTGTTCCCTTCTCTCTGTATGGTGAGTTCTCAAGCGCCTTGTGGATCTTCTCTTCCCGCTCCTCAATCGTCCTGTTAGCTGCTGCTGTCGGCCAATCAATTCCAAGAGCTCGTAGGAAGGTGATCATCTCGCTGTCTTCGGGAAGCGTGGGGCAATAGAATACTGCAAATCTACATCAGGGAAGGAAAGGGCTCCCCATCAAACCATTTACTGAATTACTACATTAAATTAAAGGTCTGAACCTTTCATGCAACGCCCTGTTCACAAGCACCTGCTGTTCTGCTGGAATTTAACCAGAGACTCACCCCTGTCTTCTCAGCAGTGCCCCCATGTGGTCAGTCAACAGAACAGTCCTCAGCTGGCCCAGACTCAGAGTGTCAGGAGTGGGTGTGTTGGGTTTAGGGTGCAGTGCAGGACAGTTGAGCACCACACAACCTTCCCTCTGACATGAGGGCTTTAAGTACTCTGTGGTTGCACCTGCCAGGACGGCCCTGAACGCTGCGGCCCGGTCCACCCGCAGCCTTAACCCTTCGCCCATCACCTCCCCACCTGCCACAGGGAGCACCCCACTGCCACGAAGAGAAAGGACTCTGGACATCACTGGAGGAGGAACCTGGTTGGATTCAACATTTACAGATTCATGCAGCGGCATCGACTGAAAACACAGCCAATGTGTGAAGAAAGAAAGACTTAAACTAAAGTTGATATGAATTTTGCAAGTATGAGCAGTTTTCTGATACAAGATATTTTTTTTTAATGCAACAGTAGTTTGACTGAAAAACTTAACGTCTTTCCAATTTATATGACATTAGTCTTGCAAAAAAATGCATGTCAGAGTCAATCTCAGTGCAAAAATATCAGATACTGGTGTCTGCATAAAAAACATTATTGCATATCTACTGCATAAACACATTAGATGTGTTCTGTGAATGCTCCTGATGCGACATAAATACAGAAACATTAGCACACCCAAAGGATATATAAACATCCACACTGCAGATAATCTTCTTGAAGACATTATTTTAGGCCCTACTGGCATTTAAACATCGGGTTCAATTTGCATCTGACCCACATTGTGTCTGCCACACATGGGTTAATAATTACAGCTGCAGGCTTTTGGTGTCTGGTCGATCGTGATGGAGTATATTCAGCGACCTCTGATCAATTCAGTCGTTATGTCCGTTTCAGTGACATTTAAAAGTATTCACATTTGGTTTCTGTGAGTGTGCTTTAATTAACGATGGACGATTCAAATCAACTTTCAGCAGTGTTTTACAGACGAACCGGAGGAACCCGCTGAACTGTACAAAGTAAATAATTCCAGTTCTACTTTGGCTGACGTTCCAAACAATTTGAAACACCTCGGAGAATGTCGCAGTATTACTGCGCTTAACTAAACCTGGCATTCATACACACCTGACGAGGAACTACATCGCTTAGCGGAAGAATTAATGTGGAGTTTTGGCCTAGAACTTTACGTGCTAATTAACGGTTAGTGGAGGTACGTCTGTCACGCCGTTTAACTTAGTAGATGAATACATTCAGTTATGACTTTTCTTTGTTGTTGTTATCCCGCAGCTCTTGTCTGTGATACAAGAGCTAATGTGAAATTAGATAATATGAGACATCATAAAACAAGCATCGAGACATTTAAATTGCCCCACACCAACCTGTCCGTCCGCAAACAGCGTGTTAAGCATCGTGGTCGGCGACAAGAAGTCCCTGTTCCGCAGGTTTTTAGCGCTGCTCTCCTTGAACCAGAGCTTCTCTGGGTCGGGGAAGACCCTGTCGCCGTTTCCAGGGCTCGAGCCGTGGACATTTTCACGCTTCCCCCGCAGCGCGGAGCTGAGCGCTCGAACGGTAGGAGTGATCCGGAGGGGCGAGAGCTGCTCGGTGTTCTCCATCACCGCCACAGCACAAACAGGTGAGCACATTCACACCGTGTTCATATCATCTGTAAAAAAAAACGCCGGGACGTTGGCTGGGCCGATGCAGGCTGCGCTGGCCTTGCGTTATTCCAGCCGTAGCGATCACTGGTCGGTGTCTTGATGTTGGCTGTAAACGGGGACTGCATTGGCTGTTTACTCTTTGCGGAACTAATAAAATACGAGCAATTGTTTCTTCCGAGGTACATTTTTGTGTCGGACTAGTGTTGCGCCACCCAGTGAGATGCGAGGTAACTACAATAAGGTATCCAAAAGTAATTGGACACCTTATTGAGCTGCTTCTACTCACTGCAGATAATTGTGACACAAGTCCCACATAATGCTCTGATATATTAGTCCACAGATGCCTTTACACAAACTTACTAGTAACATTTATTCCTGTAACAGCTTAACTAACTTGAGACAGCACATTGTTATGTAGAAAGTTTATGTAGCTCAGCGAATTTTTGTTTTTGTTGGTTTCCTTTTATTTTTTTTTTAACTGATTTCTTAATCCTCTTGTCATTGCAGTACGAGTAAATGAGAAAAACAGATTAAATACAAGAATAAAAATTACTTAAGGAGCTGAAGTAACTGCATATAGACAGACCTGCTACTAACCTTTACAATTAATATATTGTCATCGTAAGTTACAGAATCAAACAAGTTATTGATTTGTGTTCTGATCTATTACACTGCCTTGATTTGAGTCTCTTTTAAATTTTGAATACAAGTGAATGATTCACTGTGTCCTCTTTTAACACAGCCTCTTTCGCCAAGGTGTCAAGAACCCTATCAAAATTTGTAGATGGATAAAATTTAGAATTTTTCATTAAAAATATGAATCCAAAATAAGGGCTGTTTGTGGACAGTTATGGTCTCTTTGGCCTTTTGTGACTGAGTTCTCTCTGACATCTGAAAGATGTTTAATTACACCTGATTTTTGTTTATTTATTTTTCGTTTCTTTTTTTTTTTTTTTTTACAAAAGTTAAAGCGTGGCAAAAATTTTAATTTGGTTATTTTCAGTAATTAACAGAAGCTTATATATGCTCTCCTTTATTTTGGTGTTGCAGTTTTACACATGAGCTGTGGAAAGATGCTAATGATAAAACCATATCTGCGATTTGGCTCTGAACTACAGAAGTAATTGACCTGGTTGCAGTGACTACAGTCAAGTTAAGTTAAGTTAAGTGACTTTATTGATACCCAAAGGTAGATTGGTCCTCCGCTTTTAACCCATCCAGGTTGGCACACACACAGGGTCACACACTCAGAGACAGGTGCCAGCCTGGAGCGGTGGGCAGCCATGAAAGCGCCCGGGGAGCATGGGGGTACGGTGCCTTGCTCAAGGGCACCTCAGCCGTAACAAGGAGGTGGACTGACACCCCTCCAGCTATCAGTTCCACCAAGCGAGAGTGGGAATCGAACCGCCAACCAATAACCTTCCGGTTATTGGACGACCGACTCTAACCACTGAGCCACAGCTGCCCCGGTCCCGGTCAGCCACAGTCCCGGTCAGAATTACTGGCACAGCAAGTTGCTGAACCACAACAACGTCTCAAGGTTTTGATAAAAGTGACTCTAGTAAAAGAGTAGAATTAACGTGGAAATGCGATTACTGCCACCCATTTGATGGATTGAAATAAGACAAAAAAAACAGATAAGACTCTTTTATGTTGCCTACTTTCCGGTTGTCCTAATTAAAGCAATGAATTACAATGGTACTGCATAGAAAGAGGCTGATTGTTCAAAGTATTTCACAAGAGTTAAAAATGAGAGCTATCTGAGAGCATCAGATGTGCTGCTATCAAAAAACCATTTCCAAAGTCTACCAGACGGTAACCAAAGATCTTGAAAGCCATGTTTCAACAGTTAATGATATTAAGTCATGAAACTGAAGATGCTTTGGGGGTGGGGAGCTGAGAAGGAAACGTAAAATATCGGAACAGCTTCAGGACGACTTGGTGGAATTTGGAGTGGTGGGTTTTATACACTCTAAGCCAAGAAGGGCCCCATAAACCAAGACCAAGAGGGGATATACAACTATTGAATGAGACTCAAAAGACACTCCTTCTGGAATAGTGTTCTGTAACCAGAGTAGAGCTCTTTGTGGTTGAGTTGGATTAAAATCGTTTAAAAAATTAAACATTACTGGTGCGATCCCGTAGGTTTTAGGTCAAGGGCCTCGGGTCTTTCAGCAGGACAACTATATGAAGTAATGACTGAAAATGAACATGTGAACTGTTGTATTAAAGCTTGTTTAGAAACTGACTCAAATCCCACTGAAGACGTTTGGATAGAGCTGCCAGATACTGAAAGGAGAAATGAAGAGGCAGTCTCTGGCCAAATTTCCTGCAACAAAATATTAGTAACAATAATTCATCATTTGTTTTTCACAATGTGAGAGACTTTTTTGAGTGGTTCAGAAAAAAAATCGATTTTAAAAACGTGTGGATACCTTGTTCTCATTTGTTTCTATCTTTAAATCCAGTATTTACAATGGAAGTTCCCTTGTAAATAAAATCAAATTTTTCACCTCGTTTCGCGCAATTTAAAGTATAAAGAAGAAAAGTCTACTTATACTTCTCATTAAATATGGTGTGAATCATTTCTTCCACTTAAAATATACAAGTCACCAAAACAAGGATGAATCCAGTGTCGCGCACGTGCTTATTCTACGGGCGCGGGGGGGCATCTTCCGGCGCAGGAATGTGACGTAAAGAGCCGCGCAAATATACAAGGGAGGTGTTTGTTTGTAGTAAGTTGATACGCTTCAGCGGCACAATTTGCCACAAAAGAGGAGATGCACAACTGGCAGGAGAACGAAATCAGAGAACTTTTGACTATCCGGGGGTCGGAGATGATCCGTAACCAGATCACGGGCACGGTAAAGGACTCGGTGGTTTACAGCAGGATGACCAAGCTGCTCGCGGAGAGGGGGGTGCACAGGTCTCGCATGCAGGTGATCAGCAAACTGAAGGCGCTCCGAAAGCAGTACATGAAGTATCACCAACAGAAGACGCGCTGCGGCAACCAGCGGGTCGACTGGCTCTTCTACGAGCTGTGCCGCCGAGCTTTCTCCAGTTCGCATCTGGGAAACCCGGCGGAACGGCGGCGGAGCCCGACGCCCCCGCTTGCACCCTCTATGGCGGACCATACCCCGACACGGACGCCGTCGCCGCCTCCGCCTCCACCTTCAGCCCCGGCCAGCAGCGACCAGCACCAGGAGGTGGTGGTCAGCCTTTGGGACGAAGTGGACGACCGGGAGCTCAATAAGCATTTGGGCCCAGTGGAGGCAGAGGATGAAGAGGAACAGTACTGCCCACCAGAAGAGCTGCATACCAGCAATGCCAGTAAGTAAACTGAATTTGTGTCTTATTTGTTCAGTTGGTTAGTTTAGTGGAGGAGTTTGTGTTGGGACTGGAGAGCAGCTGCAAACTTAAATTCATTGTCCTCAAACAGAAGTGTTTAGTAGTTGGAAGCAAGCTGGACAGTGAAGCTGATCAACCAAGGTGTTTTACCAACTTTGTAAAAGTGATTTCAATCAGGCAGTCGTTCTAAACTGTTTCTACCAAGAGCTTTGCATTTACAGCTTTTCTTGTTTACTGTACTGACGTCTTTGTGCTTAGAAACGGGAACCTTTAGCTTATTGACACAATCTGTAAGAAGCCCAATGAACTTTTTGGGAAAACTGCTGAGTGTGTTCAGTAGCCTATATGGCAGAAATGGACTAGACAAGGCCTGTCACAGTAACGTATCTTTTTGTTGATCTAGCTTATTTTAAGCCCCGTTTTTAGCAAATATTATATTATACTTTAAAAGTACATCCTTTAACATAAGCTATCGCAGCTGTATGGAGCACAAACCAACAAAACTAGGAAAACTAACTTTAACTGGATTAAATTATAGTTGTGTAGTGAATCATTGAATCAAAGCCAGTTTGCACTTATTCTCTCCAGCTTTCTGTCTTGTTGGAATAAAAGTGAAGAGTTGGCTTTGAAGAGCAGATTATTGGCACCTTTACCTGCTCTGCTCTCCTTGTTTATACGGAGCTTACGTCTTGACAGTTTTTTTTTTTTTTTTTTCCCTCTGGTTATTTGGATTAAGCACTAATGACATTATTAGAAACTGTTGTATACGGGCAAAGCTCAAAATAGGTTTCTTGTAAGTAGTGACAGGCCTTGACTAACAGGATTCTTCAAAAGTATACTGAGCTGTTCCCTGAGTAGTTGAATCTTTTTACATGGGGCGAGTCATACTTGAGGTTTAAAACCCTCCGGCCACAAACAGCCAGGGGATGTGTTTGCTGTGTGGATGCACTTTTTCCTTCTGTCCTTTAGATAAAGACACAACCTGTAGATTATCCTTGCTTGGAATTTGTTTGCACTGGATGTTAAGAGGAGCAAATCTGCAAGTCCTGTTTGAATCATGTCCTGGTGATGAGCGACTGTTCTTTGTCTTTGGTTTCTAGCGTTCACCGTTCCGGCCAAGAAGAGGAAAACGACAGTAATGGAGCAAGTCTCCACTCTGGTGTCGGCAACAGTTGCCCAGCTCAGAGAGATGGACGCCGTCATGCAGGCGCAAGAGGACGCCCGTCTCCAGAGGTTAATGAACCACGAGAGGGAAATGCAGAACAATCTAATGAGTCAACTCGTGGCCATGAATGAAAGGATCAGTCGAGAAAACCATGAGAGGAACCTTGAACTGGTGGATAGAATACTGTCCAGGTTCCCTTCACCTTCAGCCTCCTCCAGCCGCTGAATGACTCCTCCAAACGTGGCTATGACACGGTTTCTTTTTTTTTTTTTTGTGCGTGGAACATTTTTAAATATCTCCTCCACCAGCTGACTAGTGCCTAATCCCACATTGGTTTTATTTGACTGTACATGTCGGTGTAAGGAAATCCATTCACTGACACTTGCCTTTAACCTCAAGTCTGCTCAGTTGTAGCTAACACGGATCCAGGTTGAAAACCAGGTCATGGTCACACCACAGCCGTTCTGATGTTTCTGATCACGTGACTGTGTTTTTATCTTAAGTTCACCACGTAGCAGCTGTAAATTGACAGCGGTGTCGGGAGGACACAAGTCACGGAAAATAACAATGAATCTTATTTTAGGAAACGACGATGCTGCGCCGTGATAGTCTGCTATGACCCTGCTCCCCCACGTCTAGCAAGATGCGGTTAAATGCACATTTTAATGCAGTTTTTTGCATTACGACAGCATTAGACAAGAAATGTAAATATAAAAAGACACTTTTTTTGCATGTGTTATACTATACTAAACCCCAAATGATGAATTTAAAACTTTTGCACTCAATTCAGTGTTCCAATTTATATTAGTCACCCTTCTAATCCTCGTCTGTTTGTCATAGATTTGTCACTTCGCCTCCCTGTGGTGCGTTCGCTTTACCTCTGAAGTCGGTGCTGGGAATCACATTTCACCCAATTTGACTGCGTTTTAGTGAGCAAGTCGATTTGCTTATTGTCCCAGTTGATGTTTACAGTTTACAGCAGGCCACTGCGTTGCATCTTTGAGTCGTAAGTTGTGACATTCTGTTCACACTGATATTTATTAGACAGAAAAAGAACTGCACAAAAGAAATCTTAAAGAAGATTTCCAACTTAATACACACAAAACAGCTATGATGGCTTTGAAGGTCGGGACATGCTGATGTTAGCGGCTGCATCTTCCTCTATTATGAAATTCAGATTTTTCCAGATGGAATGGACCAACTTTGGCCCCTCTGATATTTTCCGTGAACACTTTTTTGTGGCCACTAAGTTGCACCGCGGCTCTGAGGTGCAAAACACGAGACAGACAACAAACATACAGTCGAACATTTGTATTTCAGGTTGTTTTTTTTTCTTTTTCACTATTGCAATTTTTTTTAAATAAAATGTCTTCTGTCTCTAAAATGTGAAGCTTTTTTTTTTTTTTTTTTCATCCTTTTGATCAATAAAAAGTTAGGGCTCTCGTATCCAGTTGCTGAGGATTTTCTCTGAAATGTAGATGCTCATTCCTTCAAACGGCAGTTACAAGCAAGTGCACCATGTCCCTGAAAAGCAGGAAGACATCACATGTATGAAATGCTTTTCTATTTCCAATTGTTCATAAAAGTTTTGTTCTGATGAGAATGTTAA
This sequence comes from Odontesthes bonariensis, assembly GCF_027942865.1. Lineage (NCBI taxonomy): Eukaryota > Metazoa > Chordata > Actinopteri > Atheriniformes > Atherinopsidae > Odontesthes > Odontesthes bonariensis. Next base: position 13,537,947 of record NC_134515.1, on the reverse strand, counting down.
GAAGTGGAAGTCTGTCCAAGTGAACTTTTATTCTCTGAGAGGCTTTGGAAGTTGGCTGAACCAAAAGGTTCCTCATTTTAATAATGTCTTACTGGCAGAATGCATCTGAGTTTTTCTTACTTCCTGACAGCTTTTCACACTGGGATGGATGCTTTTTCCTTTGCATCGGTTGAAATATGAAATGTAGATGTTCGGTCGCTGATCGTGCCTCAAAAAGGATTTAATTTGTCGGGACACGGCTCCTCTCAGTGATCAAAACTCTGCCAATCAGCAGAAATTTCAGAAAAACTCGTTTCCGCTCAAAATCTATGTTCTTCTGTAGGAGGATTTGGGGGTGAAAAACTAGCCTGCAGTTTAAAGGAGGGAAGAGGCTTTCGTCCTCATGGGGAAAGGAAACCATCCACTTAGCCTTTATTCTCATTTGGGATACGTTGGATGAGATCTTGAATGTTCCATCAGTACTTGATGACATTTACAGCTGCTCATGCTCATTAATCTGCTCATTTGTGCCACAGTTCACCCAGCACTGCTCAGCAGTGAGCTACAAACGCACCCCCGTTACTGTAGTCAAGAAGAAGCTCTTTTAGTGGTTTGTGAATGGAAGTTTATTTGCAGCACAGTTCATCAGCAATGTGAGATATGAAAATATCTGAACTGGCAGACTTTAAAAAAACAAAAACAAAGGTTGATTAGAAATTTGACGGAGAATCCAAAACGGTGCTCTTCTGGCTCTTTGAGCGTCGTCGCAGGTGTCCTTCTTGGCTGACACGAAATTCCCGGTTGCATTTAATGTGCCAGCAATCCGGGAGAAAACGTGTCATTGAGGAAAAGCACCTCATAGTCATCACATGGTTTACAACAGCCCAATAACCTCTTATCAGTAATGGGATGCCTCACTGGTTGGTTTCACTTTCTTTACTGGCAGCTGAACCTCAAACGGACCAGTGTTGAGCAGCTTTTATAAATGGTGTAGCATTGTAAAGGCTAAACAGGCTTTTAGCCAACTGGGATGTGTCTTTCTATTGTAGATACATTATTCCATGCTTTAAAAAAACAATAAAACACAAATTATTCCCTGAACAGACTTTGACCTCAGAGATGCAGAAGTAACCTGCAGCCGGTGGGAAGGAGGACGCCCCGCCGCCTCGTCAGCTCAGGATGTGCTGTGCATTGTGGGATGGAAACGGACCCCATAACCAGCTGGGGCTCAGAATCACAGCTGCATTATGGGTTCCGTTACAATCCCACCCACAAAAAAAAAAAGAAAGCAGCTTCAGGGCTGGACTTTTGGTCAGCGCTGCAAAGAGAGACGAGAAAATAAAATAAATTAACTGTTAAATAAACAAGGAAAGGGATCATTTTTAAACATTGTTCTCCAATTAAATCTGAGTCTGACAGAAAAGGACACTTAAGTTGGTGGCAGCTTCTTTTGAAATGTAGAAAATAATCGTTAATTGTGATGGTTGGCATATTTCAACTTTTTTGATAACACCGAGCAGTGGAGTTTGGATTGTTTTCCTTTTTCACCTTGTTTTGTTGTTTCTGTGAAAACTGATTTGAAAGTGAGAAGTGATCCCAGCTGAATAATGCTGTGGCAGTAATGGCACAGCAACAAGCTGATGCTTCTCTGGCTTTACAGCGCAGACCTGACTTACTTTCACATGACCACTGAAGAGTCACTTTGGCTCATTAAAGTATATTTGACTGTAAAGTCTGACTTCTTGTTTCAAAATCAACTCGGCGCAGTACTTTTCTCGGATCCGAGCAAGCTGATTATCAGATTGACAACATGTTTAGCACTTTTTGGAGGCTGGGAAATATATGCAGAATTTGATTTTTGTTCAGAAAAATCCTAGAAATGCATTATTACAGAGGCTTAAAGGACAAACGGGTAGCAAAATGATCAGAATGGTGACTAAATGTTCCAGAAAACAAACACCAACCACAGAAAAGCTGATATCAGTCAGGTTTCAGCATATATTTGAAAATGAAGCCAGCATTCCAAAGAATAGAGCTTTTGAAATCATCCCCTTTATTTTGGTTAGCTCTTGAGATTTAAACTTGCCCATGTCTGACTTTTATTTCTGAGCAAACAGATTTAGGAACAAGATTAGATTCCCGAAATACCGATGGAGTGACTTCTCTTTCCAGTCTACGATCTGCAGGAGGAGAAGCAGCAGCACAAAGCCATTCATGTATCTGATGTGGTTTCCCATTCTCAGGTGGGTTAAAGACCCCAGTCCTAAAGTTTGATGACTTTTTTTTGTTCGTTACATTTTTTGAGATTGGCCCATCACTTCCAGTAACACACTTATGAATAGCCCTGCGTTGATAATGAAGCTCTTTCTTGTAAAACCTGTTGGGCGTTATCTTTTAATGAGACAGACGGAAAAAGAAAGCAAACAAGTTGAGGTATGAGAGGTCAGGCTGACGAGGAAGAGCTGAAGGTGATAAAACGAAGGAGGTGGCTGAGACCAAACCTCAAGGAAGAGATTTCCATCTCAAAAATATGTTGTATAAATCTAAAATCTGAAGCTGCCTTAAACCTTTAACAAGCCGGAGCCTGAAAAAAAACGGGACGACCTAAATGGAGATGAGACAACAGCCGCTCCAACATACTTTCAGTTTTTCATCTATGCTTCAACACAAAAGAAAACCTGAAATATGTTTGAGTTTTGAAGCAGTTGGAAGCGTTCTGGACCAAGCAAACTCATTTAAGTGAGGAAAATGAAGCCATTCGAGAGCAAAGTTGTTCGAGCTTAGGCTGAATAAGGGGAACAGTAAAAATAAGTAGCTCAACAACTGACACTCGGAAAACACAGAAAGCTGAATGAGAGCAGAGTGAAAACACACAAGCCGCTGCCACAGAGGCTCGAACTGTTTAAATGTTTGACAAAGGTTGAAAAAAAGAAACATTCTGGAGCTCACCAGCGTCTCAGAGCGAGCGGCGCGTCGTCCTCTGCAGTCTGTCAACAGCTCTGATAGTCCAAACTTCCTCTTTAAGTACTCCAGATTTATTTCACTTTCACTTCTCGTGAGCAGACAGAACTCCTCCCTTCCTTCATTAGGCCGCTGCCTCCCTGCTGCGCGCAGCCAGTAGGCTACTTTTCTACATTTTTACTCGTCTTCCTTTTAAATCCAACTCCAAATGAGCAAATAATTTTGTTTCAGTTGTCAGGTGAAGCTTAGACCTGTGCTGACTGACAGGATTTGAATGATGTTTTTACATTGTGATCAATGGTTTAGGGGTTTATTCTGTCACTTGCGTGCAGTTTGGCTTTGAAAGCCTGTTTGAGCTGCTTGGGTTGTTCTGAATAAACGGCTTTGTGCCCCGGGATTTTCACAGGAAATCTGTTTACAGCCGGTCTGTGCTCCTGATGAACAGATGTTTGCTGTGCAGCTACACATCTGTTCATCTGAGATTAAAGTATTTTAGGTTTTAATTTTGGTGAGCAGCCAGTAATATTGGCCCTGAGTGAAGCTTACCTGCCGCTTTGCTCACCTTTAGGTTCTGTGTTGTGTAAACGGCTCCTTTGACCCTCTCGCCCAAGTTTTCCATCTACACTAACAAACTGTTTGTAGACGGGCTGTTTGCGTGTTCTGTGGATTCATAATTTGGAGATTGTGAACTGATTTCACGAGTTTTGTGTACATGTTGCATTATTCTCTATATTCTCCCACCTCTTACAACCCTTGAAAAGAAGGATTAAATCACCACTCTTGTATGTTCATACAGGTGTTTTATTTCATTCAGGAGGGGAAAAAACATGGATATGAGATCCAACTATTCCATCTATCAGTCGTACCAAAATCACTTTTTTATCCGTTGTAAAAAGTGATTTTGGCTTTTTATTTTAATTTTATTTTATTTTAGATCAGGTGAGGATAGAAAAATGATGGAATCGTGAACCCCAATAAATTAATTTGGTACCGAATCTTTTACGACTGCTTGAATTCTTCATCAATCAGGTTCCAACTTTCTTTTCCAGTCAATTTTCCACCAAGAAGGATTGAGATGCGGACTGTTTGCTGGCCGTGTCATTGAGCTGTCTCTCCTGAAGAGGAGCTCGAATGCGCTGTACTCTTTGGCATCATATATATCTTCATCCTGATAAATCACTCGGTATCACCAAACCTTTAAATTGAAGTTAAAATGAGCCCTCCTGTGCATTTACTGTAGATGCAATAACTACCAGCAGGTTCTAATCTTTACCTGACATTAGCCCCATATCACCACTGATTGTGGAAATGAGTTTTTCTTCAGGCAGTTATCTTTGTCTCGTTGGACCTGCATCAAACAAAAGTTACATCATCATCTCCTTTCTTGATTCATCACTGAATATCACTTTTTTTTTTTTTTTTATCCATTCCAATTCTCATTTTACTTGCTCCAAATTTTAGACGCATCCGTCTGGGAAAACGCAACGTATTTGAAGAAGTCTCTTTTAGATGCCGACTCTTTGTATATTTAGACTTGTGCAGGTATTAGTTTTAGAAGTGCAGATTACAAGGTGATTCTCAAATATTTTTTTTATCTAGAAAAAAAAATGTCCAACTGTTAAACTGATAGTTAAGCTTCTTTTACGCAGTAAAACAAATGAACATCCTCCAGGAGTGGGCTGCTTCCATACGTTTTAGCAGCGGCTGTACGAGCGCACATGACTTCCACGTCACTCGGATCATGTTTGATTGTAGTTATTCTGAAGTTAAGGTTGGTGTACAGAGAAGCTTTTGCAGCCATCGCCCCAAAATTATGTAACGACTCCTCAGCAGAGCCTGTTTAAGTCTCATCTTAAAATGGTGTCTTTGGATTATTGTCCTGCTTTTATCATATTTTTTTATGTCTAATGCAAAGCACTGTGGTCAAAGGCAGTTATTTCAAATGTGCTTTAAAAGTTGATTGTACTTTGGCTTCGTGGAAACTGTGGCAGAGGTGGGTCGGACACGACTTCAGTACAAGAAGCATCTGGCTTCAGTAAACTGTATTTCATGGATCGGTGTTTTGTTTCACATATAAAACACTCATCTTTCCATTGTGCTAATTGTGGCCTGGAAATCCACTCTTTTCTTGTCTTAATTAGAAACGTCTGCCTGCCACATGATGGATGATGTGAGACAGGTGTGACCAACAGAGTGTGACGGGACCGCTCCCATCGCATCCGTCTGGGTTTCAGCCTGGAAAGTCCGGAGCATTCAGAGGAGCATTCAGAGGAGCACCCGATAGTCCCTGGAGACGATCGAGCAGGAAGGAGGAAGGTGAGGTGGGTGGAGAGCAGGTGGAGGAACACAATGAAACCCGGCCTTTACTCATCTTAAGTGAAAAGGGAAATTATTGATACACGATTTTTGTCTACGATAAAGAGTACAAATTTGTTTCATAGATCTAATCAAAGAGGAGCTTTTTGTTTCTTATCTCACCAGAAAGTCAGAAGATGCAAAACTTAGATTTATGGGATGGGACCAATACGTTCCAGACAAGTGTATTTTAAAGTGAAAAAGTTCAATTTGTCTGCAAACAATGTTGCTCAGTATTTTCCTAAAAAAATAAATCACATTTTTTTACGCTTGCCACTATAACCATTTGGCTTTAAATACAATTAATAAAATTCAAACATGTTTTTTTTCAGGGAGGCGGTGGTGTTTTGGAAAATGTAAGTGCCTGAATTTATAGACAACGGTGTCTTTTCTTTACAAATCTTTTGTTAAACGTAATCTTCTTAGTTTAACCCGTTAAAATTCCTGCAATTTTGGCCCAAAACACCTAAAAGGAAAAAAAAAGGCATATCAGAAATAAATTAACGCTGTTATTGAACCATTTGGAGTAGAGGCTCGGTCTGACAGAACTTTCTCGTGTGTTTATGGATGTAAGACTTGTTGTGGACTATTTCACAGGAGTGCATTAACTGGACCCCTGCCAATGTAACTGGACCATTTTTGTTGGTAGTTGGAATCCTGTGAGGCCTCATAGGTGAGCTGCGTGTATTGTACTGGTTTGGCATAAGTGTCTACAGTTATGATTGTATCCTGAAACGGCGAACATCGTTCAAATCTCAGGAACTTTAGCTTTTTTTTAACGGTGTATAACGGGGGCTGAGGAAAGCCCCAGAAATGTTGTGAATTATGCAACGTCTCTGTTACAAGCTGCAGCAAGTCCTCATGGGACGTACTTTTCCTCCTGGGTAATGAGAAACTTACTGATAAAACTGCCTCTTCATTGTTTTATTAACTAGGCCTTTTTTTTTTCTCCAAAATGATATAAAAAAATGTTAAGTAAAGTTGTACAATTGACCAAAAACAGACAACTTGTGAAAAAACAGGTAAGCTTTATTGTTGAATAATCATTTTTCTTGCTTTTAAAAAAATCGTCACAGCACAACATTTTTAACAATACGACAGAGTTTTCATTTTAAATCATGTGCATTTCACCCCCTTTCCAAACATGTTGAACAGACGATGCATAGATGATAATGGCAGGAAAACTGATGAATCCTTGGAAGAGTGGAGAAGGAATTTGCTTATTTTCATCAGACGTTAGATCGGTGTGTGTAGAATGGGAACCAGGCCGGTCAAGTAGTGCGTGTTTGCATATGTTGGGATTCTCCGTCGGAAAGTTTCCTCCTCCTCAAAAGAGACGTTTCTCATAACTGTGAGAAAGAAAAAGTCAGAATCAAGAGGACAGATCACACTACGTGATGCTCTGAGGTTTCCTGTAAAGACAGACGCTGCAGTAGGCAGAACACGGGCACAAAGAGGAAGTTTAACTTTGTTTGTGGTAAAGACGTGGAAATATGAAACCAAAGCGAAAAATCAAAGAATGAATGGATCTGTGCTGAAGAAACAGCAGTTGGTGTACCTGTGTAGGCTGTGAACTCCACCCTCTGTTTGAGCAGATGCTGTTCTCTTTTCAAATTTCAGATCTCCGGTGTACATCATGGCTCTGAGGGGAGAAAACAGACGCTGTTAGGATACCGGAGCAACAGTAAGACTGAAGATGTACAAATTGTGAAGGACTTTTAAACTTTTCAGTGCGAGTCAGGAAGACGAAAATGTAAAAATCACAACATCTGTAAGGCAACGCAAATTTTAGATGGTAAAAAGTAAGAAAAAATTGGGGGGTGGAGGTTTTGAGAGGTACAGTGAGAGTAAAGAGTCCTTCGATTCAATTAAATGTACTTAAAAAGCTACACTGGGGTGTGGTGAAACAACCACCAAAGGAAAAGCTTTAAATTAAAGATGGGACACCCCTCCACCTGCTTCCAAAGGTAGTTATTTATTTATTTAGTCTTTTCAGCCACCTTCATGGGGAGGAACTTCGAGGTCCGGTGCAGTGTGAGCTGGGCGTGCCGATTCCCGGGGTCGCAGACTGGTTTGGAAAGAGCGACACCAACTAGATATTAGTTCAGCTCACATTACCCGGCCTTCTTGGAGTCTCTGGGTGGTGTCACCTGCGGGGTACTTTAATGCCCACGTGGGCAATGATTTGGAGGCCTCCCTAATCTGATCCCGATTGTAATGGACACAAGTCCAAAATCAAAACACCAGGTTCGAGCATAAGGTGGCTCATATGTGTACTTAGGCTAAAGGTCATTGATAGACAGACCTGCAGCCGTACATCTTGAAGGTGATGAAAAAGGGGCAGAGCTGCCAACTGATCACCAGCTGGACAGAGGGAGTTTGAAAGCGTTCTGGGAGTGAAATGCCATGGAAGTATGAGATTCACCCCAAGACACCCGAGGTTCTGGACATGGTGGGGTGGTGCTTCCCATTTTTCAGAAAGTGAATAAGTACTACTCAAAGTACGAACGAGTAGTCAGCGCCTTAACTACAGTAAACGGAGCGCTGGAGAATCGGATGGATAGCTAAAGGCTACTCAGAACAGGGGCACCAGGAAAGCAAAGGTTTCATCATCTATAAACAGTTCAAGCTAAAGCTGCTTCATGTTTTTTTACACAGCATCACTTTGTTATACACTTTCTTACCTGCAGATAACTGCATAGCAACATGGACCGCGTTTAGTATCTGCTTGAACGTCTAAATTTTTTAGGTTTAGTCTTAAATTCACTCTGCTCGCTCGAAGTAACTTTTAGCTTTAATTCATCTATCAGGAAACCATCTGATTCTCAAAATGGAGTTCCATCTACCACAGGTAAGACTCTGCAATATTCCAACAATTCACCTTTTTTTTTTTGAGTTTCCATGTTGCAGAGCATAGTTTGATTAATGCCCATGTAAAGTCCCTCTATACAATTGCGATCTTTGCAGCTATCCAAAGTTTTATATCCACCTAAGGCCGTCCTATTCTGTACAGCTCTGCTTTGGGAGCTGGCGTTAACACATCTGTGAGAACAATTCCAAAATAAGGTACTGTGCACTTAAAAATGTGTCACTCTTAAACAGACCAATATACTCCAAATATGACCTTATTCTCATTAAGGTAGTCCGAAAAAAAGGTCTTCACTGGAATATTGCTGTACACGTAAACATGGGAGTGATGGGATTAGAATATCCTGCAAGGGCTCCGATACACCAAAACCAACATGAGGCCTCCACATGTCATCAGCATCTGGGCAAACAAAATGGCACTTGAACACACCGCCGGCCAGGATGTACAACCTGCACCTGAGTAAATAAATCTACGTTGTGCCCAAAGGAACTACTTATTAAAAAAAAGCATAGGCAGCTGTTTTTTTTTTAGAAATGAAGATGAAACAAGACATTGTGTGTAACAGCCAATCAGAGTGAGCTCTCTCACAGGCCTACATGGCCCCAATTCCATATGTTGAGTATGCTGGAAAAAAAGTCTGATGCTCCAGACAGCCGACTGTCGGTTTGGTGCATAGAAGCCCCGAGTGGAGCCAATTCTCTAATGTGATGCTAATGAAAATGCATCCGTTACCCTGGCAGTAATTATGTTGGTCTTTGTACCTGAGCTGCGTGAGGCTTTTGGCTCCGATGTCCTGACACGAGTGCTGAACGCCAGCCAACAGGTAGGGGACAAACTTGTGGATCGAGCCTTTGTCCTGCACGGCTCCAGAGACACCCTGAGCCACCTTAATCTTATCGCATTCACTGTGAGGGGAGAGAAGAAGAAATTGAGTTTAGTTAGACACAGCATATTTACAGTGGCAACATTGTGACTTAACCCGTAGGATCGAGTGACTGTAAGGCGAGGCAAAGTTGTTTCAGCTCTGAAGTGGCAGCGAAGGCTGTGAGAGCTGAATCAACATCTGTGCAGGAAACCACATCTGTCCCTCTTTCTCTACACTAACATGTCGCTATGCTACTTCCATCTGTCAGGTGTGGATGAGTAGACAGCAGAATTATACTGTAGGTACTGTGTGTACTGCCACCCAGTGGACCAAGATTAGTGATGCTGGCTGCACACATGCAGTGCTGTTTGTTGTACGAGTTCTCACGATTGTGAATGGTTGTCTTCACAAATTATCACTCATTGGAGCTTTTTAATAAAATGTCTTCCACTGTCCAAAATGTCTTTTTTTGGGTTTTTTTACTTTGACAAAAAACAGTAATGTTTAGAAACCACAAAAAAAGAAGAAGTGTTGAAAGCTGTGGGAAACTGTCAGAGAATTAGATTTCACAGCAGACATTTCATGAAGGGCTTAGCCCTTTTCACTGTGGGAGGGGTATGCCCGCGAGTCTCCTCTGTAGTTATGTTTCTGTACCTGAAGTATCTGGTCTGGGAACCCAAATTTTTGTCCATGGCATCCAGTGAACCCATACCACGATATTTCTTCAGCCTGATGCCGTCAGAGAAGAAATATTCACCGGGAGCTTCGCTCGTGGCAGCCAGCAGAGAACCCATCATCACTGGACACGCCAAAGGAAAAAGAACATGTTAGTGTGATGCATTTTCAAGAGAGCTAGATAATATTTGAGGTTTTACACAACTTTTTTTTTTTTTAGCTGTGGCCGTTAGGTGGTCGGTGCCTGTCGTGGCGGCAATCCCCGAACCCGCTGGTGGACACCAGTGGTGAGGGAAGCCGTCAAGCTGAAGAAGGAGTCCTATCGGGCCTTTTTGGCCAGTGGGACTCTGGAAGCTGCTGATGGGTACCGACAGGCCAAGCGGAACGCGGCCTCGGCGGTTGCTGAGGCAAAAACCCGGGCTTGGGAGGAGTTCGGGGAGGCCATGGAGAACGACTTCCGGACGGCCTCGAGGAGATTCTGGTCCACCATCCGGCGGCTCAGGGGGGGAAAGCGGTGCACCGTCAACACCGTGTATGGTGGGGGCGGGGCTCTGCTGACCTCAACTAGGGACGTCGTGAGTCGGTGGGGGGAATACTTCGAGGGCCTCCTCAATCCTACCGACACGCCTTCCGATGAGGAAGCAGAGTTGGGGAGCTCGGACGTGGGACCTCCCATCTCTGGGGCTGAGGTCACCGAGGTGGTCAAAAAACTCCTCGGTGCCAAGGCCCCGGGGGTGGATGAGGTCCGTCCTGAGTTCCTCAAGGCTCTGGATGTTGTGGGGCTGTCTTGGTTGACACGCCTCTGCAGCATCGCGTGGACATCGGGGGCAGAGCCTCTGGACTGGCAGATCGGGTGGTGGTCCTCCTCTTTAAAAAGGGGGACCGGAGGGTGTGTTCCAACTATAGGGGGATCACACTCCTCAGCCTCCCTGGTAAGGTCTTTTCGGGGGTACTGGAGAGGAGGATCCGACGGATAGTCGAATCTCGGATTCAGGAGGTGCAGTGTAGTTTTCGTCCTGGCCGTGGAACAGTGGACCAGCTCTATACCCTCGGCAGGATCCTGGAGGGTGCATGGCAGTTCGCCCAACCGGTCTACATGTGTTTTGTGGACTTGGAGAAGGCGTTCGACCGTGTCCCTCGGGGACTCTTGTGGGGGGTGCTCCGGGAGTATGGAGTGCCGGACTCCTTGATATGGGCTGTTCGGTCTCTGTATGACCGGTGTCAGAGTTTGGTCCGCATTGCCGGCAGTAAGTCGGACATGTTTCCTGTGAGGGTTGGACTCCGTCAGGGCTGCCCTCTGTCACCGATTCTGTTCATAATTTTTATGGACAGAATTTCTAGGCGCAGTCAGGGCGTTGAGGGGGTCCGGTTTGGCGACCTCAGAATCGGGTCTCTGCTTTTTGCGGACGATTTGGTTCTGTTGGCGTCGTCGGGCCGTGACCTTCAGCTCTCACTGGAGCGGTTCTCAGCCGAGTGTGAAGCGGCTGGGATGAGAATCAGCACCTCCAAATCCGAGACCATGGTCTTCAGCAGGAAAAGGGTGGAATGCTCTCTCCGGGTCGGGAATGAGATCCTTCCCCAAGTGGAGGAGTTCAAGTATCTCGGGGTCTTGTTCACGTGTGAAAGACGAATGGAGCAGGAGATTGACAGACGGATCGGTGCGGCGTCTGCAGTGATGCGGGCTCTGCACCGGCCCGTCGTGGTGAAGAAGGAGCTGAGCCAGAAGGCGAAGCTCTCGATTTACCGGTCAATCTATGTTCCTACCCTCACCTATGGTCACGAGCTGTGGGTAGTGACCGAAAGAACGAGATCGCGAATACAAGCGGCCGAAATGAGTTTCCTCCGCAGGGTGTCTGGGCTCTCCCTTAGAGATAGGGTGAGAAGCTCGGTCATCCGGGAGGGGCTCGGAGTAGAACCGCTGCTCCTCCGCATCGAGAGGAGTCAGATGAGGTGGCTCGGGCATCTGGTTAGGATGCCTCCCCGGTGAGGTGTTCTGGGCCCGTCCCACTGGGAGGAGGCCCCGGGGAAGACCCAGGACACGTTGGAGAGACTATGTTTCTCGGCTGGCCTGGGAACGCCTTGGGGTCCCCCCAGAAGAGCTGGAGGAAGTGGCCGGGGACAGGGACGTCTGGGTCTCTTTGCTCAAGCTGCTGCCCCCGCGACCCGATCCCCGGACCAGCGGAAGATGATGGATGGATGGATATATATATATATAAATATAAATATAAATATATATATAAAAGTTTTGATTCCCAACAGATAGTGAAGTCAAATCTAGTACAAGGCCAGGTATATTTTAAATAAAGCATCATCTTTACCCGTTGATGCTCCTAATGCTAGGGCTTTGGCAATGTGTCCAACAGTCTGGATGCCTCCGTCAGCGATGACTGGCACACCAAAACGCCTGGCGTACTCTGAAACTTTATAGACCGCTGTGGCCTGGGGTCTGCCACATGCCAGCACTGAAGGAGTAAAGAGGAGAAAGATGGAGAAGGATTAAATGAGTACACACATGTACAGCTAAGAAAGTTTATCATTTTCAGCTTTCATATCCTGACAGGAGCCATGCTGGCTGTCTGACTCGTCATCTGTGCTAGACTGTAGATCTTTGATATTGTTTCTCTGAAAGAGTCAACAGGCTCCAACATTTTCTACTTTGAAGTGCTGCCAAAGTAGAAAAAGGAATTCTCAGCCAACTGATTATTTGATAAACTCAAAAATGTCCCAACTGAGTACATGCATAGTAAAAGGTCCCAAAACCACTAATGGAAGGAGGAAAAAAAAGCAGTGTATGAACAGACAGGCCGGGGGCGTGTTTCTTTCTGTTATGTTGGTTAAATGTGAGAATGAGGAAGTTAAACTTGTCACATCAGCAGGGAAATAGGACTTCGCTTCCAAGACTTGTAACCAAACTCAGGAACTATCTGCCTGGGTTTAGCTTAAAAGAGTGACTCAATGAACTTTTATATCTCGAAAAGATTCTAACCCATAAAAAGAAAAAAGGAGACACTAACAGAGTGTTAACATCAAAATATCTCAAGAGAATCATCACAATTTTTCAACCACACTGGTTTTACTTCTGGTCAACTCGGGGCAGCGAGGTACTTACTAAACGAGTGTTCCTAATTATCCTCCAATGTATTTGATCACTTATCAAAGCAGCAAATGCAGTAAATGGTTCTTTATATCATCAAGCCAACATACTGAAGTAAAGCAACACAATGTGGGTGTTGCTGCAGGTGGAACCGTTGCATCTTTTGTTCTTCTAATTCTCTGCAGCTCAGAATGTTCAAACAATAAATCTTGATTTTTTTTCCCCCTTTTATATTAAACAAACATGATTAAAGCAGAATTAAAAAGGAGAAAAAGATCTGAGATATCTCAACAATGCCGCCGAGACTCCACACAGCAAGTGAGCACAAACAGGTTTTCAAACATGATCCAAATCAAAAGTTTGGTTAAATATCAGGATTTGCTTTTCACAAGTTACAACCGGGATCATTCAGATCATTTAAGCTGTAAAACAAACCTGCAAGCGGACAAAAACATGTTCCCAACCAGCCCCAACACCACTGCAACATCTGCTAAACAGAGACACCGTGTGGCAGCAAATTACACGACTGGCGCACCCTCTGCCGATTACTCCATGATTAGGAATGTGTGTTAGCAATGAATCAAAACTATGGTTTTCATGTAGATGTGATGAGTGGGGCAGGCTGTCACAGCAGCAGCAAGTGTTTGGACTTTATCTGACCCTTTAGTATCTATACACCCTGCATATGAGCCTCAATCAGATGACATCAAAACCAGAGACCAAAAGGTCAGTAAAGTCGGTGGAGGAAGAGCAACATTCACGTCAGATGATTAACAGATTAGTGTAGACACAGGAACAAGCAAAACACCAAAACCCCAAAACCCAAGCTCTCAAAACCTATCAAACCTACATCTACAGATGCAAAGCTGTCACCCAAATCAATGCAGCAGGCTGTGAAGGGGGAGGGGCACTGGAAGAGTGGAGCCAATCAATACCCAGCACAAGCCAGCAGGAGAACTTACTGGAGTATCCTGTAACAATGGTTGGGATTTTGGGGCTGTGGAGCTTTAAATCTGGTGGTACACTGAAGGGAGCTAGACATGGACACACAGACACATCAAACAAGGTAGGGAAGAGAATTTAAGGGGAACAGCAAAAAAAAAAAAAAAAAAAAAGCAAAAAAGTACCAAGACAGCAAGATGAAGATAAGGTAAATATGAAGAAAATAATAAGGAAAAGAGAATAAGCAAGAACTGCTGATGATTTGAGATGACGTGGTCGAGATGAGGACACACTACGGTCAGAGACGCAGCACAGAGACAATATATGCCGTCACGACATCAGACAAAACACTGAGACTCATCCAAGTCATCAAGTTAAAACTTAAACCAAATTGTTTCTGCACCCAAACAAGTTCAAATAAAACCCTTCTTTAAGGAAGAACGCGCAATCTATTAACAACTGTATGTTTATGGAAAGAATCAGACAACAACGTTAATCTAGAACTAAATTCACAATATCAAACCTTTGTACGTGAGATTCCCAAGAGAAATGCAACTACACACTGAACCCAAAGCCGATGTAGCTTACATAGAGCGCTGCTTATAAAAGCAACACGATGAACAAAGACAAATTGTGCCAACTAAAAAAAAAAAAAAAAAAAAGACTCTGGCCAAATGTTCCAGATGAAAAGTTGGTTACTTTCCCCGCAGAAACTGAAGAAGAAACCGTTTTGACCATTAAAACCAACTTTTTGTCTTGCAATAAAATCAATAAAACCAAAATTTTAAATATCTCACGTTACACTGCCGAACCATTCAAATAGTTCAACCAAACCTAAAACCTTCATCTGCCTCACATCTTTCTTTCCCTTTTTGACTTCCAACAGCAGCCTTGGTGGCACCAGACTGGCTGAGAGAAGTTTTGCAGATGGGGCAGATTATGCAGTGGGTGGTGTTCTTTGAGTAAGGCCATCGGTCACCCACCTTCCTGTGTGATGCAGATGGAGCCGCTGCCCATCCCCACTCGCAGTCCATCCACTCCTGCATCGATCAGGTTCTTCGTCTGAGCTGCGGTCACAACTGCCGGAGACAGGGGGAGACAGAGGCTGTTAGGGCTCAATAATGAACACATTTCAGTGTGTAGGTAAAGAAGAGTGTAGTTACCATTGCCTCCGATGACCTGTAGGTGGGGGTACTTCTCTTTGATATATTTGATCATGTTAATCTGGAAGATTGAGTTGCCCTGAGATGAATCCTGGTGGTAAACAAGAAACACGCACCATAAAGCACCTTTTTATTTACAAACTCTAAAAAGCAACTTCAGTGTGAAGTGAATCCAGGTCGAACAAAAGAGTCTGCACACCATTAAATTTTAGTCTTAATTTAATTATAATTTTATAAAATTATAATTATCTTTATAAAAAAGATCACTTGTCATTTACAAACTCACAGGGAGAAAATTTATGGCATTGTCTCTGTTATGCACCGTGTGGAGGAAACCGTGTACTAATGCCACAGAAATAAAGCAGAAAACCATCAAAAACCAGTGTGTTTAGTTGTCAGGGAACCCAGTGGAAATCGACCGGGAGCAGGTTTACCATTTCTGATGCATATCGTCCACTTTATCATTATCATAGTCTCCCTCCACCCTAAAAGGGGTGCTTCCTACATACCAGTACGACCACATCCACCCCGCTCTGCACCAGCAGGTCCAGCCTGTACTTGTCATCGTTGTGGGTGCCAATGGTGGCGCCGCACAGCAGCTGTTTTCTCGGGTCTTTGGAGGCCAGAGGGAAGTCTCTGTTCTTCTTCAAGTCTGTGCGGGCGATGATTGACACCAGAGAGCCCTCCTCATTTACTATGGGCAGTTTACCTGCAGGAGGAAGAACCACAGAGATGAAAACATGGCACCTAGGTGGAGAAAAATCAGTTTTATGCTTCATCTTTAAATTTCACGTTGCGTTAATTAAAAGGCAGACGACATAATATTTGAACAAGTGTCACCTTTTTTACTCCTCTGAAGGATTTCATTAGCTTCTTTTAGTGTCACGCCAGCAGGGGCAACCACCAGATCCTCTCGCTTTGTCATCACCTGTCAAAGTGGTGGTGATAGAAAAGGGTTTGAGAAAATGTGTTTACCCCCAATGTTGCTGAAGGTATTCTGAGATGTCACATTTTAAAGACATCCATTTAAAAAAAAAGCTCAACGTCACGTTCTTGAACATATTTCACTCTTTAGCTCTAAATGACTGGCAGGGAGTCCGAGTCCCTGGGCCTCAAGCAGCCTGAGTCATTGGGGTCACATGTATATTGTTCACACACACAACCATCATGTGGGTCATTCGGGTTATTGAGTCACACATTACGCATTTACTCACAAACATAGGTCTGAACATAGGTCATTAGGGTTGCTGTATTTGGATTCTTTACTCTAAAGTCTGAAGTTGTCACAATTCTTACGTGCGCAGATAGCATTAAAGATTTTATTGACTCACGGATTGTGAACGGGGTCCAAAATATACATCGATTTTTTTTTCTTATTATTGGCAAAAAGCAGGGTCAAAGTTCTCCTGCTGTTAGTACGCATCTTTAGAAACATTTCAAACACAAATTAACTACATTATTTTGGATTTGCTCAATGAAAAACCACCAGTAACATTGTTGTGTTTGAACACATTGTCTTCATATCTTAAACTTTAGGTGTATTTTCACTAAAAACACTCAGCAAAATCATCAGTGACTCCACTGAAATTTGAAAAACATCTGTGCTTGCTGGTGTGTTGGGGCAGCAGCAACCTCAGTAGAGTTAAGAAGGAAGTGCGATCCAGATCTAAATCTTTTAGCAAAAGTATTCACCTCACTCAGTGGCAGGTTGTGGTCTTCCTCCTTCAGGAAATCAATGTCTCTGGAGGAGATGATTCCCACCAGCTTGCTGCCCATTTTGCCGTTGTCTGTGATGGGGATGCCACAGAAGCCATGCCGCGCTTTGGCCTGGAAGACGTCCCGCACTCGCTCGTTGGGACTCATCACCACAGGATCTGTAATGAAGCCCTGCTCATATCGCTAGAACAGGGAAGGAGGTGAGGAAAATCAGGAATAGGGATTTGGAATAATTACGGACAGCAGTAGATGAAGCAATGGAGGGAATAAAAAAGAAAAATCACTTCCTACAACCTACAGCTAGAGAGCAAGGAATGCAGAAAACAAACACCGACCTACTGGACCTTACTAAAACCAGACTACTGCAGACACAAGGACTTAAGATATGCATGAAAAGATTAAGCAAGATGGGGAAGATGAGGATAAAGGTACAAAATGAACAAAAAACAAAAGGAAGTTAATCATGACTGAAAGAAGTAAAGACACTTGCAAAAGACAGATGGGAGGCTGGACAGAGAAATTGAAACAACTTCTGTTACAATAAAGTGTTAAAAAGAAGTATGTTAAAGAAAGAACAACACCACACAGACAATCCTCATCACTACCTTGACTTTGCGAACTTCGTTAGCCTGGAACTCTGGAGTGCAGTTGTGGTGAATGAAGCCGATGCCCCCCGTTAGCTGAAAGAAAAACGCAACTGAGCGTCGCCACATTCAAACTAGAAGATATTACAGCTGTCCAACAACCCAAGGATACTGTGCGTGTCATACTCACAGCCATAGCAATAGCCATGTTGGCCTCTGTTACCGTGTCCATGGGAGAGGACACCAAGGGAGTCTTCATGGTGATCTGTTTGGTGAGCGCTGACGTCAGGTCCTGGACAAAAGACACACATTGGAATGCTTCTGTTAAACTGTCACAGAACAGGTGTAAATGTTTCACACGTTCTGGCTCCTGGTTTGTATCAAAGGTCACATATATACACACACACACACACACACACACACATATATATATATATATATATATATCAAATTTATAGATATTAAAAGTTGATTTGTGTAGATGAGCTCTAAGTGACACCGATCCAACAAGCAGAACTGTAAAGGCTCTAGCATGGTTGCCGCGTCTGCTAACGCGAGCGGTGTTGATGTCACGATTTCGTGCCAGCTATGTGTAGTGGCGCAAGCTGATGCGCCAGTAGTTGCTAGCTCCGGACCAGGACTTGACATAATGTGGGAGGTTGATGGCTTCGTGTCAGAGCATTGGTTGTGGTTATTTTCGGACGTATCAGGCCTCAACTTAACCAAAAAGTTGTCAATCGTTCTTTTAATTATATCACCCGCGGCTACATCCACTGTTTAACTGACGAGCCGAGGTTCATCACCTCTGTGTCTGACTAGCAAGCACGTGCGTGTTCAAACGTACACACATGTACACGGGCCAATCAGGGGGGTCCCGCCCTTCACTGTGTGTCTGTTGTTGAACCACAGGGAGACTTTCAGAGTCGAGCAGACTTTTTTTTTTTCCCCCTCGAACGGGTGGTTGCACCTGTGCGACATCAGATTTTTTTTAGTTGCACCATTGAGAAAATTGGTCGCACTCTAGAGCCCTGCTTTTGAATGACACTTTCAAGAGTCAGCAGTGTTTTTGTTCTGGAGGTAAAAAGGGGGAAATATAAACAGTAAAACAAAGACTTAACTATATGACATGCAAAAAGATATACACTCTGCTGTGCCTTATTTGCTATCCAGCCCACAGCAGAGAGTGCAGGATAGGAAGGCACGATCCTCACTTAAAACCAATGTATGGCTTCCACATCCCCTTGTGTGCAAAGCCTGTGTGGCATATTCAGTCAATTGCACCTGTTTATAAAGACATTTTAATCCGAAAAGCTTGTGAGCCCATTTTACACACTAGATACATAACACTATTAATTTGATCTAATCTGTTATGGAAATGGAATGTTCTCGCTCAGTGTTTCCTTTAATCAGACATGTCTGTGTGATGGTAAGTTTGGAGAATCCAGACCTAAATAATGAGATGGTCCAACGCTGAGATATATGATATTTACCTAAGATATGTATGCGCTGATGTGTCAGTTGGATGCAACAAAGTCCAAGACAACTTTAAAGAAATCATGATGAAAGACACGTGTTGTTCGACACACACATCTGGGAATAAAGTAAGTAAGTAAGTAAGTATGCCCTTTATTATCCCACAGTGGGGAAATTCATTCGTCGCAGCAGCAACATACACACACATACAGCTCGTGCAAAAGTAGACATACATACAGACACAGGATCAGGAAGTTAAAACTATATAAGGGAGATAATAAAATAGGGATGTTATATAAAAATAGAGATATTCCTGTCTAAATAAATGCATTAGTAAAAGGGCTTAAAAACTTTTAAAAAATTTAAAAACCCAGAGGTAGTGCAGTGTTAGCAGCATCATACAAATAAGAAAAAGACTAAAATAGTAATAAATAAATTAAATTAAGAATTAAATTAAGAAGAGGGGGTCACAGTAACAGCTTAGCATTGTCATCATCATCATTATTATCACCATCATGGCTACCGCAGGGACTTGTTGTTGTTGTTGTACAGTCTAAGAAAGGACCTGCGGTACCTCTCTGTCTTACAGTTAGGGTGGAGGAGTCTGCTGCTCAGTGGGCTCAGCAGGGCTGCCACTGTTCCATGCAAGGGGTGGTTGATGTTACCCAGGATTAATGACAGTTTTGTCATAAAGAGGATCTGGCTTCTGTGTTCTTTGTCTTGCATCTTTAGCAAGCTACCTGTTGCTAAAGATGCAAGACAAGAACATTTTCCATTACTATTATCTCCAGCCCCATTGCTCCCAGTCTGTTACTTTTGTCTCTTGTAGAGTTTAAAACAACTGCCCAAAGAAACCCTCCCAACACTGTGAAAAGGACAAAAAAGAAGTAACACACTGCATGAGTTTTTTTTCCATTTGTACAAGACTGGGCAGAGCATGAAGAGCAGTGTGACAGTCTTCACCGGGTCACAGTGTTCTCACAACATGTCAAACTCAGCAACAGTCGGTGCTAGTGTGACAACCAAGTGGTGACAACCCAAAAAAAAACAGCAGCAGTGGATGGAAGCAGCTTAAAAGATCACTTTTCTTTATGTTTAAGCTTGGCGAGCAGTCACGTTTATACATGAAGGTTTAACTGTACAACTGAAATTCAAAGCTGCAGCACTGAAGGTAAAACCGTGGAGAAGGAAAGTCTCGACAGCGCTGCTATTTATTCAACAAAGCAATCTTTCAGAATCCTCTGAGCAGCTGATAAGTCAAATTCCTGCCGTTTGTCCGTTAATGTGACTGCGGCAGTTCAAACAGGTCCAATTATTCAAGATTTCTGTCTCCAAGTGGTACAATATTTGTTGCTCGTTGCCACCAGATTTATGGAGAGCAGTGAATGTGTGAAAGAGACTTTCTGTGGGAGGCTTATTTGGGGATTTGATTTTGTTATGGGAGGCACACAGCTGATGATCCTCATTCATCACCTTAAATGATCCCAGAATGAACATTATCCCAAAGACAGATGAGTGTGATGTGACATCAGCTCTAATCAGACTTTGTTCTAAATATTGATTCTCACTCACCACTTGGTCAGCTGTAAAGTCGATGTAGCCTGGCAGAATGAGGAAGTCGCTGATGGAGAGAAAGAACAGTAGTTTAGGGTGGAAACAAACTAGATAATACAACACCTGTCCATCATAACAGCATTCAAGTTACCTCAGCTAATCCAACATGAAGACAAGAAATAACAAATTCACAATCTGAGGCCTCGCACTTCCAAACTGAAAAGTGAAAACTTGAGAAAGACACCAAACAATGATCAGCTCCTGTTACTTATCCAGCTTCCCTGCACAGTTAGGGGACGTGTAATAAATACACATATCTATTAAGACATATTTACACATTTCTGTGGAGCTGAAAGCTGTAACGACTGAGAACCGTTTCTTTTTTAGTTCATTCAAGTAAAACAAAATGGATTTAAAAGGCTTGAACAAGTTCAAGCTAGGCATAAGAATTTCTCTTTCTGTGAAACCTTCAGATGGTGTCATGTTTCAGAAAAGTGTAAAGAATACGCGCGCAGGTGTGGCTGCGGGGGCCCGTCAAACCAGAAAGAGAAGGTAAAAGTGCTTTGAGCTAAACGGACGGCTACATCAACAGTAGTCAAACCAAACTGTCAAATAATTGGTTCAGTAGGTCTTAGGGACACCAGTGAAGGAAAAAGGGGGTTTTATTTGTAAGTAAAAAGCTCAAATTATTGATTGCCGAGTCTGACATGATGAAAAGCATGCCTGAATAGTCGGACCTTCTTGTTACATTTTTACTTCTTTTGGTCTCAGTTGTGTCTTCTCTTTCCATTTCCCATCGCTGGCGCACAAATTCGCTGAATGCATTCATCTATTTAACACTACACTGCTGGCTGGCACTGAAATAGCTCTTTTGTGTTTGTAACTGTATCAGATGAGCTTTGCATCAGATGCATCAGCAAGAAGTGGGGACAAGCACCGAGGAAGGAGTTTATCTCATAAATAGCAGAAAAAACCCAAAACATCTGCCAGATGGAGGAAGCACCACCTTAAAGCATGAACGATCCATCCAAGCTGTCACGGTTCAATGCGTCATTAATAGTTGACAAGTTGAATGTGCAACACGGGGAGGAAAAAAAAAATCATCACCAGCAATTGGCCACCTATTCATGCATGGCATGAAACGTATTCAGCAGATTCACTGAATGCATTCATCCATTGAAAACTATGCTGTTGCCTGGCATTGGAACAACTGCTGTGTTTGCATCAGCCAGGCTTTGTATCAGATATCACACCAAGTCTAATCCGACATGACTATTTATTTTAGCAATCAAGTCCTCGGACGCAGAGAAACTGCTAACGATTAGTTATTTTCAAATGCAAGATATCTAGCTAATATTTGACTAATAATTCCTTTGAATTGAGGGACTTTAATCCAATAGCTATCCATCACTATCGAAGCCAGACCATGAAAAATTGGAGCAACTAAAATGGCCTCCACTCATTCCTCAGCAGATTTTACTTGGAGCAGCATTTTTCTTGAGGGAAATGTTTATTTTTTTTTAGTTTCTTCTTCTATTCACAACTATGCGTTGCATCAACTAACCAAAAGGTAGCCAGTGAGGCAAAATGAGGCTCAACATTTTGGGTTCCTGCTCAGTGTCTGACCACAGCTTCAGCTTCTCAGTAGTTGGTTAAAAAGAAAAATCCCAAAATGGTCTTTTAACGATTTGATGTACTGCTGGTCAGTCATCAAATGAGTTATATCTATTCAAAGAAGGCGACCTAACACATATTCTAAATATAGCTCAGATCCACACAGTTCTACATAACAACACAGGGATCCATAAGCCAGGACCTAAATTAAGGACCAGTGAGTGTGCTGAAAGTATGTCACTATTTTAATTCCCAGGGAGCTCCAAGTCAGATCAAATCTTTTTATTTTTAACGTTTTAAGGCAGGTACTTCTGTATCAACGTGTGTAATATCTACAGTACCAACAATTAAACCCTGTGAAAAAAATTAAAAGTAGTAACGAAACCCAAGTGAGAATAGTTTAGTCTGACGTGGTGCCAACAACGTGTCATCTATTTCTCTTGCTAACGCGAATTTCTCTGTCATTCATCTATAAAAGGTAATTCATTAGCACACTTTTGTCTACAATCTTGCGTTTTTCCAAATGTGAGTATTGTAAAAGAGCGCCAATTTAAAACTATTTGTTGTTGAAATAACTTTAAAGTGGGAAATGTATGACAGCGTTTCTGGAGCTCAATTTACAGCAGCGACGAGTCCCCCTTTAAAGTAGTGCTATTAATATCCATCATGTTCCCACATTGGTTTTCAGGTTCATTATCATTTGTGTGTGTGACCGTGTGTCTTTACTTGTATGTGAGCCCGTCTCCACAGTTGAACAGCTGCTGCCCCGTCAGCCCGTCTTCGGGCACGTAACCGGTCTGCCCGCTGATGAGGTAGTCCGCCATGCCGTCCAAACACAACTCAATTAACAACAAATGTCCTTAACCAGCTGTTAAGGTAAAGAGGGAACACAGAAGCACAGAGACAGAGAGCGGACACACACTGGTCCAAGAACAGAGACCGAGAACTTTCTGTCCTGGCGCACCGAGTGTTGACCTCTTCCCGGTAAGCTAACGGTTCCGCCGACTTCCCGCTCCGGCAGCCTGGCTGAGTCCTGCTGTCCGGGTGTTTGTTAACAGTTAAAAGCTGTGCACAAAGTCTCAATGTGGGGAAAAATGTTGTTTTACGGTCTCTCTGTGAGCTCGAGCCTGCTGTTCATGTTCTTTTCACAGCTCCCTCAAACACGTGCAGCGCATCCCCCTGACAGCTTCCGACAACTACGTCACATCCGGTCAAAAACCTCCTGATAATTTTCCGGTAGAAAATGATCTTACAGTCACAAGTGTACATAATCCAACTATTTAAATTCTGAATTCATATATATATATATATATTTATATATATATATATATATATTTATATATATATATATATATATTTATATATATATATATATATATTTATATATATATATATATATATTTATATATATATATATATTTATATATATATATATATTTATATTTAAGTATACGAGATACACTGATAGTAAACTATAAACTCTAAAACAGGTATTTTCCAAATTAATCGTTAAATAGGGTTAAAGCTACTCAAATTTGTTATAATTGATTATGATTAATGAAGATAAGCTTGCTTGTTTTCTCTGAACAATTCCATTTTCTCGCTGGCCTGACAGGTGCAAATACCAAGGAGAGCTGTAATGTTGACCTAAGCTCCATCAATTTGTTCATTGTAGAGAATATAATGCATCCCCAATCAATGTATTGACATACTGGAAGCTACAAAGCAAAATCCCTCCCACTGTTCTCAATACTCATCCAATTTTACAGTTGTAAATCATTTCACATCCACATGGAGCTGTTTTTCAGAGGAGCTACCTGCCTGTCCTGCTTCAGAGTAAACACTTGGGGGTGCCATCGACCATGCGAATATCGAACTGGGTCACGAACAAGGTCAAGCAGCAGTGGAGCAGTAAATACTTTCTTGGTACACCGTTACACTTCGCTATATAAGGCTGGAGCAGACTCACCAGGCCCTGTAACAAGCTGCCAGTTTGATAATGTCAGAGGTGGCCCGGGTTTCTGAACCACGAGTCAAAACAGCTGTGAAAGAGATTTTAAAACTGTGATTCGTCTTCAAAGATGATCTTCTACATCGACACTAAATGCTTTTATTTCACTAAAAACTTGGTGGAACCGCAGACAACACGTTAGGAGGCCCCAATACAAATATGAACTCCTATAACCTGTGGCAACTTATGAGAGAGGGCACGTCGATATGAATGTGTCGATCACTCATACTTCCAATATCAATATAGTCACAATACGGTTACTAGCTGTACAAAATACAGTGCTCCATACGAATAATATACTACTGTAAAGACCACTATGTCTGTGTCTATATAACCACAGTTGTGTTTTTTTTAAAGGAATACTAAGTTCCCAAAAAACAGTTTTATCATCAAATACTTCTGGTAGTTTTGTTGGTGTGATAATAAATAGCTTTGGAAATTTGACTCCTATCATTTCTAACACATGTAAAATCCTGTGTAGTGTTTGTGGGTGGGTAAGCAACACACACGAGACAGAGTTTGGTTTTAAAAACTCTCAGTAACTCTATTTCTGTATTAATGTACAACCGTTGAAAATTACAGCAATTTTTTTTGTAATTTTTTTTCTTTTTGTAATTTTTTTTTTTTTAAATGATCTATCTATCAACAGCCATTTTCCAGAAGAAAGGTGAACAATATGAGCTGGAGAGGGGGAAAAAAACAAAGCAAAAAGGAAAACAAAACGAGGGTAAAGAATGAGGAGAGAGCACGAGGAGATGGGCGAAGGAGACAAATAAACCATTAATGTGTCTTTTATGCCGTGGAGTGTTTGAGCGCGAGTGTGTTGGCGTGTGCATGCCATGTCAACGTCACTGGGAGGTGCTGCAATGTGTGTGAATGACTGAGATTACACTTGCTGCAACAAAACAACTCTCCTCTGATCAGTGGAAGTCACCAGTGTTAGATTTCAACAGAGAAGGCTCAGTCTGGATCTACATTAGCTCAACAATATCAGTATCAGATTTGGTAGGGCACAAGAACGGGGATAATTCAGTAGTTTTTCGCGACCACGACGATTCCTGGTGGCAGCAGTAGGAGCAGCGCCTTGAGATCAAGCAGAACACCGAGCAAAGAGAGAAATCAATGTGAAACACTAAGGGAAAACAAACCAAAGCAGCTGCCATCTAAACACATATTAATCTGATTCTTTACCCTCTTGGGTAGATGAGTGTGTATCACAGAAAAAAATACTGCCTCCTGTTTCGGGTCCATGTCAAATGTTTCAAGGAGTATTTGGGACTATGAGGACATCTTCTTCAAAGCTGTAACATATGAATAACTTCCACGGCTGAGTACATTTCTAAACATGTAAATAAACGGCTTTTACCTTGAACGGCCAGTAAACTCTGCTACCAATTTGTAAATGATCATCTGAAGCTGTCGCTGGTCTCATAGACCACAGCTAATGATCGGAGCCAGAGCGCTGGCAGCAACATGCATCATCTACTGTACAAGTATAACTCTACACTAGCTGGAAAAGTCGAGGTTTGCAGCAGCTGACATAAACAAAAAGCTTCGCACAAACAATCTGAAAGTACAACTACACCACCTCTGGCAGTTATTTGACTCATTTCCCTCAATCCCCTGCAGCACAGGAGATGAAACCTAATTTTAACTTTGCATGTGTTTAGATAACTAGGCGACACAGGTGTAAACACCATTTAGTTCTTTTATCGTTTGTATAAAGAACACAAAACACAGATTCACCATCAGCACCGTCTCCTAAACAATATAAAAAAAATAAAAAAAGGATATTTATTCTCCCACATCTTACTCGTCCATTTATCAGCACGTGGTTTTCTATCCTGAGCAGTTTTACTCTCCAGGGTTGTTTAGTCCCAGGATATTTTCACCGTCACAGGAGCTACTTTGGAGAATAAATAACATCGGATTCTTAAACTTGCTTTTATATGTTTATGTCACAATGAAATTCAGGTAAATCCACTCTATTTTCAGACATAAGACCTCAAAGGTTGAGCTATAAGATCAGATCTGAAAAGTTGAAACAAGTGTAACCGCAGTGAATGAGATGCTCAGAAGCCAAACATGTAAATGAGGTGAGAAGGAAATAAGGAAGAAGTGATACAATCGTGACATTCTGCAACCCCGCAGCATTATGGGAGCAAGAGGGGGGGGCAGAATGACAGAAGCAACTGAGCGAGTGGAGAGAAGCAGAGGGAGGGCGACTGCACCGAGGGATGGTCATGGAAGGAAGCAAAGGCAGGAAAGGAAGTAAGGAGGGAGATGCTGGTGCTCTGCAGTCGCGATTAGAGCCTCAGGTGTCGTGGAAATCCTTCAGCAGCGTACGCCGTCTCTGCTCAGCAATGTGCATCTGATTCTCCAAATCCTACAAAAAAGAAAAAAGAAAGTTGCATAACTTGTAACAAATAATCAATCAATGTGCTCTCATCACAGAAGAAAATTCAAATTCTCAGTACATTATAAAGTTCACTGGCTGTCTTTGTCCTAATGAGATCTCCTCGAACATAATTACAGTCTTCCCTCTAAAGGCCCATTTATGCCCTACGGAACCGGACGAAATTCGTCTGTCCGGTCCATACGTTGCTCCCGGAGCTTCTGTTTATGCCTCCGTCCGTATTGCGCACGTCCGTAAGAAATCCTCTAGAGGGCGGTATATATTGAGTCATTGTCGGCCGCGGGTTTGAGAAACATGGCGTCAATTAAGGAAGTTGCAGTCATAAGCCCCTTTCACACTGCCGAATAACCCGCGTTTAATTCGCGAATTTAGCGTGTCTGCTGTTGCGTTCACACTGCCGACCCGGGCTGCCGCGTGAACTCGACTCGCCTTTCGACCCGTGTCGGACCCTAGTCTTTTTGCCGAGCCGAGTTTGATGTGAACACAATCGACGCGGGTCGGACGTGGGCGTGGCGTCAGGAGTTTAAAAGACAGAATGGACAGCTGATTCAGAACAACAGCGACAGGTGAGGACAAGTTTTACTCTGTTTTAGCCTACATGAAGTTCGAGACATTTTTTAATATGGCCAACTGGGGAGACAAGGAGGTCCGCGAGCTCCTCAGCCTCCGAGCAGAGGACGTTATTTACCGCCACATGTCGGGGACGGTGAAGGATGGACCTCTGCTGGAAGGGCTGGCGAGAAAGATGGGAGAGCGCGGTTTCCCACGCAGCAAGACGCACCGTAAAGTAGCATCTCCATGAACTGCATATACAATTGCATAAACGAGTTCTCAAGGTGTCCCGCCATCGTTTGTTTGAAAATTTTGATGCAGACAGGTGTATTTAACCCTACCTCCGACGCATGGCTTGTGCCAACGTCATTGCACACGCGCAGCATTTTATGTGTTTCGTGTGACGCTCTGCCACTAGGCAACGCCCCCTGAACTCGGCTTCAGGCGACACGGGTCACCAACACGCCAAGCGTTCACATTGCTCGACGCGGGTCGAAGGTGCAATTTGGACCCGCTAAGGTAGCGGGTCGCAGTGTGAAAGGGGCTAAACAAATGTATATGCCCCCTGACCATCTCACAAATCCTCTCCTCCATTACCTGGCATTTTTAAATCTTAAATTTTTTAAATCTCCTACTCTTCGTTCTTCTTCTTCCTCCATAACTTCCGGAGCCAACACGCTCCTGACTCTCTACTGCCCCCACGAATTCCTCTGGTATTGCTCCGTTTCGCCCGGAGCTCACCGGATTGCTAAGCTCTTGACCTACGGACAAACTGACGGATGAAACGCCCCCCGGAACCGGGTGAAAGCGTCCGTTTCCGTAGTTAACGTAGGGCATAAATGGGCCTTTAGAGTGTGAGCATAGCTCTCTGTTTGCTCTCGATTGGTGCGTCACAGACGTACGTCCAGACGTTACTGCGGCGTTTTGCTGCCACTCGGCGACAGTCTCTGAGTTGTGGTCTGTTCCTATTTAAGTTAGCACTGCTGTTCTTTAGCTTCGGAAAACGCAGAAATCAAAGAGGACAACGATCTGCTTTGTGATAGAGTGAAACTAAGTGTTGAGATAATGAGGATTGTTCAGAGCAGCTGTGGTCATTGTTTGTCCTCCTTTGCTTCTTGTGATTTTTGGCGTTTTGTCCTCTTTGTTGGTTGCTGTCGGCCCCCTCCTGTCCTTTAGCAGGTTCACGCCAACCTTTGTGTTGTTCGCTTTTTGCACATCTTTCCATCTGTGTTGAAAATACGTCCGTCCCTCCACCAAAGTATAAAACACATCTTATCCTTTAGTCTGCTTCCTTACCCCTCTATCACTGGCGCTGAGCTCCCCCTCGCTCACCACGCCTCTCTCGTAGGTGTCAGCCCGTTCCACCTTCCACGACAGGTTTTCTATCTCAGCTTCCAGCTGAGCCTGTTGGTATTCAAACTGCAGTGGAAAAAAAATAATAAATAAATTCCTTTACAGACTGAGAAACAATATTGGAGACAAACTTAAGACATCTGGGTTAAAATTAAAAAAACGGCTTGAAAGAAACCAAGATCACAGTCTATATAGCTACTATAATGAAAATAATGTTGGTTTAAATTTTTTATTTTTTTAAAACAAGGAAGAAAAATAAGTTTTTTTCTCACCAGTTTCTTGCGGGGGCCAGACTCCATGTAATAGGCATAAGGGTAGGTATACTGCAACGTGTAACGACACTGGAAACAAACAGAAAACACGCAAACATGGTAAACACAAGGAAAACTTCGGAACATTTTAAGTCCAAACCAGACATGGTCAAAATTATGAAAGATACATCAGCTATTCAGGAATCAAGGAGAAATGTCTTATGCAGGTCATGATACAAAAAGGGACATTAAACAACCTATCTTTAGTTCTTAAATATTTCAGTCAGAAAAAAACAAGACCAGTAGCTTAATTAACACCAGTTCTTCTAGTGATAAAAATCAAATGAGCAGGTGACTGATTAAGATTTCGTGAGTATGTGCTAAAAGTGTCTACGCTGATGTGCTCCATGTTGCCACAAAAAACCTTAAGAGTCACCATCTAACAATATTGTTAGTCTTGATCGCCTTGCCTTAGCCTCCAGTTCCACTGTAAGGAACCTTTGAGTCATTTTTCATCTTTTAACTCTCAGATTAAACACGTCTCTAGAGCTGCCTTCCTTTCATCTGCGTGACATCACTGACATAAGGAGCGTGCTGTCCAAAAAGGACTCCACGCATTTGTAACATCAAGGCTGGACTACTCCAATGCCCTCTTATCTGGCTGTCCAAGTAATTCCCTGAAGATCTTTCAGCTGATCCAAAATGCTGCTGCCAGAGTACTGACTGAGCTCCAGACAGTCGTTGGGGGCGGACGACACCCTCTCTGCTTTTAACATGAAGCTTAAAACACTTCTCTTTGAAACAGCCTACTTTCAATTCACAAATTTGCCTGTGAGCTACTTGTCTTGATATATCCTTTTTTTGTTTGTCTTTTGCATGTATACCTGCCTGTTCTTTCTGCAGTTTACCCTCAGATTCTCTCCACACACTACCTTTGTCTACACACAGCAGAAGTTTACACAGTACCTTGGCCAGTAGCTTTGCAGCATTATGTAAGTACTGCCAGTCGATCCAGGTTCCCAAATTGTTCATTACTCTCTCCTGGATCTTCTCCTGGATCCTCTGGTATGTCTGAGCCTCCAACTGCAGAGACTTGTTGTGATTCTCCCACTTGAAGAAGAAGAAGAAGAAAAAGGAAAAAAAAAAAAAAAAAACAGGAAAAATATAAGTAAGACCTACAAAAGAAACTGACTTTTCTCTTTTCTCATAAAATAAAATTCTTTAGACAATGAAAGACACACAGCTGATGAAATTAAGCATGTTTAACTTAAAGGTGCACGAGGTATCTTTTACACGTTAAATTAATTATGGGAGATGACGTTTATGAGCTTTAAGATTACATAGTCTAAAGCAAACACACTTTGAATCCTGCCAAAGCTTCACAGATTTCTCCACCACTTTCAGCAACCAAGTAGAAAACAATAAACAAACATAAATGGTGGAAAAACATATATATATACATATATATATAAATAAATGTGACATCTAAAAAACTAAATGTTTCTATAGTATGGGCTGCACGGTGGTGTGGTGGTTAGCACTGAGAGGGTTTCAGGTTCAACTCCCGGTTCAGGCCTTTCTGTGTGGAGTTTGCATGTTCTCCCCGTGTATGCGTGGAATTTCTCCGGGTACTCCGGCTTCCTCCCACTGTCCAAAAACTGTCCTAAATTGTCCCTAGGTGTGTGTGTGTGCGCGTGTGTCGTTTGTCTCTGTGACCCTGTGATGGACTGGCGACCTCTCCAGGGTGGACCCTGCCTCTCACCCAATGACAGCTGGGATAGGCTCCAGCAACCCGACCGACAGATTAAGCGAGTTTAGAAAATGGATGGATGGATTGTTTCTATAGTACTAGAAAAAAATATCTTGTACTGATTCTCAGTACAAGAAAATCGAAGATATTTTTTGAATCAGCACCTCCAAATCCGAGACCATGGTCTTCGGCCGGAAAAGGGTGGAATGCTGTCTTCGGGTCGGGAATAAGATCCTTCCCCAAGTGGAGGAGTTCAAGTATCTCGGGGTCTTGTTCACGAGTGAGGGACGAATGGAGCAGGAGATTGACAGGCGGATCGGTGCGGCGTCTGCAGTGATGCGGGCTCTGCACCGGCCCGTCGTGGTGAAGAAGGAGCTGAGCCAGAAGGCGAAGCTCTCGATTTACCGGTCAATCTATGTTCCTACCCTCACCTATGGTCAGGAGCTGTGGGTAGTGACCGAAAGAACGAGATCGCGAATACAAGCGGCCGAAATGAGTTTCCTCCGCAGGGTGTCTGGGCTCTCCCTTAGAGATAGGGTGAGAAGCTCGGTCATCCGGGAGGGGCTCGGAGTAGAACCGCTGCTCCTCCGCATCGAGAGGAGTCAGATGAGGTGGCTCGGGCATCTGGTTAGGATGCCTCCTGGACGCCTCCCCGGTGAGGTGTTCTGGGCCCGTCCCACTGGGAGGAGGTCCCGGGAAAGACCCAGGACACGTTGGAGAGACTATGTCTCTCGGCTGGCCTGGGAACGCCTCGGGGTCCCCCCAGAAGAGCTGGAGGAAGTGGCCGGGGACAGGGACGCCTGGGTTTCTCTGCTCAAGCTGCTGCCCCCGCGACTCGACCCCCGGACCAGCGGAAGATAATGGATGGATGGATTTTCTTGTAGTCAGTCATTGATGTTTCCACTGCAATGCTTCATGGGAAGCAGTGATATACAATGTTTGGAAGGAAGAAGGGTCTTGTCTCATGACACCAGTTTAAATTAAATTAAAGGCTTAAATATAACTTCCATTCAGCCTTTTCAATTTGACCCGAGCCAGTGAAAGTGGTGAAGACGACTCATGTGACCCGGAAACCAAGATGAAGATCAGAACGGCGGGAAGGCGAGAAGGAGCAAAGTCTGATGTTCCTTTCAATGTATTGAGGCGCTCCACCTTCTGCTGTTAATTGTTGAAGATAACAGTATTATCGAGCCAAAAGGGGGCGGGCTTTGACAGTTTCTTAACAGTTAGCATAAAAGACTCATGGGACTGTTCAAATTCAAGTCCAAATTGTTCCTTTGTGATTGAGGTTCATTTTTGTTGAGTTTGAAGTCTGATTGTTGTAGTTTAAGGTTTGAGTAGTTTAGAACAGATCAGCTAAAAAAATAGGGTTCTGTGGGAAACTGACTGTCACTCAGTAGCTGCGCAGCACATCTGAGCTGAGACGATGGTCCAACAACCAGCGCACCAGTGCTTATCAGATCGCTTCCCTGACCTGCGGCGGGAACCGAAGAAAATCCCTTTGTTACACGACAGTAAAGCCTTGCAGGACCGATGTGGCTGCAGACAGTACAAGTTATCTTCTGCGATTATCTCGCCATTTAAGCGGGGAATGACATGATAAAAAGTAGGTTACAGATCAAAATAATGAATTCTAATGGTTCAATATTCCTACTAAAATCTCTGAGAAATGTTGTGGGATAAATTGTCTCCTCGTCTGTGATTTCTGTTTAACTAAAACTTCCCATTAAGTTGTCAACATTTCATCATCAGTCCTCTAATACTGAAAAAATATTTACAAACACAACCCAAAAGATTTAAAACTGGATGCTTCACTGTAACTATTCCATCAGAAAGTATAGTGACTCATTTTAAGACAGTGACTGATATTTATCCTTATAATAAGTTCTGCAGAAAAGATTTAACACAGACAAAAACAGGCGCGTGTGTATTATGATAAAAGTTTGAGCATTTTACATCGTAATCGAAACACGAGGTGATGTCCAGATAAAGTAACCCGAGGCACTGTCAAAATATGCACCGAGCTGGTTTTTTAAGTTACTAAAATATTTCATGTGTTTTTAATGACATATTTTCAGCGTCCAGGGTAATAAGAACACATTAAGGTCTATGAGTCTTATTAGTCAGAGGTCCATTTAAGGAGTTGAGTTTCAGATTTTTCAAGGAATTAAAATGAACTTTTTTGCTGAAGACAAAACTCACCCTCTCAAAATAGAAGAGGTATTTCTTGAGGGCCTCTCTGGCCTGAGCCTGCTGGCTCTGGTTGACGATATCAGGGTTTTCTTTGTAGCGGCTGCACTCGTAGTATTCACTGCCATGAGTCTTCCAGTCTCCAAGACACATCCAGCAGAAGTCTTCCAGGACACACAAAACACATCTTTATGGACTCTGCACGTACAGTTCGCAGCACACGTTTACGCATTTTGTATGAAACAATAATCTACGGGTTTAGTTCTCCAGTCCACAGCGATCTAAGACGACTGATGTGATGCTGTTCTGTTGCAGATCGTTGTCCCTAACCACAGTTTGATTTGGCCATGATATGACTAACTAACTTGTGAAAAGGGAACTAGTGACATGTGGAACACATCAGTGGCATCAGACCATCTAACCTACAGTCCTTGAAAAGTTGTTCACTGATATTCTAAAGATGCAAAAAAAGATAATAATTGGAAGTTTATTCCTCCTTTTCTTGTAATTATGGCTGCTGTCTATTTTTGTGCGACTCATCTTGCCACATGGCTCCATAAATAAGGTGTAAAACTATGAGGAACAACTTACCGTGTTTGCACTTGGAGCATTGCTGAAACATACAAGAAAAAAAGTCCAGTTAATGAACCAGAGAACCGCTTTAACTGTGCATGTCACACTAGAGTAACACACAAACCGCTTGAGGTTTAAATAATAGAAAAAGAATTGCTAACATCAGGTAATGGATCATCTCAGGAGGGACTGAAGCAAGTGTTAAACTGTTAAAGTTCAGGCCTCAGACCTCATTTCACAGAATCTGATTAGATTTCTATCATTTCCTGTGTTCTGGGAAAAGTGTGAATTTCAGCTCTTACTCACCATGTGATTGCACCCACCGTTCTTCTCAATGCAGATATTGCACTTTGGACACTACAGGAGAAAAACAGCTCTTAACTTCCCATTTAAATCTGTGCAGGATAGTTATGTTCAAATTAGTTTCACACGCTGTGACATTTTCACCATCGGTGATACATGTATAAAACTACAGTATGTGCACAAGCATGTTAAAGTAACAGCAGTTGTATTTTGTGTTTGTGCAGTCATCGTACGTCTTTAGTGTGTGCGCTGATGTAGTTTGCCGTTTCCGAGTCATCTGCACATTTGATCAGCCATTTCCGAATTGTTGCACAGTCTGTGGGTGCGTGATACATCTGACGGCATTTAAAACTGAGGGAGGGACAACAGATAAACACACTGTTCAATCTCTGTCCAAATAAACTCCATTTTAAACCAAAATACTTGCAGACATCAGAATTGAAATCAGACCACTAAAACAAACATTAGGTAGGTTCTCTTTGTACCATTTCTAGTTAAACCATTTACACGTTTCATTTGGAATCACGCCAGAGTTGTACAATTTCAAGCTGACACCTGTTTCTAACTTATGAGCGTTTGTACATTCATGCAGGTGTTCCTTGCTGCGTTTTGTGTGTCCTACCAAAAGACTTCCCCGCAGCGGCTACACTGCACCCTGCGTGCCCGAGGCTCCTGCACCTTAATGACGATGGGACAGTCTGCCCCCGGACACAACTGCAGCTGGAAGTGACTCTGCAAAACGAAGAGGGGTCAGAATTAGCCTAAGACATTTAAAAAAGAAAAAAAGAAAACACACTTAGCAGCCCAAACTCTTACTCAGAAACGTCCCGATAAAAGTCTGTAATTGTATTCTGTGGATTCTCCAGTGTGTTGTAGGGGTGGGTATTGGCAAAGAAGTCACGATTCGATTCGAATCACGATTCACATGCCACGATGCGATACTATCACGATGCATCGCGATACTTGAATTATTGCGATGCATCGCGATATTTTCACTGAACATACTTAAAAAATAAATAAAAAATACAGCTATTACCACTGGCTGTGTATGATCTGGATAGTGTCTTCAATTGATACATAACTCAAAGCAAATCAATTCATAACTGTATTTATTGAAACAACTTTTGGAGGTATTACCATTAAAACAACTATTACTGGACACACTCATCACAAAAAGTGCATAGGATTTATAAAACTTAAAATAACAAAATAGGGATGATCAGTACAGACAAAAAAAAGTGCATAGGCTTTATAAAACTATAAATATAAATATATATATATATATATATATATATATATATATATATAAAATTAGAATCGCGATGCATCGTCATGACGATTATTTTGCACACCCCTAGTGTGTTGGGCTTTTTTTGTTATTTTTCACTCATTATGTACACTATAATCATCATTTCAACTCACTTAACTATCAGCGTAAATCAGATCTTGGTCAATGACAACTAAAAATGTATGCATGTAATTTAACTAAATCAAAAAGGAAAAACAAAAGTCTCATTTAATTTGCAGAATTATGTTCAGACGGACTGGCGACACAGACGGCCAAAATTCAGTGATGCACAACAAACAAAGGATTTGAGTTCTCCTTCACACTGCCTATATAACTCTAGTGTCTCATTTGTTACGCATACAGACTTTGATGCATCATCTGAGCAAACGGATTCAGCTGACAAAGAGTCATTCACACACCTCGACATAGTCTCTGAAGAGGTAGCGTCTGTATTTGTCCTTCAGCTCCTCTCCTGGCAGCAGCGGCAGGACAAAGTCTTCTGGCATCTGCAGGGAACAGTCCTGAGCCATACACGAGATACCTGAACACACACACACACACACACAAAACAAAACACATTAAAGTCGAGGCAACATGTAGCCGTGTTTTCCAGTGAGTTAGATTTTACCAAACAAGGAAGAGAGCTGTGATTTTGTCAAAGTTTACATTAAAAAAAAAAAAAGAGACTTGATAACTTTTATTTTCTGTCACACATCCACTCAAATCCAAGTCAGCAGACCAGCTTTCACTGTGCTCTCTGCCACTCAATGAACACACTGCTCTGTCTGCTCAGGCGCTGCACTGATCTGATCAAGTTATTTGCAACAAAGAGGCAGTATTAGGGACTTTTCCACAAAAAGTAGATGGTCATTGCCAAAAAAATTACCATGAATAGTGTATATTTATAGTGGGGTTTGTGAATCATTGCCAATTATTTTGTCACGTGAGGGAAGGATTAATCTGTTCTATGTTGAAGTTTGTAAATATAATAGATCACAAAATATACTTTTTCTGTTGGCCCAGCTAAAGTCTACATGCAAGAAACACTGCGGACACAAAGTCCTGGAAAAGCTGTAAATACTTCTTTCTTTTTATTTATTTTTTTTTTAATATAAAAATCACTGGAAAAAAAAAGTGGACCTTTTTAAATCATTTAAATTCTTTAGTGACGTCAAAAGTTCTACTACCGTTTTGTCTGGTTTAAGCGGACTGGTTTCAAGTGTTACACTGACCTAGATTGTGGAATGGGGTCGTCATAAATGTGTCCTTGGTGCAGCTGATAGAGAGACGCTTATCAAACTGAGTCTCTGGTTATGTGGAACAACTGAGAGGCCATGTAAGGAGCAGAAAGAGGGACACACGACTGCATACAAACATTCTCACACACCCCACGGCAAAATAACTCATACACAACTTAAAGACAGTACGTCTGGTAAACTGTATATACACTTTACCACATGTACATACTAGACTGCACAACTACTTGGAACTGATCCATGTACACACCCTGCTGTCCTGCTGACACCAGCACACTCTTTCACAGACACACGCTGATTATCATGACGCTGCAGCAGGAGGGTGACCACTTGGTAAACTTAACAGATGGGAGTCATAAAAACCTCCTATATGCAGTGACACCTCCTTTATCTGCAGAGTTTTTCTTGGACACACGTAAAAAAAACACAGTTTTCTATCCCCGAACACACTGGTGTATGTAACTTAACAAACCCTACTGGTTTGGCAGGAAAACAAAGGCTAAAATAAAATTTCAACATGAAGAGTGGGCAACACACATTTATATATCAGAACATAAAGAAACACAAAGCGTGAGCCACCCACTCTAAAACCAGCTTTGATGACTACAGGGGTGCACGCAAAAGACACACACTGAACAGCACTCACCCACTCCCAAGCCATCTTTGACCAGTACGGCGCAGTGCTGCTCCCAGCATCCTTTGCAGAAGGAGTGCTGGCAGGGCAGAGCCAGCAGGGAGTCTCTCCGTACAACCTGTAGACACACACCACACTGGAGGGACTGAGGGGCCTGAAACACACACACAGAGCCATCAGAAACACACTAATCACTGGGCCACTCTCGAAATAGTCAACAGGTGTCCAGTCTGCAGCATTTAAATTTGACGTTACTTCACAGGAAATAAGAGTGCAGCAGTGAACGAGTGGCTAAAATAAACTAATTATACTCACAGTGACTAATCTGCAGGTACTGCTGGGCTGGACCAGAGCATCTGACAAAAGCAGAGAGGAGTTGGACTTAAATCTGTGGGAAACATGGACAGAAACAAATTACTAAGTCAGGGAAAAAGCCAGCAAACTGAAACCCTGACTGATAAATCAAACAATGTTAGCTCTTTGCAGATGTATCAAATCATCACATATGGCACCAGGGCAAACTGCAGGGCAAAGAATAAAAGAAAAGGAGTGATGGGAAATAATTAGAGGCCAACAGAATGAAACAAGAATTAAAGAAACAAGGTTGCCGAGGGAAATGGGTTCAATCCGACAGTGACATAGTAAAGAAAATGAGGAGGATGAAGTATGAGAGATAAAGTAGAAAAGTACAGATAAAAGTGGGAAGGTTGGGTGAACAAAAGAAAGAGGGAAGACATAATAGTGAAAGAGCAGAACAGATACCTGTCCAGTATTTGTGCAACGTGCCAGTGAAAATGCACCAGGATCAGTTTTGCTACCGACGGTAAAACCTGCAAGAGAGAAAAAAAAAAAAAGCAGACGACTGAAATGTGCTCCGATAATTTGAAGCTACGAAATGTTGCTTCAGACATTTTTTTTTTTTCCCCCACACAAAGCACACAGCCAAGCTCCAGTTTTACAAAAAGGCAGAGGGAAGCAGTCCTTTCTTGACCAATCTTTTTTTTCAGTGTCACAACACATCATTTTATAACAAATATGGTTGGCAGCTCAGGTCCTGAGAAGATTCCTGGAATATATTTAAATAACCTTGTGACACTGTGTCTGAACATCATAACAAACATATCTATTTGGTAACCACTAAAAAAAGATCTCTGGGGATAAAGGCACACTATTAGCTCAAAAATTACAAACATACTTCACACCCTATTCATATGTGGTTAAAATCGTAAACAAGAATTTACCCCCTTGTGTTTTTTGAGACCAAAAACGTAGAAATAATCTGGAAGCTTTCATTTTATTAAGAAAAATTTAGCTCTCCATTTGATGCCAGTCACACACGTTAATGCAATTACGCAAAAATGTCAATACCAATAAGTATCATCAGTCATGGAGAGATCGAGCACAATAAAGAGACTCTGTTTTACATTTTGTGCCGCTTTCTTAGCACATATTCTGGTTGCTTTTAGAGTTCGGTGCATTTTACTGCCAAGAATTTATTCTGATCAAGTTCTTTGTTTTTGGTCATACAAGCCGAATTTACATTAAATCCTGGGGCCACTCACCTTCAGAGCAGCCGCCACAGTGTTTACTTCCTCTGTCAGCACTCGCTGGCTCTCTTTGTATGTCAGACAGGTAAACAGGTACTCTTCTGGATCGAAGGAATCGGCGCCCTGTTGCTCCACGTCACTGGCCACTCCCTCATAATAGCCTACAATGTCACCCTGATCATCCTCTTCTCCTCCATCATCTTCATCCTCCTCTTCTTCAGAGATCACCCCGAAGTCTTCCTCATTGCTGTCTGACGCCTGGCTGTTCATGTCCACAGACATCAAGTCGACTGACTCAAATCACCCGGACAGGTAGACAACCCGCCTACCTGTCGGATCCAAGTGGTCCAGTTATAGCTGAAATGGCTCGACTGAAGCTCCACCTGCTTTTGTCCCCGCCCTCTTTCCACCTGGTGTCACTGTTAAGAGACACCCTGCCTTCCCGTCTGTCTGAGGCGCGTATGGAGCGCGCTCAGCAACAGCGGAAGAAGCAGAAGAAGTCACACTCTCCGTCACTCATTTGGAAACAGGGTAACAGCACAATCTGAGGAGAGAAAGGGGAAAAAGGAGGCTGGAGGAGTGACCAATGAAGAGGGAAGAAGAGAGAAGAAGAAGAAGAAGAAGAAGAAATGGAACAAGAATTGAATAGGAAAAATGGAAAAGGAGGGTAAAAAAGATAAAACACACCAGTAAAAAATCATGCTGATTATTTGTTTATGATTTACAATAATTGTGTCACATCTTATGTTGTTAGATAAAGTTTAATTTCACATAAGACAAAAAGGAACGAGAGGAGCATTTCATCTTACATCTCAAAGACAAGAAATTCTTTCTTTGAGCAAAAATTACCAAATAATCAATAGCTTATTAAAAGATGTGGTCAATTGGTTATTTTTTGCAGATTTTAGAAAAAGTTGCTTTGGCACAGCACTGAATTCTGTATGGCTTCAGTAGCGATTAGCACAAAGGGTAACAAACAACAAATTGTCTTGTTAAACACCAGTCGAATTTGTGCATAAAATACAAATTTTCTTATAATTTATATCTTCTACTTTTTATGCTACCGACAATTTCAATTCTAGTTGATCACTGCAGTGATAAGAGTTATCAACATGTGGTTCTTAATGACAACAGCAGTACATCCAGCCGTGATGACACACGGAGTGGAGCTTCTTTATCAAACTATTTACAATGCACCTGGTGGTTCAACTAGTTCTCCTAAATTCTACTGAACACAAATCTCTCAAAAATCTCCAAAAAGGAAGCCCAGCTAACTGTAATATATGTGACAAGTCAATGTGATATAAGAAGCTGAAAGAAAGAAAAAAAATGTGCAAACGCAAACAAAATTCTATGCAATGAACTGACAAAAACCTAATTTTCATGGGTTGCTCTTAGGCCACCCCACAGTGGCTACGTAATCCCAATCTAGATAGATAACAACCTAAGATAGTTTTGCATTTGGGAGCACATAACTCTTAACTTATGGACAAACCACCATATCTGCTATAAAACTAGACATATCTTAGAAAAGAAGCAGAGTAGAAAACACTTCACAACATTAATATGAAGCGAATGTATAGAAAAATTATTTTAAAAAGGTAACATCTGACCAGAAGAGTTTGAGCTTTCTTCATCTCTTTCTAATAAATTCTGCATACTGGTGACGGCAAACTGGTTGATGGTGACCAGAATCTGTGTGAAGGACAACATTATTTGTGTCTTGTTCTGCCCACACATTGACATCACCTTGGAAAAACTGACCATACCAAAGAAAAAAAAGCAATTACATTACTTGAAATTTGTCATTAGTTCTACATTGGACTCTTCTGAAATTATAGTAGTCGTTTTATATTGGGCTAATCCAGCTGTCTTTGTGTCATCCTCCGTCTTTCCTCAACAGCCAATCTATCATTAATCGTCCATTAAAAAGCTGGAAAGTACCTTTGTTGCTAAATATTTGTTTCAGAATTTTTTTGGTGTTCGCAAGAGAGTGACGCATGATGACAAACTTGTTTTTATTTGCATGAAAGAGGAACAATTACTCATGATTGTAAAGCTATGGCTTGCAAATGAATCGGGGCCAAGGTTTCTCCATCACTCACAGTCCTCAAAGTTCAGCTGCACCCATCTTTCTCACCGGTTGGCCGAATGCTTTTCTATGCTATTAATACTAAGTGCTGTGTGCATGTGTTCGGATCCAATGTTACCGTTTCAAAGATCAGGAGAAGACGCTTTGCCCTCAGTATAAGGGAACGAGATGGACCGTGTATGAGGTTGATTTGGTGTCAAATCGGGAAGTAACACTGCACACAAAATGGGAAGCTGCCAAAAATTTAGATTAATTAAAAAAAAAAAAAAAAAAAAAGCAGCGATGTTTAACCAGAAATCACTGTAAATGAGGATATGAATTTGACCAGTGTATATTTATGTCTTTTATCTACAGATGTAATTGTTTTACATTATATGTATCATGTAATCATGACTGCAATGATGCATTTCCATCACTTTCCTTATCATAATTAGTTTAATAGTGTTATCATGTTAGAAAACGTGTTAATAAAGTGAATGATTTGTTTTTGTTGACATTGGTGCTCATCGGTAGAAAGCTTTGTGGACCTTCTACATATTGGTTAATCCACTTGTGCGAGGTCATGACTTAATTACAAATTTTTATGGAATTGCAGTTTCCCCCTCTTATCACACACTTAAATCACTGTCCCGAAAAGGTTTTGCTTATTTTAGGTAAAGAAGTAGCTGGCCTTATACTCAGAAAAACACCCAGTCACACTGTGATATGAAAGTTAAAGAATCGTATAACTTTGAAAGAGAAGCGCACTCTGGACACGGATTTACCACCACAGAGGCCCTAGGTAGCCCAGCTTAATTCGACATGTGATTCACATTCACGGAGGTCAACGAACATCAAAGACGTTTATGGACACCCGGGTTTAAATGTGACTTCTCAAATACTAAGCTAGAGAGAACATAAGGCTAGTCGGGAAAGCCTGCCAGCCGACTCCGGTGCCAGCCCACCGGCAAATTAGTGCTCACATTTCGCCCGATCCAGGTTAAAAATAGGCAGCAAACTGGGTGACATACATCTCGCTAAGCTACTATAACACAGCGACTCAGCACAGGTTAGATAACAGGTTTGGGAGAGAAGTCGAATAATTTGCTCAGTACGGGGTAAAGCTGCGTAAAAACTGTTCGGTTGTCTCTGGATATTGGTATTTAGGTTTGACTTCGGCGCGTGAGATAAAAACGGTGGCGTGAAATCCACACAGCGGCTGGCTGAGTTCTCGTTAGCCGGATTAGCTTCCTGGCTAGCGTGGTGTTAGTTCTGTTGAGCAGTTAAGTAGCGGTTGGACAAGCCCACGACCACAACGAGTTATACTGCTTAGTGCTTTCAAAAGCAGGTTTTATGAATTTGTCAAGGGGAATTTAATTTTGCCCACTAACATGAACTGAATTCGACATGTATTCACCCCTCCTTATCATCCCACTCAGCTAAACCTCCGCCTCTTAGTTACTCTAGTCCGGGGATTGAGATGTAAACAAGGCCCTCTGTGGCTCGGGAGCAAACAGATAGATTTAAACAACCGCTGCATTCATTTGCAGTGTTTAAGGTCCACGGTGTTTACCTCTCAGAGCAGCGTTGACTCGGCCCGCCGTGACAACCACAAGCGGGTTTTTGTGCTGGGGAATCCGAAGAGCGATTTTCAGTCCTTTGCTTGGCTGCTGGGCGGAAGATAGACGGTTACAGGGGTGCTTATCAATGACGTCACGTCCGCGTGTCTCACGTCAGCCTCCTCTCTGTTTGGAGTGATAACATCATTACACGCATCTGTGGTGTCCATTTGGCTTACTTCTGAAATTTCCATGTACGAGGAGACATATATCATAGTACACTTTGTTTTAGCATATTTAACCATTTATATTTTGATTTAATCATTTGAAGCTTTATTCCTATTTTAAATTTGCCAACAGGCAAAGAAAGCGGTGTTTCAGCTGTCACGCAGTAATGTTCATGTTTCAAATTTCAAACTTGTAACATCTTAGTAAATAAAGGAAAGTGCACCATCATTAAAACCGCATTGCATTTTAGATCCTCTTACATAAAATGCTACAGTGCTTAAAGATACTAAGCATCCAACACTCTGATGTCAGTGTATGAGGTGAAAACATTCTTCCATGAATGGTCTTCTTTGGCATTTTGATCCATAACAGTATTATAATATTATACATCTTGATTGATAAATTGTGCCTGCTGTGTTATTCCTAATAAGTGGCACAGATTGAAGTGATAACTGTAGACATTGCAGCTCTGCCGCTGGATGGATGTTACACTCATGGCTATGGAGGATAGGAGTGATGGCTTAATATATACTGCATTATCCTCTAATGTACCTCTCTGCTGCATCTGAGAGAAGCAGATGGTTGAGGTCCAGGGATAAATGCACAGATAATTGGTCTGGAACTGCTGAGGATGGATATCTAATGCATGTAATTCAGCAAATGTTCATTCAGTTTATTCTGATGCAACACAACACACTTTAACATCTTAACTTTAAGGAGGGCTTTGCAATGCTCATTACATTTGTTTTATTCTAGTCGAGTTAGCTCAATTAATTTGCAGCAATAAGTTTTCATTTCAGTTCAATTAACCTCCAATATCAGACTGTTGTTGCAACAGAAAAATCAAAACACTGTGACACATTCAAGGCAAAAGTGTTAGAATGACATTTGCAGTTTCCAAATAAAATGGCTCCGGTATGTAGCAGCACATGTTTTGTTGTCCTGTATCTAACCTGCTCACATATTAACTTAGAGTAACAGCAGGTGTTCAATTTTGGAACACTGAACTCCTGTTTCAGTGGTATTTTCAAGATAATTTCAAGCGAAAGCTTATCTTAAAATGCCTACGTGGTCAGACTCTCTCCATACATAATGAATTTGTTTCAAGCACGAGTAGTCACCAGGCAGGCCTCAGAATCTGTCACTTTGTATTACACAAAACCTCACAATCAGCCTTCCTTGAATTATCAACAAAACAAAACTTTGGAACCGTTTACTCACCGAGTTGAAAATGCACAATTTTCAGCGTCTTCATAACGGTGTTAAATCCAATGTTCTAAAAGGATACACTCACATATATACATATTTATTCCATTATATATAAAAATATTAGTGCTATTTATGATTATAGAATATTTTTATTTTCCTTTTGTGTTTTAACAGTTGATAATATACAGTGTCTGGTGAGTACCACTGTATATTAAAAACATATCAACAGTCTAAGGAGAAAAAATTTAGCTAAAAGTAAATACTATAGTTCCACTGCTACTTGTACATTCAAGTCAAATATGTTCATTTCATCAACCATCTCTTCAATCAGCAAAAGATGAAACCTTACAGTCAAATGAAGTATAGACCATCCCCACAAAAAAAAGTGATCTAACTGATCTAACCAAGGCTGTAACTGTTGCTGATATGGAAACTATACAATGTGGATGAAAGAGTTTTGTGTTCACATATCACAGATTTGCCCTTTGCTTGAACTATTTCAAATGTGACAATCCCATTTATCTTGTTTATATTAGAAATAAAGACCACTACAGCATTTGAGTTGTTTAGCTTTTTACTCATTAAAAATTTCTTACAAAAATACTTTTACCACTTTAAATGCAGCTATCGTTTAAGGGGGAGGGCAGAGTCGCAGAACGGGACACATGGAAACACAAAGTGTAGAGACAAAAAACCAAACATGAACCTCCAGGTTTAAAAGAGGCTCTAAAGCTCTGTTTAGAACTCAAAGTGGAGTTAAAAACTTAACTGCTGTTTCAGGGATTTTAACACTGCACCCTCGTGAAAAGGGTGACGTAATCGACGTGTGCTTTCCTGTCAGATAAAAACACTTAACAAGCCCAAACCAGTTACGTCAACTCAAAGGTACATGGTGTTTGAGTTAAAAAGTTTGGAACTGACAAAATGAAAACAGCAGAAGAGCTCAGTCAGAGACAACAGTTGTGTTGTTTGTAGTGTTATTGGTACATGAGGTATTACTGGAAATACCGGGGGGGGCTTTATGTGGTGTTACACACTGACATGAAACTGTAAGGACACTTACTCACATTGATGAGTTTGTTCTCTCTACGGCAAACTGAAAATACGGATTTGCATGAGCCATCTAGTGGGATTCGATATTCACCATGTATGTTTTCATTCACTGATATTGTGGCATATACAATTGCTCCATCAAGTTCTCATATAAAAAGATAACAATACTGTATAGGAGATTATAGAAACATGCACAGAATCGGTGAAAACACAGCAGGTAGCATTCATGCAGCATCACAGCTGGAGGAAACATTCCCTTCCTCTCTTGGTACTGTTCTCGTTTTGACCAATCTTCCTAAAATGATTTAAGAGTTCTTGAATCTGCTCCTGAGGAACATACCTGCTCTGAGGGCTTGGAAACATCTTCAGCAGTAAATATTATGCGCAGTCAGTCAAATGCTTTGTTGACAGCCGTGT
Source organism: Odontesthes bonariensis (assembly GCF_027942865.1). Lineage (NCBI taxonomy): Eukaryota > Metazoa > Chordata > Actinopteri > Atheriniformes > Atherinopsidae > Odontesthes > Odontesthes bonariensis. Next base: position 13,493,442 of record NC_134515.1, on the reverse strand, counting down.
CCTTGTATACCCCAAATTTTAGATTTAGTTTTGATCTCCGACGTCACACTTTCTCGAAGGGGAATAAGTGTTGCTCCTGACCCTTCTTGACTCGTTTTGTCGTCTTTCTCTTCAGTCTGCTGGCACTCCCACCATCCTCATCTGCTTGTCTGTTTTGGGGCCAGGACATTGCCAGAGTCTCAGACGCCGTCTTAGCTCCAGGACTGCTGCCCTCAACCACCTCCTCATCAGAAGAAAACCCACCAGCGTCATCTCCCAGAGCAGCCAGTCCCTGGCTCTTGTTATTGTAACGCTGCTTAAGCCTTTCTCTGATCAGGAGCCCCTTTACAAGCAGCGTCCAATTGGCGATCACTCTCTTTTCTTTTTTCTGGAAGGCGGAAAGGAAGAGCCCATGAGGAGTTTTGATATTTTTACATTTTGAATAACTGTTTTTACTTCTATTTCAAAATAATCTTGTTTTTAAAACTAAAGTTTCCACTTTGGGTTCAAAGTTAGTCATGCACGACCACAGGAAGCAACTGACGTTTATCAAATCATTTTCATATTAGTGAAAAATAAATCGTACAAAGGGAAATACCTCTTTCTCTTTCTGCTTCTGAATCTCTTGGTCTTCCACCCAGGCAGCTCTGAGAATCTCCTCATCCTCTTCACACACGATATAACCATCAGTCCTAAAATACACACAAAAACAACAATCTTTCACGTTTCCCCTTAAGATTTTTTCCTTCAGTGGTGGAGGAAACTTGATGTCCAGAGAGCAGATTTGACTATGTGTAGATTTCGATGTGCATCGCAGATTATCTTTTATTCTTAAGTTATGTAAATAAAATAGTTTACAAAAGATTCAAATCTTTATAGGATGTTCAATAACATCCTAACATGGGATTTTGTGTCCTTTGTGGTTCAAAAGTCAACCAAAAAACAAAACAGCAATAAACCCAATACAAGTGTCTGAGAAGTCTGTGTTCAATTTGAAAATCCCCAAATATCATCTTAAATTTTAAGGCAGCAGCTAAACCAGACTGCAAAATGACTAAAATCGCTGCTCCTGCAGAGAAGTAACACTGGAGAATTTCACACATTTTTTGCTCTTTGGCTCCCCCAGCAGTAGTGGGATTTAACACCTCTGTCATAAAAATGAATCTCCACGAGATCCCTGCAAATATACATCCATACACATGAATAGTCATGACCTGCCATATGTCAGCCCCCGGCTGCAGTAGACAACAGTCAATCTTCTTCAAAACCAGTCAGAATCACATCGTTTCTTTAACTGATTCCACCCCGTTCAGAGGTGTCTCAGTTTTGTCTTACACAGCGTGGGAGTATCCTCCGTGGTAGTCAAAGCCTGTGATTGCAGGTGCAGCGTCAAGGTTGAGCTTCCTGGCAACGCGGTGCAGATTGGACAGCCTGACGTGAACACAGCCCACCGGTACCATGCAGGGTTTAAACAGGTAGACGTTACCATATTCGTTACGAGGGATCTGAGGAGAAAAGACAACAGGTGATCATGCTGAGAAGTTAGATCAGTTCATTTAGCCATCTTAACATTTTGTGTTTCAGTGACTATTGTTCCTCATAGTTAAAGACACCTACCTTCCCATCCACAGCTATGGGTGGTTGATACTCTTCAGTTTGCCACTCTCCAAACAGAGGCAGGTCCATCTCAGCCTTCGCCTCGGACATCATCCGAGCCTTTCGCGATCGATTAGAGAAGCCCTTCACCATCTGACAGAGAAAGCCACGAGAACACAATAATGCATTTAATTCAACCGAGCTCATAAAAGCACAGGTTACTGTTAGAGGCTGAGTGGGATTTTCTTTCTTGAAAAGTGAACTTTATACATGTCCCATAAGCCATTTTGCCACTGCCCTCAGTTTACTGAATGAGTTAAACTCATACCAAACCTAAACGGCCTCCTTAAATCTGGGGGCTTTCTGGAAAACTGTCCACTAAAACCCTTTTTCAAATGAAACAAACACATAAACAGAAAGGGAAGATAGAACAGGACAGGAACAACAAGACAACAAGAGCAAATATGATAAAAGGCAAGCTCTCACCTTGTATGGCTCCTCTCCAAGTCGGACAGTTCGCGCTTCTTTCAGCCATGTGTCTCTGGAGTGCAGTGTGTGCACACAATCCCTGAAGAGGAATTATACTGGGTCAAAACTTCAAAGGTCATAGTGGTGCATAAATGAGCATTTACAATGACAACAAACCTAGTTAACTCAGATCGTAGTGTACAAAATATTGTTCAATAAAGCATATCCGTGATGGCAGAAGTAGTACTGACCTGGAGTATACCGGCTCTCCCCTGCAGTATCCCAGTGCAGTGGCTGTAGAAGGATAGAAGGCTTCATACTTCAGCAGGTGTCTCTTTAAAGCATACAGAGGGTGGTTCTTGAACTCAGCTATAGAAGTCGGCAGGGGTTTGTTCAGAAGCTTCTTCTGGAGCTGGAGGAGAGGGGAGAGTTCAAATTTTCACTTTCCTGAGGCAATGAGAACATTTGTTTTCCTGTTTTGGAAGTCCTTTTCTAGCAAACTCTTTTTAATGGGCGCACCTCTGTTCTCTATAATCATTTAAATAACAATCGCATTACCAGTTTGTCCTTCTTGTAACATATTGACCGAGGCTCGAGTTAATTAACACACACAAAGAACCAGACTGGAAAAATAATTAGTTTAGAGAAATAAAACATGGTTGGTGGTTTTCATTGTAGAGTTTGAAATGAATAAAAAAAAGGAACGTTGCAAAAGCAGTATAACCCAGAATGTCTAGATACATTTATCAAGTTTATTTTAGATTATTCTAATATAATGATAAGTTAAGAAGTCAGGAAGCACATGAAACAATAATCCTATCAGCAGGAGACACATCTGGTCACACCCCCTCCCCCTCAAGACTTGATGCAGAACAAGATTAGCTCCCCAAAAGCGTGTTTGTCATTAATGTTTAAGTGAGGGGAAATTAAGATTTGAGAAATGAGTTCAAGGACAGAGAAAGAAGTAAACACAACCCAACCCACCTGTTTGGTGGTGAACGTACCTCCTTCTCCTCCTTTATGTCCCTCTCGTCCTCTGGTCCCAAGAATGGCTCAAGGGTTTCCTCCCACCAGTCGTCATCCACCCGCCTCTTCCGGGACGATGTCATCCATGTAGGGTCGTACTTCCTTCCCATGTCCTTCAGAAACCCGTCTCCATCCACCGCCACCACGTATGTCATCGGTGCTGTTGCATTCTGGGAACAGAGATGAGGCATTCCAACTCCATGTTCCACGTCTACGCAAACCCAGGAAGAGGTTTTCTCCAGGTACACCTCCAACCACTCATCTACTCCAGGCCCCTCCTTCCTCCTGCCACTCCTCCTTTTTGTTCCGTTGCTCGTCGCTCCGTCATCTTCATCCTTTTCCTCTCCTTCCTGCCACTCGCTGTCCTCTTCATCTTTCAACTGACTTTTTTTCCTGCCACCACTGCTTTTCTTTGGAGCTGTGGTATTTTTCTTGCTGGTCTCTTTGGCCTTGCTCTTCCCTTTACCCCTTCTCCCCTTTGTAGATTTGGCCTCTCTTTCTGAATCTTCGCTGTCATCCTCACTGGTTCCTCTAAAATCTTCTGCATCTGTAAACTCCTCCTTCTCATCTCCTTCACTGTCCTCCTTATAGCTGACCTTTGAGGCGACACTGCGGCGTTTTGAGTTCTTTGGTCTCTGCCCTCCTGACAGTACAGGTTTCTCTTCTTCATCCTCCTTAATTTCTTTCCTCTTTGCTTTCTTTCCTCCCCTGCTCGCCTTTATTTTCTCCCCTGCAGCTGGTCTTTTGGTGCCTGGAGACACCTTCAGCTCTGGCGAGTTGGTCTTTGAGGTTTCTTGGCTTGTCTGGCCCTTTTCTGGGGCACCAGAAGATGTTCTAGCTCCTTTGCACTAAAGAAATGACAGATATTTATTAGAATAAATAGGTCAGTCAGAACAGAAGACTCCTAAAATCAAATCCTAAATTAAATTGCGTAGTTGTCATATTGTAATGGCCAGAAAGACTATATGCGGAGGATGCAGTATATGTGGGGTTTTTGACCCCTTGAATGATTTATAGACCATCTAAACACCTTGGCTTTCCCTGATCAGCATCTATATGAGAAATATCTCATATATCTTCACTATGTCAGATGAAAGCATCAGAATTTGTTGGCCTTACACTATTACAAGTAAAGTTATTACAGTATTATCCATCTCAGTTATTACAGTTTTATCCATTTCAAATACAACTGAACCTTCCACACTAATCATGTGATAGTGTGATAAGTAAGTAACCCCCCCATACAAAAACATTTGCCCCATTAGTCAGCTGTTTGTAGAGATTTGTAGATGCACACTTTAAAGAATTATTATCTGCACTTCTATAAAACACCCAAACTCTTGTCCACGCAACAACAAACATACATTTTAACACGCTCTGAAGTGAAAAGCTTGCATACACTCCGTGATTTGGCGCCCCCCTTAGGTGAATGGAAACCCTAGGTTAGCAGACAATTCTACATACATACATCCTCTATAAAGGAAGAAAAAAAGATTTTGTGATTGTACCTTGGCTGATGAGGGTTTAAATGAAACCGGCTGCAAAGACAGAACCAGTCGGCAGAAGAGCTGCAGGGACCTCAGGACCAACAGGAAAACCTGCAAGACAAAGAAAGACATAATTATTTTCCTAATTTATTCTCTCCTGTGTGAACAACCTGAGGCTGGTCTGCATAAAGTAAAATTGTTGTAGAAAAACTACCAACATGAGTCATCTCCTGGTGGTCCCTGGCTGAGAGGCTCGCCAGCCGCCTCTCCAAGAGGGCTCGCGTGTTAGGATGCTTTTCACAGGAAAGACTGGGGTTGAGGGCGAACGTTGCTCTAAACCTAAAAGGGAAGAGAAGGTGAACGATAAACGTGGAATCAAAAGATAAACAAAGTCTCCCATTACTAATGAGATAACTGGTTTGAAGCCATTTGGCTTTTGAATGACAGCTATGGTAAAGCCTGATGTCACTGACTCCAGTTATTTCACCTGACAAGCTCAGGGTTAATCAAATTTAAATTTTCATTGTTTTACACATTCACAAGCAGCATCACACACTGCAACACAGTGCACATTTCAGGAGCACACACCATTTGAGCAATCCAGAAAGGTAGTTTTGGTCGATGCGTTCCTTGGCAACCATGCAGAAGTGGGCGGGCAGCAGGGATAGGGTGATGGCCAGCAGGTCTGGCTCACAGCACAAAGTGTTGCGGAATATCCCATTGGCTATAAGGCACATGAGGTGAACCTGAGAGACCAATCAGAACATTGTAAAGATCCGAAATCCTGCTCCACTAACGTTTCAGACCACAGACTAAGCAGCACGATAAAAGAAAAGGTACGGTGTATTTTTTTACCTTGTGTGTGTCTATTAGCGTGTCCTTCTTATACCTCGTCACCATTCGCCTCAGGTAAGTCTCAAACTCTGCCTTCCTCTTCTTTCTGGCCAATCAGAAACAAAGACTATTGTATAAGGGTACACCAGAGACACAAATGTCTGCAGTCCAATTTACAAGAATGGAAACAATACAGTTTGTGTACAAATCTATAATAACATATCCATGAAAATATACCCACTAGCTTCTTTCTGAGAAAATTCCTACACTGTATGTTTATATGAGACTTCAGGATTGTAAGAATTCTCACACTCAATCTAAAAAAATGGAAGATTTCAGCAGCTTTCAACAAAAATATATCTTAGCGATATCTGGGGCTGTATTTGAGATAATATAGGGTTTTTATGACAACAATAAGTCATAAGAAAATTTTCTTGTTGGAACTAAAAAAAATTCAAACATTTATTTTAAAAGAATCATTTTAAGATCTCTGTAATTACAGAAAGAATGGGTTGTACAACAGGAAGTAACTAACATGAAAGTTTTAGATACAGATAATATTAATCACATTTATATTCAGCATGAAAACATTGTAGGACATATTCACTTACTGCTTTCTGACTTCTGCGGTCTCAATCTCGATCTCTAAAGGCTGAGACGGCAGACTGGGCTCAGGCTGTTCAACTGGACCCAGCGGCCCTGCTAGCTCTGAACGAAACACACAAAATGTTTTCATTTATGTGCCCCACTTTTCTCAAACCATTCCGACACCCCTCTTAAAATTATGTTGTCATACATTCTCAATTTGGCATAAAACATTAATGAAGATTAGAGATGTTTCCACTGATCGCTCACTTGCCTTCCACTTCCTCCCAGTCATCTTCACCCTCACTGTCATCATCAACGTCCTCCTCTTCTTCTTCTTTCTTTAGTTTCTTGGAGCTTACTTCAGCCACACGTGGTGGAGAGGTCACCATGTCAAAGTCGTCTTCACTGTCAATCTCCTCCTTAACCGGTGACTGGAAGTATTTACTAGTTTTGACATCAGAGCTGGCGTTGGACCTGGAAGAAGAGGAGTTCCCTGCTGCGCGTTTCGAAGACAAGCGTGACTTGGGATTGACCTTCCTCTCAAGCTTTTCCTCTTTCTCAATGAGGTCTTTAACTGGAACAGAAAGAATTGTTAAGTTTAGCCGGATACTGTTTAGTGTTACCTGAGACTATTATAGCTAGATAGTCTCAATCATTGTAAATTAAAACTCCCCACCAACGAATCTAAACTTCATATAGGAAAAACTGAATAATAATTACCCTAGAACTGACAGCCACAAAAGACTGTCTTACCTCAATCAGTGTCATAGCAGAGTGCTTTAGCCTATTTCATGAAAGATTTTGTTTAAAAAGCAAGAAATGAGTAAAGTGGTACTGTTTTTTGGGAGAAATCCGACATTAACCTCTCTAAACTATTAAAAGCCAAACATGAATAATAAATTTGAAAAAATAATTCAACTAAACAATGGCGCTGTTTGGTCTTCTCATAACTACAGGAAGCATAACTGTGAAATAAATTGCAGTTTATGAATCACTTGCCACAAAATTTGAAAGAAATAATAATAATACAGGTCATAGCTCATCTAAATCATAGTCTCAATCATCTATGGCAAGAACAGTGCAGCATCAATAACGCTGGTGTTCAAATATACTACACAGATATGGAAGTTTTTCTGTGCCATCAGAGTTTGAATACGAATTTCTAATATCGAATTTTTACAGCGTCAAAATCAGACTCTGAATTTGAAAAACACGGATCGATTGCTTCTCCCTGTTTACCCGGATGTTAAGTCTGGTTCTTTTTCCACTGAATTTTTTGAAGTTGAATTTTTTTCCACTGAATTTTTTTTTTACACTGTTGGTTTTTCAAATTCAGAGTCTGATTTTGATGCTGTAAAAAATTCGATATTAGAAATTCGTATTCAAACTGATGGCACAGAAAAACTTCCATAGGCTACACAGAGCACATCTGAGAAAAGCATGGCTGCTTTAATCTACAACTGTAACCCAGCAAATCAAGCGAGGTGGACAAACCAGCAGAACTACTCACAAATGTAACACGGTACAGATCGTTGTGAAAGATGCAGAATTCAGGAATTCAGTCTATGTTACGACAGATTCCCGTTAACACCAGCTATGCACAAAAAAAGTGCGCTTCTTGTTTTGATGAAGTGGAGCGCAGATGTGCATCTGGGCCAGCAGATCCACTCCAGTAGCCATGCACCTGCACTCTGAATGCTCACACTGCGCCTTTTTGTGGCTACATGAATAAACAAGATACATCTGTGAAGTTAAGTCAACAATATGGAAAAAAATTAATGTATTTTTGATCTATATTTGGCTGAATAATGTTAGTGTTTCTCATTGTTCAAAGCTGTTCAAACAAACTGTTATAACTGAGGGTTTGTCTTAATTAGTTTTAATCTAGTATTAACCACAATTCGTGTAGATGCAAAAGATATTTGGGAACCACAATTCCTGTCTGTATTGACATACAAACACACAACTTAGCAGATTTACAACAGATTTGCAACAAATTTACACTTGCTAACTAGCCATATCGCTAATTTTTGCATGCAAATGGTGAGGACAAAAAGCATAAAAACTACACAAAGCAAGGCAGTTTTGTACCAGTCTTGACTTTTAATACCTGCATTTTTCTTCTTCGCTCTTGTTCCTGCTCGTTTGCTCTCTGCCTTCAGCACCTGCTGACGTTTCTTTGTATCGGCCACCGTTTCTTCGCACTTTCGCCGCTTCGCCATGCTGTCTTCTGTCTTTCCTCAGTTAAAAATAAATATTTTCTGGAGATGAGTTTGGCTACACTAGACAAGGAGCCGTCGCTCAGTTTTCCACATGGTGTTGTATAACGTCAAGGAAGTAGCTGTTACCTAACATTTCATTCAGGAGTTTTCATAACACAAGAAACTGCGCTCCGCTTGTTTTGGGGGCCGAGCGCTGACGTCACATCCGCTCCTCTTCTTCTTCTTCGTTTTTTCTTCTTCTCACCATGTGCAATACTGTGGAAAAGCCTTGAGCCATCTGTCATTTCTTTATACTTTATTTTGCTTTCAATTATCCAGTGATCTATAATCTTTTAAAGTTATCCAGGCTTTCTGAAGGTCCTCTTTTGGTCATTAGTGGCTCTTTTACTCATTTGCAGTCCAGTCTTTGTACCTTATCATTTTCAGATTTTTTTTTACTTCATTCTGATCTATGAATCGTTCAAGCAAAAAAAAAAAAAAAAAAAAACTGTATTTCTGCATCAACAAGGTGATTGGCGAAAAACTTGGCATATCTTAGCATGGTGTACTTTTTTTTTCTACTTTTTTTGTGAACCAATCAAGTGAAGGACAAGAGTAGGGTATGTAAAGTATCTGTATGCAGAAGTCCTTAAGAAAATAAAGAAAAACAAATCCAGCAAAGAATAAACCAAAAATCCCTTCTTAAGGGAGGTAAACAGGGATAAAAGGTTGAGGTATGCCAAATGACACAAGAACTGGACTGAAAATAAGTGGTCTTATGGAGGGATTAACCCTCTCCAGAGCCCGGACCAAATCAAACAAAACACAGCCAAAGAAGAGCTTTGGAATGTCCTTCAAGAAGCCTGGAGAACTATTCCTGAACACTACTTATGGAAATTACAAGAGAGTTTGTCCAAAAGGGTTCAGACTGTGTTGAAAAGTAATGGTGGTTTTCACCAAATATTGAGTTTTAAGCTCGTTATAATTGTACAAATTCAGTTTTTGTCTGTTTTTCTATTCATGTTTACATTTCATTGGATCACTGCTCTTATTTCTCCTTAGCTTAGCAGTGTATAAAGAACTTGTGACGGTGCTGTATTCAATGTGATGTTTTATTGCGACGCAGTACCACCTTTGAACACTGAGTGGTAATGTTGTGCCATCCATCCATTTTCTATACCGATAATCCAACTCAGTGTCATGGGAGGGCTGGAACCTATCCCAGCTGTTGGGCGAAAGGCATGGTACACCCTGGACAGGTTGCCAGTTCATCACAGGGCCACACAGAGACACATGAGACAAACAACTATGCAAGCTCACACTCACTCCTAGGGTCACTTTAGAGACAACAATAAACCTGACATGCATTTTTTTTGGGCGGTGGGAGGAGCCTGGAGTGCCCAGAGAGAAGGTAGGGATTCGAACCAGGAACCCTCTTTAATGTTGTGCCATATCAATCATAAGTCTTTCAATTATCAATCAAACAAGACCTTTGAAGAGCCCTATTCTTCCCTATTTCTGATAATTAACTGTCATCTTGGCCCCAGACACAACCAGGTGTTCATTCTTATATTTCAAGCATTTAGCCAAATGAATACATTATAGGTTAAGTAGTTAAAAAAAAAAGTTGCCACAGCCATTAATCTAAAATGGCATTAAACAGATACCAGATTTTGTACACATAAAATTGAATACTAATTCAATATTTCAGCCAATCAATTCAAGAGCATACCATGAATTCAATATTGCTGTTTCTTCCTGAACCTGAATGACACAATGGCTACTTTTTTTTAGCACCAATCTACTCTTTATCTCTGCCATATATCATATAAAAGATTAAAACAACTGAGATGTGATTGATCATTTTGTGTTGAGGTTTTCACCAGAGAGTAAAGAATGGTAGCCATTGACTCTTTTGAATGTAGGAAGTATGGGACATCCATAGAAATATACAATATCATGGTATGGTTTGAAAGCAGTTACATAAACCTTATTTACTTAATAAAACCCACCAATTAAGTAATTCAGAGAATTTTCTACCCTACCAAAAGCAATAATGTGTTAAGTTATAATTATGAGGAAAAAGAAAAGAGAATATGATCCTTGAATTCAGGTACAGATTTTACTTCAGAATGATGCTGCATGGATTTTACAGCGTCAACATGAGACCATTAACAAGCCTGGCACGACTGTCTGTCAAAATCACCTGGTTAGTGAGAACAAATGCTTGTTGACAGGTCTGAAAATAAGTAGCAGTAAAGCTGATGTCAGGTCATTTGAAGCAGAACCAGATGTGACAGATTTAATGTAAGTCTCTGCAGCTATCCATCTTACTTGGGGACTGAATATGCAACAGCGCATACAAAGTTTATACCACGATAGAGCTGCAGCATTTATTGTTCATCAGTGTTTCTTTTGTATTGCTTTTGCTCAAATGTTATTTTCCATGTGCTCTTTTGTGCTTTCAATATATTGTGAACATGCTGTTGTTTGCAGGACAAGCACAAGTTCTTTTCATTTTATTTTTAATTTGCATGTGCGGTTGCGTTATGAAGATTTCAGATTCTAACCTGGCAGCAGACATGAATGTGGTTAAAATCATCTGTGCATTCACCATGTCTTTAAGGTCTCACTGCCTCCCAACCTGCACACGCTGGAGTACTGTTCCATCGCTGTGGGACACTGGAAAAGACTTTAGCGTGGAAAAGAGCATGACTGAATGAATTCTTTATCTTGTTTGGCAACAAGTCTGTGTGACTCCCCAGAAATGAGTTCTACCTCTCCATTCCAAATCAATTCAGTTCATTTCAGTTCAATTTCATTTTCATTTGGTTCTGTTGTGATCTGTATCGATCATGTTGGGATTCTGTGGCAGATGTGTGCGTTTCACTTCAGAGAGCCTGTCTGTCAGCCGATACAGTTCGACAGCTTCAGACTGACTCGCTGCAGCAGGGGCCTGATGGCGGGGAGCCATTTCCATCCTGAGAGTGTGTGACGCATGCAGCATACATATGCACACCTCCTACATGCATACGCATAAATGAATGCATGTTTACGTGCATGAGCATCCATATTTTTTGTGAGAGTGTGTGACAGGTTTTCGATTCACAGTCGCCTGAACGTGTGCATGCATTTGTTGCCTTCTGTGAGTATGTGAAGAGTGTGTTTATTTTGAGTATGAGGATGTGTGTGTGCGTGTGTGTGTGTGGGGTGAAAGAGCTAAAGTCCATGGTCCAGTGTGCTGTGCTTCCAGCGCAGTGCATGGCTTCCATCCCTATATGAACCATTAGTACAGTCAGATAGGAATAAAAAGCCATACAGTGCACTGGGCATCGGGAAGACTGGATCTTAAGAGCAAGAATACACAGGGACACGAGGGCATACACACTCATTATCGGATGATAGAAGGAAAGAGGTTTAAAAAAAACCTTGAGGCTAGCAAAACTGAAAAAAGTAGGTGGAGATAGACACCTGGAGAAAAAGACGGGCTGATCAGAGGACAGTGAGTGTGTAAGTAAAATGGAGAGCATTGAATTCTCATCAAACATGGATGATGCTCGTTATTGCTGAAGTGTGGCAACAGGTTTATCATCCATGAAACACCAAACTACACGATTATCCCCACAGCGCTGCCCCTGAGGGATTCGGATTTCCAACAACGCAGCTCCTGATGATGAGAACCACCCCTTCTGTATGATGTTCAACCTTTGTCCCATGACTATGATATGTGCTGACTTGTAAACCCTCATAAACTGTCAAGAAAGTCCACTTTTGGAGATTGGGTTACCTGACAGGTCTGTGCTTCTCTCTGCTTACATATATATGTATTCTTGCACCCTTTTACACTTCAGTCTCCTCATCAAGTATCACTTTGGCTGCATTCTGCATTTAGAAAAAAAAAAAGTAACAATTTGTAAACACAGTATCACAAATTCTGCAGTCTATAATCCACATACCTTTTTCCTCATGGATGTACAGACACTGAATAAAGAAAGGAAATACACATTTGTGGCACACAAAGACAGTTACAAAGTGCTTCCCCACGTTTTTATCCATTTCCCTCATTGTTGGAAAGATATATATCCATAACCGTTACATTACAGCCAACATTATTTAGGCTTTTTGTTTGTTTGTTCAAACAAATAACAAACTGTGTCAGGACAGCTTGTGAAGACAGAGACATTTTTCTGTCAGTAATTTCCTCTTTGAATGGAAGGAGTCAAATTTTCCACCAATGAGCAATGGTAACACCTGTTGTCCTCTGTTGCAAACACATTCAGATTAAGGAGTGTTAGGACTGAGGTTTTTATTCATCTGTCAGAAAGATGTGTACTTTAAATCAAAGGTCGTTTCTCTGAAAGCAGCATGGGGATCATCCTCTTTCAGCCACATGTGGACATTTTCTGGAATATTCCTAAAACAAACGACAGCTCAGAGTGATAAAGATTGATAACAAACTCAATAAAATGACACATTTCTGCAGTGAAGTTTATGTCTGGGGCTCCAGGTGGAGCATGAAACGATATCCTCTGTCTGAAATATCCTTTGCTGTCCTGAGTTATTTGGTTTCATAAGTCTCGTGAATGATTTGGAACAAGACAGAGAATTTTGGCAAGTAAATGTATTAAAACTAAAACACCAGCTTCCACCCCAAATCCCTGCAAGTCTATAGTAGGCATGTTTTTATTGCTTTCTAAAGACATAAAGCCTGAGAAACCATTCCTGTCGCGCCTTAAGAGGCTTCACAACTTCAAGGAGCGGATATGAAATAAATCCAATTACCGAGCCGTCAATCAGGCCACTAATTAGTGTGACTCCGGCAGACTGAGCGGCATCAAGGCTGGAAACTCAAAATAGAGCCAATAAAAGAGATAAGAATATTAAATTGATAAAGAAAAATAATCAGAGAACGCGGGCAAATTCGCAGCAGATAACATTACTACCATAAATAAATCTCCTCTCAGACACCTCAACCTCTAGACGAGCTGATGCTATTTCTGGATCGCCTCAGACGAGCAACAGCAGCCAGAGGGGGAAGAGGGGGAACGAAGAGGCGAGCATCTGTGCATCCGAGCCGGGACACTGCAGGTCTTCCTCTGACTTATACCTGCGATTGCTCCCTCAGCGTCCTCCGTCCGGGCTTCTGTGACTTCTAAGCCCCGCCGGTGATCCGAGCAAACAGTGTCCGGCTTCAAACAGGTGGGCTCCGGGCTCATGTCTGGGCTTCTCCTCGAGGTCAGTAGAATTGCCCAAAATAGCAGCTCGTGCCCTTGCACGGTCTTCTTGTCCAAAAAGAACAGGGTCAGTGTTGCTGCCGCTGCCACTGGTGGGTATGTGGAGTTTGACCGCCCCTTTACGCATCTGTGCGTATTTCCATTCAGCGGGCAGAGGCAACCAGTCAGAAAGGGAGAGGGAGAGAAAGTGAGAGCCGGGAGGGAGGTGTGGTGGAAAAGGACAGAAGGAGGGGGAGAGGGTGAAGAAACAAAAGCCCACAAGTGAGGAGGAGCCAACAAAAAGAAAGATGTGAAGAGAAGGGGGAAAAACGCAAGAAGGGGGCATCATCATACCTGAACAGGAGACTCCCCTCTGCGTGTGTGTGTGAGTATGTGTGCGTGTGAACAGACAGAAGGTGTGAGGGAGGGGGGCTTATGTCGCCCGAGTGAGGCACAGTGTTAATAAAAGCCGGGCACAGGGGCTGAATAGGGCTCTTTTCTGTCTCATTCAAATACCGCCAGAAAGCACTTTCATTCTGCTGATAAAGTAGAGGGACAGTGTGTGTGGTGGCACGTTGGAGCGAGGAAATGTGTGTGTGTTTCCATCTACATCTCCATGTGTTTGCCCTCTTTCTCCCCTTCTCTCCCCGTGTCTCTTGCACTGGCATTTACATTGCGAACAGCCAGACAAACAGAAGGGTACAGGCTGACTGATGGCTGATCAACAGAAGCCCCAAATAAGAGGAGACCCTGGAACAGAGTTAAACATAAGAAAATTAGTATGAATTAAGCTTTAACCAATAAGGTAAAAGGTGAGGTGAGAGACAGGTGTACAAGGAGACGAGACAGTAGAAGGGGAGATTCTGAGGATTCTCAAAAATAGACTCAAACCAAAAGGGAAGGAGATCATATTCTTGCAGAAAAGGCAGACATACAGGGTAAAGTAGAAAAGGAGACGCAAAAGAATGGGAAAGAAAAGTGAGTGAAACACTGCACAGGAATAAAGTGGAAATACTTGCTCTCAACCTCCCCTTCCTCCACCTCCTCCTGTTGTCAGGGGCTCGGCTGGAGTTGCATTCCAACGCGTCGCTCTCAATCCCCGTTACTCCCAGCAACACAGTTCCTTGATCTGGGCCCACGTCATGCCGGGCAGAAAAGGAGGAGGAGGAGGAGAGAGGGAGGAGGTGAAGGTGGGAGCCTCATGAGGAGGGGAGTTAAAGACAGGGTGGATGAGGAAATGGGTAAGGAGAAGAGATGATGAATATTAGGAAGGATGTAAGAGAGGAGGAAAGAGATGGAGCAACGAGGAAAAAAAACTAAAAAATGAAGGCGTGGTCTGAGGAAATCAGAGGAACAAGAAGAGGAAGAGGTGTGAGGGTTAGGGTCGAAGTGAAGGAGGTGACAGAGGACATGTGAGGAGAAGAAAAGAGAAAAGAACAAGAGATAAAAATGATCAAAAGAAAAAGGGGAGCTGGTGAAATGTAGTTGAGGACAGAGAGGTGACAGAAGGAAGGAGTGAGTATGTGTGGGAGGAGAGAAATAGAGAAAAGACAAGAAACTACTGAAAAAGATGGAAGTCTTAACACTGCCACCCTCCCCCTGGTCCTCCTTCCTTATTAAAAAGAAAATCACTGTTAAAGATCGTTTGCTTTACTTAAGGCCATTAGTCAGATGGGTTTGTTCTAAAGTGTCTGGTATTATAAAGTTTTATAATGTAGTTAAAGACAGTGGAAGTGGATGGAGGGAAGGATAGTGTGCTATCAAAGATGGCACACACAGATGGTTTATGCCACATTTTGACAAGTGGTGGGATTTGCTTGAGAAATGCTTGAGCTGCAAGACAGGTGGGATTTTTAAACACTGCCAAAAGAGGGTCAAACCCATTTTTTACTGAATAGTTTTTAGAGATACAGTATTACATTGCATGAGTTTACCCAGACACATCACTGACATATAATGTTCAGTGTTTTGGTTGAAATGAAAGTATGATATGTTTAATTTTAGTAACTTTGATTCCTTTCAACGCATATGTCTGAAGCTGAAAATATATTACCTGCAACATTACAGAGTACTATTGCAGGCTAGTAATATTTAGTAAAATATTTTTGTGAATACTTGATTGGCTGTGGAAGTAAATTACACCAACAAACTGGAAAAATTGAGATTTTGAGAAAATTGAGAAAAGAGGTTAACATTGTGAAAGGGTCTATTTGAACCCATATCACAAGCTTTTCTTTACCCATATCAAGTAGTCTAATTAAAAGATGATTCTAAAGGTTATACAAGAAATAATGATGTGTTTAAAACACCAGAAGAAAGGTAGCAGCATCAGACAGGACTTGTTGAGCTGCATCATCAACAGTGTGCCCTACTCCTGAATGTGGTATTTGTCGCATTTATTTTTGCTAATGGACTTAAATAAACTTGACAGTCACATGCCATAGACAATAGAAGGTGTGCTGGAAAGATTTTTTATTTAGTACATTTCTGCAATATTAAAAAAAGTCTAAAAGTCTGAAAAATCCTCCTAGATAATGAACATGTTTACATGACACAAAAAAATAATTATTGTGTTAGTTTGACCAAAACCAGACTTTTAAAATGCATTTAAACATGTTTAAATGACTGTCGCTCTGCTCTAATAAAATCCAGATTTCATAATCTCAGCGTCATCTGAATTCAGCTATACTTAATGATCTCCCACAGAGAACGTTTAGAGCGTCAGTTCTCTTGAATATTTTCTCACACAGTCCACAGCATAGAGGCATGGGACATACTTCAGTCCATTACTTGATTCGCTTTCCATGCATGTATACGGGACAAGGACAGTGGTTCAAAGGCCAAGCCAAGCACCAACTGTAGCTTGAATCAACTGTAGTGAATGAGGACGGGAGTCACATTACAACTGTGTATCCACAATCAGGTGAACTCAAACTGGTCTATGTGCTCCACGTCCCATTACAGGTTTTGAACCCAAATAACAGAAGATAATGAACCGAGTAAGAACAGAGAATAAAGACAAGTGGTAGGCATATAAGTATAGAACATTTGAGATGTACAGGGCTATAAAGCTTTTCAATTCCCTGTTTAATATAGTCCAAGCTAAAAGGGAGCCACCTATCATCGTGGAGTGGGACATACTTTGGTCGATAAATTGACTCCCCACCAGTGCTGACTGGGATAAGGACAATAGTCCAGTTAAATGGCTAATTCAAGCTATAATCATAGCCTGACTTAACTCTGGATATAAGCTTACTGAATAATTTAAGCAAAATGCTGCAACAAGAGAGCATTCTTATTATTAGCAGTAGACCAATAACTTGTGACATTTCAATATAAGACATAGAGGAATACAACAGAGCTACAGATAGCAGAAACACATTGAGATATGCACCAATGTCCCAGCAGATGTGGGAAATAAGAAGAAGACTAGTTAACTTGTTAACTTGATGTTAAACAATGTAGCTGTCAAATATTTGTTGAGGAAGGAATGTGTTCAACACATCTGTTAAAGCCCTGGTAAAACATCATATGTAAACAAACTCTACAAGGCACTTTAACATAACAGTGCTGATTGCAGCAGCTATGAAAATGACCATAATAGAAAATCCTTTTTTTTTTCTTTTTTACCCCTCATTTGTAATAATGATGAACAAGTCTACACAATAAGGGAACCTAATGGGATGGCTCACTGTGTAGCACAGAGAGCACCAAAGTTTCATTCCAGCCAAAGACTGTAATACTCCATCAAGCAGAGGGAAAGGACCAGGCAGAGGTAATCAGCTGGATGAAAACCTCCAGACTGTAAAGTCTTGATGAAACATGGTTGGCCACCTGTGCCCTAAAGCTCCAAAATGACAAACAGGGAGCCTTAACAAACCTCATCACATCCAGGTGTCGCTGCTTTAATGAAGGTCAATAAGATGATAGAATGAGAGAAAACACGGTGGCAGCTTTACTCACCAAACCAAGCAAGACTGAGAGCATTCTGTGGGAGGAAATGGGCACAGTTTGCTCTTAAAAATGTGAGGTAAAACTTCAAAACAAGAAGTTAAATGTTGAATGTGGATTGGATTAAAGGATTAAATCGGTTCGGATTATCTTACTGAGCTGGAGTCTCAAGTAACACCTCTTGGCTCTCTGGCAAAGTACAAACAGAAAACAGGATGTTTTTACAAGGTAAACATAAGATTGTGTCAGACGGTCCCTTTCAGATGAGATGATGTAAACAAAAAAAGACATGAACACTATAAACTCTTTTTGGGCCACATTATAGCAACCGCAGGCAGACTAGATTCAGCGTATATGGATGTTGCTCTCCTCTGGTGGGGGTCCTAATGTGGCAAACAATCTATCTGAGACATGAAGGTTTACAGCAAACAGGATGTTTGAAAAATGTACTTATTGATCCACATGCATGCAGTCTAAGGGTGATAAAAATGGATTATACGATAGAAGAGCACAGGTTAAAGGTCATCTCATCTTGGTTTTAAAGGCCAATATTTCATTTTTATTGAGATTATGGTACAATCAGCACAGTTACATGCTTAGCTGTGTCAAGTTACAGCTACAGTTTGACTGGACCATATAATTGGACCATCGTCTTTTTCCGAGCGGACTTGCACAGGAGTGGAATCAAGTTATTGACTGAAGTATGCTGCGACGCTGTGGATGGTGTGAGGAAACCTTCAAAGCATTCTGCCTCTTCTATCTCATTGCGTGAGATCATTGTACATATTAGTATTGCTGAATTCACTGGACAGACATTTTCTTTAAGTTACTTAAAAGGTGATTTTGTAAGATGACGCTGTGGTTCTAAAGTCAGGATTTTATTAGAGCAGAGTGACAGTCTGGAATTGCTTTTAGTGACTGTGAGTTGACATAAAGTCTTAAGGAGCTGATTTTCAGTCACAATTTCTGACGCACTTAACCATCGTACAAAAGTAGCAGAGAAATATGTGAATGAGAGCAGCTTCATTGGGAATTTGGCTGTGTTGATATACACCTGCACTTTATTGTTTTTACAAAAAAGATAAAACTTTAGCGTGTGTAAAGAAAAATCTAGGCCATTATGAGTCTATTTGAGCATTACTTACAAGAATGATTCGATCACCATCTACATTATCTGTGTGTTTCCACAGTTTTGAGAAGCTTGATCTTGAATGATTTCAGTCAATCTAACACGTTTCCATGCATTTTAAAGTCCAGTTTTGGTCTTACGAACACAATAATTCCCTTTTTTCTCTAATCACATAACCATACTCAATGACAGGCTGTTTTAAGTATGATTTATATCTTCTCAGAAGAGAAAATAAAGGAAAGTGGATTCCTTGAAAAAAAATAAAGTTTAAAAAACGGAGAAGAGTAATGAGATGAGTTTCCCCAACAGTGACAGCAGCCAGTTCGCTCCAAATGTCAGATGATTCACTATCGTGTTCTTATTTTATACATCGAACGTTCGCACAGGTTTGTGTGTCTTTCAGACGTTTTCAGGCTTAAACTCATGAGCAAGTTTTAAAAGAAAACAATTCAGAAAAAGAAACTAGTTTGTGCATTCAGCTTTGAGGGTGCAGCTTTGTATCGCGAAAAGAAAGTGGACATCAGAACAGTAATGGAGCGACACTTGGATTCACCAAAGCTCAACATGGTTGCCCCTTACAGATCAAATGCAGAGGTAACAGCTCCCTCACTACAAGAGACAATTATCATCATTTGTATAAAGAAAGAGACCATTTGTAATGCTAACAGTTGCCATTTTGCCACCAGCTGATCACAGTTGGATGTCGTACTTTGAGCCAAAATCTAAGACATATAACATATGGACAGTATAAAGCATACTTAAACATTTTTTGCATTTTTTTCATAAATTTAATCATTCTGACCAAAACTTATTAGCTGGCAGACATGAGCTGGCAGCAGTAGTAAAAAGGCCATAATGTTCAGAGGGCTGTGTTGTACTGTGAATATGGATATGATGATGTATCAGGAAGCAACGAAGCAGAACTGGGATTTTACAGCTGCAATCAAACATGTAACCATCAGTCTGGAAAGGATGAGCATTTTAATTCTAAGCACCTGCAAAAAAGAATCTCCCCCATGTTTCAGCAGAGTTGGAAGAATAAAAGTACACCTTACTGAAGAGATTTTTTTTGAAGAAGCTGACAATGACACGTTTACTTCACAGTTTTCTATCAGTGCTTTAATCTAAGTGGGGTGGCTACAAACAGTTCTTCAGACATTGAGGCTGCTTACTCTAATATACCGCTTTCACAGCTACTGTTGCAAATGATCATTAGTGGAGGACCAGAGTAATGAAAAAAACACACACACATACACACAAAAAGAAAGTATATCTCTTTTGATCATTGCTTGATATGTTTTCGATCCTTTGAAAAAAAAAAAGAATAATGAGTATTAAGTTTGTATGTTCCCATATAAACTCTGGTTGCCTCTGCTCGACCATGGCACATTTTATGATTGTACACAAAACATTAGTGGGGTAAGAGAAGGTGAGTGAGGAGAGTAGGAGAAAAGACTTAAATAAGGGAGAAAAAATGTTAAAGGCAGAATTGAACACAACAGAGGAGAATAGGCTGCAATAGAAAAACATGAAATATGAATAGGCCCTTGATGATATTCCCAGTCTATCTGCCTGTCAGTGGGACTTCATTGATATTCAGGGGAGAGCTCCTCTTCTAGCAGCACATATCAAAAGGCAGTGTTATGATCAATAAACATGCCATGGGAATCAAAGCTTTTTTCTTTGATGGCATTGGTCATTTGCCCAGAAACTGTTTAGAAGCAGGAGCCAGCTTTGAAGGCAGTCTGGTATGAGTCACTGGTTACATTTACAAGAGAGCAGAAAATCATATTTTTAACCTTTTGTGGGGCAGCTGAGCTACTGATCCTCTTGTCGCTGTCTCAACAGCAGAGAATGAGATGCTGGAGCGTCTTAGACAGCCTTGAAAAGAGCAGCTGTAAAAAAAGAGTGCTGGGATTGACTGTAAAAAAATCTCTATAAAAAGCTTGCATCCTTCAACTTTTTGATTGATAAGGCTGCAGTAATAACAAAGTGTGTGACATTTCTGAGGGAACCTGTGGGTTTAGGACTGATTGAATATTTGGAACTGTATGAAATGATAAATATAAAATCTCTGAGGAAAGACGGAGCTGTGAACATTGCTCCTGAGCTTGCGCAGTATCATTCTCAGGTGAAAAACATACATAAAAAAATTCATGATGGTAACATGACACATTTTTGATTTAAGAAAAATATTGGAATAAAACGCTCTGTGTGGCAAAAAAATCTACTTTTAGAGATTTCACATCCTTGAGATGTCACTTTGAACTTGAAGATATCTTTATATTTAATTTGGGCCCAGACTGAAGAATCAAATAACTGTTGAATGGGTGTGCCGCATTATTAATTAAACTTGAATCCCATATCGGACATAAAGTGAATGTACTCAAACAGAAGTTAATGGAAACTA
Organism: Odontesthes bonariensis; assembly: GCF_027942865.1. Taxonomy (NCBI): domain Eukaryota; kingdom Metazoa; phylum Chordata; class Actinopteri; order Atheriniformes; family Atherinopsidae; genus Odontesthes; species Odontesthes bonariensis. Next base: position 13,472,560 of record NC_134515.1, on the reverse strand, counting down.
AAGAATGCCTCCAAGGAAATTCCCTACCTGTTCTTTTGGGAAATTATTTGTTGATATGATATGTTTAATTCAATATTAGTAGTTAATGAATTAAGAGATTCCAAATAAGAGGAATCATTCCCTTTTTCATCTATTTCATTTCCCACTGTTATCCTGCTCATCCCTCTCTGAATCCTAGAGGGATTCCCAGGCCAGATGTGATCAATAATGTCAACTGGTCCTTTTCAGTCATGCCTACAAATGAAGTTCATTTCAGCAGCATTGAAGGATCCTTTAAGGCCAAAACTAAATGGATGTCAAACAGAATTGTTATTACATTTAAGAAAATTAATTTTGACATTGGATACCCGCTCTAACTCAGATTTGGGATGTTATGCTTAAATGGAAAAGTAAGCTCAAATCAAATATAAGAATGTTTTTTTCCAGTCCTGTGCTTCTGTATATCCATGTAATTGTTTTGTGGTGAGTTATTGAGTTTTGGAGATGGCAGATGTAGCGATGTCTGGCTCGAAAAGAGCAGGAAAAAAGAAAAATCACACAATGTCCAGAAATCCTGAGATAGTTCCCTCTGCGCAGTGATGCAGAGGAAGAAAACAGTTCCCTTGTGAAATTAGTCCCCAAAAGTTTTGGTAGATTTTTTACTGGGGCAGGATTTGTGGATAGAGACATTTCTGTTGTGCATCAAACACATGTATTCCATTTTTTTTCATGCAAACCGAATGCCATGAAGTTCTATTAAATTTAAGAGAAGACAAACATGCTTACGGCAAAACATCACTTACTACTACAAAGTAGATTCTTGGAAACCTTATGTCCTCCTCAATGTCTTCCGGACAGAAATACGATTTTTTTTTTCTTGTAGCTACACTGATTAATTTTATTCAAAACCCTTTGATGCCTATTTCTGAAGAGTCCATGTGTCTCAGTTGCTGCCTGGCTGCTTATGACACTTCTATTAGCACTGAAGCCAAATGTTGCTGCAATTACTATCACTGTCATGGCAAACACAAATGGCACAATTTCTGGTGATAATAATACACATACACACACACACACATACACAGAGTTGGTAGTTGTAACTTGGCTAAGTGGATGCTCCTTCGATGTGCTATAGTCAGCCACCTGCTGCCGTCTCTCTACCTTGGTTTCAAGCAGGAACATAACAGCAGCTGAGACATCAAACATTAGTCATTAATTGAGCTTAATCATCTCATTGTTTAATTGTCTGAGACCAGCCTAATGATTATGCCAAACTCAAGAGCACTAAACACCTGGCTGTAATCAAGCTGATGCCAAGAATTTCTCAAGATGAGGGAAAGGACTAGAAAAGGATCACAGGCTCTCCTCTGTGTTGGCTCCATGTGTGACGAGAGCAGCAAACTTTTAATGAGGCAGTGCTTAAATCTACTCTTGAAAACTTTATTAACACACATTCAGAGCCAGTGGACAGTCAGCTGATGTGTATATTAAAAGCCTTGACAGAAAGACTCATAATTTAAACTGTTGATATTAATACAAAGTCTGTTCATTTAAGCATCATTTGGCGTTAGTAGGGATGAGGAATCACAAATGAACGTAGGTACTGTAATAGACCTCACACCCTCAGGAAAAGAAAGGTGTGTATGTGTTTGTGTGTGCCTGGAGCAAAACTCCAATTACCACAAATATGACATTCTTGTTTGCTAGGACAGTGACAGGTGGCTGAAGTCTGTAAGGATTTATGAGGTGATTGTCTGTGCACACATTCTTTAACACACATATTCATTGTGTCAGTTGGCTGGCTACTGCTTCAGGAGGCCAAAATGGCCGTTTGACAAGTCATATAGGACGGAAAGCCACGTGTATTGAGTTTGGGGCGATGAGAGGGATGCATGCGACTGGGTGGAGGGGGTTTGGAGGGTTATTGGGTGGACGACTGCCCACCCTTTGTGCTCCAAATCCAAGGGAATCTGTTAGCCATTGTGGCTCCCTGCTTGTTCATCAGCCAGAAAGCTGAGAGAGGGGATTTCAGCTCCACAGAGCCGATGACTAGCAGGCTTTTCTTTTTTTTTTTATCGTCCTCTTTGGGTTTCCCTCTTGCTCTTTTATCCTCTGTATTTTCTCGCTGTCTCCCCGCTTTATTCAGGATGCAGTGCACAGTCAGCCCTGGCCAGCTATAGTATAATCTGTGAATGATTGAGAGTAGTGATCCAGGTCTGTGGTGTGTTTAGCTTTTAGGCGAATCACATGTGCCCACTGTTAGAAATGAAATTCACATTTTGTCCTGAAAAAAAAATAGCTTGTATGCATTTTAACTAGGCTATTTTTGTTGAGACAAAATCCAACCTTATCCTGTTATTACCTGTGCTGCAGTGTCTGCCCCCAAATCGTCAGCGTGGAGAAATCTGTGAAAACAGCCTGTAGACCGTCACAGATCACACAGGTCTCAGCTGTAACCAGCACTAATGAGGTTCTTTCAGATGAGTTGGGGGTGTTTCAAGGCAGACTGATGCACACACGACCAGTGGTGCAGAAAACTACAGCAAGAATAACTCAAACAAGACACAACAGATTTAAACTGGCTTCCGATTTACTTGAAATTAGAAATTAATAGCTATAAATGTTTGAATTTCACACTTGCTTGTTTTGTATTTTTCATAATTTCTTAGGTTCCTATAGCTACTCTATGGCTACTGATGTACAGTGCTGCTTTTTGTTGCTGTGACAAATCTAGACGGATAGAAACCTTTATGTCTCTAAAGTGTCTGAATGAATGCATTAAATTTGCCATTCAGCAGAACAGACTGCATATTATCAGCAAGGAAACCGTAGTTTTAAAGAGGACTGGTGTTTCTCAATGCTTGGGCATCTCACCAGGCTTCAGTAGACATACAGCATTTATTTCTAGATTTTTATGTAGCATTATATTGTTTGCTGCCTACCTTAACATTAATAGAGGATTGTGTGTCCAGAAGACTTTAATTCAGGAGGCTGAGATTTGATTTCATTGTGCGACGTAATTCTGATGACCCATTCAATTTTTTTTGGTTATTCTTTTGTCTCAGTCTCTGTTTGGTTAGGTTTTGTTGTGATGTGTGTCGTAGTTGAAGTTGAGGACCCAAACACTGAATTCCCAGGCAGGAGGCAGCCAAAAAACAAATTCAACACATCCAGGCTTTCTTTGTGTTAGCTCGATTAAAAAAACAAACAAACACAAATCTAAATTAGAGATGATGGCTACTGCAAGTGTTTCTGATCTTTCATTGTTTACCCAGGCCTTCTTCTTCAGGGTCTGTGTATGCTCAGTTTTATGCTTCATTTGACGCAACAAAAGTATTTGGTCAGGTTTAGGAAAAAAAATCAACAATAGATGCTACATTTGAGTTTGTTTGAATGCATGTAACCTACAACCCTCTCAGATGCAGTGGTGGAATGTAACGGAGTATTTTTACTTCGTTACTGTACTTAAGTAAATTTTTCCGTATTTGTACTTTACTTAAGTAAAAATAATTATGCATACTTTCGACTTTTACTCCATTACATTTTGCAGCTATTATCTATACTTTCTACTCCACTACATTTCTACAATATGTGTTGTTACTCGTTACATTTTATAAATGCAGTTTCGCCATAACGTTGCCTACACAAAAATATGTTTAAACCAATCAGGTGGCTCTGTCAGCTTCAATGTTGCTAACAGTGACTTCTGTAGAGGCTTAAGTATTACCAGTAGCTATACCTGCATTCTTCATCAAAATGGCCAAGACATTGAAAGACAACCAATAGCGCGAGTACTTTTACTTTTAATACTTAAAGTAAATTTAAAAGTCAGTACTTAGGACTTTTACTTAAGTAGGATTTTTGATGCAGTACTTCTACTTTTACTTAAGTATATATTTTGCTGGGTATTTATACTTTTACTTAAGTACTACACTTCAGTACTTCCTCCACCACTGCTCAGACGGGAATGGAAGTCGTAACTCTGGTAACCAAGAAAATACATGGAAGATGAGAGTCTTGCTGCTTTTAGTGGTGTCCACATGTGTTTTTACAGACATTACGTATCGTTATAAAGGTTTAAGATGGTATGGTCATGTCATTAGTTTCTGTGCAGCAGTTTATAAACAGATATTTACAAAGTGTTGTTTTCAAAGTGTTTGTACAACAGAATAACAGATATGATCTTTCTTGTTCCATGCATCCTTCTAAACTGTCAAAACCTGACACTCACAATACCTTGAAGTACAATTTTAAGTGAAACTATTCAAGCAGCGAGCTAACAGCAGAGAGGAGGAGCTTCATGCAGCCACTTCTGGCCACCATAAATTTGACTTTCTTATTTAATATGTGAAGTACCTGTAAAAACAGTATGATGTGTAAAAAACAGGGATTCTCCATCATTACAGTTAAAGAGCCATATTAACCGAGGAAGACCACATGTTAATGTTTATGCAAAACATATTTTTTTACGGTCACTGTTATGCTGCAAATCAAAATGTGAGACCTTAACAGCTTACTGACAGCATACTGCTGCTTGAATAATGCACTGAGGCACCGGTGAAATTCAACACAACAAATATGAGCTGATATCACTTTATTAACCTTCCAGAAGTTGGGGGCAAATTATGAGGAATATTGGAGACTTATTATGTGCAAAGATTCAGCAGCTAATAGGCAGAGAGAAGACAAGTGATAATAAAGCAGGTGTAGATTTTAAAACTACAGTGTATGTCAGACATGTGAGGAATGATAAGTGGCAAGAACAGAAAAGCCTCTCTGGAGGCGACAAGTTATAAAACAAATGGGGCTTTCTGATGGTTTTGTTGGATTGGTGCAGATGTGTGTGATGCGAGTAGGTCTGGTTCCAGTCACATGCTGGGCTGTCGCGTCTCTCTGCTCCATTTCCTGCCTTTTTGCTCTATGGTCTATCAAAGGACCCGGAAGACAAAATGTGGATGTGAAGGGAGGTGGGATACCAAGTCTCTCTTGAAAGTGAGAAAGACACAAGAGGAATCAGTGGTTTGTGATGAAGAGAGGGAGGGGTTGAATCCCTCCAGTAATCGCAGGGATGTCAGTACAGCACCGTTTAGTTTTTGATTGGGGTTGTAACCCCTTCAGAGAGTAAACTCTAACCCTATAGGAGAATCAATAAAATTACGCTATTTTGGTGATGAAAGTGAGACCAATGACAGTCTTTAACAACCATCTTGAGACTCGTGCAGCCAGCAAGAGTACAAAAGAGTAAAGGCAAACTACATCAAATCTGTTGATGATGAAAAGGGACCATTAAAGAGGAAAAAGAGGAAGTAAAACAGAAAATCACAGGTGAACTGAAAGAAACATATAAATAGAAGTAAAGTAAGATTGTCAGTAACAATCAGTTATTGCAAAAAGTATACATACAGATGTTTATGTATGTATATATATACATATATACATATATACATATATGTGTATATATATATATATATATATATATATATATATATATATATATATATATATATATATATATATATATACCCCGAGATACTTAAACTCCACCACTTGGGGAAGGGTTTCATTCCCGACCCGGAGAGGGCATTCCACCCTTTTCCGGCCGAAGACCATGGTCTCGGCCGGAAAAGGAGACCATGGTCTCGAGGAGGCTGGTTCCGGAGCCCAAGCCATGTGTCGAGGTGAGTCCGACTATATCAAGCCGGCTGTGCCCGACCGAGCCCCACGGGCACAGACCTGGCCACCAGGCGCTCGCCAGCGGGCCCCACCCCTGGGCCTGGCTCCAGGGGGAGGCCCCGGTGACCCGCGTCCGGGCAAGGGTACATGGTGTCCAATATTGTTTATCATCATAGGGGGTTTTTGTGAGCTGTTCTTTGTCTGGTCCCTCATCTAGGATCTGTTTGCCATGGGTGACCCTACCAGGGGCTTAAAGCCCCGAGCAACATAGCTCCCAGACTCATTGGGGCACGCAAACCCCAAACCATGTATATATGTGTGTGTGTATTTAGGTATTAATGGTAGGGGCGTAAAGATGAATAAATAATAACTGGAACCACATTTTTACTTTAACAATGTGACTGGTAAGGGAATCCTTTGAATGAATATGTCAGTAACCAGTCGATGGCCCAATTCTACCAATAAAATACATTGACTGAAGTTTTGCTACAGATCCTAAACACAGTCAAAGTAAGATTTAAACATCAGAGTTAATGTAAGAGTGGGCGCATACTGTTACAACCAAGTAGAGTTTTAACTAGCCCATCTGCTGGATACCCTGCCCAGATCTAACTGTTAAAGTGCTGTTTACGCCCACAGTCATCACAAGGTACATGCAAAGTATGTCTGATGACTGAGTTTATAATACACCATCAAATCTAACATCTGGATATCTGACACTCATCTGGTGAGATGTCACTGTGAATCCCTGGTTGTTGATACAGCCACAGAGAGAACAACAACACAAGATAAAGAAAAAATATTCAAGGCTTTTTCCAACCACATCTTATCCACCAATAACACCAATAACATAGAAACATTAAAAAAAAAAACAATCTGTAACATGGAGAAAGAGTAAAAACCAGTGACGTTAATGCAAATAAGAAGTGACAGGTTCACAGGATGATCCAGTAAGTTTGAGACTGAAACAAAGAAAGTCGATGAACAGGAAAGCAAACAAGCTGAACAAAAAGTCTCAAACAGTGAATCTAACAACAAACTGAGCAGAGTGAGAATTAATTTAAAGACAGACACTGTGAACCAGCAAGAGAGGCACTGAAAAAATGCAGAGTAACAGCGAGACAAGTCAACTGGGGAGAAGAGGGAGAAGAGTGGTGACACATTAAACAGAGAACTGAAAAGTGAAGGAGCTGAAATGGCAGACAGATACACAGTGCCATATAAAGAAAAAAAGAGTAAGGAATTGCAGGGATAAAAGGCACAAAGCAGAAGAGGAGTAGCGTGCAATAATGTGTGTACGTATATGTGTGTGTGAGGGATCCTGTATGAGCCGTGTGGAGCGCGAGCTGCATGGCTGAGCAATTTCTGTCCAGTTGACTGGTTGTACGGTAGGGGGTCCCAGGGAGAGCTTTGATCATTACCGAGTGTGACAGAAGAGTTCTGACAGAGAGGTAACCCCCAACCCATCACACACACACAGGCACCAGTAACAACATCACCATGACCACTGAGATACTCCTATACATGGGCAGAGGCACAGATGTTGCAGAAAGCGAACCTAAAGACAGTTAATCGGCTTTTTACCTGCCTGGAAATCTTGCTGTTTGTACTATTTATGTTTGCTTCACCTGTCATGTGCTTTAATCTGTAAAAGGGTTGCAATTAGCAAGGCCTGTTCTTGACATTTAGGTCCTGACATACTATAAATGTCCTAATTGGTCTGATTTGTAGATACAGACAAAATGACAAAATGTTTTTTTTTTTTTCTATTTTCAGTAGGCTGAAAGGGAAAAATCCTGCAAAGGTCCATGGCTTGGTTGGCTTGTTTAGGTTTAGGCAGGAGGAGCAATGACTGGTTATGGTTTCAATATCAGGGTAAATCAGTTATAGGCAAAGTTGGGTAGGTTCTGCCTTTGTAATATCATTGAATAAAATCCAGTTGCTTGTCTGCCTTGTTGGTTTACATTTTGAATATTTGATTAATAAAATCAGCAGGAAAGATGATGAACTACTCAAAAAAGTGAATTCAGAAATCTGTTATCAGCATCTAGGCAATCTTTGGATGAACTTTACAATATGGAATAGTTTCCTGAAAAGTCCTATGGACTGCATCTTGCTAATCTTACTATGATACCTCCCTGAGGTCATGCAGTTAACACATCGTAACCTGATGGAACTGATGAAACACAAAAAATGTGTTAGTTGCTTCAGAGTTCCTGTCCAGGACACAGAAGAAGAAACCAGCAACAACAGAGGAGTATCACAAAGGAAGACTTGTATATTTTTGTAAAAGCAGAAGTTCATATCATATTGCATAAATGACAAACAGCTGTGTAAACTGTATTAAGAAAATGCAAAATTTGTGGGTGGGAACAAATTAAGAGTAAAGTGAGTACCATTGCTGGTCATGCATAGTGTCCTCTTCTTCTCAGTTAGATCCATTCATTGCACATCACTTCTGGCTGGAGGCCACAAATCAGTGTTCACATACCAATGTGTCTATGGTTATAACACATAGCATTTATTCGGTGCAGTGCACAAGCAACTTAAACACTTTTATGCACTTCTCCAGGCACCACAACAACGCTATTTAAGTGTAACTTCTTTAATTCAGGTCCAGAGGCTGCAACATGTCCTCCTACCTAACTGACTGAGAGACACCACAAATAACATTTCTAGAAACAACACATATGAACATATGTAAAAAATAGAGCAGTATGAAGCAGCAACTAAGTCTGCATAGGGAGGAGAGTCTTCCATTGGACATCATTTTGTTGACCCTTTTTGTTTTAGTTCAGGCAACTAAATTACATGGTAAGGTTAAGGAAAATATTATGGTCTCGGTTAAAATGGCACTTTCACAACATTAAGTACTTGTCTAAAAGCAAACTCCCCCATACGTAACACGCTTCTTCTCCATTTTCTTGTTTACGAGGACAGAGATGATGCCACCTCTTTCCTCAGACATGTTACATGCACTCATTCTCATGATTACAAGATGTTTGTTTAACCTAGACATAAGTTGCTTAACACCCTTAAACAACAGACTAGTATTATTTATGACATGATGATTACTAAAATTAATGGACTTTCCCCCTTTTAAAATGTTTTAACAAAACAAAAGGTGCAAAACAACGAGTTATCACAACAAAACTGATCAGAATTTCTTTTTCAAATATAAGATTTGAGATGCAAAATATTGAACCTGGCTGCAAGAACAGTGCGAGGTTTGACATTGACGCTAGTCAATAAATCTCTGTTTCAAATGAATAAAATCCTGAACAAATCAAAAACGATCCTGCAATTCCTGAGGTGGCAGGAAAATCATTTGCTCCATGCAGTTTACATTTTGGTAAACAGTCATTTAAAGTTTGATTGCCAGGATGCAGTGTGCGACTATTATTTTTCACAGTTCAATGAAACTGCCTCTGAAAATGACCGAAAGCGACACTAAAGGCGCTCAGACTATCCGACTCTGAGAAAAAAAAACAGCCCACGCACACTCTAACTCCAATAATAGAACATTAATTTCCCAATTTATTTTGTCTCTAGCTGCCAGCCTGCCAGTCCTTCAGGTGTTTTCACTGAGGTTCAGGCTTCTCAGGCACTCATTGAACTGGTAATTAGTTTCTCCAGGCTTTCTATCTCATTGCTTCTCTGTGTGTGTGAGAGAGAGTGAGAGAGAGAGAATCACTTTCAGACAGAAATCAATTTCAGGCGCAGATCTATCAGCTTTTGTAGCCAGCGATCCAATCATCAAATAATGCATCTGATATCACGCTGTCGAGGTGGTCTGTTCAGGGAATGATTCACTCTCTTTCTATCTGCTGCTCTCTGTGCGGTTCTACATCACCCACACACCTGCAGTATCTCACATAATCTGTCTTACACACACAGAGCAAGGTGATGGATAGTATTAGGAAACACAACTTAACCTGAGTATTATCAGGGGAAAAACCCTCCTTCGGTTTCTTTTATGTTGTGAGATATCGTGAGTATTACATGTTAAAAGGATGGCAGGAGATATTTTCAGATGAAGTGCTGTGATTGATTTATTTTGTTGAGCTCTGATTCAGTTACTGATTTCCTACATTTCCCATAAGCTCTGGCAATGCATTCAACATGTTACCAACAGGTGCAAAAAGCAACTGTAATTGTGAAAGGTAAGAGCACATTTTATTAATGTCAGGACTGCATCCAATGATTTTAAAAATTGTATTTCTGCTGCATCACTATGTACAGTATTTATATGGAATCTCTCTTGTAATCAATTTCTTACAATTCTCAACATCTAATTGTTACGTTTTGGAGCCTAGATATAACTCTTTTCCTTATATTAGGAAAGTTACTTCTCATTAGCTAAAGGACTTTTTCACATTGGTTAACAATAATGTTTGTGGGTGCACTATCAGGAGAACACTGAACAACAATACTGTGCATGACAGGGCTCTGGGAGAAATCCACTTCTTTTCAAACAGAACGTTGCCGCACAGATGTTATAAAATGGAATGAAAATTGGACAAAAAGTCTATAGAGCATCTGTTAGGTGGGACTGTAGCCCAACAGATCTGAACAAACACCTGGTGAGATGTCATGGTGAAACCCTGGCTGTAAGCACAGATAACACAAGCAAGAACAACTTTGGAGACTTTGAAGACTTCTTCAAACTACAAGTTGGCCAGAACTTGGCAAGGTCAAAGGTAATTACAGCTTCTATTGCCTGATTCATTGCAGTGATGTTGCAAATGACAACTTGCATGACACATAAATACATTAGAGTTAAAGTAAAAGGTACCAACAACAGTGATTTTCAACTGTGTACCACACTTGTCTATCAAAGTAAAGAACAAAGTCATACAAGAACAAATAAATGCATTTTTCCTGTGTACAAAATACTTTTGATTGCACTGTACCATGTACCCAGATATACATCAGATGCTCCTCTAAGGGAAAGATAAACACCCTAAATGGATTAAGAAGGAAGCTATAACTGAAGTAAAATGTCAGGATATCGGTTCATGAACTGAATCTCAACAGAAAGCACACCATGAAGCAAGACAACAACCTTTATGCACAAACGTCATTCTACCAAAGAATGATTAAAGAAATATAAAGATAATCTTTAGAATGACAAAGTCAAAAGTCCTGGCCCTTATCTAATTGGTGAAGAAACCCACAGTAATATCAAAGCTTTGATTCTCGGCCTCCCCAGTCCACATGTTGTAGTGTCCCAGGACACCGGAGCCCAAACTCACCCTGATACCCTCATGGGCGTACGAGTGTTTTCACTGTTTCGCTGCCTTAGTGTTTGTGTTTGTTTATCACCATCTAAACTCAGATGCAGATCAGTACATAGAATAAAATCCCAATATATCTTCTAACACTGAATAAACTATATAAACTAACACTTTATAGGCTTGATTCTGACACTCCCCACTGGGTTTCTATATCTATTTAACAATTTAATGTGTTGCTGTAGTGTTTGGTAGAGCACATTATTCTGTAACTGTACTGTATTAAAGAGTTGTGGTCTGTCTGAGCCATCTGTGCCAGTTGGTATGTAATGCCAAAAGCGAGTAAATGTTATGCCATTCAGTTTTCTAATTTTGAAACTTTGACAATTATTTGTTAAAAACATTGATTCTCCTTCATATAATTATTGCAGGGAAATGAAAAAGGCAAAGAGACATTTTTTCTACAGCTTTCTTCTCTGTGATATTTTTCTGTGTTTAACAAGTGAAAGAAACATGTTCTAAAAACAGACACGCACAACTGAGGGAGGCACTCTTTTACTTAAGCATTCCATTGCCCTATACACTAAACTTAAGAAGATTAACTAAATACTTCAACTTAACCTTATTCTAATTTTGGTACCCTAAAGCCAAGTCTTTTACCCTGAAAAAGCAGCTTCTGCCTGTGGGGATTTTTATTTATTTTTGTCACCACGGTGACCTAAGTCTCTGTGGGTCAATATGCGTTCAGGTTAAAGTCTCCGCCGGGGAATTTTAAACATGCATAATATAAGCACTCTACACTGTGTTCTCTGAGTACTTCAGCGTCTTGCACGTTTCCCTGAGAGTGTTAACAGGTTTTCTTCCAGCTCCACTTGAGTGCGTGTGTGTGTGTGTGAGTGTGCGTCTCTGCTTTAGCCTGGAGAGCCACACACCTGCACCTTACAATAATGTGTGTATTTTCATGTTAATGCATGGTTTGTGTGTGTATCCAAGCAGTAAATGTGTGAGTGTGTGTGTGAGTGTGTTTACCAGCTGTATTCACTACATTGTTTGAGTGTTTCCTGTATATTGCCGTTGGTGTGGGTGTGTATGTGTGTGTTTTTGAGGGTTAAACATTGATGTCATAATGCATTGAGACAGACAGCCTCGCCTACTGTGATGTTGTCATGGTTACCACATGAAGACAAATGCTCTAAATATCTCTATCTACCATCAGTTCACCACACACAAACACTCACTAATGTGGACATATGGTATACACACACACACACACACACACACAATCACACCCCCCATTTTTCACACACTCACATTTTACCAAGTGTGATACACATCACACACAAACACATTAACACACAATCGCTTTCACACATACTTTCAAAAACAGACACACGATTTTCATTCACTTCACCACCCATCCCGACATCGTGTGTCTCTGTCCTACGACACACAATCATCTTTCGATCCCGGTGAATTATCATTCACTCATTTACACAAATCACTCCTCCTCTCGCTTCATTTGCCGCCTCTCACTCTGTCGTCTCTCCTTTAGAAGAAAGGTCAGCGCTCACCAGGAGACACACTGGCCTGTCAGAGACACAGAGAGAAGGAGCAGGAATGATGAAGCACAGTCCGCACTCAGCCAGCTAAATTTATACACAAATGACGAGCATTTTCAGGTCACATCTATAAAGATCTCCTACCACAGTAGAACAACTACACAATAAGAGGGAATGTTCGCCTTGGAGTCCTATTTCGTTTGGCAAAATGAGCATCACATCTAGAGTGTAATAAGAGTAGGGCAGATCAGATACAGTACTGAACTTCACCTGCATAAACAGCTACTAATTGTCTCTATGGTGTTTACACATGACTAAATTTACAATGTAGTTCTAATTTATTTATCTTTTTTTCATCGTCTCACACAAATGAGCAGGCTTGAAACTTTTGATCAGGATCGGGAGAACTGCTAGTTATGAGATGTGTCTGGGTAATACTCAACCCCTTTAATGGCTACCATTCATTTCCAGTAACGGGCACCAAATAATATAACTGAAGAGGAACAATCCTTCATTTCTAGCATGCATTTACACACACAGGCTGCTTACTTTGCATTATGAGAAACTGAGCACACACTGGGGAACAATTATTCAGAGCAATTGGCAGCTATGGATGCAACAACAAGCGGGCATCTGGGGGGCTGGTTGGCTTGCTAAAAGGTACTTCAAAAGTAGAGGAAGACAATCACACATTTTTTTCTGTTGGTAGGAGAAACAAACTGGCCACCTTCTGTTCCAAAGTTCCTTTTCTGGTTCCTAAGCATTGACTGCCTCCCACCTGCTCTAAAAGTCTTGATATTGATTTGGAGACGATGTGTAAAATCTCCTGCCGCAAAGTCATTTTTAGGGTTCCTCCCATTTGTTTATTTGTGAATATTGTCAATTCACTTCTGATTCCAATTCTTCTGATCGATTCTGCTTCAAATCAATTCCTTGATGAGTGTTTTTAGAAATTTAGAAGAAAGAAAAGAAGAAAATAAACTTTTTTTTTTAACTATATGAGTATTTTCCTATCGATTCCTATTTGGAATTGAGTTTCAACTCTCAACTACAGTTATGGACAATGCAAAGCTTTGGATGTTTATTGAAAAATGCACAAAATATAAAGTAATGGTCTTCCTTTTTTTTCCTCTTGGCTAGTTTCCATTGTATAATGAGGATAATACCCTTCAAGCTGTGCATAATCCATAACTCTGTAATCCATAGGTACACCCTTGACAGGTCACCACTCAAGCACAGAGCAATGCCCCACTTTCTCTCAAAATCCCATTATACCAAGTGTGATATGCTGCACACACAAACAAATCAACACATAAGCCCTCTCACATACAGTATATCATTCTCTTTATCACCCTATCCAACATGCTCTGTATGCTCATCTCTGTCCTACAACGCATACCTTTGATCAATCTAAAACCATCAGTTATACTAAAAATACAGATTTTTGGGCCGTGAGAGGAAACCAGAGTACGTGACGAAAACCCCCCAAAGGCACAGGGAGGGCATGCAAACTCCACAGAAAAAGACTCCAAGCTGAAGTTTGAACCTACTTGCTGGGAGGCAAAAGTGCTAACGTCTGCACCATGCTGCAAGTGGGACATGCAATCCTCTTCAATCTGCTCAATGTCTTTCTCTCCCAGCAGCTTTGGACAGATCATTCACTGTGTGCTAGTAGTAATTGCCTCAGATTCCAAACTTTTACAGCCTTCTTGTGGAATTGGCTTTGAAGGCTGTGCAGCTCACCTCCACCGGCCTAACCTCTGCTCTTGTCTTTCCATGAATTAGCTCTCAAGTGCAATGGAATGTATTACAGAGAAACTAAGGCAAGTTGTGGCAGTTATTTATCTTTGAATTGCTTGCTTTTTGTATCCATTTTAACCTTATCTGAATTTAGATTTGGAATCTTGATATTTATATTAAAATAGGGAGTCTACATTTGGCCACAGAGGCATTCCAATGGGAAAGGCTTTATGTAAGAAAAATAGAGAAAAAGGGGAAATTATTTTGTCTGTTGAATTGATTTTTGTGTTTCTCAAAAATCTCAGTTTTTGGGGTGCAAAAGTGGCCTGCTTAGTGATCAATGACCATCAAATTGGGCTGGTGTGATATGTTAGTGATAAAGTGAAGAACCAGAAATCAGGGTAAAAGGTGAACAAAAGGACAAGCAGCTACCTCACGTTTCAATGACCTTTTTGTATTTGCAGAGAAAAAAAAAAAGAAATCATGAAAAATGACAGCGATGAAGTGTGAGCATACCATGCTTTGTAATTACTTGTTACAAAGTGCTCATTGTGGTGGTATTTTTAGACAGCAGTGTAGATGGTACCGGTAGTCCTGAATTTCTTTCGAAAGAGTGCTACTCGCTTTGTTCTCATCACAACTCGGGTCGATTCTATCCATTCAACTTAAAAACAAAAGTACTGAAAACCTATTACTTCTCGAGTCCAACATCCCAGAGATCACCCTGAGATCAAAACCCATCTTTGATGGATCTTAGTCATCATTCATATTAATGCACTTTGGCAACTCCTCTTTACAATTGAGAGAACAAAGCCAGAGAATTGCTGTTTAAGGTCACACTTATGCTTTAAATCACACCAGTGAAACAATAAGTTTAATCCTATGCTGTTGAAAGACTTTAAGCGGCATAAAACTGCTGGGATCCGTATTTTCACTGCATCTTTGGCTGCCCTCTCATTAATTACTTAAGGGTCAAATTGTCAATTCTATACTAAGGAAAGAACTGCAGGCTTTAGACTCATCTCCTGCATCCTTGAGATACCTTAAGCCTCTCTTTAATGAAGCTGCTTCATTTAAGAAGGGTGAAGAACTACAAATAACAAGAAGATGTATTCTCTGACACTGCTCCTATGAATTCCCTCTGGGCTCAGTACAGCATGCAAAGCTTTTAGCTTTGACTCAAGGACAAACCATTTAAGTTTTATTATATTTGGGAGCCATTTCTTGACTATATTGACTCAAACCAATAAGATTGGTCTCTGTGCACTTGTATAGACTGAATTCTCAAGATGTATACCTCACATTATTAGATCTAACATACCTTTAATGCTGCTTCATGTCTGATATTTGCCGTTAAATCTAATAGCTTATTAGCATTTTTATTCATGTTTTGTTTTTGTGTTTAACAGGAGAGTAAGCATTTTTATTGTATTCATGTATTCTCTGTTCTGGCTCTAAAGTCAATAAAAAAAAAGAGTATAGACGCCGATAAAAACAAAAATTCAACAAACTTTACTATCACAGTGTAATTGGTTGACAACAAGGCAAGCAAACAGGGAAAGAGTTAGCAATGAAGCACCCACTGATTTTATGCAAAACAAGTTAAATGAAAGCAAAATACATAACACCACAATTACAGCTTCAAAACAAATGTCAAACAGCATCTCCTTTCCACAGAAAAACAATGACTGTTGTCCTCAGTAACTACATGTGAGCCTGGTGGGTTTCTTACAATGGGTGCAAATATAATTCTTTTGTGTGAAATGACAAAATGAAAACAAGTTTAAAATATAAAAAGGCTTGTTAAACGTGATGAAACTATCAGGAAATAACCTTCAGCTTCCTCAGCTTCACAAAGCTTTACAATGACTCTACGTTCATTGTCTAATTGTGTGGCCAACAGCTTTACTGTTGTGGATCACTGCTGTCATGGCAAAACAAATAATAAATACTCCCTGATCACTGCATGTTCATTTCTAAATTACCGATAAAAAGGAGCATTTAGGAGCCACATACTTCCTCTGTGGGTTGTCCTGTTGAGAAACTGATGTAGAAGAGACTGAAAATTGAAATCACATTCATCAGGTGGACTGAAACATCTTCACATAACGTGTCGAGCTGTTCTCTAAAGCCCTTTTCAGATATGACATATAACATGAATGACTTCATTATATCGTTAAAGCCCTTCCATTGAGGCTGTCTTCCTGTGTCATTCCCTGTACTTGGAAATCAGCTCTGGCTCTTCAACTTACAGGGTTGCAGGGTGGGGACCCTTCAGACTTAAATAACTTTCAGATACTGTCCAACTGAGACCATTCCTATCAGATGTTAATATTTTTAATTAGGTTTTAGATCAGGCCCTGTGATGAACTTGTGACCTGTCCATTGTGTACCACACCTCTTGCCCAATGGTACCTCAGAAAGGCTCCAGGCCCACCACGATTCTCATACAGATAAAGAGGGTATAAAAAACAGATGGATTGCTTTAGATCACACCATAGTGCCCCAGCAGCTACACTAGTTACAAGTGATACTCTCACATCAGTTGACAGTAAATAGCATTGTGCAGCTTTATTTGCGAACGTGTCTAAAGCATTCCACACCGTACATCACAAACTACGATTACTAAGACTTAGTTCTGTAGGTCTCCGTGAAATAGCTCTGAATTGGTTTAGAAATTGTCTTTCTGAAAGAACCAAATGGGTTTCGGCAGAAAGCTATACATCAGCCTTTATCACAGCAACTACAGGTGTTCTGCAGGGATCTATTTTTAGCTTCCATTTTATTTTCTGTTTTTATGAAAGAGTTTGGACATGGACTAAATCCACTGAAGATACAATAATATGCCGAAGACATAATCACGTAAACAGTGGCCCTTTCTTTGAATCTAGCCGTCTATCGCTTTTCCGTATAAGCTTTTCATCTTCCTATCTTTAGTATCTAATACGGTACCAACTAATATTTATTTGTGTGACACTTTTATGTTAAATTGTGCTTTCTGCTGCTATCTTGACAAGATGCAAAACTCTGTGAAAATGTAAATATGCATTCTTTTCAGAAGTGTATAAAACTGTGCATATGTATGGTTGGATTTTAATCATCGTAATACTAAACGCTTGTGCACAAAGCTGATTTCCACTAGGAAGGGTTGCCGGCACGTTCCAAATTTGTCAGTTGAGTATAAAGACATAATTTGCACCACAATTAAATTGGCACGATCATGAACGCAATAGTAGAGTAGAAGCACAGTGAAACAGATTAAAACAAATTAGGTATATCTGGTGATGTCAGTCGTGTAATCACGTACTTAACTACTGAAGGATCAGCTCACACATCATATCAAAGCTCTAGTATGAGCTTGTTATCTGCATGTAATAAACACATAGTCTGTACAGTGTACAGTCTGTGTGAGGGTGACCAGGAGGGAGAAACAGATCTAAGATGGATCATAATATGTTTACAGTTTTCTTAAACAGCCCTGTGGAACCTAATGAGACAATCTTGTGCGAGAAAATCACACCAATCTCTAAATATTCCGTTTCTTTTTAAAGGCTCATGAATGACATCTTCTACAGGCATTATGCATGATGCACAGCTGCAGTTATTTATATCCCCCACAATGACAGTAAATACGAGTGTAGTGAGAAAATTGACGACGTGAAACAAAATATGAAAAAAAAAAAAACTTTCACACTGATCAAGCTCTGTGAAATGGTCGGTTTTGACTCCTTTTCCTGTTTACACCTGCTATCAGGGTTAACTTGCGATAATAACGTGTACATTAGTCCTTTAGAAGAACTAGTTTGTAGGAAAGAGTGTACACAGTACTTGTGCATCTGGCCACAGAACTGCTGGAAGAAGAGACTTCACGTGTTCATGGGATCTTAATGTTGTTCAGTCAATCAGATATTGGTCAGGACTTTATTGTTCCTCACAGCTTCATTCATAAATATTGTACCTACAGCAGTAACACAGAGGTGTAGACTAATCAACAGTCTACAGAAAGTTAAAAACAGTCTGCAAAATCATGGCTTTGTCACAATATAATGCCAAATCAAAGTAATAGTTATCTATATTTTCATGGCAAAAATGCAGTGGATGTGTTGAACATATTGGTAGTATGTGGAAGCAGTTGAAAATATAACATGACAAGAAAGCAGAAGCTACACCTAAAGTTAAGTAGTTTTTAATCATAGTTTTTTCTCACTTATTTGGCTCAGATGCTGCTGCTTCAAAAAAAGACTTGATGCTGCATCAATTCATCGAAGGGAAAACCACGGAAGAGTAAAGTTTGAACAGGGCTGTTATCAAATAACACAATCTGTCGATTCTGAATAGCTGATCAGAAACCAAATGAGCCCACTGCTACTTTGTGTGCCGAAACACTAACGCAACTGCAGCAGTTCAGCTTTGTGTCAGTTGAATCTAATAGATAAATGTTACTAAGTTCAAACAGGGGAGCTTTCTGTCAGAAAATGCACCACAGGGGTTCACTCACACATAAACATATTTAGTTGAAATCAGATTACTGAAAAGCAGTTCATGTATGAAAGTGTGTTAACTGCTGATTCTATAATCAAGCAGCCGAGTGTCAGTCAGCATGGTCACGTGCATAGTTAAGTCAGGCTACAGTTATAGCTTGGCTAATATACATGTAATTAGACTGCTGGCCTCATTCCAGTATACATGGACCAGAGCAGACGTGAATTATCAACTGAAGTATGTCAGAGTACACAGAGATATTCGCCTGCTTCTAACTCTCTCTGTTGGAAATCATCAAACATATAAGTATCTCTAAATTAATAGCACAGATGTTGACTCTGAGTTACTTAAATGATGATTTTGTCAGATGACGCTGTGGTTATAAAATTAGAATGTTATTAAAAATGCTTTAGGCAACTGCGAGTTGACACAGTCTTAATGAGCTGATTTTCAATCACATTTCTGACATGTTTATCTGCCTAAAAAAGGAAACCTAAGAATATGTAAATGAGAGCAGCTTTGTTGGGAACTCGGCTGTAAGATATTCTTACGCTTGACAAAAAATATGCCAAAATGGATCTTCAGTGTGTTTGGCCAGAGCTGAGACGCTTGATTTTGGTCGGACTAACATGTCTGCATGCACTTTGAAAGCCTGGTTATGGCTGGACTAATCCCAGGACCGTATTTTTCCAAGAAAAAAAAAAATCACATCATGCTTTTGATATAACTCCACATCTTTGCCTTGTTTATCGTGGGCAGATCTGTGAATACATCCTGCTCTTATCTCCACTGCTCACCAGGCTGCAGCTGCTCACCGTTGACTTTGCTCAAATGCTCATGAGGCCTTAACTTGACCACATTAGCATAAGCAAATATTATCTTACTATTCTTATATATAGCTTGCTCCTGATGGCCAGCTGTAACAAGTTAGCACCACTCAAGAGGATAATAAGGTTGGTTTTCAGGTTTGTTACGTGTTAAACCCTGACTGTTTAAGTGCATATCATATAAAACCCTTGATGTCTTTTAGCTAGAAAAAAACACCACATGGACATATAAAGTTGATTTTCACTGGATGGAGCAAGAGCAAACATATTGTAAATATGATGCTTATTATTCTAACTTAGAGAGGAGTGTTAAAATATGTACGTAAGATAAAGTAAAACTGATACATTTTCATTAAAACTCGTTGATTTTCAAATTGTAAAGTGATGTGATTTGTCAG
Organism: Odontesthes bonariensis; assembly: GCF_027942865.1. NCBI lineage: Eukaryota > Metazoa > Chordata > Actinopteri > Atheriniformes > Atherinopsidae > Odontesthes > Odontesthes bonariensis. The sequence goes on along the minus strand of NC_134515.1, from coordinate 13,452,668 downwards.
CAGAATACATGGAGGTCTTGGAGTTCTTTCTTGAGCTTAGAAAACGAGGTCTGCTTTCTAGCTCTTTGACATCATAAATGCATGTCAACCAGCGAATATCTGAATGATGGCAAAAAAAGAGATAAATGATTCTTGGAATGTAACATGTGTTGCACTTCATTATCACCTGTTATTATACTGATTCTGTGCAGTTGGACGCTCACAAGTAGGCTGGTGCTTTTTTTTGAGTCATATTCCCACGGCCTTTTCACAAATGCTATCTCACTGGAGAAAGAGACTATTCAAGTTAAAAACTGAGTTGTATGTTACATTCCACTCTGCTTTTTGGTTTGCTTTCTTGCTGTCAGTAGAGATGTGTAATTGAACTTCTTAAAATTGGTCCTTGTCGAAAAAAAGATCAATGCAATGAAACTTCAACTACAGCTATCAACAGAATTGCTGCTAAAATATACTACTGAGAAACTCCAGGGTTACAAAATTGTCGGAAGCTCCCGTCAAGCGAACATTGCCTTCGCCACCAACCGCTCTCACAAAGGAACAGCATTCAGCAGCAGGAATACAAAATGACAGAAAAAGAGCCAAAACAATAGTAAATATTGATGTTGCTTTCCTTTACTGTGGACGACTTGATCTGGTGCATAAAATGGTGAATGAACTGTTCTTATGTGGGTCTTTTCTAGTCTAGTTGACCACTAAAAGAGCGTTTACACTACAGGCCACATTCGTCCATTCACACACAGGCTCAGCACATACAATTTTACAGGCTTCGCAGTGCTTTTTCTCTATGACACTCGCTCACACGCCGATGGATGCACCTATGTGGAGCTGATCAACCTCTGTTTGGTATGTGTGAATTACCAAAGAGGAACAGAGGTTGGTTCACAAGGTCTCTTATTTATTTATTTTGCTGATAAGGCAGAGCTCATATGTGAAAAGGACAGTGTTAATATATTGGCTTCTATATTATTCAAAACTGAGCCAATTGCATTAATTAATCTCTATACATGTAAAGATACCAGTGATATAGTGTCTGGCCTGCACATTATCAGCAGCATGATCAAAATTAGCACATACTTATTCTCTTGTTAGTTGGCTGGTTCTGTTGATGATTTGCCAGTAGTGATCAAAAGGCAACAGAGCTATTTTTTCCCTCTTGTTGTCACCTGTTAGGCTAGAAAAAAATGACTTGTAAATGAATAAATAATCTCTAATAGGGAATGGAAAGACATTCCTCATTTGGTAATTGAGGTGATAATTGTAATGGTCATTTTTGAAGACCAAAGTTATAAAATCCAACTTAAATGGAAATGAAATGACACAAGTGATATGCTCATGGTCTTCTACAGAGATTAGAAAGGACGTTTCTCCTTTTACATCCTGATTTTTCTTTTTTCTTACAGGCCACTATGTCCTTCTGTTATGCATTTAGTGAGATAGCGTCACAAAGAATTTGTACTCAATGCAATTTAGTACCTTTATTTAGATACTGAATGTATCTCTACACTTTATGCTTAATATACCATATTCACATGTTTTTTTGTGTGTGTGTTAACAACATCTTGGGAAGGCTGCACACCAATACATTTACTAACAACATATTACAGAGAGGGGGAGTAGAATGAAGGAAAGAAGAAGACCTTGAGTCTAAGAGGGAATAAGAAGAATAAAAAGATGAGTTTGCAGGTGGATTTGATTCCTTCTGACAACTCCAAGGAGACTGACACAGGTGGAATATGAATGAGGAGAGTCTGTGTGTAAAAATGTGTGTGTGTAGGTTTGTGTGAGGGAGTTAGAGTGTGTGTGAGGGGGGGGGCAAGAAAAGTGAGCGTTGATAGAGAGACCCGGCGAGTAAAAGAAAGAGACACCGAGTGGGGGAGAAATGTCAATGAGAGAGGGGAGTGAGAAGAACAAGGACACAGTGGAAAAAAAAGGATGGGGAGGCAAAAAGCCTGCAAGAAAAACAGATGGAAGGCGGGAGAGACTGCTGAACTAATGGCTGAAGACAATAAGAGACAGACAAAAGGAAATGATAGATAAGAGGCAAAGAAACGGTGCCGACATTAAAGAGAAGCGAGAGTGTAAAAGGAGAGAATAACAAGCTGAAGGACAAAACATTTGGAAGGTTGGAGAGGAGAAAAAACAATAACATAGTTGCACCTCAGAAGGAGACTTTTCAACAAGTTTCTTTTTAAAAACTAAAGTAAATAAAGTAAAGATAAATGTAGTCGAATATACTCAATTAAAATATGATAAGAGGGAATGTTCTTATTTTATAAGAAAATGTACTGAATGCTGCTTTAAATCAAGATAAGATATTGGGATTTTTTTTCCTTGACAAGAGGTTGTCTTAGTTACTAATCTGATGCGCCAGATGGTTTGTTCACAGAAACCATCTTGAAAGTCCTTTATGGAAACCGTTTGTCAGCAGGTGACTTAATGAAGCATCTGTCTGCAAAAGTCCCAAGCAAAGTTAAACCAATCAGAGAAACCAAGCATAACCACTCAGAAGCAGCCAGTGAATAGGTTGATTGTTGTCACATAGGTTACTGATTGGTCTGAATCTTTGTGTTTTAGCCACAGATAGCTCCGAGGCAGACAATATGGATTCTTTCATGATCGGGATTTTGCGAATCTCACAAGAATCCAGCTTATACAAAAGGTGACTTTGTTACACTGTGGCACGAATAGATGTCCCAAATGTTACAGAGCACAGTTTTCCAGGTTTGCTCTGATGCAGTACATGTGTTAAAAGGATAATAGTCTAGCTCGATTTAACAATGTATCTCATATGTGATTATAAACACTAAAAGTTTGATGTTTAGGTTTTTTTTTTCAATGCAGATACATCCACTTAAATAAGCCGATTAAAGCCTTTCTCTTTGCCAAGAGTAGATTGTTTCCCCTCAGTGCTCTAAGAACTACACTGTGTTCTTTATTATCACTTTCTCCTTACAACTATATGAAGGGTATTCATTTTACTGTATCCTTTGGGCTGTGTTGGACAACTGTTTCTGATAAGCACAACTCTGAATCATAAACTCACTTGAACAATTAGGCGAGTTTATTATTTTTGAGTGGACCGCAGATGTCAGCCCCACATGGAACTGAACGTGAGCCACCAGCTGTCTTGTAGACAGGTAAAATTGATCAATCTCTTTTCTTTTTGTCTACGAGTTATTGCTGTGAGTTTCAGAGTTCCCATTTGAGACATTAAAGTTGGTAAACGTGGGTATTTGAAAATAAAAAAGCGAGCTGTGCCCACTCTTGTAGGCCGGACAGCCCCTCATTCAACCCCCATGCGCACCTGGGTGCTCCCATCATTGCCAATCAGAGCAATTTCTGCAAGGTCATTTGAGGTTGGACTGAATGCCGGTTAAACATTGTCCCATTACACTTAACAGCCAGATGCTGGAGGGTGTTAATGTTTTTTTTAATCAACATATAAAGGGCTTTTTTCACCCATTCATACACATTTAAGGAAATGGTGATTATGCTGCCATGCAAGACACACACCAGCCACTGGAAACAACTGTGGTTCAATGTCTTCCCACAGACATCATGGCATATGGATGACACATTCTATTACGCAAGCTATTTTTATGTGTAATGTGAGGCACTGAGGTGAAAACAATTAAAGACAGATTCAATTTTACTCCCATGTGAGTGGATTTTCTCTTTATCCAAAAAGAGTGGACGCGCATAAGGGGTGATGGAGACACCTTTTCTGAATAGGTTCTAAAAAAAGACATCTCTACTTTCCTTTTATATGTGAACGAGACAACTGGTTTAGTTTGTTGCTCCTTCTTTGGAGGCTTTGTTTCTAATTAGCACCCTCTATGCCAGCTACTTTATTGACTACAAACCACTCTATATCGCCACATTCTGATGACACCACAAAGCCTAGTATGGTTGTCCTGATACAGTTATACAAAACATGTGTGATCCACATTTCAAACACTTAATGACAATAATAACGAAACACAATGTGTCTGTAGATATAATTCTAGGTATATTGTGGTCTAAACTATGAGAGATGTTAATATAAAAGACGTTCGTTTTGGAGGAAACATGTTATACCATGAGTGAAGTCATGCACATGGCTTCTGACTTTCCTTTAAAGGACAGCTTTGAAATGACTTCTGGGACTATATCCTGACACATTTCAATTTGTTAATCATTTGAAATTTATACTTTCTCTGGCTGAACGTCTTCCATCATGACTCCTCAGATCGGGATCATTTGTAATAATGGCTTAAAAATAACATGAACATTTCTGGGAAAATAGAACAGATCCCACCTTACGTTATGTAGAAATAGAAGGAAATGAATACATTTATTTTAAGAAATAGACATTTGGAACCTGTCACACACTAAAAAACAGGACTACTCTTGGATGTTGTACTTAAACTCTGATCAGACAGGACATTTCAAACCCCAAGAAAGTGCTTGAATAAAATAATGAATCTAAAAAATACTTTATTAATCCAAAAGAGGAATCATAATATTGCAGTACATTAATATCACACTGTCAGGGGTTTTGGCAAGAAAAAGTTGGCTTTTAGAATATTTTTGAGATGGAAAAGTTCAACATAGGCAAAACGCTGAAAGTCAGACATGAATACAGCAGATGAAGAGAGCTATACTTAGCAAAGTGGAGGGGTCTAAAAAAGGAAAAGCAACTGCAAAAAAAGCTTCGGGAGAGAAGTGGAGAGAATAGTGACAAGGAAGAACACGGGAAATGGAATGGGAAAACCTAACAAAGAGGTCAGATGAGAACAAAAGGCACAAGAAGTGACAAAAACCAGGAACAAAAGGGAAATACGGAGTGAGAAAAAAAGCAGCCAGATGAGTAAAGGAATGAGGGTGAATGTTAAAAACGTGGCAGACAATCAGGAATAGGGCGAGACTGACAGATGACAGGATGGAGGGAGGAGGAAGTTGGTCTGGGGATCAAAACGATCATTTGACAGGAGATGAAAAAAATATGTGATGAGCAGCGAAACGGCGCAGATGATCAGTCAGAAAAGATGAATGCAGATGAGGAGCGGAGGTGAGCAGATAAAAGAAAGACAGGGGGAAGACAAAGACAACAGTGGAAGACTTAAATACCTGTGGGTTCACCTTTGTTGGTGCATGACGCCATCGCTCTGCAATAACGTGAACACAGACAGTGTGGGCAGCTTGAAATCACTTGATTTCATCCAGGTTTTGTGTTTCATTGTTTTGTTTCTTTGTCAAAAGTTGAATTTTGCAGTGAATACTGAGGCGAAATGAGACAAAAATGGGATAAAGAGTGACGGAAATTATATTCAGGATGAAGCTCATGTAAACCCAATGTCATAAATTGATATTTGTGCTTAAAAATATATATTCTTTAAAAACAGTGTGACAGAGCTTTGATTTAAGGGTCTTCACTGACATCAATTTTCAACAAAGCTATGTGCTGCTTTTTATAATCAATACCGCATTGTCACATACATTTTTAGGCATTAAAGTAATTACTCAATAAAACCCAATGCCAGGAACATCCTTTACAATGATAAGATTGCAAGGCTCTCAACTCTGCATGATGAGTTCTGTGGCGCAGGGATGGATTTGTAGGAAAATGGGATTGGTCTTTAGAAGAAAAGACAATGAGGGCCGAGGCAGGCAAAGCTTTTAATTTCCTGCAGTGCATAGTGGTGGAAGTTAACTTCATAGAGATTCAAATATCACCCCGCATACACTCAACAATGGCGACAGCTGGATCAACCACAGCTTTCAGGGGACTGTCTGTGAGTACAACAACTCATACGAAGAGACATTCAGTTTAAATCTGCCAAACTTTTGAATGCAGGAGCTCTCTTTCGGGTAATATGGGCCTAATCAGAACAGAGCTGACATGAGCAACAGCTACTAGTAAGGCGGAGTGTTGTAGACAGATGCCTATTAAATTTTGTACAGTCTAACCAAAATTTTTCAAACACAATAGGCAAAAAGTAAAATATTAAAATTGCTTGTTGGGGTATGACCTGCTCAGCTATACTCAATTAATCTGAATGAGGGGAAATCAGTGTAAAGGTTCCAGCCAGAAGGTTTGAACCCAGAACCTTGTTGCCATGAGGCGACATCACTAACTAATGCATCACTACAACTTTTACGACGACCTGTCAGAGAACAGTTAATTTCTTTCTTTCCACTGGTAAGGAAAAACTATTTTCTCTTCCTCACAGTTGCAACTGCCTTCTTTCAGAGATCTGGGCATTGGTCTATAAACAATATTTACACATAAAATGTGCCTTTTCCCCACATATAAACTTGTATTCATAACGAATAATGGCCAGTCAGAATCTGCGTACCTCACACATATTTTTGACATTATAATGCTCTCACATCTGCTCACACAACTATAGCAATCTGTGCAATTTACTATTCACAAACTGCACTGTAAATAACTGAGTACGTTTTAATTGTGGATGCTCTTAGAATCTACAGCTGATGGTCAACAGCTGAGCACTTTCGTCTTCCTTACATCTGTCAGGTTTCTAAGCTCTGATCATAGTTCATAGTCTCCGTAACCATTTTCCAATCAGCAGTTTTTATTCATCTTTTAAACTCCAGACCTCCAAATAAAATGAAACATATTTACTTTGCTCCATCTTTTAAATAAATGTCCATAATTCACATTCAGGGAAATTCTGCTTTGCAGCTGTTTACACTGTCATGTTTATAAGTTACAAAAGGTATTTTCATGCTCATGGTTAAGGGAGAGCTTATATTCATTCATACATGCACATTTTTGATCTTGTAAGTACACAATTTAATCTACTCAGTGTTACTATTATTTATTTGGTGCTATAGATTTATCCTACTAAAATACTGTACAAGGACATGATCTATCACCTGCCTCCCATCCTTGAACTCTGCTGCTTGCAGAGAACATGCATGAAAGTATATGTGCAAATCTGTATTTATTGTGTTTATAAAGTTAAAAATCAAGAATTTTTTTTGTCTCAACATTATATTTTTACTTTTATGTCTTCAAATGTCTTATCTGTTAAATCACGTACGCAAGATAATTATAAGGTCTTTTTCATTTTAAAATGATCAACTATCCATTATGTTGATTTCCATACTGTTAATGCTCTCTGTAATACTTTTGTGGTGAATTTGTGTGCATGTGATTCAGTTGCAAGAAAAAGAGACAAAAACAAAAGGAAGAACAACAAATCTGAGTGGACATGAGATGTGACAAAGTAAGTAGGCTGGAATCACACTTGTGGGGTTATCCTGACATGGTACTGGCCTTGAACTGCTGACTCACTCTGCTGTGTGCAAGGCTTGTCCATTTTTTGACACTTTCTGTGTCATTTCCCCATCACACCATCATAAAGGTGTGAAGGATGTGTAAGTGACAGCAGATATCAACACAGCATGTGTCTGTAAAAGCTGTTTGATACGCAGTCAAAATAGATTTTTCTGCACATCTTGGCCACATTTTTAATAAGACACAATCCTGGCTCTATCCATACTTGGACTCTACCTGCTGTTGATATATTGTGTGTTTACCACAACAACATTTAATGGACTCAACAAATACATAAAAGCAGATCTAATAAGGAGCTGTTTTTTTTTTTAAACCTTTGTCGTTGGAACAGATTTGGGGGATCAAGCGTTTTTTGGGGGAGGATTTTAATTTTTTTGTAATAGGTGTTTTTTTTTTACCCCAGGGCCAGCAAAATCCACTCAGTGGCTTTAACAAGATTTCAAAGGTCCACGGTCATCAGTCTTAAAATGAGCCTGCCTCTCCAAATTTCAGAAAAATTGACTTATTGAAAGTGCAGCGAGAAGTAGGTGAAAAAAGATGTCGTTCACCTCTGCAGACCCACAAAGGAGTAATTCATCACTCTTCTTACCAATTCAATTTAGGAGACAGCTGAGGAAAGACTCCTCTTACTTCCCATTTATTTAACATTTGCTGAGGATGAATTCTGCTGAAATCTATACGAGTATGAACCATTCTGGCAGTCTGCCCTGTCTGTGCTGTAAGACACTTCCAGGACATCTTGTCTGAAGCTGCTGAGTGAAGGTCAGACATTACCTCCCACAAAACTTGGATCCGTCACATTAATGTGTGGAAGCAAGGAAGTACTGATTCAAGGGGCCGTGACAGCTGTGTGGGTGGAATTGCCGTTTAGGTGCAAAGGCAAAATAGTAGCGTAAGAGATACTCATTGTGCCTGATATTTTCAACCATCAAGAAGGTTATGTTTACACCGTTGTCTGTCAGTTATTAGGACATCTAAAAAAATTGTTTATAGATTCATGCTTTTAAAAGCATAAAATAGAACCTAACTCAAGGGATGAACCAGTGTGTCGTCTATAAAACAGCCTTTAAGGACGGGAAACAGGAAGAAAAAAGGCAGAGGTACGCTAGATGGGACAAGAACTGGACTGAAGATCAGTCAACAGGACTTATGGAGTGATGAATCCTTCCGCAGAGCTCGGACCTCAATATTATTAAAGCAGTGTGGGATCCCCTTGACAGAGAACTGAACAAAAGGCAGCCAACATCCAGAGAAGAGCTTTCGAATGTTCTTCAAGTAGTCAGGAGAACTATTCCTGAGGACTACTTATGGAAATTACAAGAAAGCTTGTCTAAGACGTGTTGATGAATAAAGTTGTTACCAATACTGACTTTTGAGCTTGTTAGAATTTTACAAACTCACAAGTTTTTGCCAAATACTAATTATGTTTCAACATGTTTCAATTAAACACTGCACCCTCTTCTATTTTCACAGTACTGTTTTTGCTATAGAACATTCAAGTTGTTCAGATTCAGGCATTGCCCAAAAGATTTCATATTGTGTATGAAAGTGTATCATATCATCCATTATTTTGTTCTTTACTCAGATTAAATATTCAAAAAGTATTCAAGTTTTACGTTAGAAACAGGCTCAGAATATTTAAGAGCTTTGGAGGATGTGGCTGAATTGGATTCTTGACAGATTGGGGAGATTACTGTCCAAACCATCCATTTGTGGCCAAAACACAAAAGTTGGGGCCGGTCAGCTTTCTATTCTGGCAGGTATGGCTCATGCACCTTATGTATGTGTAATGTATCAAGTGACCCATAAAGGCTTCATTTGGTTTAAATCCTATTCAAAAGACTAAGAGACTATTGTGTGCAGGTAATCACAGTAGACATGTGGAGGGCTGTATTCCCCAGGATTGTTTTCTGGGGCCTAAACAACATTGACACGCTCCCATTTCTTTAGTTTTTCTAAATAAACTTAATAATTATGTAAACAACACAATTTCCCCAAACCATATGTCCAGGAGAATATAATCCTTAGAAGCATTTAGTCAGGGCTGTTCCAGAACATCTGGACAAAACAGATATAATAGTCTTTGGATCACACACAGCTGCTTTTTAATATACCATAATATTTATTGATGAACAAATACGAACACGAAAAGACAAAAAAAAAGCAAAAAATAAAAGGTGTTTGTTTTTCTGATATACTGTTGGCTTATTTTGAACTGCATTTTCCAAGCATTTCAATGTGCATGACATCAATATGTCATATAACAGGTTATAACTTGTGCTTCATTCTCTGATATAATACAGGAATGAAAGTGTATTGCCCATTACCCATGATACACAGCACTACAGCAAAGGTCTGGAGTACACAAATATGTTACAACACTGCATTTCCATAGAAATGTCATGCCAAAACGCCCTTTTAAATGTTGTTTGCCTTTGTTGAACTTGAGTGGAAAAACGTCCTGCAAAATTATTGCTGTGATGAGCTGCATTTTCTTTTTCAGGAATCACAGCATCTGCAAGTTACATATCGATCAGCTGAGTGCTTCTTTGTATGCTCATGTGAACACATCATGCTGACTGAGGTTAGACATTGCTGTGTAAAAGTACAACCAAGTCGCACTGGTTTTACAAGATCTCATCTGTCCTACTTTATGCCTCGCTGCTTTGCAACATCTGATCACTAGTGTGCGAACAGGGGAGGGTGTGGTGGGTGCCCGCATTACATTTAAGATGCTACAGTTGCGTAAAAAAAAAGGAGGCAGAATGAAAGGAAAATACAAGGAGGTGGGTGGGGGAAAGAAGAAGACAAAAGCCTGAAAGTGACTCTTCAGAGTGATGAAGAGCACACCTGGCTCCCATTTTGGTGATCAGCTGGTACCACTGGAGAGAAACACTAAGTAAGAGGAGCAGGGTGGGGATCGGCGGTAAAGGGGGGGTAAATAGTAGTAGGGAGCATGAGAGGAGGAGGGCAAGTAAAGGGAGTAACGGTCGTCTCCATGGTGAAGCAGTGGTCACCATGGTTACCCACAGAGCCCGGGTCAGCGGCTCCAGGAATGTGAATGCTGTTTGCGCGCACGCACGCTGGTCATTATTTCTTCCCCCTGTGTTGGTGTGTGTGCAATAAGTGTGTCTTATGTGTGTGTTTGTGTGTGATGACAGATGAGCCATGTTGTCAGAGTCACCGAGGGGTGTGAATGTCTACACTTCAGGAGGTAAGAAAAGAACTGTGTGTTTTTAGTGTGAGTCAGAATGAGAGAGTGTTGTTTCATCTTTTTGCCTCCTGTTGAGAATACATGTTTGCATCTTGCGTGTGTTCCTGTTTGTGTGTTTTGCCTGTGTAGGTGTGTGTGTGCGCGGCCGGGTCAAACAGGTTCATAGCAAGAAGGAGGTGGTGAGAGAGCTGTGACTCAACTGATGCGGCCACATGCAGACGTCCGGCTGTTTGTGTACATTCTGGTGCACGTGATTGTGTTTAAGTCGGGGAAAGAGGACGAGTTAATCAACATGTAGCACTGCGTTCCCTTTTCTGTATCAAAAACATCTAAATCTTCTTGGAGGTGGTGGTTTAGCACACACAGATACACAGATGTTTCCACCTCCAGACACGCTCACCCGAGCACAAAATCAGAAGCTCATGCAAGACATTCACTCACAAATTTCCCAGCATCTTTCCGCTACATTTAGGCAGTTCACACGGTTACCATGAAATGCAGGCACGCCACAAACACGCTACTCTACCCTGCTCTAACGTGCTCTAATGTGGTGGGATGCGTGTTATACTGATGCGTCTCCCATCTAAACCTGTGTGCAACTGGTTCTCCTGCTCTAAAACCTCTGCATTCTTCTCTCAAGCGTACAGTCATGGTAAAACTGTGAAACAATGGCTGTCATGATTTCCCAAATACAAACAATTTTCATTTTGGATAACAGTAAGATGAGAATGTAATAATGTGAGTGTGCCTAAATGACTTTTCAGCCATAACAGGATCCAATTTAGCAGCATGGCGGCAACGTCTTAAAATAACTGAGTCTCACCGTAAAAATTTAGGTATCAACACACAGCCACATCTCTGGCACTGAGGCCAGACTTGTTTTCTTTTTTTTCTGAAAACAGTCTAGAAGGTAATTTCTTAATTGGATATGTAGCTTTTTGTTTCGAGGAGAACAATCTATAAAACTGACAGGCATGATGACACTAAAGAAGCTCTTTTAAAGCACACTGTTAACAATGCTTTGCATCCTGAAGCCAAGAAACCCATAAACACTAGGATTACTCTGGTAAATTCAGTGAATGGCAACTTTCAGAAGGTTAAAGTTATAGATAGCATAAGAAAATTTGATAAAAACAACTTGGTTAAGGTCACACTAACCTTGCGGCTCAAAACTGCATTCGAGCGACTTTGAATCAAATCTTTGAAATATTGCTTCACACCTAAAATTTGCTTCCCGTATGTAGTTGCTTTTCTTTTAATATTCTTTTATTATTCATGTTCCTTCTCTGGAGGCAGAAACAGCTGATTGTTCATGTGATCAGACACAGTAAATAACACGTTTGCACGATACTCTACATTTATCTAAAAACACTTGGTTTAGATGTCCTACTATCCCAGGAATGTCAGTATGGTGTGATGGTTTGATTAGTAAGATTAAGTAAGTTACATAACTTATTGTGTACAAACTAAAACAAGCCATTAAAAGCCTTTCCCATTGCATGTCGTAGCAGGTTTATCAACAGTGGTCTGAGGTCTGGAACTTAACTGACCTCTCAGGACCAGCAATTAACATTGTTAATTATCACAGATAACAAACATTGTTCTCAAGAGTCAGATCTTACCAGGTGTTAGCTGTTTTTCAACCAGTCTAAAAAAGGCTTGAGTCTTTTTCTTTGTTTAAACTTTCTTTAACTGGCACCCGACATCCTGAGTCCCTTCTTTTTTTGTGTGTTGTCAGTGCTAATATTTGTGTTGTTTCACAGGGTATGCCAAGACAAATCTCTCAGATCGGATTTTTGTGTCAAGATTTCACCAATCAGTCTGCATGGTTTGGTGCGGTATTGATTTATATATTCAGTAAAACAAAGCTACGCTGGTAGTATGAGATGTCACTGGTAGCTTCCCTCTACTCCCCACAAAGCATCGGCAGACCATTAATTTCGGCATCTGTCCTCAGACTGCTGTTCTCCACCCTGTCCTGTGGAGTTAGTATCATCAATAACTGTCGTGCTACAAATGGCGTGAAAGACATTTTGAAATATGTCTTATGCTGCAAGAGTGGCCATGAGGACTGACATACTTAGAAATCCAAACTGAATCCTATTTCAAACTACTCCAAAATGCAGTTTGGATCCCATTTGCATCAATTGGATGCTATGAGGTTTTTTTTCCTGTTCAGATTTTCAATCTTGACACAGTTTGCATGCCACTAAAAAGATTTGGATGTACAGCCTCAACATAAAATACTGCTCACTAAATATGTGACTCTGTCCACCTAGTTATTCTTCTGTTACCTCCCTTTCCACTATTGAGTCGGGTATTAACTGAAGGACAGCCATTAGTTACACTGACTGCATGCTACTCAGAGATTACAGAGGGCTGTTGCTAAAATGCACCATTAAAAAGGTAAAAGTTGCATTTGGAGTTCTCAGGTGAAACAACAGAGCAGCAGGGTGTCATACACTTGACATTGGAAGGATCTGTGATTAACTTGCATCCACACAGTGCCTGACGAAGACCTTGATGTCTGACCTCTCAGTGGATGGAGTGCTGAAGGAGAAGGAGAAAGTCCCCTGAATAAATGATCTTGCTATGTCCTGTGTGTACACTGAAAACTAAAAGGTTTCATGACCTAGGGGCAAAACAGACCTATTGAAAAGGCTTTGTGAAAGGTCATAAATTCACAGATATCAGCGGAGGGAGCGGTGCAGCTTCCCCAGTTCCTGGACTGTCTTATGTAGGTCTGAGATTTTTTTTGAAGGTCACTGCAAAAGACTCAGCATGCCTGGCCGAGCCAACCGAAGTACTTCCAGTTCTCAAACTGCTGCCCTTTAAAGCTCTGACTAAAGACTCAGGGGGGATTTCTACTCCAGTAAGTGTTGCATTGTTTGCTCACTTTCTGGTAATTTTTACTATTTTTGAACACTTGAATAACATCAAAAGAGACCATTCACAGGAGAGAAATGTATTCCCAGTAAACATTTCAACTCCTGTTGTCTGTTTTAGATGGATGTTGAAAGAGAGATTAACTGAGAACGCCAAAATATTAAACAAATCAAATTCATCAATTCTATGCACTTTAAATGAACATCTGCATGAAAATTAGGAGATAAAAGCTTATTGTTCGATATAGTAATGTTAATCATAGCTTTTAAACATGCAGATCAAAAATTGTGTGTTTGAAAAACGAGCTTTATTGATGTAGACCAAACCTGTGCTTAAACATCTGGATTCCTGACTCCGGCTACTGGATTTCATTTGAACTAGTTTAAGAGTTTTTAAGAGATTTAGCAACAACATGTAAAACATTTACTTATCATCTTTAGGATTTGAACATTTTGAAGGCGAGATTATTTAATGTAGCGAAAATAGTACAAATGAATAGTTTACTCTTTTATTATGACATAACTAGCTTTCATTGATGTCAGATAACTAGCAGATCCATTAGATGCGCATGCTTGGTCCTACGTAATGAATAATTAAAATAAATAAGTTTTTACTCATTAGTGCAGGATTTTCAACCTTGTACAACAAAGTCACTCATAAATTTGAGTTCTTATGAGCTTGAACTTGACCCTACAAATGACCTTTAGCCTTTCTGACATAATTTATCATCGAACTAAAACCCTCGTGCACATTGTGAAAAGCCTCTGAAAGGACACAAATGGACCTCCTGCTTCACCTCGATTGTCACTCCATTCAGGCTTAATCTGGAGCTCTAACTGGTGCGTCAGGCCCCATCTGTGACAGACACTGAAAGGTATCAAATACATCAACACACACATGAACAGTCTTTCTGAAAATGCCTCTGTTGGTGTGTAAAGCCACTTGAGGCTCCTGCAATTACATGCTGGACAACAAGCTCAAACATAATGCCTCTTGAGGCGCCAAAATTGAAGCTTTTTTTTGTGTTTGTGAGGTCATATCGCCTGTCTTCAGTGACACATATTCAGCACATCAATAGATGAATGTCTGCATTCTCTGAAAAAAAAATCTGGAAATTTTAGTCAGACATCTCATATGGTGCCACAGTGACTCCACCTGGCCCTTGCCTCTCCCCAAAGAAAGGAAAATATGTCAGTGTAACAATTAAAAGAAACTCTCTATCTTGACTTTTTTTTTGTGGCAGCCTGCTGTGTTTGAGGTAAACAACATTCCAGTCTGTTTTCATCCCCGGGAGGAGGGCATGAACCATTAGCTTCCAGAACCCAACCCGTTCCCCGCTGTCTGTCTGTCGTTCTTAGAGGACTGGCAGGTAGGCGGGCAGGATAGCTGGCTTCCTAGTTCATTGGCTGGATGTTACACTGTGGTGGACAGAGATACCAAAAAGGTGGGCATGGAAAAGCCTCTGGGGGAAACAAAGGGTCTTGTAATTTAAATTCAATTGTAACTTTGTCTTTTGTCTGCAATGTACTGCTGCATGGATAAACAACACAAAGGGAAGCTTCTCTCCAGGGGGTGATGACTCATGTTATGCATTTGAGCTCCACAAATCACTCAAAGATGCAAAGATAGGCTGACAGCTCTGCTTTATGCTTTGAAAAGAGCATTATAATTTGTATCAACACTTCAGAAAAAAACAAGATTACATTATGTTGCAAGGACATTTAGTTTGTTCCTTTTTGTCACACGCTGCTTGTCCTTGGCTGAATTATTATGGAGGAACGTAAATTGCACTTCTCAAACAACTGCTGGATGAAGTGTAAGATTTCAAGGTAAAATGTTTCAGGAAGACAGACACAAGCAGGATTTAGACAATCAAAAACAATATGATTTTTAACCCTGTGCCTCTCAGATGTGAATGTTTGATTATTGTCCAGACTTGTAATGTTTGTTTGGACATTTACTCCACTTGCAGGTTCTTATCGACATAAGATACAGACATAAAAATACATTTAATGTGTTTATCTTCCTGCAGGCACTGGTGATGTTGAGTAGGAAAAATTGTTTTCATATTGGTATTTGGTGAAATCATGCCAATATTTCCAATACTTATGCAAGAGCCATATTTGTTCATTTGTTTACTCTATAACAGGGGGTAATGTGTTATGAAGGAAAAAGAGAGACTCAAATCACATACATTAAATGCCCTCTTTTAGGTGTTAGCTAGTTCTGGTGCAGGGTCCTCGTTAGACCCATCAGGTTTTGGCTGCAGACACACAGTGTTTTCCTCCACTTCATCTCCATAGTAGTGTTCCAGCCGGCAAGCCAGCTGGCACAAGTTACTGATCGACACGCAGGGCAGAACTCTGGAGCTAAAATGGCTTCAGTGTAAAACTACAAAGGCTAAAGTGTGGGCAAATGCATTCTGGCAACAAACCCGACTGTTTGCAATTACAGTTTGTGAGAGTCGGTGCACTCCGGGACAAATAGTGAAGCGCAACAAAGCATTTGAATGTTGCTGAAGTCCCAGGCGGTATTTGCTGCTTCTGCACTAGGATGGAACTGACTCGTCCTCATGTCGGCAGCTTCTGAGCAGCATGCAAGTAGGTTAAAAAATAATGTAACACTATTTTATGTTTGTCTGAATAGGAACAAATGTTTTGCAAAAACAAGTGTTGCATACTAAAGCATTCTTAGCTTGAGCTAATTTACCATAGCTGTCCACAGATGAACCTTTCAGTTACCTAAAACGCATTGCATGAAATGCATATAATTAAATTCTAAATGCAAACACACAGTAAATATATAGAAGCATAACACAAGAAGTCAAGGCCATGCAAGACATGATAGACAGATGCACTACAACACAGTGACATCATAAAAGGAGAAGAGGTAGCTCATTAATGACTGCAGTTATGATCCCACTTAGAAAATTCCACATTTTAATCCTGTGTATAAAATAAGTTGTTTGTTCCAGTGAAGATTAACACAAAGGCCCTGTGCAATTCCTGGATGCTTCATGAGTTTAGCAGTTAAAGATAAGTTTAAGGCTAGATCATTTATTGAAATAATCAAAATTCATCATATTATATGTCTTAAGAACATTGTAATGATTGGATTTAATGGGCTTCCAGTCCAAGACCATATAAGCCTTATTATATTTAATTTCTACAGGTTTGATTGTTGTGACTGAAGCTTGCAACCAGGAAGTTCCACAATAACTTAGATTAACAGTCTCTGATGATCTATGATAGTTTGCTTTCGCAGCTTTGTTCAACATCTTAACATGCTTCTCAAATTTTAGTTGAGAATCCAAAATGACACTGATATATTGTATTTATGAGACTTGTTCAATATATTACCCATTGATCTCAGACATTGCTCTGAATCAAAGATCTGGCCCTGACAGGAAACTTAAACATTAAATGCCAGACACTGATTTTCAAAGCTTTCTGCAAAATGTTTGACAGCTGTGTTGAGACTGATGAATGACACTATCAGCTACATATATATATATATATATATAAAACTGTGTAATCAGCATATATCTGAAAACAAGCACGGGACATGAATAAGATGAGTCGTTTATGGCTAAACTGAACATAAGTGGACCAAGAACTGAACCTAAATTGATTTTAAGATGATTTCCCACCATCAGTGATAACAATATGATCACGATTAGAAAGATATGTTGTGAACCATTATAAAGATATCTATTGGCAACTTCCACTGATCAGACAAGGTAATGAGATGGGTAAGTGACCAAGTGTCCATGTTAAAAATAAATGTTTTTAATGTTATTAAGATGAAAATAACTAGGCTGTGTTAAAGTAGAACATTTTATTATTTTTTGTTTAGTTTTTTTATGAGCATGTTTGTTCATCACGTATATCATAGTATGTCAAAATGTGCAGTGTTGTTCTTTTTAGGTCCTGTAACATTACTATGCCTTGCCTCTTGACATATTTGGCTATATGGCTTCTGGATGTGCTTTTCTTTCAGCTTCTGAAGCATGACAACAAATTCACATGCAGCTGTGTATGTTCAGGGTTCAGAAGGTTAATTAATACAGAAGTGGTGTTACATCCCACAACTGAAGGGGAACTCAAAGAGCAAACGGTAAATCGATTGTACTTACATAGCGCTTTTCTCGTGTTGTTGACCATTCAAAGCACTTTCACACCATACTCATACAGCACGTCTTATAGTCTTATATAGTATTACAGGCTCCACTGTGCATTTTTTCCTATCACATACGTTCCCACATTGATGGACGCATGGGTTTACCAAGGACACTTCGACATATGATCCGGGTTGAATCAAACTACAAACCTTTTGATTGGAAGACAACTGCTCTTCCTCCTGAGCAACAGCTGCCCTAAAAAAATGCCAAGTTCTCTTGTGATGCTCCTTGATCTCATCAGAGACTGTCATAACACAGAGCTCACGCTGGAAACGGTTCAATTTTTGCTTGTTTGCTTCATACATCACAGAATGTCAGAACCGAGTGAAGTCTTGATTGATTCTACATGATTATTGTGAGAAGAAACATATGCCCAACGTATGACAAATGAAAGCGCATCCAGCATGTGTGAGGAGGTTCTCTGGAGATAACTACATTACTGTGCCAGATGGAAGTGGAACAGATGCACTGACTTACAAAACCTCAAACAAAGTTCCCTTGTGTGACCTTTTTGAGTGCTTTAAACCAAATAAAACACTGTTGTGTTATTTGCTGATAAGTGCTTTCCATCTGAACAACAGAAAGGGGCACTGTGGCAAAAACTGGAAAGCAGCAGCAGGGGCAGGAAAACTGGCCACATGAGCGTTGTAGAGCAGAGCGAGGCAAATGCTACTTACTGTGAGAGCAGCCTTAGATTGTATTTTCCCCTGCAGACAGACACAATTCTGCTTAATATTACCGAAAATAACAGATTCACTCGGTCGACCTTAAATAAAATGTCATAAAACTTATTTCTGTTTTCTATATTGTAAATTATTTAGAGAGATGCAGTATATTGTTCTCGCTCCCTTCTTGATTCTTTTTTTTACATGCAATCAGCGTACATGAGTGCAGGTATACTTCAGTGAATTACATTAGTCTGCTGCTAGCGAGCAGCATCTGTTAGAATGTTATGTTGTGTCTGGTTTAAATGTGCTGCTGAGCCTCTTCATCAAGCACTCAAAAGGGGCATCACTCACTTCCGTCTTGAAATTCTCTCTTGAAATTCTCACTGGCTTCTGTCTAAAGTGCTGTTTCTCTACACTTTGTCTCATCCTCTTTCAAGAGCCTGCTCCCTCATGTTTGGTGTGAATAAATGTGACTAAGTACTTTCATCCCACCTAAAAATATGGCTCAGATCTAAGTTGTTAACACAGACCACGAAGCAGCCAGGAAACAATATGAGTTGTCCAAGTGGATTCTTCTTTTCCTGCAACGCCTCACTGATCACCTTTTAAGTGCAATAACACAAATATACAGTTTGTCACCTTCAATCACCTCAGTGAATCAGTTTACTGTTTTGCTCGTTGTTTGTTTATGCCTATTTGAACAGTTACAAACCAGCAAGGGTGTATTCAGTGAGAAATATTTTTCCAGTGGAGTGTTTTCTCGCAGTCGCACACAGCAATTTGCAACAGTGCATTTACTCCTAGTCCGGAAGAGTGAAAAACCAATACATCCTCTGTGACAGCCCAACTGAGCGATAGTGATGTATGGAACCACTGCAGTGTTTACCCTGGAAGCTGAATCATAATTTACACCATGAAAGCAAATATATGAAGTAAAAACAATGCTCGAACAACTGTATTCATGTACCTTTGGCTTGCACAGCCATTTCTCTCTTGATATGGCATGAAGAATTCCCCCTCTAGTTCTGTTAATTTGTTTTCAGAGCTGCTTCTTGTCATGCTTATTTCAGTGTAAGTGGGTGGACATTTCTACTCTGAGCTGGAAATGTGACATTGAAATCCACAGCAAAACTCTGTTTTTCCTACCTCTATTTAACTTTTAAGTAAAGTCTGTGTTAAGCTGAGGGGACTGTGCAATATTTTCATGGAGTTTTACTTTTGGGCTTGTGTTGTTTGGGTTATTTGTAATGGTATGTAATAAAGCATGAACATTGGGATCTTTGTCTTTAGTATTTAAGTCCAAGACAAATTTTCCAAAAGGGACAGTAAAAAGTATTGTTTTGTATTCAATTGTATCTAATTGAATGAGATATGATCCAATCTATCCCAATAACCCCAGTGCCAGGGTTGTGTTATTGCAGTGTTTTTGAGTTGATAGGGACTTCAGACACCCAAAAATATGATCTGAAACAAAGTACTTGTGTGGGCATATCGATGGCCACATGAAAATCATTTTAAGGTATTGCTTAAAATGAGCTTTGAAACAGCTTTGAAAACGTTTCAAGAGTTATCTTTAGCATTATTTATAAGCATATACTGTTGTTAGTTTAAGAATGTAACCTTGAAAGAGCTTATAGGCAGAGTAGTTTTGACGACTTTGGATATTATCAGTTGTAACAACTACAGAATGTGTTGTTTTGTTTTCCTCAGCCGGTCCCACCACTTCGGTCCTGAATGAAAAGTGTAAATCATGTATGTCATGGACATTTGTAAAAAATTGGTCCTCAGATAATGATTCCTAACGACTGCAGAGATTTTTTTCAGCATCTTCAGTAGGGACATTGTTATGATTTCTAACATAATGGTACTGACACACTGATTCCCAGATTAATACTGAACTAATTCACTGTTAGTTGGAGATAGTGTCCCATCATCATGATAGTTACTTGCAGCTTCACAAAGCCATGAGCAGGACTTCATAAAATGAAATACTATATGCCAGATCGATATATACAACAGGTCCTAATGATTGTGCTTAACAAACTATATTATCAAAAATCAATGAAGAACTGTTCATAAATTCAGTTTTCTTATCTGTGCCTTCAACGCTGAAATGAAATCAATGATGGTGTTACTTTTTTCATTGGGACACACAGCGTGAGCCAAAACTGAATTTGTGCAGTTCACACTGCACAAACCTGCCCCGTATTCAATAATTAAAGTATGGAAAGCTGAAATAAACCACTTCAGATTCACGTTTAACATGCTTTGTCTATCCAGTGTTAATCTTTGTGTATTTTCTCTCTGTGCTCCAGCATCTCTCTGTCACTTTTTCAATTTCATTTCTCAGCTTGAATAGCTGCACTGGCTCGACTGTTAACAAGGCGAACCGCTGCCAAAGTGGTTTATGAAAAGTAACATTTGTGCCAGCATTTCTTTCTCTCACTCTCCCCGTTTCTCCCTCCGGTTTACCCCCTTCTACCCCCCCTCGTCTCTCTCCACCTCCCACCCAACACCCCCTGCCGTCCCATCTTGAAGACAGTGTTGCGTTGCAGCTCTGTGCTCCTAAAGAGCTGAAACTGTCGGCCGGGGAAGCGGTGAAATGGAAAAATTTAATCGCATTAAGAGAAAAACCTTCTCTTTTCATTTGTAAATTCCTGGGACACACTTTTTTCCACTCTCTTTTTTCCTCTCTTACATTTACCTCTCCCTCTCTCTGCGTCCTTACCCCGACACGGCTGCTGAGCTCAGAAAACATCCGCCTAGGCCCCAACACATACACACACACATAAAGTACATGTAGGAACACACACAAACCATCGAGTTCTCTCTTTACTTCAGCTGAGGATTTGACATACCAGGATGGAGGCCTATTGGATCAGTACATGCACACACACACTTTTAATTCCTTTCCTTTCCCCCTTAAACGAGACAGAGATCAAAGACCATTTCACTGACTTCTCCTCTATTCCCTCCATCCATCTTGCTTTTCCTCCCTAAAATCACTCAATGTACTTGAACTTTTTTTCCTTCCCCTGTTCTCCCACTTGTTCCTCCTTCCTTCCATCTTTGCACTTTTTCCCTCACACTTCTACTCCTTTCCTCCTCCCTCCTACTTTCTTTAACTCCACTTCTCTCCTTCTTCCAGTACATCCTCCAAGTTATTTCCTTTAATTCCTCTTTCACTT